>NW_026294424.1:7210000-7810000 GCF_007827085.1 Peromyscus californicus insignis
GTCTCTGCCTCCTGAGTGCTGAGACTAAAGGCATGTACCACCACCCCCCCAACTCATTGTGTTTTTCTGAGCCAGTTATCTGCTTGCTCTATGAAGGACTCTAAGCCTATGCCCATGGTGCACATTCCAGGCCTGGCACCATTCTGGGTGCTCACTAGCCATTCAGGTGGCCGTTCCCTGGGTAGGTAGGTAGATAGAAGGATGGCTTGTTTGATAGTTGGTTAACTCATTGCTTGACTAGTTGTCCAGTTGATTAGCTAATTGGTTGTCTGACTAGCCAAGTAGCTAGTGATGTGTTAGAGAGTTGACTAGGCTGGCTGACTAGTTGACTGGCTTTGGATTTGGTTGATTGAGTGTCTGGCTAGCATTTTGGTAATGGATGTTTGGGTGGTTGCCTGGCATATTGGTCGACTGGCTGGTTGTTCTTCAGCTGAATTTTCATGGTCAGCTGGTTATTTGGATCACTGGCTCTTTGTGTGAATGTTTGGTAGCTGGAGAGAACAGTTGATTAGCTGTCTAGCTGGTTGGTCAGCGGGCTGATTGATTTTCTTTTTGGCTGACTTGGTAAGTTTGACTTTGGTGAGTTGGTGAATTGGGAGATTATTTGTTAACAGGCTGACCAGTTTGGAAGGCTTGTTAGCTTACTGGCTGGATGAGGAGGAGGTTGGTGACCAGCTCATTTGTGGGGTGGGTAGGTGGCTGATGAATGGCTGGTTAGTTGGCTATTTTCTTGGGTGACTGGGTCAGGGTCTGGGCTGGCCGGGTCCATCATGATTCTGTATCACTGGCTGTGTCTGTTATGGAAAAGTGGCCCTGTGGCTTGACTTCTTCCTGTTATTCTTCTTGTGTCCTTCCAGCCACCAAACTGTTCCCTGTGGGCTACAACCTCATGAAGCCATTCCTGAGTGAGGACACACGGAGGAAAATTGTGGTGTTGGGAAGTAAGTTGTTCCAGTGGCCCTGGCTCTATGCCTCACACATCAGCTTTAGAGTGATGTTGGTCTGTCATTCCTTCCAGCACTCAGCATGTACTTGCAGTCACAGGCTCCTTCTTCCCGCAGTAAGATGGAGCTCATCATGTAGGGCCAAGTCATCCCCTAAGCCTTATTCTCTGCCTTGGTCCTCGGGTGAGTTGGGAGTAAGGCATCCCTGACCCCTACCCCTGTAAGTTTCTGCTCTGTTGCTCCTCAGCCTTGGCTCTCTATGTGCCCTGGCTTCCCTTCTGCACTTGGACACCCAGTTCTTCTAACGGCAACTCAGGCTGAGGAGGAAAAGCAGGAGAAGTAGCCAAGATTCAGAGAAGGCAGTCGGACACAAAGGGTCTGGATAAGTGCAGAATGATGCATCCATTCACTGAATTCTGGGCAGCTGCAGAAGCTGTGCTGTGGCTGGATATTGCTTTATGTTGTTTTGTTTTGTTCTTTGAGGCAGGCTATCATGGAGCTCATGCTGGCTTCAGACTCACTAAATAGCCAAAGAGAACCTTGAACTCCTGATCCCCCTTCCTCTAGCTGATTACAAGAGTGCACCATCCTACCCAGAAATTCACAACTGAATAATGGCAAAAGAAATATTGCCAAGTGGAAAAAGAATGGAAGTAGATCAGAAAGCCATATGGTGAGCGGGGAAGGCTCACTTAGTGATGGCCTACCTTGAAGCATGGCAGACATGGTTTTCACCTCAGAATTCATGGTAAAAAGAAAAACCTGAGTGTGCTAGCACACACTTTGTAATCCCAGCACTGATGTGGAGATAGGAAGATCCCTAGGGCTCACTGGCCAGAAGCCTCGCCTGATTGGTGATCCCAGGCCAATGAGAGACTCATCTCAAAAAAAAAAAAAAAAAAAATCAAAGTAGATAGGCCCTGAAGAATGCTGCCATAGGTCACCCTCTGACCTCCATGAAGGTGCACATATGTACATGCATGTTGATGTGTACACACATGTGCACCTACACACCAGCCATAGGGAAAAAATGATTTGTTTTTCTAAAACTAAGTGTACTGGGTCAGAGTGATGGCTCAGCTGCCACCAGGCTGGTGACCTGAGTGCCACCCGGAACCCACACAGGCAAAGGAGAAAACTGACTCCCACAAGTCATCCTCTGACTACTACATGTGTGCTGTGATGTGTGACCCCTCCACACACAGAATAAATAAATAAATATGATTTTAAAAATAATAAAGCAAATGTGTACAAAACAAACAGGTCTTTAGAAGGAAATACAAACAGAGTAGATGATGTTTTTAAAGGTATTGTTTGTCTTTAACTGTTTTCTCAATTTTGCATATTACTATAAGTAAGAAAAACAACTTACTTTTATTTTTGTTTTGTTTTTTGAGACAGAGTGGCCTCAAGCTCACCATCTTCCTGCCTCAGTCTCATGAGTGCCTAGAGTACAATTGTATTCCATTGCCCTGACAAGAATTGCTTTTAATAGTAGCAGAAGTGGGTTGTGGGTATAGCTCAGTCAAGTACTTTCCCAGCACATACGAGGCCCTGAGTTCTATCCATGGCAAGGTAAAATAAGTAGATAGATAGATAGATAGATAGATAGATAGATAGATAAATAGATAGATAGATAGATAATTGATAGATAAATAGATAGATAGATGATAGATATTGATAGATAGACAGACAGATGATAGATGATTGGTAGATGATAGATGATTGATTGATAAATAGATTGATGATAGATAGATAGATAGATAGATAGATAGATAGATAGATAGATAGGATAAAATGAAGAAAACTAATTCTCAAGCATAAATCAGTGAGCCTGAGCTTAGAGGAAAACTATCTCCCATGCAGAACGTTCAGATCATCTAACTATGTGATCTAGAAATGGGGCTGGGAGTCTTATATTCCTCGATTTCTTTCTTCCCAATACCCCAGCTCCTACCTCTACCCAGTTTCACTATGAAGGAGAGCTTGATGGATGACAAGATAGCCTTGTGGGGAGGCACCAAATCCTGACACAGTATGAACCCACAAGTCTATGCCCTCTACTCCCCTTGGTGCCCCACAAGGCTCAGTACATTTGCCCCCAGCATTCCAGACATTGTGATATTTCCAACTAGAAAGAAGAAATATTCCACAGCTATAAGGGTTAATTTAGGTTAGCCACAGGGCTAGGGCCACAGCAATCCCCAGGACCCAGAACCCCCAGAGGTTCACATATGAATAACAGTAGTGGGCCTCATATCTGACGGTTGTGGTGATGAAAGGGACAGATGTCTCTCTAGACAGAGCTGCTCCCACCACAAGATCTGACTCACTGACTGGGTAATCTCAACAAGGTCCTGAACTCACAGGGCTTTGCAGTCCTCTTGAGACAATGAAGCAACTTTCAGCTTTACTACTCATGACTGGGAGACCTTCAAGAACGTCCAAGCCCAAAAGCCAAGGATAAACATGTTTCCATAGCAACTGGATGCTATGAAAGCCATTTCCTATAGCCCGAGGTCTAGGAGACCTGGAAGTTATCCCCGGCAGCCTAACTCCCAGAGAGCTAGCAGACACAAGTTCAGGGTATCCTGGCTGGTGTGGGGGCTGTTAGGTCCTTTCCACGTGTGATAACCACCATTCAATCTCCCTGCTCCCAGACAGCTGGAAGGAAGGTTTGCTGAAACTCATCAGTCCTGAGGAACTGCCTGCTCATTTTGGGGGAACTCTGACTGACCCAGATGGGAACCCCAAATGTTTGACCAAGGTATACAGAGCCTGAGGATAGGAAGGAGTTGGAGGAGTAGAGATGGGTTCCTTTCCCATCCACCTATTCATTCCACAAACATATCCAGATAGACCTCTGGGTATAGAGACCAGGTATTGAGCTGGGTGGGTCCAGCTTATTGGGACTTATGGGAGCTCCTGAGAAGATACACAGAGAAAGATGAAATAAGATTTGGAAATAAGCTGGAAGAAGAAGCTTCCAGGGGAAGTGCTGGCCCAGCCTAGAGAGCCAGGGAAGAATTCGGGGAAGGGGAGCAGAAATCTTCCCAGTGATGATAAGAGTGTCTCTGGCAAGAGAAATGACCCTAGATTCTGTTATAGATCAACTATGGTGGGGAGATCCCCAAGTCCATGTACGTGCGGGACCAGGTGAAGACTCAGTATGAACATTCAGTGCAGATCAGCCGTGGCTCCTCACACCAGGTGGAATATGAGATCCTGTTTCCAGGCTGTGTCCTCAGGTAGGGACAGACCATCGCTCCTCCCATGGCTGGGCCCCGACCCCTCAGGGACCAATCACACTGAGTAGCAACCCGACCTCTCCCAGGTGGCAGTTCTCATCTGATGGTGCGGACATTGGCTTTGGAATTTTCCTCAAGACCAAGATGGGGGAGAGGCAGAAAGCCGGGGAGATGACTGAGGTGCTAACCAGCCAGCGCTACAACGCCCACATGGTACCTGAGGACGGGAGCCTCACCTGCGCAGAGGCTGGTGTCTGTAAGTCCACCCCCGCCCCCGCTGTGCATGGGCTCTGAAGACAGCAGCCACCTTCCATGTGGTTTAAAGGATGAACATGGGCAGTGGTCCCTTTCCCCAGACAGATGCCAGGACCTACAGTCCAGATTAGAGCTTTCATTCACTCCCAAGCCACATTCATGAACACCTGGTATGTGCCAAGGATCAGAAACACTCGAGCCCTGAAGGATTGAGAGTGCTTGGGCCACAGGACATAAGCAAAGGATAATAGGGCAGGTTTTTCCCCATGAGGCCATGGGAAGTAAGCCAACGTATGCACAGCTTCAAAACTGAATGCCATGCTATCTCAGCTGCATGTCAGCCTCAGTATAGCTGCACAAGTGCAGAATTCTGACCTATCTGGGAAGGATTGTTCGTTGGGTCACCCGTGGTCTGAGGGCGAAGACCATTACCTCAGGCTTTGCCCAGCCCCCACTTTGTCCAAGAGGGCTAGGGAGCTTCTGTTGCTCTCAAGGTCTGTCTCATCATGTGAGCACGCAGATGTGAAAACAATGGGATGTAATTAACACCCACTGTTCTCACTGTCTGTTCATGCAACTAAAGCCTGGCTTGGATGAATGCCAGGAGGAGGTAATGTCAGTTCACAGGCTCTGCTCAGGGTGACAGGTCCCACGGGGAGGTGAAAGGTACAGTGGGGAGTTGCACCAGGTTGGCAAGCATGGCCAGTGGGAACTAATCTCCCATTTGTCTCCTAGATGTCCTGCGCTTTGACAATACCTACAGCTTTGTCCACGCCAAGAAGGTCAGCTTCACAGTTGAAGTGCTTCTCCCAGACGAGGGCATGCAGAAATACGATGAGGAGCTCACCCCTGTCTAGGCGGGTCCTCCACTTCTCAGAGACCCCAACCTCAGTTTTCTCTCTACTCCCCCTTTCATTACTAAAATCAATCATTAGTCCGGCTGACTATGTGACACCTGTGAGTAGAGAAAGAGAGAGCGAGGAGAAGATTTATCTGCTGTAATCGAATTTTAAAAGCATGAAAGGTTGGAGGGTATAAAGGTTGAGGAAGAGAAAGAAGCAAGAAGGAAGATGAGATATGGGTGTCACTGAGGCCCAAGAATAGGGAAATGACTCTACTTGACCTCATCTATCCTAAGACATTTGTGCTTGGCTTCCTCCCTGTGAGCTTCGAGCAACTTGAGCTGAAGATTAGGTGAATCCCTTTTACTTCCACTCACTATATAGTAGATGCTTAGTGTATTCCTGTAAGTCAAACGGAGGACCAGAAGGCAGGGAGCACGTGGCTCACAGGAGCCATAAGGAAGAGACCAGTCAGCAGATTTCAGCACCCCGGACAGAGCCACACTTGGTGAAGACCCAGGCCTTCCAACCTGACAGCGGTTTGTTCCCTTGGGAGTTTCAGACACAAAAGCTCCACACCCCTGGCAGGAGGCACCTGCTCCTGACTTTGCCTGACCCATCATTCCCATAAATACCTCCTTCCTTTTGAGCTCACAGCTCACATTTTAATCAATTAAAATAATTTTCCCCAAAGCAAAAGAAGTCACACCCTACTCCCTCTGCTGCTGGGCAAAACAATAACAACAACAGCTGTTGTTTGGTGAGGATCGTCACTGTTCCAAGCGCTTTACAAGTTTAGCTCACACCATCTTCACACCACCCCAATACACCTGATTAAAGCCGCTTTATGAATGAAGAAACTGGGCTCAGAGAGGCTAAACTAGCCACTCAATGTCACATAGTCTTAAGCGGCAGATCTAGGACCTGAGTTTTTTAGTTCTTTATTTAGTCAGAAGGCGTTGCTCTAAAGTGCACCATGATGCCCCCTCAAAAGGCCCTGCTCTGACAAGGAGATAAGGAATGGTTTGATTGTCCTGCATCTTTCAGCAGAGTGTACTGGGTATCCCAGCCTTCCAGTCCCTTTTTATAGACTTCCTGCCCCGTGCATGATACACAGACACTGGCTTGAATTCCTGGCTCCTGACCCAAATCTTGCCAAGAAATGATCAGTCCAGAGAATGAGAATGGACCAAAACCCAGGGGCCCTGCTGGTCCCAGGAGATGCACCGTGGGAATTGGCTGAACGCTGAGTGTGAAGCCTGACTCCCACCAAATTATTGTTATTCTGTGGAGGGGAGCAGAGTCGTGCACACACTTAAGGGCACAGGCTCTTATGCCCATCTTCTAGATGGGAACTGTCTTAGGGTTTCTATTGCTATGATGAAACACCATGACCAAAAGCAACTTGGGGGAAAAAGGGTTTATTTCACTCACAGTTCCACATAACAGTTCATCATCAAAAGCAGTGAGGACAGGAGCTCAGGCAGGGCAGGAACCTGGACACAGGACCTGATACAAAGGCCATGGAGGAGTGCTGCTTACTGGCTTGCTCCTCATGGCTTGCTCAGCCTGCTTTCTTACAGAACCCAGAACCACCATACCAGGATTGGCACCTCCCACCATGGGCTGGACCCTCCCCTACTGATCACTAATTGAGAAAATGCCTTACAGCCAGATCTTGTGATGGCATTTTCTCAATCGAGGCTCCCTCCTCTCAGATGACTCTGGATTGTGTCATGCTGACATAAGACTAGCCAGAACAGGAACTGAGCTTCCAACAGCACTGACCCCACTTTCTTCAGCCTGTGGATGGTAGAACTGGACCAGAGCCAAGGTGCTTTGACCTCCAGGTTCCTGAGTGACTTTCCAAACAGGATAAGACTCTTCTTTCCTGAGTAGGCAGGGGAGGGCAAAGTAACTGGAATCACAAAAGAGGGGAGGAAAGGGGAGGAAGAGAAAGCTGTCGGACTTTGAAAGAGTAAAAGGGTGATATTGGATGGTGATTAGAATGTATTCATTATCTAACATTAAAATCTAACTGAACATCCCATATCTTCTCAAAACTTTTGACTTGTTCCTTGGTAATTTCACACAGAAATACAGTGTGTTTAGATCATGTTCACTCCTCCTCCTCCCATTCCAGCTCCTTCCAGAATCCCCAACATACACATCCTCTCAACTTCATGTCTCCTTTTGTTTCTCTAACCCACTGAGTCCAGTTAGTGCCGTCCATATGCCCAGTGCTCACCGACAGGACTTCAGCCACGGCAGCATGGGCGACGGCCATGGGTCACACCGTCCAAGAAGATAACCTCTTTCTTCCAGAGGCCGTCAACTACCAATAGCTCTTCAGCTCTGTGGCAGGCCTCATGAGCCCCTTCCCTTTACATTCTGGAGTACTGTCTGATGGTGTGCTGGCAACTACAGCTACTGTGGGTTTATGAGTGCACTGACATCATTTCCCAGCAACCTTGCCCAGCCTCTGGCTCTTACAGACTTCCTGTGCCCTCTTCTGTGCCTTGCAGCTGAGGGAGTGACACAAATGTCCACAGTCACGTACTCCTGCACTTTATCAGTTGTGGATCTCTGTATTCACCACCATGTGCTGTGTAAAGAAGTTTCCCTGAGGAGGGTGAGCTGCATATGGCTAAATGGTTAAGTATCTAAAGGGCATTGTGATACTACATTCCTTTAGCAAAATAACAGTTCTGTGACCTCTCCAGCCACGGATCTTTGGTCAGGTTTACAGTACCAGGCACAGTTGACTCCTGCAGAATACACCTTAATTCCTGTTAGAACGCTGTTGGTTACCCCACTAAGATCCATGCCATTATTGCACCAGTGGGCATATCTTTCCAGGCTGCTCACTATTGTAGCTCACAGGGTTCACAACTGGGTAATAAGATTCTTGATGACTTTTCTATGCCGTCAGCCTGCACAGCATCTGCTGACACTGCGGAACCTAGCCATCAGGGAGGATGTTTCCAGGCCAATGCCAGCTTGATCTCTCCATGTTCTGTGATCAAAGTGTGTGGTGTCTTCAGCAGCTGAGTCTTACCTATTCTAGTAAGGTCTGTGTCTGTGGACCCCACACCAACACCATGACAAAAGGTGTCCCACACCTGGCACTGGCTTTTAAATTATCTACCGCTTCTGGGAGGAACATTCTGTGTAAGGAAATGTTAATGAAACTTTTTGAATACATGTATTTTTTAGGGAGTTTGTAAAACAGTAGTTTTTATATAGCTTTTCCTTTTTTTCATATTGCTTTTTCAAACATCCCTCTCCCTACAGCATCCTGTATTCTATCTGGCAAGCCTGTAATGAAGAATGAGGGAGAGAGGTGTGAGAGGGGCTGGAGAGATGGCTCAGAGGTCAAGAGCACTTCCTGATTCCCCAGGAAACCCCTGTTACTTCAGCTCCAGGGGATCCAGTGCCCTCTTCTGGCCTCTGTCAGCACTGCAGCTATGCGCTCGCACAGACAGATAATTTTTTAAAAGAAGTGAGAAGGATAAAAAGAATTGAGGAGAGAGAGCGAAAAAAGGAGTAAGTTCACCCAAAGAACACAGTGTGGCTGAGCCACGAGGATAGCCGGTCTGAAGCCAGTCTGGGCTACAAAGTAAGTCTCAGGCCATCCTGGACTACATGGCAAAATCCTATCAAGAGCCTTACCACATGAAGTGCTGGGTCTCTGGGGCCACTAGGAGCAGTTCACTAAGAGATGCTATCAACGACCAGTTGGATCAGCCAATACGGGAATATTGGTGCATGCTACCCCCTGGTGGAGGTTTTGAATGTTCCCGCAAACTAACCAGGGCTTGCCTGAGGACCCAGGCCAGGATGTTCTAGGACAAAAGCCGGAAGGCCTGGGGGCTGACTGGCCATACCAACTCACCATGGCCACCTGCCATCACTTTCCCCTGAAGATGCAGGTGTCCACCGTAAGCCCTGCTAGCCTCCTTTGGGGTAGACCTTACCCTCTTCCTGTTGTACCAATTTCTTTGGGAGGGGGGACCCTGCTGGGCATATTCCATGTGAGCCTCAAGGAGCCCAGTGGACTACCCTGAATCAAACAAGAATCCTGCCATGAGGAGAAATTAAGAGTCTTGCAGAGAGAGCTGGGGGGTGGTGGCACCCACCTTTAATTCTATCAGAGGCAGAGGCAAGCAGCTCTCTATGAGTTCGAGGTTGCCCTGGTCAACGGAGCAAGTTTCAGGACAGCCAAGGCTACACAGATAAACCCTGTCTCAAAAAAAAAAAAAAAAAAAAAAATGTCTTGTGCTGTGGAATAACCCTCTTTTTTTTTTTTACCTTTTTCTTTCTTTTTTTCTCTTTTTTCTTTTCTTTTTTGTTTTTTTCTTTCCTTTTCTCTCTTTTTTTTCTTTGTTTTCCTTCTTTCTTTCTTTCTTTTTTTTTAATAACCCTCTTGAACACTGTAAAGATTTGTCACTGGAATTGGTTTAATAAAATGCTGATTGGTCAGTAGCCAGGCAGGGCAACCAAACTAAGGATGATAGGAAGGAGAAGGGCAGAGTCAGAGGTCACCAGCCAGATGCAGAGGGAGCAGGAGATGAATGTTCCATGCTTATAAAGGTACTGCCGGGGCTGGAGAGATGGCTCAGAGGTTAAGAGCACTGCTTGTTCTTCCAAAGGTCCTGAGTTCAATTCCCAGCAACCACATGGAGGCTCACAACCATCTGTAATGAGATCTGGCGCCCTCTTCTGGCCTGCAGGGATACATGCAGGCAGAATACTGTATACATAATAAATAAATTTTAAAAAAAAAAAAAAAAATAAAGGTACTGCCATGGGGCAGAGCATAAATAAGGAATATGGGTTAACTTAAAATGTAAGAGCTAGTTAGTAACAAGTCTGAGCTATCGACCAAACATATATAAGTAATATTCAGCCTCTGTGTGATAATTTGGAAAATGGCTACCAGGTATTGGGAACAGGCAGTTGGAGCAGGAAATGTCCATTTACAGTCTTGCAAAGAAAGAGTGACCACCAAGCTCTTACCAAGTAGCTCCTGGGATAACGGAACAGCTTGTTTGCCATAGGGCATCATCTGGACTGTTAGGTGACTCCCCAGCCCATTTTGGCAGAAAACACCTCAAAAGTGCTGGGGTGAGAGCAAGGATCTGAGGCAGACTTTATCTCCTCTCCTTGGCTCTGCCTGAAGCCACAAGTCAGGTGCCACTAAGACCCTGGCCTGGGCGCTCACAGCCTAGTTCTGCCAGGGAGGCAACCTCATTATGGGAAACTTGTACCCAAGTCTGGATTATCAGGGACCTTTAGGGGCCCCATGACCACTGGTAAGGCTAGAAAGGGGCCCTGGAAGCCAAGTCAAGCTAACTATAAATTTTAAATTTATTTTCTCCTTCTTCTTCTTTTTGCTCTATAGACCAGGCTAGGCTCAAACTCAGAGATCCATCTGCCTCTGCCTCTGCCTCTGCCTCCCACGTGCTGGGATTAAAGGCTTGAGTCACCATGCCTGGCTCAAGTTTGGTTTTGTTTGTTTGTTTTGTTTTTGTTTTTTGTTTTGTTTTGTTTTTCGAGACAGGATTTCTCTGTGTAGTTTTGGTGCCTGTCCTGGATCTCACTCTGTAGATCAGGCTGGCCTTGAACTCACAGAGATCCACCTGGCTCTGCCTCTCAAGTGCTGGGATAAAAGGTGTGTGCCACTGCTGCCTCCTGGCCTGGCTCAAGTTTTTAAACCCAAGAATTTGGAAGACATGTAATTCTTTGCACCTCCTTACACTCAAGGAGAGTAACCAACTGCTGCCCACTACGCTGTTAAGAAATGCTTGTCTTAAATACTGCCTGCCTGGGGTGTCTATTGTTTAACCCTCCTAATAATCCTTTCCTAAAGTCCTCTGCAGCAGCCACAAGCAGACCCACCTCACAGATGAAGAAATTGAGACTTTAGGTCACATAGATTGAAACCTAGTACTGCCATCCCTTGGTTATCCACAGAGGATTGGCTTTAGGGCAACACCATCCCAATGATATTAAAATCGGAGGACACTCAACTCTCTTATAGAGAGTGGCATTGTGATGGTTTGAATCTCAAGTGTCCCCCACAGGCTCACATTTGAAAACTTGGTCCCCAGTCCTATACTGGTACCTTTAGGAGGCGGGGCCTGCCTGGGACAGTCTTTGACAGTTATGCCTGAGCCCTGCTTCTTGTCCCACATTCTCTCTGCTTTTTGATCCACCGTAGTGTGAGGAGTCTCTCACGGTCCCACAGCCTCCCCTACCATGATAGGCTAAAACCCTCTGGAAGCATGAGCCCTTCTTATGTTTCTGTCTGGTGCTGTGGTCACACCAATGCAGAAGCAACTAGTCCAGGTATGACAGGATCATGCAGTCTGCACATCCACACACTTTCCATCGTGTGATTACTGATCACACAGAATACAAAAAAGAGTGTCCATTCCTTGATGCAGAAGCAGGCTCCCTGTGGCCTTTCCCAGACTTTTGGAACACCAGAAACCCATGTTCTCCAGCCCAGAGGCCAGGGAGGGACAGACCTGGCTTGTTGACAGCTGTATCCAGAGGTTTCTAGAAGTCACTGGAGGTCGGAGATCCTAGGCTGCAAGTGGGGGAGGTGAATGCTCTGATTCCCATACACATTTTCATTAGCTGTTATCAATCACAATGGTGGTGTGTTAGAATGGGACAGGGCAAGAGCTCAGGCCACTGTGAAAGGTCAGCCTTTACACAGGGACCCAGGCAGCCCAGCCATGAGCAGATCCGAAGCTCCTCTGAAGTGTTAGACAGTCCTCAAGCCCAGCAATGCCATCCTGTGGGCATCCTTCTCTATCACACCTGGATGCCATTCCAGGTGATCCTGAGATTGCCACCAATTGTACCAATCTGGAGGACCTGAGGTTAGCAGAATTCTAGAGGTTGGCTTATTTGTTGTTTTTGTTAGGTTTGAGACAGGATCTCATTATGTGGCCCTGGCTAGCCAGGATTCTGTGTAGCTCAGGCTGGCCTTGAACTCAGAGATCCACCTATCTCTGCCTCCCAAGTGCTGGGATAAAGGCGTGCGCCACATCACCATGCCTGGCTGGAGGATTCTTTCTTATGACCCTTTTCTTCTCAATCTGTCCTTTTGTTTTCCTCTATTCCATCAGAGTGTGAAGCCATTACTCTTGACTTCATTACACTTCATTACACACTCCTGTCTCCCATGGTACATTAAGACCAAGCTTCCAGAAGCAATTATCTCAGATTTGGGCACTGGTGGATCTCAGTAGCACCTCCAAGGTTCCAAATGCTTTTACCCACTGAGCCACCTCGTCGGCCCGTCGAGATTATTTATATCTACGGTCATCAGCCTCATGTTTTCCTTTCTGTGCAGCAGTTACCTGCAGTCCGCTGCAATCTGAGAACTAAGTGGAAAATTCCAGAAACAATCAGTTTGTAAGTTTTGAATAGCTCTTAACTACAGTATGTGCTTACAATTGTTCTAGCTTATTATTGTCCTTGTAGTTTGCTGCACAGGACTCTCCTAAGAGCCAGACTGCCACCATCCTCATGAGGTCAGCTGTGGCTGCTTACAGATCATCACAGCTGGCCTTTGTTGACAGCTTTTTTCACAGGACAGTGTCCAGCCACTCCTCTCAGCATGCGAGTCTGTTCTAAGTATACGAGTCCTCAGGGAAGGGCTAGAAATACCTAGGTCGGGCAGGAGTAGGGAGGGGCTTCATCCATACACCATGGGGAAGCCATCATCCATGCTGGGTGTGAGCTTTCCTGTGTGGCAACTTTAGGGTCGGTCAGCCATACTCTTGTTTGCAACTCCTCATACACGCTCTGTAAGTTGGCCTAAGGAGCTCATAGGCTCCCCAGGTTAAGTTGGCCCAAGGAGCTCATTGGCTCCCCAGGGAGAACCTCAGTGGAAACAAGCTTTGGTTTGTCACCAGGATCTTACGAAGTGAGTAGATGTTGTCTAGTGCCACTCCCCCCACCACCACCACCACCAGAGGGTGGCTTTCAGGACATAGTTGTTATAGGTAATCTTCCTTGTTCCTAATTTATAAATTAAACTTGATCACAGACGTGTATTGCCGGATAAGACACAGTACAGAGGGGCTGATGGCATCTGTACTTTGAGGCATCCTTCAGAGGAATTGCTCTGGCAGTCCTATATAATGTGATGCTCCCAGCTTGGTTCAAGGGCTTCACTTGGGTGGCTTTAGAGAGGACATGATGGGAGCATTTTCACCATGGAAGTGAATGACAGAGTCCTTCTATCCTAAAGAAGCCTGTGGTTAAACACTGACCAGCAGCATGTTGCTCTGGTCTTCCCACTAACCCAGGAGGAGGGAGGATGGCATGACTCTTCTTTCCAGATCTAAATTCTAAGGATCAGAGAAGGCAAGTGACCTAGCAGAGGTCTCACAGCATAAACAGTTATAAGATTCAGACACGCTCTTCTATCCATTTTCCTTACATTTTCATTTCATTTTTATGGCTAAAAGTCCATTATGTACTACATTTTTATTACCCATTCATCTGTTGGTGGGTGGTTCCATTTCCTAGCTATCGTGAATGGAGTGGCAATGAACATGGATGTGCAAGCGTCTCTGTCTGAGTACAGAGTTCTTTGGGCATAAGCCCAGGAGTGGTATGGCTGGGTCACATAATCATTCTATTTTTAGTTTTTTTGAGGAGCCTCCATACTGACTTCCATAATGGCTACACTAGTTTCTGTTTCATCCACAACAAATAAGGGTTTCTCTTCCTCCACATCTTCTCCAAGATTTCCCAACCACCTTTTTTTGTTTGGTTGGTTTTGTTTATGTTTTTGGAGAGAGAGTTCTCTGTGTAGTTTTGGTGCCTGTCCTGGATCTCGCTCTGTAGACCAGGCTGGCCTTGAACTCACAGAGATCCACCTGCCTCTGCCTCCCCCGTGCTAGGATTAAAGGTGTGCGCCACCACTGCCACCGGGCTTCCAACCACTTCTTACAAAGTCTAGAATACAGTCCAGATTCCCTGCCACCACTCTTGAGCGCGCACACACACACACACACACACATACCCGCTGCCGCCGCCACCGCCGCCCCAATCACCTGGACGATACCACACCACCTTTCAACACCAAACACCCTCCCATTTCTCCCCACCTAAACCTTCATTTCAAACTCTTCCTTCCTTCCCTCCTCCCTCCCTCCCTCCCTCCCTCCCTCCTCCCTCCCTCCCTCCCTCCCTTTCTTTAGGCTTGGGGACATTCCTGCCTTGTTCTCCCTACACCTCTTCCTGCAGAGCCAGGAAAGCAGCCCACCTCTCCCTCAGTTTACCTGCTCCAGAAGTGTCGCTCGTGTGGTTGCATCCCTACTTTTCCCCATGAAGAAAAGAAGACACCATTTTTTAAGGGTTTATTGGGCTAGCACTTGGTGTATGATTGTCCTGCCTCCCAACCAGGCCCCAGCAGCTCCTGCAGCAGGGATGGCTGGCCAGAGACTCTGCCCTGAGTGTCCCAAATGCGGCACCTCTGTGTTTTTTCCTAAGTCACTCAGCCACATTACCACAGTGACTTAGAGCAGCTGGACAGCCTGGTCCTTGGCTTGTCACGTGACCTTAGGAGCATCCCTTGCCCTCTCTGGGCTTTAGTGTCCTTCTCCTCCACGGGAGGGTTTAACTTTTCCTTCAGAAGATGGGCCCAGAGCCTGAGAGGTACTTCAGTGCTTAGGAACACTGGCTGCCCTTGCAGAGAAACCAGGTTCAGTTCTCAGCACCCACATGGTGCCTCACAACCATCCCTAATTCCAGTTTCAGGGGGTCCAATGACCTCTTTAAACCTCCAAGGGTGGTGCACAAACATACATACATGCAGGTAAAACACTGATACACATAAAATACTTAAAAAAATATTTCAAAAGACATGCCCAGCCAGCGTCCACTCCCACTCAGTACCAACCACTGCCGCTAATGCAGACAGGGTCGGGTCCCACCTCTGGGACTCAGTGAAGCCACCACTCCTCAAGGCCTTTGTCTCTAAGCATCCATGAGTTTGAACCCACTCGGGTGCCATGGACTCCAAACAGCCAAGCATCCACATTCTCTGGTGTGAGCGGGCCAGCCATGGGCAGCGCACAGGACAGGGTCAGGAGGAGCTGGGCTTCCCCACTGATGGGTACAGTTTACGCAGGCTGGAATCCAGGAGGAAGTCTACTGACCTACAAGGAGAGAAGGCAATGGTGAGCAGGCAGCCAAGAGTAAGGGAACGCACTGGGCTTCGGGAAAGACTCCCAGATATGGGGTACCAACAGCAACCAGGCTGGCACCCATTTTATCACTCTCCTCCCACTTGGGCTACTTAGGAAAGTCAAACTTGACCCCCAAGAATAACAACCATTTCCTTTTCTTTCTACAATTGGGGAAGCCGAGGCACAGTGGGTAAAGTGCTCACTGTGACACTCGGGGTCAGTTATGCCCCACCCCACCTCCAGGCCCCTCCTCATACTATACATTGGTCTACTATACATTGATTGATACCTACCTCTAGTTCTTTTTTTGTTTGTTTGTTTTTTGTTTTTGTTTTTCAAGACAGGGTTTCTCTGTGTAGCTTTGGAGCCTGTCCTGTTACTCGCTCTGTAAACCAGGCTGGCCTCGAACTCACAGAGATCCACCTGCCTCTGCCTCCCAAGTGCTGGGATTAAAGGCGTGCACATCACTGCCCAGCTTAAGATTTTTTTAAAATATATTTCTGTGTTTTTTATATATGTTTAAGTATTCTATTTGCATATAGGCCTGCATGCCAAAAGAGGGCATCAGACCCCATTACAGATGGTTGTGAGCCACCATGTGGTTGCTGAAACTCAGGACCTCTGGAGGAGCAGCCAGTGCTCTTAACCACTGAACCATCTCTCCAGCCCAGTCCTACCTCTAGTTCTAAGAGCAAGCACATGACCCAGGGTTGACTAAGCAGAAGGACAATGGCTCAGACACAGGTACCCTGCCTGAATGAACCAATGAAAATCTTCCTTGGGATTTTTGTTATCACGATGGAGAAGTTTTCATGGGGCTCAAGATGTTAGAAGAGACAGACGCTGTGAGTCACGGGGGCACGCAGCAGGAGAGTGAAGAAGGCCAATGAGGAGAAAAGCTTTAGGATGGGGAGACCCCTGCCAGCATCACTCGGATGCCTGGATCCAGCCATGCCTGAACACATCCCTCCCAAGACTTCGATTTTTCATTTACTTAACAAACAGAGTTTGACTCACACCACTATCACAGCCCTGAAGGCCACCATGCTGGGCACCGGCTCCTGACTGCCTCTGGCTGTTTCACAACCATCTTTCCTTTGTTCAGTGCCCTCGAGGCACTCTATTTCCTTTTCTGCCAAAGTATCTCTGCCACATCATATGACAAGGGTACAGACGCCCTCTCTACTTCAGCCCTGCCTCTGCTGCCATGGTTCTATGCCCACAGCTCTCAAAGCCCACTCTACCTGCAGAATGACCGGTGCCTGAGGCCAGAAGGGCACCTACCTGTCAATGGGGTGGACAATGACCGGGATGGCCAGGAGCCCAAGTGTGGTGGTGGTCCATTTGCGGACAGTCAGGGGCCAGCGGGTCATAGTACCCAGGACATAGAGAGAGGCAGCACACAGACGGTTGATAGTGAAGCCTGGGATGGCTACAGAGGCCAGAGACTGCCACACAAAGGTGTCTACCACAGCCAGGGCCACTCTGGTGCTGCGGCCTGCTTCAGGGCTTGGCACCTGGTAGGCACAAAGACATTTAACCCAGCTGGAGCAGAAGCAGGAAACCTGTAGACAGAAGCATGAGGGCCAACCAGGGAGGAAGGAGGACAGAGGGAGAGGGGGTAGCAGGGCAGAAGGAAGCTCGGAGGCGGACTCTGGGCTGTACTACATTCAGGGTTGGGGGTGACTTGCCTACATCCAGAAGTATGACTGTCACTTCCATCCCATGTGGGTTGGTGGGATGGAGGTGCACTATCCTACAAACAGGATTAGCTTATGGACTGCACGATGTAATACGGACAGGACTGTCCCACATGCAAGGCTGCACACTGGTCCACACCAGAATGGGGTTGGAAGGGTAGACTCACACTCACCTCTCCTGCCTTCTTGCCTTTGTCTATAGCATCAGCCAGGACGTAGGAGCTGGACACGCCATAGCTCAGCCACACCACCGCTGTAGGCACCAGGGAGCGGAAAGCCTCCCCCACCTCATTAGCATAGCCTGGAGGGAAAAGGTTTTAATTCTCTCGGGCCCGCGGGCTGTTCCACAAGGGGGCGCCACACAGAGAGCTGCTTCTAATCCTAGTCTCTTAAACTGCAGTGGGGCAGGTGACCTAAGTCAAGTGACTTTTGGTTTCTGGGCTGTGGACTGACGCCAACAATGAAGTTCATGGCTCATTGATCAGAGTCCCTAGCTGTGGTTCTGGGGATCTGCACCAATGAAGCAACGGGCGGCCAGCGAATGACTGACCGTAGTCTCCACCGACACTTAAGTGTCAAGGCCTTTCAGGCCTCAGTTCACCCTTACTATCAGCACCCGACAAGAGTGCCTCGTGTTCAACCCTTTTTGCCGAAGAGGAAACTGAGGCTCAGAAAGAGCCAGGGAATGGCAGGCTGTAGGAGTCCAGATCCTCTGACCCCGTGGCTAGTGCGCCCTCATGGCAGACAGCAAACCATGCACTTGGCTTGTGCCCCCAGCAGCCCCACCGACAGTGTTGTGTGACTTTGGACAAGTCCCTAGCCCTCTCCTGAGCCCAGTCTCCTGCCCAAGCCGAATAAGAACTAAACCCTTCCCTTCAGACTCCAGCTCCGCATCCGGTGACCAATGTTTCCCGGAGTGGTGGGGTCGCCGCGACTCTCACTCCCACGCTCACCCAGGTAGCGCACCCACGTGTCCCGGTAGAGGTCGCGCCCGGCGCCCTGCCGCTGCTGCTCCGACATGACTTCCCCAGCACGGTCCCAGGCACTGCACGGTAGAGCCTCGCTACCACCTCCGTCCCCACTAGCACTCGGCTAACACCAGTCAAGGACCCGCCAGAAGTCCGAGGCTGAAGGACAGGTCGGTCTATCGCCTCTGCAGGGAGTGTCTGAAAATTGCCTTGTACTCCCAAGCCCCTCTCCTAGGCTTGGATCTTGCAGACAGTCGTGTTTTCTCCCGAGCAGTTAATGCAAAACTCTCCCAGGCGTGATTAGTTTTTGGAGCGAAACAGGTCAGGGTTCCAATCTGAAGATGGTATCTTCTTAGGCGTGGGAGTTGTTGCAAAGGTGTATTTCTCTGAGCCCCACTTGGTGTATAAGTGGGAAGCATGCCAGTATTCACTACCTTAGACAGTCACAAGGACTAATTGTGACAGTCATCATGTATTCAGCCAACTCGGGTTTGCTTCTTAAGCTCTTGCACTAGCATCGGGTCCCATTTTACAGAGAGGAAATAGAGGCACAGAGAGGAAGGTCCCTCTCCTGACTCACACTGGGATATGAATCTAGACTAGGTGTTTTCGGATCCCATGCTCTGAAAGCGGATTCAGTAACTGAGGCAGGTAGAGTCAATGGTGAATGCTCTAGAGAGGTGGGGGCCAAGACCCTCAGTCCCTCCCCTGCAGTGCATGCTTATCGTTGATATGCTCTGAGCTAACTGGATCTTCCTGGGGGCCAGTCATCAAATGAATGACCAAATTAATGAGGCAAGGAGTCAAGGTTTGGCAAACAAAACTCCAGGGAAATGAGCAGAATAAAAAGGAGGGAGTTGGGGAAAAGCACTCTGGGATAGCAGAGAGGCAATGATGTGTCCCCTGGAGACAAATCCTAGTGTGTCACCTTGTAGATGTTAGCCTCCCCCTCTCCAAATCCCAGTGTCCATGTTAGTAAAACAAAACAGATGAGGCTGGAGAGATCGCTCAGTGGCTAACAGCGCTTCTAGAGGACTCGTGGTTCCCAGCCCTACAGCCACCTGTGACTCCACCTTCAGGGGATCTGACACGTCCACACATGCGTGGTATACATTCATATAGAGACACACACATACACATAAATACAAATACAAATTGTCTTACATCTTTTCAAAAGTCAAGCATGGTGGTGAATGCTTTTAATCCCAAAATTTAGGAGGCAGAAACAGGCGGCATTACATGAGTTCGAGGCCAGATTGTCTACATAGGGAGTTCCAGGCCTGTCCAGGGCTACACAGTTTAAAAAAAAAAAAATCTTTGCAACAATTCCAGGTGGTTAAGAACGGGGTTTCTGTACAGCTCTTTTAGCTTTTCTTTCCTTTTTTTTTTCTTTTACCCAGTGACTAAAGATCCGAAAGACTGATACCGACTCCCTATGGAGGTCACCGTTTTCAGCCTGCGTCCTCATAGGATCTTGAGGGTCAGGGGGAACAGGGCCCAGCGCGGGTGGGGAAGGTAGATCTGTCTGCAGGCCCTGAAACACCGGCAGTGCTGGAGTGGAATTAGGAGACGGTCCCTAAAACCACGTGACGCTAATCCCCTGCCTCCCTCCCATTTAGTACCCGTTGCAGAAGCAGCACGCGCTAGCCGCAGCCGGTCGGCGCGGACGAACCGCCCGGCACGTCTGGAACCACCGAATGGGGCGGAGTCTCCGCCCTCACCGTGAAGGCTGTCGGGAGCATCTTCACGCCATGAACAAAGATGGCGGACGAAACGCACTAGCTGAACCAATCAGAAGACAACCTGGTAGGGGACGTCGGGGAAAGTTCACGCGAGAGGAGAGGAACAGACCGCCTCTGTGTGCGCGCGCCGTCTCGGCCGGAGTCCGCTGCTTGGCTTCTGAGAAGTGGAAGTTTGCATCTAGTGTAAAGAGACCGCTAGGAAGCCGGCGACGGGCAGTGAATTCTACAGCCTTTGCTTTGAAAATTGTTTTATTCATTGGCTAATGTACCTAACAGCATTGTAAACCAAGGCCAGGAAATGCGCCTGAGATATGTGACTAGATCCTGGGCAGCGTCGGCCCTCTGGCCGCGAGCCCTGCACCTGCTCAGTGCTCCCTCTGCTTAGTGAAGCGAGTCCTCAGGCTGGGCCGGGGCCTCGTCCCGAGGAGAAAGGGGGTCCCCGCAAGGGCCTGGGGCCCGTTCCGGCATTCTGGGCGGTCTGTAACCTGGCGTTCGCTCCCAAGTTGTGTAGCGTCAAGAGCTGCTATTGCAAGGTCGCCTGTGGCCGCCCCTTGCCCCTGGCTCATATGCTTGCCTGACGTATGGCCACCTTCCCGGGCAGCCTCCCTCCCTGGCTACTTGCGTTCACAGGCAAGAGGAACCCACTGCTGCCCTTACACGCCTCCACAGAGAAGGGCCTGCCAAGCCCTCGCTCAGGTCAGGCAGGAGACTGGTTCTCAGGCACTGTGGGAGCCTCAGACTGGGAAGTGCCCACTTCTCATTCTTGTGTAGGGTTGCTCAAGTGGTGGCTTCCTTCGTGAGAGGCTTAGGACCCACCCACAGCCTCCTTGGCCCTTTCAGATCTGTGATCCCTGAGGGTAATTACCCTTGTGCTTTTGTCCAGTGTTTCTCTTTCCCACTGGACAACAGTGGCTAGGTACCAAAGTCCCACAAAACTCTGGGTCCCTGGCAAGCAGTGGGGCCCAGGAGTTGGTGAGGTTCTCAAGGGAAGAGAGAGGCTCTCCGTTTGCCTTCCAGTGCTGATTTGGGTCACCCCTGAGACTTGGGGGGTGGGGGGTGGAAGATACTCAAGCCTTTTACAAAAAGTTTGGAAGAGCTCTGGATTCCTATCACGTGTTTAGCAGCCTGCTCCCTTGCAACCATCATTATGATCATGGAGGTTTGTTCCATGTTCATTTCGGAGCAAGTGTCGCCCCAGCAGCTGGCTTCCCTGAGTGTGACATGCCAATCTCTTGGCTTCTTTCTAATTTCTTCCCTGCTGTCATCCTGGGTACCCTTCCCCTCCCTGTCTCAGCTGTCACTGGACGGGTGAAGTTGGCAAATTCTCCAGGGTAGACATTTCAGACAGTCTCTGGAGACCCCTTAGCAGTCTGGTGACAAGGACCCACTCTAGCTATTTGTCCTTTTTGGGAGTCTCCTGTGCGGTCTGAAGTCTTCCCTCCAGCCCAGTTTCTTCGGGCTACTAGGTTGTAGGAAAGTGACTACTACAAGAAACTGAGCGGGGCAGGCCTGCTGCTGCAGGAGCTGTTATTTGGGGGTGGCCGCCCCCTGCTGGTTCATCTTCTCCTCTGCTGCTTTGTCTGGAAGCAGGACCTCCACAGTGAAACTGACTTTCTTGGCATGGATGAAGCTGTAGGTGTTGTCAAACCGCAGGACATCTGAGGGAGCAGAAAAAGAAACACTCAGGCAGTTCCCACCGGGAGGTGAGGGATGGTGGGAGGTGAGGGATGGTGAACAGGACTGGTTTTTACTGACCCCTCGAGACTGTGTGTTGGGAGATGGAGGTGAAGGTAGTGTAATAGTCCTCGGCCTTCTGGAACTCAAGTCTCACTGGGTTGACAATGTGTTCATAAAGTGGAAAAAAAAAATGTATGACACAGCACAGGCCTAGTGAGATGAGTGACAGACTCACATCTGGAACAGCTTGGAAGAAAAAGGCCTTCAAGACCCAAAGTCATGGCTTCTTCAGACTAGCAGAATAGCGTTAGGAGCCACAGTGGTTGTGATGATGCTGTCTGTGTGTGAAGGCACGGGGTTTGTAGTCTATATGTGTGATCACACTCTTCCTCACGACAACTCTGAATTCAGCAGTAGTCCCGCTTGGCATCAGCTAAAAGGGTTCGATGTCACACAGTGAGGCAATGGCGGGGTTGGACTTCCTCTCTAGTTTGCATTCCTGCCCATAGTCCTGCCTGATTTCAACCCTGGGAAGCCTGGCCCATTCCATTTCTCTGCAGAATGTATGAGCCAGGTGCTCACCCTCCGGGAAGATTACTGGGGCAAAGGGTGCTCCCTGCCTGCCTGCCCATAACAATAAAAGGATGGGCTGCTCATCAAAGGAGAGTTGCCCAAGCAATTCGTGTTGTGATCCGTATACCGGAGCACTGTTCTGATAGAAAAAGAAAGCGCTTAGCTGGCCATGGAGGCACACACCTGCAATCCAACACTTAGGAAGGTAAGGAAGTTTGAGACCAGCCTTGGAAAGGAGGGGGGCATAGGGGAGCGTGTCTAAGATACATGCAGAAGCCAAAATAAACTGCAGAACAGTTTGTAACATTTTTGTTAATTTATGTGTAAAAATAATCTTTTGAGGGGGGAAAGCTTTTTTATTTGTCTCCACTTTGAGGTTCTCTGGTGCTAGCACCTGGGAACGACACTGTTCTAAAGGGAAGGTTTTCTCACATCCTGTGGTGAGTTTCACACTGTCAGACTTTCTTCAAACATTCACCGAATAACAGGCATGGTCCTTGCGAATGGGACTGTGGAAGTTCTTGCCAGGCTTGTTACAGGAGTGCGCCTCTAAAGGGACGGACAGCCTTTGGTAGGCCGGCAGGTGAGAATGCTGTTGGCTATGGTTTCCTCTAGGAGGGAGCAAGGGCACAGTTGGCAGGGACAGCTTCTCGGCCTTGGCAACTGAACAGGCTTGCTTTCACTCTCACCCTGTTTCTTTGCAGGCTTGTTCCGCCTCACTCAAATGCCCCTTCAGGACAGCTGAGCATGAACCCAGAAGCCCCAGCACCTCCCTTCTGCCCTGCTCTCCTCTCGCTTTCTCGGGCCTATCCCTTCCCTCACCCCGGGATGAACTGCATTAGGCCAGCAGTCAGCACCGCGCCTACTCCTTTTTCCTGGTGTCAAGTGTCAGTCATCTGTTTCCCACCTCTACCAGAGGTCCTTCAGATCCCACACTCCCTTCCTCTGAGCACCCAGAGTTCATCGTATGTTGATCTCCTTAGACCGTGATTGAGATGCTTTGTTCAGCAAAATATCTGCCCTCAGACACAAGGAAGGGCTTTGTAGGAGGCGCAGGCACAGGGGAAGTGCCATCACTGTGGCTCCAGGGCCTGCACGGCTCAGTGTGACACTAGTCATGTATTGACAGGCTCATGGAGTCCGTGGGGGCCCTCCAGTCAAGGGCTTCTCAGCATGTGTTGGGTAACTGGCCCCTTTGAGAACCGGGCCGTGTCCCAAAGGGAAAGATGCTGTTCTTTAGGGAAGCAGGGGAATGGTGTCATCTTGCTCTCCCATGTGTTAGCAAATATAAATTCTAGGTCTGGGGCTTGGGGTTAGAGCACTTGCCTAGCATGCAGGAAGCACTGGGTTGAATCCTTGGTGCCTCATAATTATTATATTCAAATTGACTTCCTTTTGTTTCTTTTTTATATTACAGATAGAGTACATCAGTTTTAAAATTATATGTGTAGGTGGGTTACATTACCTGTGAGTCATGGGAACAATAGACATTATTTATAAGAAGGATTCAGAACCACTTCTCTGGGGAGTTCCTAGACTCCAGAAGGAAATCCGCACTAGCCTACTCCCCTCATTTCACAGCGAGGGAAAGCCAAGTCTATTCTTTAGAGCTCCTTGCTGGGAACACTCTGGGAGAGGTGGTGGAAAGCTACACATTCTCAGCCAGCAGGCATCGGTGCCTACCGGGTCTCTTCTCCCTGCACCGTCTGGCCCCTTCCTACAGTGTCTCAGATCTTCCTGTCCACATTGTATCCTGCTCAAAGTCCATTTCATTCTTTTCTCCATTCTTTCCATCCTTCGGTGAGCGTTCCACACAGTAGGCTCTCAGAAAGTAATTGGGAGAAGGTGAACCCCACCCAAATGTTGGCCTCCCCTCAGTACACCTGAACAAGGGGCAGAGAAGCCCAGGCAAGGCTGTGTTCCTACCATTTGAAGCGGATGTACCCAAAGGTTTAATTCTCTATGCAGTGGTCATGCTCCACTTTGCAGGGGTTACCTGGTCCTCAGAGGCATTGCCCTCCCACAGGTGAGCTTTTACCTAATCCTTAGAACTCCAGGCCCTGGTCTCAGCAACCTTGCCTCCTAATGACTTCTGACCCTCCCTCTCTGCCTTTCCATCTGGGAAGGGGAATTTCATCCTGTGGCCTGACTCTGCTCCTCCATCGAATAAACAGATCCCAGGCAGGTAAGGGTTCTTGTGGGGAACAGATCCAGGAAGCACTAAAATAAATTGAAGACTTAGTTCCCATCCTGGTTGTATTAAAAGGCTGTTTATCCTTCAGATAAACAGTGTTGGGGCCCTCCTGCTACCTCCATGGCCTTTGAGGAAGTACTTGATCTGAGACCTTTGTCACAGCAAGGATAAATGTCTTAATTTTCTCTCGGACAGTCTGTGACTAGGAACCTCTAGTACCTTCTCTTGGCATCCACGCTAACTACTTGATACGAGAGAGAACATCTCTTATCTGTGCCTCAGCTGCTAAAGAACAGTCTACCGTGTGAGTGTAAAGTGCTTTCCCCTTTGTGGATGACAGTGCCTGGGCTGTGCCAACCCTTGTTCTGGGTGCAGCACAGAGTATGCTCGCCCCTGCGACTTGGCTGCTCACTATCACGGGTGATCCTGCTCCTCAGGGAGCCAGATTGCGCCCATTGTATCCGTGGGGAGGGAGTACCAGCCTTGCAGGGTGCTGGACGGGAAGGAAGAAGCAGATGTCTGTGGGGCTAGTGCTGACACCTCAGCGGTGCTGCCTGAGCAGCGGAGCCCAGGGATTCTCCCGCCTTGTCCCGTGGTCTCTGGGGACAGTCCTGCTCTCCTAGTTGCCCTAATAATAGTAATAATGATGGCTGCCGGTGCCGAGTTGCATGCTCTGTCTCTGGCTTCACACCCATCGCCTCACAGATCTCATCAGGTGTGATCTGGCATCTCTGTAAGATCCCAGTTGCAGCAATCGGGAAACGCATTTAGGAAGGATAAGTCCTTTGCCCAAGTTCACACACTAGCCAGTGGTCAAGTCCAGGTCAGGTCTGAGCGTAATGCCCTTGCTTGTCACTTTTCTACCCATGGTCTCCTGGCTCTGTCAGAAGGAAAACTAGAAATTGCCTGGCTTGTGTGTACCTAGTGTGTTGGTGCTTTTTCCACTACACTATACAACACTGTAAAACATATTTGCAGAAACAGAGGAAAATGAAATCCCTCTGTAAGCCCTATTACCCTCATTAGTGTGGATTTCCCAGAATTCCTTTCTGTTTATGCACTTTTCCCCTCAACCTCAGTGAATATATGCCATACATGCTGTTTCGTGTTTACCTGCTTAACATGAATTAACCTCTTAACTGTCAGTGTGTTCTCTTTAATGACTCCATGGTGTTCTGTTGTATGGATGGACCTTCTTATGGCCATGTGCTGTGTGGCTGGCTTTCTGGGCTGCCAGGAGCTTCGTGGTCCCCTAGCTTTATGTGTTTGTAACGGTTTCTGTAGGACACATTTCAGAAGTAGGATTCTGGGTCGAAAGGGGTTTTAACCAATACCAAATGAGCTCCTGTAAGTGCTTTTGTTGTATGTAAGCTGCCGTCTTGTGTCCTGTACCTGCTCTTTAGTCAACCTGGAGGTGAGTGGTTCTCAGGATGTTCAAGGCTGGCATCTGGAGGGGGGGCATGCTGTGCCTTGTGAGATCTTCACACCCCCACAGTCAGTTCTGACTCTCTGGCTTCTGGAGGACAAGCATCCTTACAAATGTCTGGCTGCTGTCTCAGTTAGCCTTGGACAGAGCCTGTGCGGCCCAGGCTGGCCTCAACTTCAGTCCTGCTTCAGCCTCCTAAGTGTTGGGATTACAAGTGTGCTCCACCATGCTCAACTTCCAAAAGCAGGTGTTCTGAGCCCCGTACTTACCTGCTATGGTAATCACCTCTACTTGGGAATATCAGGGGAGAGTCCCGCCCTGCTGTTCACTATCTGGCCCCCCTTAAGGAAGTCACTGCATCTCTCCAAATCTAGTTTTCCTCCTCTGTATCAGGAGAGGTGACCTCGTAGAGTGCCCCTTCCTATTCTGACACTGAGGTGACCAGTGCACTGAGGAAGAGGTGTGGCATAAGTGGAAAGGTGATGGCTTTCACGTGTTGCCAAGACCCAGATACTTACAGATGCCTGGCTCACTGCAGGTGAGGGTCCCGTCCTCAGGGACCATGTGGGAATTGTACCTCTGGCTGGGCAGCACCTCTGTCATCTCCCCTGCCCGCTGCCGTTCCCCCATCTTGGTCTTCAGGAAAATCCCAAAACCCACGTCTGATCCCTCCGACATAAACTGCCACCTGCAGGGGACATCCACTTGTGTGTGTCTGTGTCCATGGCGACTGGGTTTCTTGCACCCCAGCCCAGCCACTGGCACTGACAAATGCTCAGGTCCCTGGAAGCACCCAGCCCTACCTGAGGACACAGCCGGGGAAAAGGATCTCGTACTCCACTTGGTGGGAGGAGCCTCGGGAGATCTGCACGCTGTGCTCATACTGCTGGTTCACCTGGTCTCGCACATAATACTGCTTGGGGATGTCACCCCCATAGTTGATCTGGAAGCAGAGCACAGGGTGAGTTTGGGGTACCCATCTGAGCAAAGACTCTCCCCGTTGACCTCCAGCTGGTGGCCCATACCTTGGATTTACACTTGGGGTTTCCATCAGGGTCGGTCATAGTGCCGCCATACTCCACAGGCAACTGTTCAGGGCTGACATGTTTGAGTAAAACCTCCTTCCAGTTTGCTGGCAGGAAAGGGAAGGACAGAAAGGTGTCACTAGGCAGGACTTCAGACCTGGTGGTCAGCCCTGAAGAGGCAGGAAAGGCTGGCCCTGCCTTCAAAGGAAGAATTATGGCTTGGGCATGGTGTACACTTGGGCACTCAAGGGGCTGCAGGCAGGAGAACCGTTAGTTTGAGGCCAGCCTTGGCTCCATAGTGAGACTGAGTCTGGGAGGAAAATGGAGTACTTCATGAGCATGTGGTGCATACACAGTACTACACAGAGTTAGAAAGAGCCATTACCCAGAGAACAGCGCTACCTGGTCCAGGATTCAGAAATCCTGGGCTGCTGTCATGGTGACCGACCACCAGCTCGGCAACCTTAGGGACCTGCTTCATCCTGAGCTGCCTACTGTGCACAACTGTGAAGGCAGCTAAATGAATTGAGGATGCATGAGAGGACTTTGTAAATCAGTATATTACCACACCCAGGAAAGGATACAAACATTCAAATAAAAGCCGGATGGGGTGGGGGGTGGGGGGGGGTCATGGAGAGGAGCATGCTGCAGGGGCAGAGAAGTCTTTAATCACAGGTTCTTATCCAGTTATGCTGAACTCCCATCTTCTCCTACACTGGCTGAATGAGCACCCCACTGGAGAGTGACCCCTCAAATGGGCTGACATGGCTTGACCCAGCCAACCTCACTTCTGTTCTTGTTGTTTTGGGCTGGTTGACTGTTTTTTGTTGTTATTGTTGTTTAGTTTGTTTGTTTGTTTGGTTGGTTTGTTTTTCTGAAACAGGGTTTCTCTGTGTAGCTTTGGTGCCTGTCCTGGAACTTGCTCCGTAGACCAGACTGGCCTTGAACTCACAGAGATCCGCCTGGCTCTGCCCGCCCCCCTCCCCGCCCAGTGCTGGGATTAAAGGTGTATGTCATCGCCACCCAGTTTGTTTGTTTGTTTGTTTGTTCTAACCAAATCTTCTCCTGATTGGAGCAATTAACTCTTGAGTGTCTGGTGCCAAGAACCATTTCCCCAAGAAATACCAACCTAGTGCAATGCTTTAGTACCGGAAACCACGCTAACTATATAGACCATCTATACCCAGCAGCTCCAGGCCAGGGACTAGCCTAGTATCCTCTGCATAGATGACTGGAACACTGACTGTCCTGTGTCTGCTAACCCTCAGGTGTTTAAGGATTCCCAAACCATGTGACTCTTGAGAACACAGTGCCTGAGCCTTGGGGTGATTTCATCAGCATGGCTAAACTCCAGTGACCAACCTGGAGTAACTTTGATCCCTCCTCTGTTGGAGATCTTGTTTCTACCCAGTCTGCCCAAGGCACATTTGGTTGAAAGAATTTTAAGTGTGGGAAGGAGAACAGACCGAACCTCCTACATAGCTCTGCTGCCAGGGAACCAAACTGCCTCACGCACTTGGTGGGTGGTAGCAGCAGAAAAACCAAAAACCAAAAAAACCTACTGCTTTCATTTTGCTGTTTCTTCTCCCAGCTGAGCTGGAGAGCTGGAAGAAAATCAAGAGAGGTCTTCCCATCCTGCACAGAGCAGCATCGGCCACAGCCAAAGCTGGGCTGCAGTACAGAAGGCCTGACATCCTTTTGTTTGAAATGGGATCTTACTGTGTAACCCAGGCTGGCCTGGAATTCACTGTGTAGTTTCAACCTTCTTCTGCCTCCCTAGTCCTGAGGTGTCTTAAAATGCATTTTTGTTCTTTTAAAATTTTTATCGCCATTACGTGTGTGTGTGTGTGTGTGTGTGTGTGTATGTGTGTGTGTATGTGTGTGTGTGTGTATGTGTGTGTGTATATGTGTGTGTGTATGTGTGTGTGTGTGTATGTGTGTGTGTATGTGTGTGTATGTGTGTGTGTGTATGTGTGTATGTGTGTGTGTATGTGTGTGTGTATGTGTGTGTGTGTATGTGTGTGTGTGTATGTGTGTGTGTGTGTATGTGTGTGTGTGTATGTGTGTGTGTGTATGTGTGTGTGTGTATGTGTGTGTGTATGTGTGTGTGTGTATGTGTGTGTGTGTATGTGTGTGTGTATGTGTGTATGTGTGTGTGTATGTGTATGTGTGTGTGTGTGTGTGTATGTGTGTGTGTGTGTGTGTGTGTGTGTGTGTGTGTGTGTGTGTGTGTGTGTGTGTGTGTTGGGTGATGCATTTGTGGAAGCTTAAGAACAACTTTTGGGGATTGTTTCTCTCCTTCCACTGTGGGATCAGGGATCAAACTCAGGTCATCAGCCTTGTATAACAAGTATGTTTCACCTGTGGAGCCAGCCCACACTGTCTCACTACATAACCTGGGTTGGCCTTGAACTTAGAATGTAGCCCATACAGACTGGAACTGGAGATCCTCCACCTCCAAAGTGCTGGGAAAATAGACGTTCACCACCTTCCCAGTCCAAAGTTGCCACTCTCACTTTGTCTTAGCCCAAAGGTAAAGAAGCAAACCAAAATTGCCCATGCAATGTGTTACGTAAAGGCAGCCCCGCAGACACCTTCAGAATCACTATTACGACGGCCAGTTCAACTCCAGAGCCTGTCCCGGTCCACCTCTGTAGCCCGTCAATCCACTCCCTGTCTCCACTAGGCTGGTTCCTGCGTGTCTGGCTGGTCTGGGGTCACGTGTTCCCTGTGCCCTGGCCCTCTCCCCACTCCTCTGCCAGCCTCACTAATCACTCCTCACTGTCCCCAGGGGTTCCGCTTGTTCTGCCTGCACTTGAACTGGATCCTCAACTTCGGGAGGTCTCGCACGGTCGGCCTCTATTCATTTTAACCTCCTCTCTGCAGCCAGTCGAACTCTGCTGTTCGGCTTCCGAGGCAGGTTTTAAGTCCAGCCTTTCCTTCTTTTCCCTGATGCCGCAGCCTCAGCTTACACCACCCCTTGCATAGGCGTGCAAACTGATATCTGGCTTCCATGGACTTTCGCTGCTAAGTACAAGTCCATTGAAAATCTGACCATGGTACTCCCCTGCCAAGCACTTCTCTGCTTCCCAGGGGCCTAAAGAGTCATGCCCCAGCCTCTCAACATGGTGTCCTGGTGTCTGTGTGACCTGGCTCCTGGCTCCCTCTGCAGCCTCATCTCTTGCTACATTCTGCCTCACATTCCATGACGACTGCCTGCACCATCCGAAGGGAGGTCTTCACTCAGTTCTCCTCTTTCTGCTTTGTTCCACGTGGCTTAGGTGGCCACGGCTCTCCCCTCAACTCTGGTGGGATGAGTGTTGCTGCTAGGTGTGACTGTACACTGTGGTTTACCTTTCTTCCTTGTATCTCGTCACGATGATGAGCATATTTGTGCCTCCCTCCCCCGAGAGCTAGCCAAAGGACTGTTTTACTAATCCTGGCAGCCTGGCACCTAGTCCTGGATCTGGCACAGAAAAGGTGTTTGTGGAAGTGGGGCCACTCTTACTCGCCCCCAGATGATCTCCACGCACCCTCTTGACGCTCTTTCTAGCGCCTTCTGGTTCCTACCATAGCCTTCTCTCTGCACGTGTCTCTCCCCTGTAACACTGTAAGCCCCTTAAGGATAAGCGCTGGAATTCCATTCATCTTGGAATTTGCACGGGGAGCCCAGTGCTTGCTTCCAGAGTATGTGAGAAAAGATGTCCTGACAGAAACACAAGAAGACACAGATCTGTCTCCACTGGCCCCTGTGTCCCAACCACTCCCAAAGTAGAAGACAGGCCTTTGCCCTGTAGGCGTGACCATACCACCAGAGCCAGCCAGACCCAATTTGAGCCACACACCAATGTGGAGCATTTGGGCCACTTACCCCCCAAGACCATAATCTTCTTACGAGTGTCCTCACTTAGGAAGGGCTTGATGAGGTTATAGGCCACAGGAAACAGCTTGGGGGCTGGAAGAGAGACAAGGCCACGTGAAGCAGAGAGCAAGGGTAACTTAGGTGCCGACAGCATCATCCACCACCCACCTCCGCACACGGGGCAGCTGAGCCTGGGGCTCAGCCAGGCACGTCTGAAGTCTAGCCCCCAATCTGTACAAGGGCTGTGGCCAACCAGTCTCCTCCTGTGGCGTCACCAACCTGAATGCTATTGGGCCAGTTGGCTCAAATGCTCTGGGAACTGTAAAGCATCTGTACGGGTCAAGGTTAAGGTCAAGGTCAGGCTCCTAGACAGGTTCTCAGGTCTCTCCTTTGGCTCACTGTTCACTCAGTCTGCCCCCAGGTAATGGTTTGGGCCTCTTGTTCTCATTTGGTTCATCACCAGAAACTCCCAGCTTACCTTTAACCACAAACAGACGCTTCAGTGTTTCTGGATAATTTTCTTCAAACATGGAGAGAAACTGTGGAAGCAAAACGGGTCTAGTTTCAGTAGCTCAGGCCTCCAGGCCACGGTGCCCTTGTTTCCTGAGTCAGCCCAGCTGAGCGGTCCCTCCCGCCTCCACTTCCTGCCTCTTACCTCTCCATAGGCCTCCACTGCTGGCTTCCAGAGGTGCTTGAGGCCAAGTCCCTCGCAGTCATAAATCATGGTGATGGTCTCAATCTTCTTCCCCAGCTACAGGGAACAGACAGTGGAAGACAGATCACTGGCCTGCTGTAGAACTCACTGAATTCAGGGCCAGTGCTGATTGCACCAGGTACAAACAGAGCAAGCAGCAGAGGGCCGGGCGGGGCCGGACTGGGCCCAGGGCTTTTCAGATGCAGATGTCATCTAGGGTGGAACTGTGACCTAGACAAACTGTTCTCATTTGGCTAATCACAGGGGTGGCTCAAGATCACATCTGAGGTCCTCACTGTCCTGCGGATTCTCCTGATGGTCTCTGTCTTGCTGTCAATCACTGTGTGCTCCCTGGACAGCCTTCATAGGGCGGGCGCCTGGGCCTAAACCACCCCTCCTGCAGGCACAGATGCTCCATTCTACCTAAGCTCTAAGGAAGCATCAGGTTGAACCCCTTTTGTGTCCCCAGCCTCTCAGAGGTTCTGTACTGAGTGGGCTCTATTTGTGAACATCTGCAAATAACGGTGCTGAGATGTCCCCATGCTTTAACACATCAACTGTGGGGGGGGAGGGGAGACAAGGGATGGCTCCAGCTTGGTCCTCAGTCCTTCCTTTCTTTTTTAAAAAATACATCTTTCTCTCTCTCTCTCCACCCCCCGCCCCCATGTGTGTGTGTGTGTGTGTGTGTGTGTGTGTACATGGCACAGTGGGAATGTGTAGCTCCAAAGATAACTTGGGGAAGTTGCTTCTCATCTTCCACCATGTAGGTTGTCAGGCTTGCTGGCAAGTCCATTTACCTGCTGAGCCATCTCTCCAGCCCCTCAGTCTTTTTCTTAGCAGGGAATTATCACCCTAATGTCTTGAAAATAAACTTGGAGGAGCAGAGATTCTGGGTTCATCTACACCAGGACTACCCCCGACCCCCCATAGCTGCCCAAGGGTAGTTTAGTGCAAGACAAGATCTCACTGGTCCCCACAGAAACAAGAGAAGAAGCAGTAACAATGTGGTGAGGTGGTTTTCTTAGTCTTCCTGGTTTTCTGTGGTCCTGAGAATTAAACCTAGGCACTTTGGGCTAGGTGACTGCCTGTCACTGAGTAACATCTCCAGCTGTAGTCATTTATAGTTTTTTGTTTTCTCTTTTGTTTGTTTTGCTTTTTCAAGACAGGGTTTCTCTGTGTAACAGCCCTGGCAGTCCTGGAACTCACTCTGTAGACAAAGTTGGCCTCGAACTCACAGAGATCCGCCTGTCTCTGCCTCTGCTAGGATTGAAGGTGTGTGCCACCACTGCCCGGCTAATTTTTTGCTTTCTTTTGTTTGTTTTTAAGGTCTCACTGTATAGCCCAGATTAGCTTCAAATTCAAGGTCCTCCTGCCTCAGACTTGTGAATCGTGGGATTACAGGTGTATACCACTCAACTCTGCTGTATCGGGTGGAAGCCCTGGGTGTGCAGGGTGAGTGTTGTACCCACTGAGCTCCAGCCCTCACCCTAGTGAAGTTTTTATTAAGCCAAGTGTCTTCGATGTAAAGAACTGCTTTTTATTCTTAGATCTTTCCTATACATACCATTCCTGTAGTTTGGGGGATTCATCGGGGCAATAATAGACGGTTATTTTAAGTTTTTACTTAGCAAAATGAAAGTGTGACAAGATGGGAGTAGAGTAGAGATCACTTGCCTACATGCACAAGGCCCTGGGATCAATCTCCAGTCAAAGGAATGGAGAGAGGGAGGAAAGGAGAGAAGGAGAGAGGGAAGAAGAGAAGAGGAAAACAGATGGATTGGTGACATGATGTTCATCTAAAACCTTGAGATTTCAGGTCTATGAAACCCAAACCCCGAGACTGGCAAGCTGGTGCTTCTCTCCCTGTGTGACATTCCTGCTTCTCCTTGAATGTCTCCACCATGATCAAATCGCTCTCTATGGCAGACAGACCACCCACCTTTGTGGTCTGGTTGGCACACTCCTGCAGAAGCAGCTCACAGTCTCTCATCTTGGTCCTGAGCAGGTCCTGCTTGGAGGCGGAGAATAGCAGACCCTTGGCATCCAGAGGCCCAATGATGTCGTACCAGACTGGGCAGCCATCCAGGTCGTAGCCACACCTGCCGCCTGCCAGATACTGTTGGATCACCTGGCCAAGACATAGTAAAAGCACCTCGTGAACAGGCCTAAGACATCCATCCCTTCCTCTGGTTCACAAGTCTCTCCCTTCACATCCTCCCCTGGGTGCCAAGAGATACCTGTTTTGGAATTATAGTGACTCCTCTGGCACTATCAGACCTGTCCTCTGAGGCTCCCAGTCCAGTGGACCAGGGTACAAACTGTGAGTCTAATAAGCATCCTTACACAGGGATGGAGTGGGATAATTTGTCCTCACCTCTGGTGGCTGCCAGCTGATGATGTTGTCAATGTCCTTTTGCTTCCGGAATTCCACATGCTGCAAATACACAAAGATGTAGGAAGCACAAGGCGGAAGAACAGGTGTGTGGTGGTAGGGGGTTATTGAATAGGAATGAATAGGTGATCGCCGCAGATGACCCCCTGGAAGGAACTGGACAGAAGTGGAAAAGGAGGCCCCAGTTTCTTCCGGTATCTCAGCAAAATATCATTCCCAGCTGGTCAGGACGTAGGAAAGCCCAATGTTTCCAGGGAAGGAAATGCACTTTGTCCCTCAGGGGTAAAGCAACAATTGTTGGCTAATAGCCGTGTCACACAAATCAAAACCTATGATGGGGCGGGTGACGGGTAGGCAGGAGAAGTCCAGGCAAAAAGTGGCTCTGACAGGAGGGACCATAGCAAAAGAAACTCACCTTCCGGAGCATGGCCTCTGACTTTTGCAGGTCAAAGTTTCGGGCTGTAACAAAAGCATGGCCGGGGTTGGCCATCAGACTGCATGTCTAAGGACCTGTTCCCAGGCTGGGGCCAAGTCCCCTCGTGGGTTCCCCCCATCCAACTGTCAGATTCGTAAAACACCATAGCCCTGGGTTTGTGGGGTAGACAGGTCAAGTTCAAAACAGCTGGGAGTAGGCAGTATTGCAACCCTGGGGTCAGAGTATTCTGATGGATAATCAGGTGAAGGGTCTTATCTCAGAGAAAATGAACCCTGGATCCTTTTATCAATTGGCCATTCCCCACAAGGACAAAATACATCTCCTCCACAGTATAACATCCATCCCTGAGAAACTGACCCACAGTTCAAAGGTGAACATAGCTGCCCCAGGAGCTGGGCAGAGCTGGCCAAACATCCTGGAGAGGTAGAGGAGTCAGTACGCCTCCAGGCAACCCTGACATTTCTCTAAAGGACCCACACATTCCTGAAAGCAGCACAGTGGGTTCTTGAGTCCATTTACCTGGACCCACCCCAACAAGTCGTCCTGCTCAAATCTGAACCCAAGATGTCACTGTCCCCCGAGGCCACTTGCAGATAACCAGAGCTGCCATCTGCACTCACTTGTTGTAAGCAGCAGCCTACTCCAGAGGCACCCCAAGAACAGGGTTATCCCCCATCATACAGCAGTCCTTCCAAACATGAATTCTCTGCTGCCCCCCTGGGCCTGCCCTCCCATTGTGCTGTCCGTCCTTCGAGCCTCCGTTTCTCACACTCAGCTCCACAAACATCCTAATCACTTCCCTGTGAATGTTGCCCCCCTGGTCAGGGCCCCTCCTAGGTGAACTTCAAGCTAAGCCCGGAGGTTGTTTGCCCCTTCTCCAAAAAGTCCTAAGAACTCTCTTGGCAACAGTCACACCTTTAGTCCAGGTGGAGCTTAGAGTCAACTGAAACCCCAAATCCCTCACACCTGTGCTCTGGCTAAGCCTCCAATCCCTCCATAGAGAGAGAGGCAGACTCTTCACCGCATCCTTCTCACATTTCACCACTGGAGTTTACTTCATTCCGTCATTTAAAGAGTTACTGAGATTCTGATGGGCTTGGCCTCTGAGCTATGTTCATAGGTCATATATCTCTCCTGATTGTACATCCTCCATGGATTTAATTGGCATCTAGATCTGCTGAGAGCCCTGGAACTGAACATACAGGCTGCCCTTTGGGCTGTCAGCTGTCCCTTCATCATTGCTCTCGGAAAGTAGGGGAGCATACTCCCTGATTCTGCATTCATGAAGTCCCGTCCTCCATCTGAGTCAGGATGGTTTGTCTAAAGGTCTGACCAAGCCTAGGTGCAGTGCCTGGGTAACCAGGCCTGGGTGTGGTTCCTTGGTAGGCTGAGACACCAGGGTCTCAAGTTTGAAGTCAGCCTGGGCCGCATAGGAAGTTCATGCTAACTCGGGCTACATATTGAAACATTATCTTAAGAAAGAAAACAAAATGGTCAGTAAGATGGTTCAGTCGGTGGGCTGGAGAGATGGCTCAGTGGTTAAGAGCACTGGCTGCTCTTCCAGAGGTCCTGAGTTCAATCCCCAGCAACCACATGGTGGCTCACAACCATCTATAATAGGATCTGATGCCCTCTTTGCCCTCTTCTGGCCTGCAGGCAAATGTGCCAACAGCACTCATACCTAAAAAAAATACATTAAAATGAAAAAAAAAAAAAAAGATGGTTCAGCGCGTAGAGGAGTTGCTGTGCGAGCCTGGCAGCCTGACAACTTGAGTTTGCTTCCCAGAACCCGTGCACAGCCACCCTCTCACCCCCACGTGTGCACTGTGGCATGCACTGCCCACCCCAGTCTCCCCCCCCATCCTCCCCCCGATACTTCTTAAAGACAAGAGAAAGGGTTGGCCAGGCCACCGCCACTGTGCATGCCAGATCCTTTCTGGCAGATCTGAACAGCCACTCTGGCAAGTTGGGCTTAGGCGTTTCCTCACTGCCACCCTTCCTGTGCCACCAGCAGCCCAGGGCAGCTGTTAGAGGGATTTAATGTGGGTCTTCATCTCAGCTCTCCCGTCTTGTATGTTTACAAGATACTGCGTATGCCCACCATACCACTGAAGAAGCTAGAACTGAATGTCCTTTGTAACAGAGGAGCTAGACCATGAAAATGAGAGTTTCTCACAGAAAGGACAACCCTCTAGAGAGGAGAGCCCTTATCTCCATAAGAGCAGGGATCCAGGAGTAGTAAACTGAGTGCCCTTATCTGGGACAACCTCTCTAGTTAACCCTATCTGCCAAGGTCCAACATTCAGGGTCTTCCCCACCATGTCTGTTGAGTCAGGTCTTTCTAGGCTCCTGCCACCCTGCTCAGAAGCAGCTGAAAGCCTGGCATGGGGCATTGCACAATAACCTGGCCCAGGAACAGCCAGGGTGGGCTCTGGTTTACCCATACCGTAGCCCTGTAAGTTGCAGCTCACTCAGTTATGCTCACCTCTCTCCCAGGGCTCCTGCCACCTCTATTCTGTCTTGCTCACTGGCCTTCCTTGCTGGGGTACCCAGATCTCACTTTCAGCCAGAGAGAGGCAGTGGACACTTGTGTGCCTGCTGGGGAGGGTCAGCAGAGAACTGAACCCCAAGCTCACATCACATTCTACTGCAAAGGACTCCTTTAGAATCAATGGGATGGGGTAGGGGAGTGCTTTTTTTTTTTAAGGCAATAAAACCCCAATTCAAATTTGTAATAGGGTGTGAGTAGGCCAGAGCTCCTGCCCAGAAAATGTGAGGCACAAATGAACTGCAGAGGGGAAACTTCTCTGCTCTCAGAAGCAGAGTTTGAAACCGGGAGTGTAACTCAGCGGGAAAATGCTTGCCTGGCATGCCCCAGGCCCCAGGTTCGATCCTCAGCAGCTCAAAAACAATTACGAAGCAATGCTTGGCCTCAGGAGCAGTTCACTGGGAAGGAGTCCGTGGCTTACTGGAAAAGGTGCTGGCTAGGAATCCAGAGCCCTGGGCTCCACTCTAATTGGCCTTTCCATTTCCTTGTGCCTTCGGTAAGTCCCTTGCCCTATCTGAGCCTAAGTTTTCTCTTCTGGAAAACGAGAATTACCATCCTATGAGGGTGGAGCTGGTGCCCGATGTGGGCCCTGACTAAACTATCAAGCCTTATGCAAATGGTTTCTCCCATCCCAGGACTCTGATAGTAAAAGCTTAGTGTCTGGGAGACCAGTCGCCAAGACCTCACACTGGCCTGTGCCTAAATAAAGTAGAGCTGTGGGGCTGTTCAATGGGTCTCTCACGCGTCCCTTCCTTACAGCAGCAGCTCCATAGTTGGTTGGATCATCTTGCAGCTGGCCCTTTAAGGAGGCTACTACTTCCCACTCTCTCCACCCACCTGCTTCTAGCTGTAGCCTTTCAGCAAATGTTAGGCCAAAATTTCCTCCAGCATAGACAGACTTCATTGCCACCCCCACACTACCCTCCACCCTCTTCAGGTGGGCTGGGAGAGGGTCAGATTACAGGGAGGTGGGGTAAGGGTGAGCAGGTGATACTTCCAGGGGACCATGAGCCCCATATGGCTCTCCTGGGTACACCTGTCCTGGGGTATTGCTAGCAGGCCTTCAAGGATATGCCAGCTTCATTAAATTTCTGGAAAGCAAAAATTACTTCTTTTTGTCTATTGCAAGTCTTCCTGAGCTGGGAGATGTGTGAGTGTGTCTGCAGAGAAGTCTCAAGGCAGGCCCTGTACTCTAACATTTACAACAGAATTCTACGTCATAACTGGAGCACAGCTAGTCAAACGCAGTAGAATTCTCTCTCTCTCTCTCTCTCTCTGGTTTTCAAGACAGGGGTTCTCTGTGTAGTTTTGGTGTTTGTCCTGGATCTCACTCTGTAGACCAGGCTAGCCTTGAACTCCCAGAGATCTGCCTGGCTCTGCCTCCCGAGTGCTAGGATTAAAGGCGTGCGCCACCACCACCCGGCTCTCGTTTTTTTTTGAATGTCTGGTAATAAAGTTTCTACAGAGAAAAATGAACATGCGTCAGAAGAGCTCGGAAGGTGGCACATGCCTTGGATGACGGGTAAGGAGAGGGAAGAGGACAAAAAGGTACAAGGAGTAGAGGTTGAGTCTGATCTTGACACTAGCAGCAACATGTTCCCATCATAATAAAAACAGACCTTGTCTTGCCATAGCTTGCAAAAAATCTGGGCACCGTGTCTAATCCACATCTCATAGGAGGAGCCTAGATAACTGTGACCTTAGCCCAGGTGTCACAGCCAAGCTGGCACATGGCTAGGACTAGAACTCAAGACCCTGGCCTGTGGGGGGAGGGGGCACCCTCCTCAGTCCCCATGCACAGTGTCCTTCATTCAAGCTGACAGGACCAGGACCCTGGTTCTAATCTCAGCTCTGCCTCCAACTTCCCACATAGTGAGGCCTTTCTGGGCCTGGATTTTCCTTCATGTGTCTGCAGAGCAGATTGACAGGGTAGATGAAAAGGACCGTAACAGTCCATACCCAGAGGTTTGAGTCTTCTTTCTGACTGCAGCTCACCCAGCAAGTCCCTTCACCTCTCTGAGCTTCCATATGTTGTAGATGGGATGGGGGAGGAGTTTGGGGGGGTGCAAGCCATTTTTTTTTGTGTGTGTCAGCTTGCCAGGGTTTTCAGAGGACATGAACACGCCCCTGCCCCAGCCCCCCACAGCCCCTCTTCCCTCACCTCGGAGCCATCGAAGGAGAAAGTAGTCATCTGGATTGGGCAGGGTGGGCAGCACGTCCTGGACATTTTCACGAAACTATAGGGAGAGACAGCTGGGTGAGTGGGAGCCCCCCAGCCTCGCTCTCCCCAGAGTGGCCCTCCACGGGGGCCTTTGCCAGAGACCCCCTTTACATACTGTTGTAGCCGCTGGCTGAGTGAGGTTGTGGGCTGTGTTGCCGTGAGTGCTGGGTAGGAGGGGGGGCACAGAAAGTGACTGGGACACTGCCGAGCCTCACTTATAAGCATGTCTCCATGGTGGCAAGTGGGTGTGTTCCCAGCCAACAGTGATAGATGGCAGGTGCTCTGGTCAAGCCACAGTGTGTGCCGTCTGTATACCTAGCACCTGTTCTGTGCATGGCACTGATCTGGACTCTGTCCCTTCCATGTCCCCCAGATCCCCTAGAGGTGTCACTGTCCCATTTTACAGACAAGATATGAAAGCACCGAGGCTCGGCACCACACCCAACAGCTGGGATGCGAATCTGAGTCCAGATCCCAGGTTCTTCCCTGGGCAGTCTTCCCGCCCCCTTGGTAATGGAGTGGGGAGCAGAGGGAAGGAAGGGGGTAGTCTTGAATGACTGAGCTGAGTTTGAAAGACCACAAAAGCAGCAGATGGAGGGAGGGAGGTGGGAGATGGACAACCCAGATGGAGCGGACAGCTCCAGCGGGTAGCCACAAAAGGAAACGTACTACGAGAGCCACCAAGTGAGGTGGACAGTGACCCCAAGGGGCAGCCACACCCAACTCCAATCCCTCACTACCCAGGAGTGAGCAGCCCCCTGCTGCTCTCCCCAAGCCTCCTGCCCCAGCAGTGACCTTTATCTGGTCACTGAACTGTAGGACACCCCCAGAGGGGACCAATGAGGACTGGCCACCTCTGCCCTTTGCCTTAGGTCAGGTAGGTCTGGCCAGACCCTCCCATCCCCCAAAAGCAGCTCCCAGCATTAGGGCAATGGTCATCTAAACAGCAAGGGGAGGTCACCTAACCTAGCCCCTGGCTTAAGCACCACCAAACCCATGTCCACCAGACTTCTCCTGCAGGTCAGCAGTACACTTAACATGGAAAAAAAAAAAAAAACCACCCACAGCAGCCACATCTGCTGCTACACTCTAGAATAAATAAGAAACTGCCTGGCTGTGGAGCCTCCGAACATTGGGGCTGGACCCCACCAGTTCTGATCCAGTGCAACTGAGGAGATTAAGTCTTTTGGGCAGAAGGGCCAGCCCCTGAACTTGAATGGAGTAGGTAGGTCCCTCTCTGCCCAGGTGCCAAGGCAAAGCCTGGTCATGCCCTTTCCTTCTGAGTGGCAAGGGTCTGGGTTGCCAGAGGGAGGAGGGCTCTTTTCTCGGAAAGTAAGCCAAACTAGTTAGTGCCGGCATCTTAGACTTCACGCACAGAGGTGCCCCGCGGCCACCCTCTTCTAATTTCATCAAAGAGCACACAGGACAGGGCTTGGCCCAAGGTCGCACAGTGACTTGGTGCCTCGCAAAGGCTATGGGGAGTTTGCCAAGGAGCTGTCCAGGACCCTTCCATATGCCACTGCCCACGCCAGAGGAAAACCTCCCGGAAATGGGAGGAAACCTGGGGCCGTGCCCCTGTCCCACGGCTCTGCTGCCAGTCCCTGCCAGCCCCGAGGATGAATGTTGCCTTTGTGCCCTCAGCTGCTTCTGAGGGCTTCCAAGCAACCACTTCTTCCCAGGGGGCACCGCCAGGGCTGCTCGTGCTGGAGACGGCGATGACCAAACTTGCCGAGGTTCTCACACTGAGCGAGAAGCGGCCCTCTGGGCACTGTCCAAGCGGGGGGGCGACCGGCCGGCTCTCCCTCTGGGCGCTCGCCCGCGGGGACCGTCCCTCGCAGCCGCTTCCAGCAGGAGGGCGAGGGCCACAGCTGGGCCAGGATCAGGCTCACCTTGGCCAATGCCTCCTCCTGTTTGGGGCTCAGGTCACCCACTCTGCCGCTCATCGCGTCTCAGCCTCGGGGCGCGGCGCCTGCGGCAGCTGATGGAGCTCTAACTGGTTTGCCGCTGGAGTAAAGTCCCAGTCTTTGGCGGAGGCCCCGGGGCTGGCGGCCAAGACCCGCCTCTTAAAGGAGCCCGAGAGGCGGGGCCAGACGCGCAGAGGCCCTGGAGGCGAGCCAGGACGCCTACTCAGGACACCTGAGCTTCTTGGGCGTACTCCTCATCCGATCCAAAAGGAGGCTGAGAAGAGCTGGCTAATGACCTCTTCTAAGGAGCGACTCCACAGGGCTGGACCGAGCTGCTCTTTCAGTGCTTTCCTTACCCCAAAATGTTGACAGCTCTCCTCGTGCCCACTGGGATGGGATGCCCCCTACACGGCGTCGTTTTGCTTCTAGGAACTGTGGTGCTGATTGCCATCCGCTTATGATCCCTACTACCAGCTCAGCTTAGGGGACATTCAGAGTTGACACCCAGGGTTCCGATGTGACTCAGTTGGTAGTAGAAGGCTCGCCTAGCATGCACAGTCTTGAGTTGGATCCCCAGCACTGCGTGGTCAGGATGGCACATTTCTACACTTACCTGTAATCCCAGCATTGGGGAGGTGGAGGCTGAAGAATCAGAAGTTCAAGATCACCCTTAGTTACTTATTGAGTTTGAGGCTAGCCTGGAATACGAACAAACAAACCAGAGTTGGTATCCTTTTTCCTCTCCCTGCAGAACAGGCATGGTGGAGAACATGGTGTCTGGCTGAGGGGCAAGGAAGAACAGCCTCCCCACCTAGGACCCAGTTCTCTGTGTCTGACTTTCCCTGCATTCTGGGAGCTGTCTACTCCCAGAGCTCTCATGTCTCAGCTGGCATGTGCTGCTTCCTCTCTGGAAATCTGGAGGCTTGGGTCTGAGTGCCCACGTTCCACAACTTTCTACAAGTCCCTTTGCCTCTACATTGTTGCTCCTTCACTCATCAGGGGTGATTTGGGGCCTAGAAGTCAGCAGGAGGCTAGAAAGAGTTAATATGCATAATTCTTAGACTTGACTTCTGGTGGCCACTTCCTAGCTGGCCCTGCACAGTCATCCTTTGCTGGCTGCCTGGTCAGAACTCAGCCATAGGCTAGACAAAGAGGAGAACCACAGCACCCGGGGCCCTCGGCAGCCCTACCGTAGCTTATCTGCTTCCCAGCACTGGCCAAGGGCCTGTGGGCTCCTCACTAGTGACAAATGTGACTTGTGGGTAGACTCTGAAAGCCACAGCCTAGCAGCTTCACGTCTAGCCTATGCCACCAGACTGCCCCCCCCCCCCCAGTTACTGCCTCTGCCCTACACAGCAAAACAATTTCCTCTTCTCAGAGTCCAACGGCCCCTCCTTCTGCTGGAGCCCCTGCTACTCTGATCTTATTTCCATGCATCTGGCACCTGGTCACAAGTCCAGGGCCACTTTTTCTTCCTACTGTATGCCAAACAGTGGGCACTGTTCTGGAACCCAGCAATGTTCACACACCACCCTTTGGTCCCGAACATACTAAAGAGAACGCAAAAGCAAGGCAGATGGCCAAGGAGAGGGTCAAACAGTCGGAGATTGGGAAGGACAACGTTTGCTTTGGATGAAGGAACCCTAGAAGGCTCCATGGAGAGAGGAGACTCTAACCTGCACCTTAAGATGTGGGGGATGTGGAAGAAGGCCCTCTCAGCCTATAGCAGCACAGCAGCATGAGCGAAGTTCTGGTGGTAGGTGCAAAGTGTGGCTACAACCAGGGATGCAGAGGCAGCATGGGAGGCGCGTAAAGCCTTGGTGTGACCTTGCTTAGTAACATCTACCTTCTAGACCCCACTTCCTTGCTTCAATTACCAGAGTCCCCACAAATCCTGTATCCCCCAGCCTAGGCTCCTGTAGACAGGGATGGAGTGCGGTGGCATGTATATGCAGTACAGCACTCAGGGCTGAGGCATGAAATCACAAATTTAAGGCCAGCCTGGGCTCAAAAAAACTGGAGGGGAAAGAAGGGGGGGGGGGGAAGAAGAGGATGTGGTGAGCTTCAAACCAAAGCTCAGTGCTGGGAATGGCCTGGAAGGAAGGTGGAACAAACAGCTTCCCAGAGATCGTGTGGCCTCACTTAACAGCGGGGGAAACTGAGGCTCAAAGAGGCCATGGCTTGCCCAAAGTCATTAGGAACACAACAGATATAGAGTGCCCAGTGGCTGGTCAATGGGAAGTACCAGTCGGACCCGCTCCTTCCTGCCTGGCATTAATGCAGAAGTAACCCTCGGCTACCTCAAATGCAGGTCTCCAGGACTGTCGGGAGCAGAGTGTCCCTCGGGTCTCTCCTCACCCAGAGTCAAGGCAGGTGGCAACAGGCCTGTTCAGGGCATAAGAAAGAACAGTGCTGTGCCCCTGGTGTGGCCTCCTCCCAAGAGACCTGATGAAGGGTGATGAAGAGAGACCCCCAGCCTGACCTCAGCAGAGTTTCCAGGCAGTGCACGTGTCCCTGCCCTGGTTATGGCTTCTTGGCTTCTGACTTAGCCCAGGACAGAGCTGCCTTCTTGGCTGGAGGTGAGACCTTTAAGAGCTTAAGAGCCTCCCAGGGACAGTGTGCTCTTTTCTGGGTAGAGCCTACTAAAGGAAAGGAGACCAGCCCCCGCTGGTGGTGTAGCCCCTCACAGTTTATAACGCCCTTGCAGATGGCTTCCCTTAGAAGGGCTGGCCAGTCCTCTAAAGTGGCAAGTCACTTGATGTATGGAGGCACCCGAGGAGGGAGGAGGTTACAGAAGAGCGCTTTCAGTCAAGACAAACCTGGCTGTACCTTCTGCTGCAGGGCCCACTCAGAAAACCACAAGGGACATGTTCATCCCAAAGGACGAAGTTCCTGGAGTCGCTTCCCCAAGCCCGAATCTGTAGCTGTCTAAGCGAAGAGTTCTCCCTCTTGTCTGTCCCTTTCCAGTTCCCTGGCTACTCACTGCTTCCACTGAGATTTACTGTGTCCCATCCACTGGGAAGCCACTGGTTAATCTGATAATATAATCCTGGATAAATAGTCCGGTAAACTCCTCCGACCTGGTTCCTGAGATGCTCCTTACTACGCTTACCTTTCCTCTACTTCCCACCCCCTGCCCTACACTTCTCCCTCCCTGCAAGGTATATTGCTTCTCTCTGCTCAAGAACCATCACTGGCTCCCTAGTTCCTTCAGAAGTCACCCCAGTCCCATTGACGTGCTTCAAGGCCTACTCCAGCTCTTCCCAGCATCCCTTGTGGCTTCAACTGCCAGAGTCCCCCTTTCCATATACTTTCTTATCGGTCAGAGATGTCCCTGCTGTTCCCTAAACACACTTTTACCTCCTGCCTCTGTCAGAGTTATCTTCTCTTATTTCTTCCAGCCAATTCCTCCTTGGCCCTCAAAGCCCTGACCCAAAGCTGTTTCCAGAAACTTCTCTCTTATCTGCTACTGAAATGGGACCTCTGCCAACCAGAAGCCCTTTTCTCCTGACCTTAATAAGGACTCTTCTGCATTGTGACTATCACCTGAACTGATAGGAAGGACCTGGCCTCCAGGGTCAGACAGCCTGGAGGTAAGCTTTGGGAACATGAGTGTGCATGGCTCCGAGGGCACCATGCTGGGAACTGAGGAAGTGTGGACTAGCAAAAGAGGAACTTGGGAGTCTTAGTTTTGGAAGTCAGGGCACTGGAGTTTAGCCTCTTCTAGGTAGCAACTCTTCTAGGAAGAATTCTGGACGGGGAGTCCCGAGTGGCAGGCTTGCTCTGTGTTCCAGAACTAATGTGCTATAGGGACTATCCAGCCCCAGCATGCACAGGGGTGGGAGTGAGAGTGGAGGCGCCGTGTTCCCTTCATGGCTGCTCGCTCGTACCTCCAGGGCCTCCGTGGCTTCCTCATCAAAAGGAGAACATTGACCTCAGAATCAAAGTCCCTCCCCTGGTGCCCTGACCTCAGCTCTCCTGACACCCATGGCAGGTAAAGTGCCGCAAAGATTGGCACAGTGACTTGGGACAAATATTTGTGGAACACTCTACTTCTACAATGCCAGGGCCATTCTAAAAGCCCTTGAGCTCAGAGGGCAGCCTCCTAGGAAGGTTCCCTCCTCTTCACCCTGCCTTGTGGGGCTGCAGCTGCCTCAGGCTACCTCTATTCTCTGAATGCCAGTAGCCTGGAGTGAAATCTAATCCCTTGCCTTTCTCCCCGCGGCCACTGGGATGATTCCAAGTGGCTGGGAACGCAGTGGGTGCACAGGGGGCAGGCTTGTTGTTATTAGTGCCTCCCTGGGTTATTTGTGAAGTCACAAGAGAAAATGAGAACTCAAGTCCATCCCTCTCCCTCCCTGGGCCCCACTTCCTCCTTGCTTCCGCAGTCCACCCTGGCTTTGTCAAGAGATACAAATCCTCTCCCAGCCTCACTTCCCCGCACCTGAACTCCCCTGATTAAGTCCTTTACCTTCCCCGGGGTATCACTGTTTAATCCCTAAGTCCTTTCTCACCAGTCTCCAGTAGTCTCAGGGAGAGTCAAATCCCTTTAGAATGAGGTGGCCCAGTTAGCTGCCAAGGGAGAGGCTGGGGGCAGGGAGCTGGGACCTCTGCACTACCTCAGAGGAGACTGGAGGATCGGAAGGGTCTCAAGGGCCTGACTTCAGTCCTGGCACTAGCTGGCAAGAGGCCAGAGACTTCCCTGAGGGGAGGTGGGCCACCACTTCTGCCCCTACCCTGCATCCAAGATGGAGGCCAGATCACCCCACACCCCCAGGTCTGTTCACTCTACACCAGGGACTTCGGAAACAGAATGGTGGCCCATCAACTCTGGAACCAGACCACCTGGTTGTGTCATCTAACAAAGAACAAAGTTAGCTGTCCCCATCCTCAGTGTCCTATTGAGAAAACGGCCTGACAATCTTACTACCTCGTCGGCTGGGATGAAGTAAAGAACTAGTTTCTGAAACGTGCCTAGAACCTGGAGAACGCGGCAGTTTCTGTCTGCTCGCACTTCCTGTTTCCTGCCCCAGACACTCTGTAGGCATCCACCCACACTCCTGGAGTGCCTTTCCTGCTCCTGTCTTGAGACTGAAGTGACCCCTGATCCCCATGCCAGTCTCATTCTGTTTATTCTCCTCGTGGCACTTAACTGTGGTCTGAAGTGACGTTACAGTGTATGTGGCTGGTTTATTCTCCGCTCGCAAGGGCAGGAGCCACTGTGGGGCAGGGTCACCACTGTGTGCCCAGTGTCTGGACCTCAGGTGGACTGACAAAGGAAGAAGCAGGTCTCTTCTCCCACCGTGTGACAAGTGGCTGCTGCTACCCTCCACCTGACCGGTGTGATCCTCTCTGGGCATCCAGGTGAGTAGAGGGAGCTGTGTGATGACACCCAAGGGACAGTTAGCAATGCTCCTGTTTTGTTTTGGGTCTCATGTCTGCAAGGTGAAGAGACTTCTGAATTCTAAAATTACCTCCCCATCCTCCACCCCAACCTAGCTGTCTCTTGCTGGCGCTGAATCTCAGGCCCCTTGGCCGGGGATTTGATCCTGTGAACTGGGCATTTCTTCCCTCCATGCCCTTTCTGTGTAAAACAACACACCAAACCATGCATTCCAAGGAGGTAAGCTTTCCCCTGGGACCGGGATGCCACCTGGTGGCAGGGGGCTGGCAGTGGCCCTTCCTGATCATAAGAGTGTATAACCTCCAAGTGGATTTGCGCTCCTTTCCCTTCCTCCCCGGCCAGCACCATGGTCCATGGCGGGCCTCACCCACCCCAGTGGCATTTACACAGCCTAATAGCCAGTGGCGGAATTCACTTCACAGCAAAGTGAGCGATCAGAAGGGAACTCTCAGAGGCCTCACCAGGCCTCGCTGTGCTCCCCATTACTGGTACCCATCCTTTCATCTGCCATTGGGGGCATCTCTTGCCTCACCCTAGATCTTCCTACAGCTTTACGGCTTAAGATAAGACAGGAGCTGGGGGCCTCTCTGTGCAAGTCAGCTCAGGCCAGGGCTAGGAAACCTGGTATGACCGGAAACAAGGTAGTTGGAATCGGAGTATGTGTGGTGAAAAGGCCCAAATCTTTTCATCGAAGACCCATAAGAGCTGGCAAAGAGGGGATGGCCTGCTTGGAGGCACATGCTAAGAGAATGGCTGTCCTGTCCCCACTTGCTCCCTATCCTGTCCTAGAAGTCAAGCAAGCTGGGGGCTGCAGGCCTGACTCCTTCAAAGAGGTTGAAAGAGTTGAGCATCCTGTCTATCCATTCCTGGGGCCAGGTGGTCTGCTTCACTCCAGTCCACTCCAGGTTGGGCCAATGCCCTAGACTCTTTGCAACCAGTGTCCTAGACTTAGCTGCTCCATTTCCTGGGCTCGCTCTCCTCCGAAACACTTTCATACATCCACACCACACCCACGGCAGCAGGGGGTCTGCCCCACATTACAATGATGCTCTTCATCTTTGCTCCAGGGGAAGACAGACCGCAGGGTACCTTTAGTCACTCACTGTGCTTTCTCAGAGAGCTCTGGCTGCCACTGATGGAAGGCTGGGATGTGGATATTTACTGGGATGCAAAATGTGTCCCAGGGGTCAAGGATGAGCAAGGCTCTATGTCTTTCTGGGTCGTTTGTTTGGGGAGAGGGGGAAGTCAATGAGGATGCTCTGCTCAGGCCTCAGGGTGGGGCAGAGAGCAAGAAACAGAAACAGACACAGACAGAGCCAGCAGCTCTGTTGATGGCGGAGTGGATCTCTGCAGCCCTGTCACTGGGGCATACAAATGGGCTGAAACAGTCACAAAATGAAAGAAGTAAGACTCTTAGTGGAAGCTGGGTGTGGTGGCTCATGCATGTAACCCAGCGCTTGGAGGCAGAGGCAGAAGGATTATCAAGAGTTCAAAGCCACCCTGGGCCACACAGTGAGTTCCAGGCCTCACCCACCCAAGTGGCTTTTACACAGCCTAATAGCCGGTGGAGGAACTCACTTCACAGCAAAGTGAGCGATCAGAAGGGAGCTCTTGGGGGGCTCCAGCCTGTACTAGAGTGAGATCCTGTCTCAAAGAGCACGAAGATCCTATAGAGTATATCTTACAACTTATGATGCGTTATTTCACACATGCATATGTTAATGACATATACAAAGAATAGACAGACTAGCTGAGCACGAGTGAGGCTAAGGCAAGAGGATCACAGGTTCAAGTCTAACCTGGCTCACACAGCAACACCCTGTTTCTTTTTCTTTCTTTCTTTCTTTCTTTCTTTCTTTCTTTCTTTCTTTCTTTCTTTCTTTCTTTCTTTCTTTCTTTCTTTCCTTCTTTTTAAAGATTTATTTATTTATTATGTATACAGTATTCTGCCTGCATGTGTCCCTGCAGGTCAGAAGAGGGCATCAGATCTCATTATAAGTGGTTGTGAGCCACCATGTGGTTGCTGGGAATTGAACTCAGGACCTCTGGAAGAGCAGTCAGTGCTCTTAACCTCTGAGCCATCTCTCCAGCCCTCTTTTTTTTTTTTTTAATTCTGATTTTTCATTTTTTTTGTTTTTTTTTAAAGATTTATTTATTATATATACAGTGTTCTGCCTGCTTGTATGCCTGCATACCAGAAGAGGGCACCAGATCTCATTACAGATGATTGCGAGCCACCATGTGGTTGCTGGCAATTGAACTCAGGACCTCTGGAAAAACAACCAGTGCTCTTAACTTCTGAGCTATCTCTCCAGCCCACCCTGTTTCAATAGTAGCAGTAGTAGTAGTAGTAATAATAATAATAATAATAATAATAATAATAATAATAATAAATGATATCAGAGTACTCATATGATTTAAAAGCAGAGCGTGGTTAGGGGTAAAGTGCTTGCTTGGCATGCATTAGGCCCTCAGCTGGATCCCAGCACTATTGTACCCCATTCTGATGACCGAATGTCTCATGTCTCCTTGATTTTCTTCATAGCTTTACTATAAATGATCACATCCCTATAAAGTATAGTTCAGTTGGTGTGGTGGATTGTTTTCTTTTTAATTGAGAAATTAAATTCACAGACCATAAGACTAGCCTATTTAAAATGGGAAATTCAGTGACATTTAGTAATTCATAGTGTTGTCCAATCATCACCTGTTTCTAGTTCCGAAACCATTATCCATTTAGCAGTCATTTTTCATCCTCCAGCCACCAGTAAACTTTCTCTATCTATGCGGTTCATTTTTCTGGATATTTCATATAAACGGAGTCACATAAGTGTGAAATTTACATCTGGCTTCTTAGCATCATGTTTTCAAGGTTCATCCTTCCCACTCTCCCAGCCCCACCTCTGTGCAGCCCTGGACTTTTAAGTGAGCATGGATCTTCTGACTTGATCCTTCTGTTTCAATATGTTCTGGCTGTTGGGGGGCTGGGTTCTTCCTTCACTGAAGAGCATCACAGTTGTGCTGGGATTGCACTGGGTCTTTCGGTTGCTTAGGGCAGCACTAGTACCTTAACAATATTAATTCCGCTAACCCACTGGTGCCAATGCCTTTCTGGCTTTGTTTGTTAACGTCTTCTTGTGCATTTCTGTAGTTTTATGCATGTGTCTTTTACTTCCTTGTTTGTATTTATCCAAAAGTATTTCGTTATTTTGTATATTACTATTAATTATTATAAGTGAGGTTATTGCTTTAATTTCTTTTTTTAAATTGTTCCTTGCTGGTATATGAAGAGACACTGCAGACTGATCTTTGAAAGTTGATCTTAGACACTCTGATGAGCTTATTGTTGACTTTGTTCTTTTTTTTTTTTTCCAAGACAGGGTTTCCCTATGTAGCCCTGGCTGTCCTGGAACTCACTCTGTAGACCAGGCTGGCCTCAAATTCAGAGATCTACCTGCCTTTCCCCCCACCTTCCTCCACCCCGTGCTGGAATTAAAGGCATGAAGTTGCTTTTTGCATTCAGCATCCTGTAAGAATCACTCATGTTGCAAAACATTTATTTCTGTTGTATGATTGTCTACATATGAAGAATACATTATTTATCTTGTCCTAGTGATGGAGGAGACCTGAGCTATTTCCAGTCTTTCCCAACCTTGTCATTTTGTATATCACAGTGGGGTGGTTCTCTGCTGAGACTGTACATAGGAATTATCTCTCTGGGAAACCTTTTACAACTAACAAAAACAAACCTACCTCCAGAGGTGCTGGTACTGATTTAAAGTATGAGGTCAGGGGTTTGGGGGAGTGGGTTATTTATTTGAGACAGGTCTCACTGTGTTTTCAAGGCTGGCTTCAACTCCTGGCTCAACTGATCCCTCTGCCACAGTCTAAGTATCTGGATTACTTGCCACAGCATCCTGTTTTATTTGTTTGATTGCCAATGGGGTCTCACTTTGTGGCTCAGGCTGGCCTTCAACCCACAATCTGCTTGCTTCTACCTCTTAAATGCTGAGGTACAGGTGTGTGCCACCATCGAGAGCTTTTTTTTTTTTTCCTGTGCATTGGTGTTTTGCCTGCATGTATGACTGTGTGAGGGTGTCAGATCCCCTGGAGCTGGAGCTCCAGACAGCTGTGAGCTGCCATGTGGGTGCTGGGAATTAAACCAGAGTCCTCTGGAAAAGCAAACTGTGCTCCTAACTGCTGAGCCATCTCTCCAGCCCCCATCTATCTCAGGCTTTGTTAGACTTATTTTTAAGATTTAAAAAAAAAACCACTAATATTCTGTCTGTGTGGAGAATCATTATTCTAGACTATATACTTAGTACTAGAATACCTAAAAATGTTTACTTCCAGTTTTCTTTGATAAATAGTTTTCTAGTGTGACTGCACCTTGCTAGTACAGCAAAGCTGCACACACACACACACACACACACACACACACACACACACACACACACACACCCTGCCCCCCAGCTGTGCGGAGATGCCATATCCCTAGCAGCACCTGACATTGTCAGATTCCAGTTAATCTTTCACAGGATTTTAAATTTGTATTTTCCTGCTCAATAATTAATTTTGCTGGGTGGTGATGGTACACATTTTTAATCCCAGCACTCCAGAGGCAGAGGCAGGTGGATCTCTGAGTTTGAGGCCAGCCTGGTCTACAGAGTTCGAGGACAGCCAAGGTGACACAGAGAAACCCTGTCTTGAATCCGCCTCCAAATAATAAATTTTAATTTTAACATCCCTCCCAGAGCTGAGAACTGAATGCAGGGCCTCATGCATGTTAAACACACACTCTACCAAACACACACTCTTCCACATTGACCATTCTTGTTCCCTCGTCTGTCCAATCCTTACTGGTATTTTGTTCTCTTATGTGTGTATTACGTATTCCAGGATGAGTCATCGAGTTACAAATATCTTCTTCCAGTTTGGAGCTCATGTTTCTATCACTTTATTTACATGCATGCTAATGGAAGGGTTTTCTTGTTCATGTATATAAGTACATGAGAGTGTTGGAGGAGCATATTTGCATGCATGTGTAGAGGCCATAGGTTGAAGTTAATGTCTTCCTAGCTAGATCTCTGCTTGTATATTGAGGTAGGTCTTTCACCAGAATCATAGCTAGCTAGCTCAAAGGGTTCTCTGACTTTGCCTCCCAGGGGCTGGGATTGTAGGCAAATTCCAGCTGGCCACCTGACGTTTGCCTGCACTGTATCTCCTCAGTCCTTTTCTCACTTTAGTTTGGTATTTTCATTTTGTCATGGATACATTGTCTATTTATTTTTAAATATAACTTACTTATTAATACTTTTTGCCTAGTTAGGGTTACTGCTGCTGTGATAAGCACCATGACCAAGCTGGGCAGTGGTGGTGCACGCCCTTAATCCCAGCACTCGACCAGCCTGTTCTACAAAGCAAGCCAGGACAGGCACCAAAACTATACTGAGAAACCCTGTCTCGAAAAGCCAAAACAAACAAACAAACAAACAAAACAAAAACAAACCCCACTATGACCAAAAGCAACTTGAGTAGGAAACTGCTTATTTGGCTTACACTTCCATCCGCATCACAGTCCATCATTGAAGGAAGTCAGGGCAGGAGCTAATGCAGAGGCTATGGAGAAGTTCCACTTACTGGCTTACTACCTGTGGCTTGCTCAGCCTGCTTTCTTATAGAACCCAGGACCAGCACCCCTGGGATACCACTGCTCAACAATAGACTGGGCCCTCCCTCATAAATCACTAATTAAGAAAAAGAAAATATTCTATAGGCTTGCTTACAGCCCGATCTCATGGAGGCATTTTCTTAATTGAGGTCCCCTTCTCTTAGATGACTCCAGCTTGTGTCAAGTTGATATAAAACTATCCAGCACACTTTGACATTTATTTTGTGTGTAAGGGGAGCCCTGTGTCATGGCACAGGTGTGGAAATGTGTGTGAAAATGTGGTTGTGGGTGTGGGGATGACAAGACATATGGAGGTCAAAGGACATTGCAGGGGTTGGCTCTCTCCATCTCTGACGTGAGTCCCAGGGATCAAACTCAGGCCGCCAGGTCATCAGGCTTTACCGGCTGAGCCATCTAATGTGGTGACATATTGTGTACCCTAATAAACTTTGCCTGAAGATCAGAGGACAGAACAAGCCACTCGATTAAACATAGAGGCCAGGCAGTGGTGGCACACACCTTTAATCCTAGCACTAGGGAGGCAGAGATCTGTCTGGATCTCTGTGAGTTCAAAGTCACCCTGGACTACATGAGATTGGCTCAGGAGAGAAAGAGAGCCAGGCAGTGGCGGCACACACTTTTAATCTCAATACTTGGGAGTCCCACGCCTTTAATCCCAGCACTAGGAAAGCTGAGACAGGAAATGACATGGCTGGGCGGAGAAAGGTATATAAGGCGTGAGCAGACAGGAACTACAGGCTTTTCGGCAGAAACCTCCCTTTCGGCTAGAAGCCCTTTTGGCTGGAGCTCTTTCAGGCTGAGGAGTTGGTGAGGTAAGAGGTGGAGGCTGGACTTGCCCTGCTTCTTTGGTCTTTCAGCTTTCACCCCAGTATCTGGTTCCTGGTTTGTTTGTTTTTTTATTAAAAGACCTTTAGAAATTCATGTTACAATCTAATCAACACGGTTTTATATTTAAGAACTTTTTTTTTCAGCAGGGTAGTGGTGGCACATGCCTTTAACTCCAACACTCTGGATGAAGAGGCAGGCGAGTCTCTGAGTTTGAGGCCAGCTTGGTCTACAGAGTGAGTTCCAGGACAGCCAGAGCTACACAGAGAGACCTCGTTTTGAAACATCAAAACCAAAAGAAGAAAATGACCTTTTTCATTTTTATTTTATGCCTATGATTGTTTGAATGCATAGCTGTGTACCATGTTCATGCAGTGCCTACAAAGGGCAGCAGATCTCCTGGGACTGGAGCTACAGGAGTTTGTGAACTGGCAGTTCATGTGGGTGCTGGAGGTGCTGAGAACCAAACCCAGGTCCTCGGAAAGAGCAGCCAGTGCTCTTAACTGCTGAGCCATCTCTCCAGTTGCTGCCCCACCATTTTACAGTTTTTGAAACAGGTTCTCACTGTGTAACCGGTGTTGACCTCAAACTCATGATCTTCCTGCCTCACTCTCCCAAGAGCTGAGATTACAGCCATGCCCATGATAATATAGTTTTTCTGTCATTAAAAAAAAAACAAGATCAAAACAAAATACTCTCACGACCTTGAAATAATCAAAACCTTGTTTATTTAAAATGTTAAAGTTTTACTTTTCACGGTTAAGGCTTTAATTCACATGAATTTGTTTTCTGTGCAGTAGGGGTCTAATTTCACTTTTGTTTTGTTTTATTTTTATTTATTTATTTATTTATTTTTCTGAGACAGGGTTTCTCTGTGTAACAGCCCTAGCTGTCCTGGAACTCTCTCTGTAGAACAGGCTGGCCTCGAACTCACTGATATCCACCAGCCTCTTCCTTCCGAGTGCTGGGATTAAAGGCATGTGCCATCACCAACCGGCCAATATCACTTCTTTTCCCAGTGGTTATCTGACTTTGTAGCAGTTTGTCAAAGAGCAAGCCATACCATCTCCTGCCATCTCCCCAAAAGCAACACGTCCTGGACAGACCAGGTTAATGTGTGTGCTGGCCAGTTTTGTGTCAATTCCCTGTTTGCAGACTTTATTTCTTTAGAAATATTTTGGTCATCACATACTGGTAGCTAAACAGGTTTCTATTTTACATAGGTTTGAATATTTTATCAGAAAATGGGAGATGTGTTGCAGCTCATCTGCTCTTTGCCCTCTTATCAGGGTATAATTTGTAAAAGGCTCAAGTTTCAGATTGAGTCAGCTCCCAGCAACCACAGCCCTCAGGGTAAAGGACAAATTTTAGTACAAAAATGGAACCTTCACAATCCAGCAAGCATTGGAGATTATGCTAAACGTGGAGTAGTGCAGGTTTAGATCAAGCTCATTTTACAGACGAGAGCTGTCCAGTTCTCAGTGCCACTATGTCTCTGTGTGGTTTGTCCAGCCTCGCGCGCCAGCCCTTCTCCCTGCTCCTTTAAGACCACGGCCTCAATCTCCCAATCCGCTCTCCGTCGCTGATTCTCTGCCGCCTACTATTTGATTCTATTAAGAAACGCAGACTCGGAGGAGGATATGACATAGCCTTGGCTATACCGTGGGTCCATCAGCTCAGGCCCTACACCTCCCTCGTTCCTGCCTTTCTCAGGTCCTGCGACTACCCAGCACCTGTCTCCACTGACAACCTGGCAAGCTCTCGGGAGCCTTCTGCTGTCAGGGATCCGGCCGCATCTCAGCATCCTCGGCCGCCTGCCCTAGGGTTCTCAGGGACCACTAGGGGGCGCGCGGAGCTGCCAAGCCCCTCGCTCCCTCTCCCGGCGCCCCGCCCCCTCCGGCCGCGGCTCCGCCCCTACCGGCGCCCCGCCCCGTCCGGCGCGGCCTCGCTCTCTGTTCTGCGGGCGCCCGGGACCCCCCCTCCCCCACAGCCTCGGCAGCTCTTCGGTCCGACCATGGGCCCTGCCGATCGCCCCGCGCTGAGGTCGCCACCGTCGCCGCCACCTCCTCCATCGCCGCCGTCACCGCTGCTGCTGCTGCTACCCCTGTTGCCTCTGTGGTTGGGCCTGGCGGGGCCCGGGGCCGCGGCGGATGGCAGCGAGCCGGCGGCCCGGGCGGGGCGGGGCGGAGCCCGCACAGTGCGAGTGGACGTGAAGCTGCCGCGGCAGGACGCCCTGGTTTTGGAGGGCGTCAGGATCGGCCCTGAAGCGGACCCAGAGCCGCTGCTGGGCGGCCGCCTGCTGCTGGTGAGCGCAACCCTGCCAAAACATGCCCATGACCATCCTCGCATAGACCCAGAATCCGTCCTCATCCTGAAGCAAGCCCTTGACAGCCCAGAGCCGCTCTTCCTGGCATTCGGGCTTTCGCAGACCTGAGATCCACATGCCCCTTCCAAACTCATTCCCACACCCTGACCTTGCAACCTCTGTCAGACCCTGGCTGCCTCTTCCACTCCCCTTGCCTCCCTCTTCTCGTGGCTCCTCACACAGATGGACGTCGTGGATGCTGAGCAAGAGATACCTGTAGACGGCTGGATTGCAGTGGCATATGTGGGCAAAGAGCAAGCCGCCCAGTTCCACCAGGAGAATCAAGGCAGTGGCCGGAAGGCATGTCCCAAGGCCCTGGTCCAGCAGGTGCAAAGGGTTTTTGGAGGGAAGGGGAGAAAGGAAATGCTTTTATAACATCTACTGGAGCCAGGCTACCAGGTGGCTTATGAGGAGCCTTCCAGAGAAGGCCTGGCTTGAGTCAGGAGACCCCAATATGGAGCGTCAAAGCAGTGTGATGGGGAGGTGGAAGATGTGCTGGGGAAAGAGGACCTGTTCTCAGAATACATGATGGGAGTCAGCGAGGGTGGGGAGAATGCTTTGCCAGGACTAGGGCAAATGACAAGGTTTTTTGGATCCTACAGAACGGGAGGAATGGAAGTTTCACACATACATGATAATGTGCAAATTTCCTAAAGTCACGGATATTCCTTATGTAACTCTGGTGGCCGAAATTAGGAAAGTTAACATCTCTAAAATACTGTAATCTGTGTCTCATAATTAAAATTGCCTCAGTCCGCAACCATCGTGTGTTATCTTTGGCTGTCACATCTCTTCAGCTTTAGTTTTGGCTTGGCTTGAGGGAGCTTAGAGCTAGTCTATCCAGCGGTCAGGCTCCTGAGCGCGGGGGGCCACGGGGAAGGCAGGTGTGGCAGCTTCTCCCCTTCCTTTTTTCCTTGCAGATGCGCCGTGCCCTCTTCCTGGGGGCCTCTGCCCTGCTTCTCCTCATCCTAAACCATAGTGTGGTCCGAGAGGTAACCTGGAATGGGCTGTGAGGGTGAGCAGGTGAGGGGACAGGGGGCCAAAGCCTGCTGACCTCCCTGTCTCCCGCAGCTGGACATATCCCAGCTTCTGCTCAGGCCAGTGATTGTCCTCCATTATTCTTCCAATGTCACCAAGCTGTTGGAGGCACTTCTGCAGTGAGTTGGGTTTGCTTTGGGTGGTCTGCTGCCAGGCTCTGTGGGTCTCTGAGTCCAGTGGGCGCTAGGGGAGGAGGGTGTCTCTGGAGAAGGCCTTTCCCTGACCCCTTAGCCCTTAAACTACTGTCCAAGGTTGAAAACGGGGGGAGGAGGTGGGAAGGAAGAGGCAGGACCTGGGAAAGGAGTTGCCCTGTGGACAGAGGGACCAGCCCAGCATGAGGAAGCGGGATGCCCGGTTGACAGGCTGTTCCTTGGTCTGGCTGGGTGAGAGCCAGGAAAGGCCTGGGAGCCGAACCACAAGGCCTGCGACGACAGTATCCTGGGGTATCCACTGCAGAACCAGGTAGATGAATCTGGGCCTCCCTTCCCAAGGGTCCTTCTCTCTGCCCTCTCACCCCCTCTTCCCATGATTCTTCCTCTCAGGAGGACCCAGGCTACGGCTGAGATCACCAGTCGAGAGTCCCTGTCCGCCAACATCGAGTGGAAATTGACATTGTGGACCACCTGTGGCCTCTCCAAGGACAGCTACGGAGGCTGGCAGGATTTGGTGTGCCTGGGAGGTGGTCAGGCCCAGGAGCAGGTAGGTGCCGGTGGATCCTAGGGCTGGAGGCTTGGGTGGGGCCAAATGCATGCCTTAGAAGGACAACCCTGCATATCTTAGAGCTGATTACTTAGTGACATGGTACAGTGGACACTGAGGGGACACTTGGCCTAGGGTCGTGGGCAGTGGTAGCGGCTGATGTCTTGTTCTCCTCTGCACAGGAGTCTTCACAGCTCTGTATGTGTTCCATTTATTTTCCACTGGGGAAGAACCCAGGGCATGTCCATGCTGAGAAGTGTTCTACTGCAGAGCTTTACCCCGACTGCTCCTTTATTTCTAGTCTTATTTCGAAGTTCCGGCTCCCTTGCCTTACTCACTGGCTCCCTTACGCCCCTGACCTCCTCCTGCCTCTGGACCTTGCCCTATCGGCCCCTGGTGTTCACTCCCCTTTTCTCCGACTTCACGAGTCCTTGGATGGTGGAACTTTCTCAGCTCACCCCACCTTCCTGCTTTGGACTGTCCCCTCCAGTCCTCTGCTCACAGTCTTACTCCATCTGCTCAGTCAGAGCTGCGCTTTGCCAGACTTTCTCGGCATTCTTAGGAGATCCAACCCGGGATGTTGGAGAGAGTGACTTTGTGTCCACGTGTCCTAGTGTTTAGCTTCCAAGGGTTCAATCCACAGCATTTCTTGAACCCCAGTCTGTATAAGTTGGGGGGAGGAAGACATACTCTGTCTCCTAGTGTGCAGCCTCCAGTAGTTCATGACAAGGACGGCACTGAGCAATTTGAAGTCAGGTAAGTTAAAACTCTGGCTCCTAAACCGTAGCTGAACAACCCGAGGCCAAGTGTTTTCATTTCCCTTACATGCACACTCTCTGCCACTGGGGTGGACTGCACAGACCTCTGGGTGAAGGATGCATCTGGTGAGGGGCAGGGGGAAAGGTAACATATGGGAGAGGAGCAGGCTGGGAAAGGGCCTTATGGCCGGGAGGTGAGACTGTACAGTGTTTAGGACAGGCTGGCAGGGAACAGCTGTGAAGGTACTGCCAGCCAGGTTGTGGGTGGCCATGGCAGATGAGATGTCCGAATGATAGCTGCCCTGATGAACAGTGGACTCCAAGCCCTGCCCCAGGTCCAGCTCCCACCCTGAGCTGGGAATCAGGAAGCTGTGCTGAACAGCACCTTGGCTGACTTATTGGAGGGGCCCTGCCTGTCCTCTCCCTGCCTGGGCTTCCAGCCGGGTGCTTCAGAGCCCAGCTTCATTGTGACTCTGCCTTGGTGGCCATTCAGCATGCCCTGCTGACCGGCCTGCCCCAGTGTAGCACAGGATACAGCCCAGTTGCCCCAGCCTGGGCTCTGGCTGGGGAGCAGATAGATACTGTCATTCTGTAGGGGTGAACCACAAACCCTTCCAGGTCATAGCAAAAGCACCTGAGTCCAACCTAGTGCTCCAGAGTTTCCTGGAACAGGTGCCACCCCCCCCCCCCCCCCCCCGCTGTGATTAGAGGGGAGAGGGAGAGGATTATAGACGCCTCTAAGGAATGACTCCAGTGCTTTGACCCCAAGCAAGGGCTACTTTCACAACCCCAACCTGGTCTAGGATGGTGGCTTTCTGTCTGATTGCTTTAGTACCCCTCCCCTGCTGTGATGGGAGTTGAACCCATGTTAGAAAGAGCAGTCCCAGGGAAGTACCAGACTTTCATAAGACCGTTAGGATGTCCCACCCTGTATGCTGTGACAAAGACAGAGAGCTACTGAGAAAGCTGAGAGTTTTTAAGTGAAGGTGTTTATTAGTTACAGCACATCTAAGTTCTGTGGGAAAGAGTGCACCTGTGTGGGAGAGCCCATGTGGCATGCTTACTCTGCCTCCTCAGTTTCATTCCACAAAGATGGAGGCTACAATGTGGCCATGTCAGACTTAGTTCTCAAGCAATGAAAGGGCCTTGACGACTACCCAGGTAGCAGCAAGGAAACCCATGGTCAGTGGGTACTAGGAGGGCTGGGCAGGGGGAATACTCACCCTGCGGGGCGGGGTGTGCTCCTGGAACAGTAGGCCAAAGGTGTTGAAAGGGTAAGGGCAAGGAAAAACAGTTTTCAAGAGGGGGAATGAGGCAGGGCGTGGACATGACAAGGGAGAAGACAGTGAAGGAGGGCATGGTATTGTCAGATTGCCGCACAAGTCACTGGATCTGGGGCTGGGGCCTGTGTGCTGGTGGTTGGAGAGAGAAATGATCGCAGGATAGAGGCGTACCAGCTTCTGCAGTTTCAGGGGTGAACATCAGCTTAGATGAAGGCGAGGAGAGGGGGATGGTAGAGACTGAGAACATACCAGGAGGAAATCTACGCTGGGAACAGAGTAGCAAAGTACTAAGGACGATGTGGCTCTCCGTGCAGCTGGGGCAGACCCTGAGAAGCACGTGAGTAGGTGGGATGGAGCCTGCAGAGACAGAGGCCCTCAGTGCATATCACCTGCTTTGTTACCAGTGTTCCTGGGGGTGGCGACGCCTGGGGGAAGCATGTGGAGCAGCCCCAGAGCCCCTGACATCCTCTTCCCTCCCCAGAAGCCCCTGCAGCAGCTATGGAACGCCATCTTGCTTGTGGCCATGCTCTTGTGCACAGGCCTTGTGGTTCAGGCCCAGCGGCAGGCATCGAGACAGAACCAGCAGGAGCCTGGAGGCCAGGTGGGAGCCTGATTGTGGAAGCCCTGGTGCCCACAGCCCTTGGGCCTGCAAGACTGTGGCCATCCTTTTCCCACAGGGGGATTTGTTTAAGCGCCGTGTGGTTCGGAGACTAGCATCCCTCAAGACCCGGCGCTGCCGGCTGAGCAGGACAGCACACAGCCTTCCAGAGCCTGGCACTGAGACTTGCGCTGTTTGTCTAGATGACTTCTGTAACAAGCAGGTTAGTGCCTGCGCAAGGTCAGCCACCAGCTGACCTGTGGCGTCCCAGATCCTGCTCCTGAGACCCTCAATACTCCAACCAGGACCTTCTTCCAGTCCTCATTATGGCTACCATAATGGGGAAGGCCCAGGAGTGCTCAGCGCTTAGCCCAGGCGAAGGGCACAGGTCTAGATCTGATCTAGAGCCTGTGCCCCTCCCCCACCCTGTAGTGGCTCCGGGTACTGCCCTGTAAGCATGAGTTCCACCGAGACTGCGTGGACCCCTGGCTGATGCTACAGCAGACCTGCCCACTATGCAAGTTCAATGTCCTGGGTGAGCATCAGGGGCAGGGGAGTCCTGGGCTAGCCCCCAGCCCCACCTGATCCCTCTCTCCCTGTTCTTCCTTCTCCCCTACAGGGAACCATTACTCAGATGACTAACTGCCCAAGTGGAGGAGTTTCTGCACTTTGGGATGGACCCTTCCCAGCCTACACTACAGGATAGTGGGTTGGACAGATCAACTAGCCCTATGGGCAAAGTCAAGACCCCACCATACCCATGGTGGGTAGGAGGGGCTCTGTGAAGACACAGAGCCAGGACCCATCAGGCGAGGAGAAATCATTAGAACCCTTCTCTGCAACCTTGGGACATCTGTCTGCACTTATAGGCAGCTCCCAGGACCCTGAGGGAAAGAAAACATGGCCACTACATCTGTCTCCAGCACTCTGGGGCTTCTGTGATTGAATTTTATGCTATTTACTGGGGGAGAGATTGAGGGAAAGATGTGTGGCTATGGGACCCACTGGTATGACCCCAGGCTATAGCTTGGTCGAATCAAAGGTATAATGTTCAAATGAGCCTCCTCCACTACCTGCTGCCCGTCCAGCCGGACGACTCCAGTCTGCCTGGGATCTGAGGCCTTAGAAACCATCTAGTGCTGTATTTCTTGGTTGGGCTAAATGTTACTGCCCAGGATACTTGAAGCCACAGAATATATGTGGTGCATCTGCCAAGGGCATCATTTAAAAAAAACATTTGGGTAGGGAAGTTTTAATAGTAAAATAAACATGGAATATATTTTAACATAAGACATAAAATCTGTGCAGATGTTTTAAGATGTTAAGCAAGAGATGGGTATGTGGTGGCATATGCCGATAATCCCAGAAACCTGGAGGCAGAAGCAGGAGGATTAAGAGTTCAAGGCCAGCTGGGCCTAGTGGCACACCCTTCTCATCCCAGTACTGGGAAGGCAGAGAGGCAGGTGGATCTCTGAGTTCGAGGCCAGTCTGGTCTACAAAGTGAGTTCCAGGACAGCCAGGGCTACACAGAGAAACCCTGTCTCCAAAAACTGTAAGTTAATTAATTAAAAATTAAACAAAAAGTTCAAGGCCAAACTGGGCTACTGGGCAGTCCATGTAATCCCTTTGTAGAAGGGAAACCAGAGGATCAGGAGTTCAAAATCATCCTCGGATGCATAGTGAGTTTAAGGTCAGCCTGGGCTCCTCCCCAAAACAGTCAAACAAAATAGCAGTCACCTTGGCTCCTCTTGCTTGGAGCAGGGAGACTTCTTACGGTCCTCAAAACCTCGCACTCCTCTGCTGCATGAGCATGCCTTGCATAATCTTTACAACATTGACTCTGAGAAGCTTAACCCCTATGAGTAAGCTATATTAAACGGCCTGCAGATGAGAAAGGCAAGGGCTGGGGCATGGCTCACTGGTAGCGCACTTGTCTGAAATGCACAAGGTCCTGTTCAATTCCCAGCACTAAACAGTGACAAGACAATGAAAAAGCATCGGGTCAGCACAGGAGCCCATGGGAAGCAGGGGCAAGTCAGAGACTGGAGGGGGATCCATGTGGGAGACATACATTCTCTGCCTCCCTCCCCCTTTCTCTGTCTCTTTCTCTCTGTCTCTCCCTGTTTCTCTGTCTCTGTCTCTCCTCTCTCTCTGTCTCTGTCTCTCTCTCTCCAGGGTCTGTATGTAGCTCTTGCTATCCTGAAGCTTGCTTGCTATGTAGACCAGGCTGGCCTCAGATTCACAGAGATCCATCTGCCTCTGCCTCCTGAGTGCTGGGATTAAAGGTGTGTGCCACCACCACCTGGCTCTGCTGCCTTCTTGAAGATGGGCGGTACAAATAAGAAAACAGGCTAGAGTAGCGTGGCAGTGGGGACCTCAGCCCCAAAGCCTGAGCCTAAGGATCAAGCTCTGCCACAGCCAGGAGTTTGTAAGAGGACTCTTCCCCAGAGTCATCTAAAGGAGACATTCTGAATGATACCTTGATTTTTGACCTCTGAGCAGAGGACTTGGCCAAACAAACTGGACTTCTGAACTTTTTGCTTGTTTCCTGTTGTCCTCTGTCTGTCTGTCTGTCTGTCTGTCTATCTGTCTGTCTGAGTCAGGTCCTCCCTATACAGCAAAAGCTAGCCTTGAACTCTCAATCCTCCTGTTTGGGAAAGAGTCAGTGGAGGCCTGGGATGCTCAGTGGGAACAGGGCCTCTCTCAGGGAGCCGTGTCCAAAGCCGGCTCTCCCTGGTAGAGTGACTCAGAGCATCCGGTTTCCTCCAGAAACCCTGGGCTGTTAAGAGACGGAGTTGGGAGACCTGCCAATGCCAGCTCACTGCACATGCGGCTTCCTTTGACCCTTACTGTAAATTGAGGCACTCAACCTGATGGCCTCCTCATCATGTAATAAATAATGCCACCTAGAAGGCCAGGAGAGTGTGACCTGAGAAATCCTCAGTAAGAATTTAGAGCCTGTCCTTCACAAACAAGGTGACTTGAGGCAGGCTAATGGCTTGCTTTAGAAAAATGACCACTGTGTGCGTGGTGTGGCTGGTACATCCTTGCTTAGTGCCATGGCACCCTGAACTGGGTGAGCTCTAAAGTCTAATGCTCAGCAAACCATGGCTGGCCGAGGTGTCCAAAGGCCTGGGCTTTCCTTCGGTGGCTTTGTGAGGCTCTGACCTCTAGGACCGAAGAGGGACCTCTCCGTTGTCCCTAATGGCAGCAAGCTCCTTGGTGAGCCACCTGGTGCCCTTGGGGCCTGCACCAGATGCAGAACCAAGGTGGAAGGCAAAGTACTGCTGTTCTCTGCCTGCCTTGCTGGACCAGAGACAAGGTCATGGCCTCTGGGTCCTTGTTTTAGATGTGCCCTCACACCCAGAGCCCTACCCTAAGTGCTGGTCAGTAAACCCAGGGTTACCCCTCAGCCCTTCTATGGTGCTCTCTGTGTACTCTCCCATAGCGCCTGTCAGGGTGGAGACAGGAAGCTCCCACTCAATGGCAGGTCTCTATTGGCCAGTGACCTGCCCGGTGGGATCATAGAAGCCTTTGTCCAACAAAGAGGGAAGGTCTGTTCCCCCAGCTCAGCCACGCTGAGGCCAAGATCGCTGTGGGCAGATGGCTGGGGCTTTTATTCCATGGGAGATTGCTAGCCACCTGCCCTCCAGCCCTACCCCTGCTTCAGGTTATGTGGGCCGCTCCTGGGGCTGATATGTAGAGCCAGCCTGACCTCGGTTCGGTGAGAGTTTCCTCCTGAGTCTGGCCAAGGCCCGGATGGGGTTCTGGGTGTAGTTGGCTGAATGGGTTCTGTCTTCCAAAGAGGCTTTGCTGGGCCAGCTGCAGGGCTGCCGAGACGGGGATGCTCGGGGCCCGCCTGGATGGGTTCTGACTGTACTGCTCGCCCGGCTTCCAGGAAACTGCCGTCTGCCCATGGGCCTGAGGGAAGACGGGGACACCAAAATTCCCTGTGATCAAGGGGACCCTACCACTTATCTGACCGACCTCAAGAAAAGCCTTACTCACCCTGGGGATGTACTCTGTGCCTGGGCTGGGGGTATCTCTCCCTGGGTGTCCTTGTAGGGAGGGGGCCAGTGCTGGCCCTGCGGGATCATCTGCAAAGAAGGTCAAGCTGGTCAGGGCCCAGGAACCCCTCCCTGAACTGCAGAAAGTGTCAAGATGGATGGGGAGGCAGAATCCCCAGCCAAGCCCTCAGGTTCTCTTCACTAAGAGGCAGGGCTTGCAAAGCCATTTAGGGCCATCCTAGCTGCAAAGCCTTGGACGGGTGATATATATTGACTCCTGAAGTAAAAGAATGAGGGGCTGTAGTGCAATTGTGAGCTGGAAGGCTCTGTCTTTCATAGTCTCATACCTTTTGACATATGGAAGAAGTTTTTCAAGTGTGGCCTAAAGCCACATGCCATGAGGCAGGTTCTCATGGCACAGTCTCAAATCCTGCCTGGTAAGGACCCCTTCATATCCCCAAGCCCCTCAAAGTCTCACTTTGAGGCCTTCCTGTTGGGCCACCTCTCGGATTTTGGTCAGCATTGACTGGAACCGCCTGTTCTCTTCCTGTAGGACCTGGATGCGGATATCATTGGCTTGCATCTGCCTCTCCATGTCATGGGTGACATTGCTAGAACCTGCAAAGACATTTGGGGCGCGACATCACTGGGCCTGCCTCTTGTGTCCAGTTGGACAGGACAGTGGATGGGGAGGGGTAGCACCTAGGCATCCCATCACAGCTTCCTCTGGAGGCTTTTGTCCCTTCCTGTAGCCACCTACTGTGAAGGTGACATTACATTTTAGAATTGGAGAGCCGGGTGATTCCTACAACTGCAGGTTTGGATAGTGAGTAAAAGAACGGATCTTATTGAAGACCACCTGTCTTTGGCCTGTCAGAGGGTCCTGTAGGTTGTGCAAAGGTACACTGGGGTTCGCGTCACAGGAAGTCACCATGTATGTCCTTCCTTACACTGTGTGTGGTTGACAGATGACAACACCCAGCCCTACACACCTGAGCAAGCCGCCTGCCCATGCTAGATCTCAGTTTCTTGCTTTATAAGAAGGTTGTTGGGCTGGAGAGAAGGTGCAGTGAATAAGAGGACCGGGGTTCAACTCCCAGCACCCACATAGCGGCTCACATCCACCTAACTCTGGTTCCAGAGGATCTACCCCGTCTTCTGGCCTTCAGGCACCAGGTACCAACATAGTACATAAACATATATGTAAGCAAAACATCCATACACCAAAAAAACATTTAAAAAATGTTTGTAGGGCTGGTGAGATGGCTCAGCAGGGAAGGAAAGATGCTGAAACCCAGCCTGACCACATGAGTTTGGTCCTTGGACCCATATGGCAAAAGGAGAGAACCAACTTCCACAATTGTTTTCTGACCACACTTGTGCCGTGGCAGGTGCACACACACACAAATGTCCAAAATTGGTTGTTAACAGGAGTCCAGGTTAGCCTCATGAGGCAGCTGTGGGCAGCAGAAGGCGTGGCACTTAGTGCTCAGGAGTGACCACTCACTATGAGCAGCTGAGCTACAATGGATCTCGGATAGCTCTGGGGAGGGCGCCATCCACCCCAGGGCCTCAGAGACTGCCTGACAGGGTCCTGCGCCAGTGGAGGCTCCCTATGCTCCTACCCATGGGCTCCAAGACACTGAACAGCCAGGAGAAATGGCCTAGAAAATGGCCCCATGTTGTACGACACCAGGAAAGGAAACCTGGGGAGGTTGAACAAGGACTGGCGTGTGATGTGTCAGACAACTAGGGCAGTTGTTCTCAACCTGTGGGTTGTGACCCCTTTGGGGGTCAAGTGACCCTTTCACAGGTGTCACATATCAGATATCCCTCATATCAGATAGTCACCTTATGCTTCATAACAGTAGCTGAATTCTAGTAATGAAGTAGCAGTGAAAATAACTGTATGGTTGGGGGTCACCACAACCTGAGGAACTGTATTAAAGGGTCCCAGCATTAGGAAGGATAAGAACTGCTGTACTAGGGTGAAAGGTGCAGTCACTTTGCCTTTGGGTTTTTGTGTGTTGTCTCCACAGAGAGGTGAACAACGTAAGAAACCCTTGTGGGTCATGGCGGCTCTAGAACACAGCTCACCCTCCTGCCCCTCCCCGCCCCCCGATCTCCTCTTGCTGAGGGTGAGAACAGTACCGGGTCCCATCCAGGCCCCACCCTGCCCTCAGCAGTACCCCAGGCCCCTACTGTGGGTCTGGGCCTCCGTGGGCTGGTGCAGGTCTGGGAAGGCCACCAGCAGTCGCTCCCGCTCCTTTAGCTCCTCTAGCTCCCGTCGCAGCTCTGAGATGGTCAGCTTCAGGTCTGTAGTTACCTGCTCCAGGTCTTGTTTCTCCTGCTGCAGGCTCCGCAGCAGCTCCTGGGGCAAAGACGAGCTTAGTCCTGGCTCTAAGCTCCCTTGGGGACACACAGGCCCAGGGACGCTCGGCAGGTTAGAGGCTCGTCCGCGAAGAGGACTGCCCTCCTCACACCCTAGCCCACCGCACCTGCTGGGCCTGTAGCTGGCACTGTTCCTGTTCCCTGTCGCTCTGGAGGCTCTTCAGCTGCTCCTCCAACTCAGCCCGCTGGACCTCAGCCTCATCCAGACTTCCCCGCAGCTCTTCCCGCTCCTGGTCCAGACTGTCCAGCTGCTGGAGCAGAGTCCTCTGCTTGGCCTGCAGGGACTAAATGAGAATGGATAGGCAGGGCCGATGAAAGGATGCTGGAGCCAGACTAGCCATCTGGGACTAAGGAGGCTGCGGGGTGGTGGCTAGGACCCTCTGCTCTGTTTGGGTGCACACAGATGTTTCACTGCAGAAGACAGGCAGCAGGCAGACGGACATTCAGTTGGGACACCGCCAGGACCCACTGTTCCGAAAGCAGTTGGATGACCCCTTCTTCCCACTCATACAGCTCCCACTCAAAGGATTCTGGGAAACAGGCTTTATTTCTTTTCATCAAGTCTCTGGTGTCACATTTGCCTCTATCATTGAAACCCAAATATCCTGGCACCCATTGAATATAAAGACTTGGCTCTGCCTCTCGGTAGCTGTGTGGCCTTGGGGCAACTTCTTTAACCTCACCACGCCTCAGTTTCTCCATTCATAAAATGGAGAACAACAGGAATATCTACCTCCTCCTATTGTGACAGGGAATAAGGGTAAGAGGGCTGCAGAGCCCGAAGCCCAGTGCCTGGATTGTAGGCCTCACCTCCTGATGGCGGACCATGCTGTCGACTCGGGCCTTCTCCTTGTCCAGCTCTGTGCTGGCCCAGCGGATCTGCTTGCCAGCTCCATCCAGCCGCCCTGCCAGCAGCTGCACTTGCTCCTCCAGCTGCTGCACTTGCCTCTCAGCGGCTGCCCTGCGCTCACCTTCCTCCTCCAGCTGCTGGGTCTTTGCCGCTGCAGGGTTGGGTGAGCAGGTAGAAAAGGGGTTGGGTAAAGGGAGCTCTGAGTGAGAATCTCTGACTGGGACTAAGGGGAGATCACATCACAGATCTGAAGCCCAGACCACAGCATGGGGCTCTGGACCCCATGAGGTGGGTCTGGACTACAGAAGGCACTTTCTGCCCACTGAAGTTGAGACTCCAGCTTGGACCATCACCAACAGTACAGAGTCAGAATCATTCTCCTATGGTTCCCACTGTCTGCCCTAGAAGCTTGGAATGGAAACGGAGGCACATGTCCAGCTATACAGTGAGTTGGCGATGTGGATGGGGGTCACACAAATGGGCGTCTTACCCATGGCCTGCATGGACTTCTGCTGCTGCTTCAGGTCTCCCTCCAGAATGGCCACCTTTGTCTTTAGGTCACACGTTTCTACGGCAGCCAAGAGAGAGGCCTTTCAGAGGATCACTTGGGCCTATGGCCTTTAAGGCCAGTGCACCCTGTAGAGTGGAGGCAATCATCCAGTGTGCAGGGGCTGCTTGAGTTGCCAAGAGAGGCCTGGGGTAATCCTAGGAGGCCTGGGCCCTGGTGTGCTCCACTGGCTGGCTGCTGGATTACCTATGCCTCTCTGGACCCAGTGATCTACATGGAGGCAATGGAGAGGCTCAGAAAGGACATTGACTACTTGCCCTAAGCCCTCGGCTGGTAACAGTGGGCAACGGTACCTTCCTTTTGCCCAAGAGCCTAAAGCCAAGAGGTGCTGGGGCTAAGGGGGCTCCCTGCAGGTACCTTTAGTGACCACCAGGAGAGAATGTTGGGTTAACACCCCAGCCCTCTCCCCTTCTGATGGACAAGTCTGAGGCTCAGGTGCTACTCAGACCTCCAGTACTCCCTAAGGAGACAGCTCCAGCTGCTCACAGAGTTGCCAGCTGGATGTCTCCACCCTTCTTGCTGCCTTCCTTTCCTGGAACTCTTGCCCGCTCCCCAACCAGGGTTTCTTCCATGTAGACCATTAGGACTCAAAGCCTGGTCTCTGGGGAGGAGGGACGACTGTCCTGAGGTTATGGCAGTGTCTGGCCTCTGGGGAGTAGACCTGTGAGCAGCCGTTGCCTGTCCTGCTCGCACTTGGCCAGGCTCCGCGCAGCCTCCTCTGTCTGCCGCTGCCGCTCCCCTTTCTCCTGCTGCAGAGCCTGCTCCAGCTTGCCCACCTGCTTCCTTAGTCCATCCTTCTGCCCCTCGGCCTCTTCCAGCTGGGTCCTGAGGGGCCCGACAAGTTGGGTGAGGGCCCCCACATGCTTATTGAGCCGAGTCAGATCTTTGCTCTGCTCTGCTGCCCAGTGGCCCACGGTGGCAGCCGGCAGTGGTTTGAGCCCCATGCTGTCCTGCACCAGCTTCTGAAACTGGCCCAGGGACGAAGGCAAGTTTTGGCTCTGACACAGGCTGATGACCACCTTGCCCACCTCCCACAAGCTGCCCTGGACACTGGTGCAAGCATCACAGGGCACCAAGGCTGTCTCGATGGTCTGAGAGTGGACACTCTTGGTTTTCTCAGAGGTCCCCGCTGGGCCCCGCAGGGAGACTCTGACAGGGATGCTCTGTAGCCCTTGGCAGATCATGGGCAGGCCTGCCACTGGGGAAGGAGGCTTGATGAACTTGGCAGTCATGCCTTCGGGGCTCCTGGCTGGTTCACCCTTGGCCGTGGGCTTGGCGATGGGAATCTCCCCTTGGTTTGCTCTTTTCTGGGGTCAGGAAAAGAAAGGGAAGGCAGATGAGAGAGATAGGCACGGGAGGTAAGCAGTTCCCCGGAGATGTTGGTGACAGCCTTGCCCAATGCTCAGACCTTCAGATGTTATGTGACACCCACACAAATCACAGAGAACCTTCTCCCTTTCTCCCTGACTCAACCCAGCCCTGGCCTCCTGTCTGCTCTCCCTGCTCCGACCCCAGGCTTTATACATGGTTAAAGTGCCTGGAACTGGGAGGGTAATGGTGGCAGTTACAGCTAATTCTTACTGCGTTCTTGATTGTGCTCATGGCACTACAACCACTCTGGTTTAGACTCCTCTCCCTCACAGTGATGGTGTCCTTTCTAACTGGCTGACTGTGAGGATTATGGGATAACCTGTTATTAAACGGGGTTCATATAAAACCCGTTGTATAGATGAACAAACATTCAGAGTGAGAAGGCATTTCCCAAAGTCCCATTGTGTAAATAGCAAGGCCAGGGAGCCAGACTTGACCCCCAAGGCCTGCTTTCTTAACTGCTAAGCCCATGGGACTTGAAGGGGAATTTGAATGCTCCAGCTGGGCAGTGGAGAGCCAGCGAAGGATACAGTGCGTGCAGTGGTGGTAAGAAGCTAGAATTGTAACAGTATGTGAGGGTGACCGTAGTTAGGGGCCAAGATGACCCACCTGGGGGACTGCCTGCTGGTAGAGCATGCCCAGCCTCAGCAGGTTGCTCCAGAAGCGGCGTACTGTGAGTCCCACAGACATGCATGGCCCTGCAGCTCGGGTAGGAGGCATCATCTGCTCCAAACTGAGGTTTTCCAGGTAGCTGGCACAGCTCTGAAGCAGCAGCAGGAGCCTGTGGGCAGAGTTCCGAGGTGGGCTGGGGCCACCACTGGTGCTAACACAGTCTTCATACAACTGGGAGCTTTGAGCTCTGGGGGACTGACCTGGACACTGAGGGCCTAGAGAGAGTCTGTGTCAGCTTCATGCTCAAACCAGGGGCCACCTCCTATTGGCTGCCCTCTTCCTAGTTGGAAGTACTTTCTGCTTCGGGGTTCCCTACTTGACCAAGAAGCTGAGGAAAGGCAGCCTGGCTCAGAAAGTTCTGGGGGAGTAGCACCTTACTTTAATAAGAGGAGCCCAAAGTCACAGGGTAAGTAGGGCAGGGCAAGGGCATGTGCACGTTTTCCTGGTTCCAGTCGGGGGTGGGGGGAGGGTGTCCTTCAGGCTGAGCAGCCTCTGTGACAGTTGGGACTTGGGGTACAGACAGCTAGGTCTCTTTATGTCAACCTCCAAGTTCAAGTTCAGAGTCAAACGAATGTTAGGGGAAGGGGATGCTGGGAAGTGTGCCTTGGCATGGCCAAGACTTACCTTACAGGTAAGTCTTGCATGTTTGCAACACATGCATGGAAGGCAAGGGAGCTTTTCTTGTTGCAGGAGGTAGGGGGTGGCAGGAGGCCCAGAGGCCTTGAGGAGGAGGTACCCACTGCATGACCCTCTGGGCCAGACAGACAGTGACACTGGGGAAAAAATCAGGACACAGCAGGGGGTTCAGCGGGGCAGTCTGTGTTCTCAGACAGCCGCCTGTGGTGGGGATGCTATGACACATGTAGCCTTAGTCACGCTCCTACCACTGATGTCCTGAGCCTCCAAAATGTCACACTGTGGGCTAGAGGCCCTGGCCTTCCCGCTAGGGTTCCCAGGCTAAGCTTAGATTCAGTGGCCGCTCGCAGGAGTTACTTTTATACACAGGAGTCAGCTGTACACAAAGGAAGCTAGTACTAACTCAGAAGTAGACAATACTCAGCCAGGGAGGGTGGGGGAGGTATGTCAGCAACAGCTTTACAGGAAAGAGGTGAGTGATTGGGGCCTTGGTGGGTGAAGGGGTGCTCTGTTAGAGCAGGAAGGGCTTAGCAGGGCAGGCCTAGATGCCTGCTCTGGGAGAGGAAGTGTTCTGTACTCACACCCATCCAGCCCTTCAGAGGATGCAAACACTGCTTTCATACTCAAGACTCTTCCAAGCCTTACAGGAGTACTCTGCCTTTTCTATCTCCAGGCAGGTCAGTCCTCAACGTTTCTGATGCCCATTGGTCCCTGACAGTTTTTGAGTGCCAGAAGCCTGGGTTGTGGTTCCCAGGAGGAAACTTTCATGAAAATGTAGAGATGGTGGGGCGACAGGGGAGCAACTGGGCTCTTCCTAGCAGGGCCAGGGGTGGGAAAAACATCCTCCGCCCTGTTTCCTGCCTTGTGAGGCACAGAGGGAACATAGCCCACAGAATGCCAGAGCCTGGGATGAGAATGCTAAGCAGCAGCTGTAGTGTTCCTGACACACAGAGACCTCAGGTGATAGCAGGCAGAGCTGTGGTATTGTGGGGACAACAGCACAGGGCAGAGTGGGGTAAGGACAAGAACTCCCTGAGGTAGACGGGCTAGGGCAGCATAGTACAGCACACAATACAAAGTGGGGTTACTCTGAGGGCCCTGAGTTGTGGCCCCAGACCTGTATAGTCAGTCCATGGTTGACCGTTGTTATCCATGTTGTCAGCATCTCTAGAAAGGGCTCCTACTGCAGCTGCTACTGGTACAAGGGGTGGGTTTGGCCCAGGCCTTACCTGTCAATGACGAGCTCCAGCAGCACAGCATGGGACAACTGTGTGAACTCAGGGTCACCTGGCACATGGTCGTAGTGCTCCAGGAGGGCCACCATATCAAGATCACAGGCCAAACGGTCAGGGAACTTCCAGGATGGGAAGCGCACAGGCCCAGCACGGGAGAACACTTCCACAATGGTGCCCTGCAGGTCGGTGAGGTCCTTGCGCAGGCTGTCCATGCAGGCCTGGCTGCCTAGCAGGTGTGCCATCCCCACAGCTCCTGGGGCTGAGTGAGGAACCATGGTCAGCCAAAGTGATGTGGCTATTGCCCGGAGAACCTTATAAGCCCCCTGACCTGTCTCGGTATTCCACATCCCAAATCCACCTCTGATTTTAGGGAGAAATCCTGAGCGACAGGCCTTTTAGAACCTGGTTCTGGATGTCTTGTCCAGCCTCCCTTTCACCTACCCAGCCCTGTGGCCACCCTGCCTCCAGAGAACCTGTGTGCCCTAGGCCCCCTAGCTATATGGAGACAGGAATGAGTCTTCTACCTGTAGGGAACTGAGGAAGCCACAAATAAGTGGAGTCCTAAATGAATGGATGCTATTGATATGGGCACAGTAATATCAAGGACTCCAGAGCCTCAGCCCAGAGGGAAATGGCAAAGCCTTCCTTGGGGTACTGAGTGTGAGTGTTGACAGTATATTCAGACTATACCCACCATAGCTTTCTCCCCCTGGATGTTTACAGACTGAGTATTGCCTCCCTAATGAGACTGTGCCTACCAAGATTAGCTAAACTGTAGTTGAAGTTTTTCTCCTGTGTCTTGCCAGGTCCTGTGGTCCCACAGTCCCACAGCCGCTCAGACCCAAATGAACAGAGAGGCTTAATATTATTTAAAACTGCTCGACCATTATTAGCTCAGGCTAACCACTGACTAGCTCTTACACTTAAACTCAGCCCATTTCTGTTAATCTATATGTCACCACATTTTCCGTGGCTTAACCTGTGTGTCATTACATGCCGCTCCCTGGATGGCGCGCTGGCGTCTTCTGACTCAACCTTCCACTTCCCAGAATTCTCCTTGTCTGTTTAGCCAGCCTATACTTCCTGCCTAGCTACTGGCCAATCAACTTTTTATTTATCAACCAATCAGAGCAACACATTCACAGCATACAGAACGTCCCATAGCACTAAACCTGTCTCCTTGATCCACCTATATACCATAAGCCCCGCCTCCTTGTGTATCTATACTAACCCTGCCTCCTTGTTCAGCTGCATGCAATAACCTTGCTTCCCTGTCCAACTCTATAAACATGCTGAGCTCCTGGGATACGGTGGTTTCTCCATCCTAAGCCCAGCTTTTCTGTGTGCCTGTCTTTTCGTCACACTGTGTCTCTACTCCCAGGCAGGTCCAAGTCTGGAGTCATGCTAGACACTCTATCTACCTTTCCCTCTGACACAGCCAAAACACATCATAGCTTCAGCATGACAGGGAATGCTAGGCTCCACCCCCACCCCTACCATCACCGCACCCCTGTAAACATGTGGACTGTGCCCTTTGAGCTCATTACTGTATGACCTGGTCACCAAGTCTGAGACCTGGGCCCAAAGTGCTGGGAAACTCAGAGGCACCCAAGGTGATGCTGGGGTCTGGAGTGGACTCTGGGTTTCCCAAAGGACTAGTTCTGCCCTTACCTCTCACAGATGTCTGCCCATGAAGCTGGAGTGACCGACTATGTCCACCTCTTGGACTCAGCTCTGAGGTCTGGGGCTCGTGCCGGTGCCTGGCTTTCTGGCTCTGGGCTTCGTGGTTCAGGTATAGGGCTGGCCGCAAGCGGCCCTCCCATCCCTAGGAATGGATACACGACAGAGTGAGTGAGCCCACAGGACGGCTTCCTAGGAGACTGGGTGGGAGCTGCCTACAAGAAGACATGTCCCAGGCTGTCGGAAGGGGATGAGGAAAAAGTATACACGGGGAGTATCCATGCCTTCAGCCTGACCACAGGAGTGCCACTCCCCCAAATCTGTCCCCTTTATATATAACCGGAACCCAGAGAAATCACTCAGGCAGCGGGAGTTCTTAGTCTCCTCTCTTTCTTCCATCCTTAGGCCGTGCTGCTTCTAGACCAGCCATGTCCAAAAGAAGTGTAACGCAAGGAATGGGGGCTTGGAAACGGAGAGAACAGCAGAAGCTCAGAGCTCACTTTCCTTTCCCCTCGCCCTTCCCTGGAAAGGTTGCAAAACTCAGGGACACTGACTCCCCTCCCTTCTTCACTGAAGACCTCATATGCTAGGCATCCTGTAGAAAATCTCGTTGGTAAGGATATCACAGGAGAATGAAAAGAAAGATCTGGAGTCAGCGAGATGGCTCAGCAGGTAAAACATTTGCCACACCAGGATGACAACCTGAGTTCCAGCCTTAGAACTCATATGGTACAAGGAGAACATCAGTTCACAAAAGCTGTCCTCTGACCTCCATCCACACATGCACTGTGACACATGCATGTGTGTTTGCACACATCAGCACACATTATAATAGCAAACAAGTACTTTTTTTGTTTTTGTTTTTTTTTTTTTTCCGAGACAGGGTTTCTCTGTGAAGCAGTCCTGGCTGTCCTGGAACTCACTCTGTAGCCCAGGCTGGCCTTGAACTCACAGAGATCCACTTGTCTCTTCCTCCTGAGTGCTGGGATTAAAGGAGTGCAACACCACATGTGCCACCACCGCCAGCTACAAGTGCAATTTTTTAAAAAGAAAAAAAAATTGAACAGTCTCTTTTGGTTTGAGTGTGAATTGTCTCCCACGGGCGTGTGTATTGGTTGCTTGGTTGCCCACTGGTGAGCTGCAGAGAGGTGACTGGACCTGGAAGGTTCTGATGTAGTCAATGGGTTCATCCTCTCCTAGATATATAATACAATGGCATTACTGAGAGGTAGTAGAAAGTTGAAGGTGGGGCCTGGTTGGAAGAAGAAGGCCATTGAAAGTGTGTCCCTGGGGGCTATGCCTTGCCCTGGCCCTTCCTCGGTTTTCCCTCTCTGCTTCCTGTCTGCCAAGAGGTGAAGAGCCTCCTCCTCCACATGTTCCTGGTCTCTGAACCAGAGAGTCAAAATGACTCCCCCTTTAAGCAACAAGAAAAGATGTCCTATGTGTCCCCTCTTTATTACTGTTAGAGCATAGACTTTTATCCTCCAATTATTTTTTTTGCATGACTGTCCATAAAAATACAAAGATGTCCTGTTGTTTTTTGGGTCTTTGTTTCTGAAAGCTCCAAAACATGGAGAGTTATTTGCTTATTATTTATTTATTTTAAAGAACGTGGTGGCTTGAATGAGAATGGTCTCCATAGGCTCATATGCTTGAATGTTTGGGTCCCAGTTAATGTAACTGTTTGGGAAGGATTAAGGAAGTGTGGCCTTGTTGGAGGAGGTGTGTCACTGGGGATGAGCTTTTAGGTTTCAAAAGGCCTAGCCTGGATCTCCCTCTGCATGCATCTTTCGGATCAGATATGAATTCTCAGCTACTGCTCCAGCATCATGCTGCCTGCCTCCACCATGATTCCCATCAGAATGATCATGGATTCAACCTCTGAAGCTGTAAGCAAGTCTTCAACTAAATGCATCTTTCTTTTCTTTTGGGGGGCGGGGTTTAGAGATAGGATTTCTCCATGTAGTTTTGGTGCCTGTTCTGGATCCTGCTCTGTAGACGAGGCTGGCCTCGAACTCACAGAGATCCCCTTGCCTCTGCCTCCCGAGTGCTAGGATTAAAGGGATGCGCCACTACCGCCTGGCTAAATGCATCTTTCTATAAGCTACCTTGGTCATGGTGTTTCTTCCCACCAATAAAACAGTAACTAAGACAAAGCATTTAAAAATTTTAGTTATTTATCATATTTTATGTTTATGAATGCTTTGCCTGCAGGTATACAAGTGCAACATGTACCTACCTGGTGCCTTCTGAGGTTAGAAAAGGACATCAGATACTCTAGAACTAGAGCTATCAGTAGTTGTAAGCCATATGAGGGTGCCAGAAACTAAACCTAGTCCTTTGCAAGAGTAGCCAGTACTCTTAACCTCTGAGTCATCTTTCAGCTCTCATAGAAAAACTTCTATTAAATACATTTTTATGCCTTTCTCTCTCTCTTTTTTTTAATAGGGTTTCACTATGTAACCTTAGCTGGTTTGGAGCTTGCCATACAGACCAGGCTGGCCTCCAACTCAGAAATCCACCTGCCTCTGCCTCCCAAGTGCTAGGATTAAAGGTGTGTATATGTGGCTCTGCTTTTCTCTTCTTTTCTTTTCTTCCTTCCTTCCTTTCTTTCTTTCTTTCTTTCTTTCTTTCTTTCTTTCTTTCTTGCTTGCTTGCTTGTTTGCTGTGGAATAATCCTTTACACTGTAAAGATTTGTCACTCAAATTGGTTTAATAAAATGCTAATTGGCTAGTAGCTAGGCAGGAAGTATAGGCGGGGTGACCAAACTAAGGATGATAGGAAAGAGAAGGGCAGAGGGGGTGACCAAACTAAGGATGATAGGAAAGAGAAGGGCAGAGTGAGGAGTCACCAGCCAGATGCAGAGGGGCAGGGGATGAATGTGCCATGCTAATAAAGGTATAGCCACGTGGTAAAGCAACAATAGAAATATGAGTTAATTTAAATGTACGAGTTAGCTAATAACAAGCCTGAGCTATTGGTCAAGCATTTACAATTAATATAAGCCTCAGAGTGGTTATTTGGGAATAGGTGGTAGGGACAAGAAACTTCCATCTACACTTTTTTTCCTTCCTTTTTTAAACATCTGTCTTTCTAGTTTTAGGGATCTGAGTTATGAACCTTGTGATGAGTAAGTTAAAATATTACTTTCTCTCTCTTTTTTTGGTTTGTTTGTTTGTTTTTCAAGACAGGGTTTCTCTGCGTAGTTTTGGTGCCTGTCCTGGAACTCACTCTGTAGCCAGGTTGGCCTCAAACTCATAGAGATCTGCCTGGCTCTGCCTCCCTAATGCTGGGATTAAAGGCGTGAGCTACTGCTACTTTCCCTCTCTTAAACCTCAAAAGGAGTAAAAAGAAAGCTGGAGAGATGGCCCTCTTGCAGAATACTCAGGTTCGGTTCTCAGCACCCACAGATGTCTATCTGTAACTCCAGTTCCAGAGGATGTGATGCCCTCTTTTGTCTCTGCGGGCACTGAACACTTGTAGTCCTGGGACATGCCTGCAGGCAAAACACCCATATACATAAAATATAAATAAATCTTTTTAAAAAAGAGTGAAGAAAGAAAATTTAATTTATTTAGCCTAATATACTCAAAGCATTATTTCAACAAAAACTCAATATGAAATTGAGATTTTTGTCTATTTTTTAATTTTTTGAGGCAGGCTCTCACTATGTAGCCCTGGTTGTCCTGAAGCTCATTACACAGACCGGACTGACCTCCAACTCACAGAGCTCTGCCTGCTTCTCCCCCACCTCCCCCCGAGTGCTGGGACTAAAGATGTGTGTATTCATATTTGACTATTTACTTATTTGTAATTTGTTCATTTTTAAGTGTAAGTGTGTCTGTGTGATGTTTGTGGGTGCCTATGGAGTCTACTGGTGTTGGGTCCCAGGGAGCTGACAGTACAGGAGCTCAGCCATCTGACATGAGTGCTGGAATCGAACTGGGTCTCCGGGAAGAGCAATACATGGTCTTAATCTCGGAGTCATCTCTACAGCCTGGCTATTAATTTTTTTAAAAGACAAGCTTGTGCTGTCTTGTGGCCCACGCCTTTAATCCCAGCACTGGGGAGGCAGAGACAGACAGATCTCTGTGACTTCAAGGTCAGCCTGGTCTACAAAGTGAGTTGCAGGACAGCCAGGGCTAGAGAAACTCTGTCTTGAAATACCAAAACAAAAACAGAAAAAAGAAGGGAAGAAGGAAAGAAAAAAAGACAGTCTGTATATCCCTGCTGGCCTTGACTTTGAGGAGGCTGACCTTCAAACTCTGATCCTCATGCTTCTACTTCCCAAGTGCTGTAATTACAGGTGTTCACCACTATACCCTACAAGTGGTGGTGGGGATTGAACTCAGGGTTTTATACATGCTAGGTAAACACTGTACCAATTCAGCTATATACCCCCAAGCCCTTAAACTTTCTTAAAAATTTATTTAGCCACAAAGTCCAGTGCTTATTTGACCCTTATGGTACACCCTCAATTTGTACCAAAGAATTTGAAAAACATTAATTTTGTTTGTTTGTTTTTTGAGACAGTGTCTCTCTACATAGCCCTAGCTATCCTGGAACTCACTATGTAGACCAGGCTGGCCTCAAACTCACAGAGATCTACCTGCCTTTGCCTCTCAAGTGGGATCAAAGGTGGCCCCACTACACTTGGCCCTATTCAAATACTTGAAAGCCACACGGGGCTAGTGGTTACTGTGCTGTGCAGTACAGGTGTAGAGGGTCGAATGCTATGTGTTCAACAATGGGACTGAACATCTACTACCTGCTAGAGTGAGGCAGGGCATGGTGACACAGGCCTGTAACCCTAGCACTTAGGAGTCTAAGACAGGAGGAATGCAAGTTCAAGGCCAGCCTGGGCTATGAAGTGAAACTTGGGAGGAAGGGAGAGAGATCCTTCAGGAACCACTAACCATATCTGAGTTTTCCTGCAAGGAGTGCTGCCCATAATACTCATATACAAACAGATACATTTGACTCATATCTCCTATGTGTTGACTTGGCAACCGCCTCTGGTGAGACAGTGCAGCCCAAGAGATTTTATGTCCCTAAGGAGTGAAGTGCAGACAGGAAGGAAAACAACATGAAACATTCTGGCTTTCTTTCCTGGAAAGGACACGAAAGAAATAAAGCAAGCAAGAAGTCCCTTTTGGGGAGAAGCACAGTCAGGAGGCAAAGCACCTGAGCTCAAAAAAAAAAATAAAATAAAAAATAAAATTTAAAAAATATGGATCTGTTACTGGGGCCATCTTGGATACCAATTCCCATGAGATTCTGCGTCAAAACACCAAGAATATTCCAAGTTAAGCAGACACTATAGCTTGGTAGTATGGCACTTGCTTAACATGTATGAAGCCCTGGGTCAATCGTCAGCACCACAAACATGTATACACACAGGATATCCAAAGTTACTTTCTACTGATTCTTTTAAAAATAGAGCTCATGGGAGGCCAGAGAGATGGCTCAGCAGTTAAGAGCACCGGCTGCTCTTCCTGAAGTCCTGAGTTCAATTCCTAGCAACCACATCGTGGCTCACAAACATCTATAATGAGATCCGGCGCCCTCTTCTGGCCTGCAGGCATGCATGCATGCAGAATACTGTATACATAATAATTTTTTTTTTAAAAGGGTGCTCATGCAGATTCATAGGGTGGTGTTTGTGGCATGGAAGAGCACATGACATGGACTGTCTCCGTAATTTCTAGTTCTTGAGTGAACCTGAAGCAGACCACACAGGTGATGGCTCTAAGGGAAACAACATTGTCATTAGGAAGGACAGGAGCCTTTCTCTCCATTTCAACCCTCAATCCTCCCTCTCTCAAACAACTAACACCATGGTTTAAGACATGCTTATTTCCCAGACTGAGGGTCAGTCACCACTGAGAAAGTAGTTTTGAAACTCTAAAAGCACCTACATGGCAATTGCCAATCTCTGACCCGAGTTAGCTATTGCCTGGACCCCTTGGGACATGAAAGTGACACAGTGAAGACACAGCAATAAACATCAGATTAGTAGAGAAAAAAAGACTATGGATTCTTTTTCCCCCTCATATACGGAACTCCCCCCCCCCCCCCGTGAGTATGAATTCTTATTTCATGGTCTTCACCACCAAATAGCTTGCTATAAGGAGGAAATGATGCAAATACCTGTAGTGTTTGACACAGGATCTAGCTTGCAGTAAATAAATGTCCAACTGATCCTAACTGTCCCTATTCTACATTAATAACAATGAAATAACCAGCTACAGTGTGGATGGAAAGGGACCTTGGGAGTTTTGTTGCTGCCCCATTTCACAGGTGAAGCGAGTCAAGATGAGCTCAGAACCCTTTCGGCATTCCGGAGTTGGGAGAGGAGAGGGAACCGGGACCTAAAGGATCTCAAGAGAGAAAGGCCGGTGATTGGAGGCGTGTCTCCGGGAGAGGCGTGGTCTGCAGGGCCGCACAGGTGGGAGTTTGGAAAACAGCTATGATTGGAGGAGGTCGGGCTTGAGGGCGGGGCTATGGAAGTTAAAGGTGCAACTTACAAAAGAGGCCAGTGGGAAGAGACCCTAGGGAATTGCGGGCTTGGGCACTGTAAAACGGGATCCGGAAGAGGTGGTGCTGAACAGGAAAAAAGGGGCTAAGGGTGTAGTTAGGTGGGACTCTACCGCAACAGGTCTAATGGGAGGAAAATACTTCAAAATGACAGGCCAAGCAGGAAGGAAGACTGGAATGGGGGGCCTGGAAGGTGCAGTCGCAGGGGGCGAGAAACCGGCCAGGGCCGCGAGGGGAGTTCAGCGGATGATGTAGAGTGGCTCACCTGTCTCCGGCGTCGCAGCCTCAGCTCTGTGTCTGGCCGGCTCACAAAACTTCGCCCAGAGCGCCTGCGGCTCCTTAGGATCCCTTGAAATCCTCAGCTGCGCGCCCAGGCCGCTGCCATGGCAACGGCATAGCGCGCCGCCCTGCCCTCGGGGCGGGGGGGGAAGTGCGCCATGGCCAGGGGGCGGGGCCGGAAGCGTGTTCACTGTCTTCCGCGGCTTTTCTCTGGGTCGCCGCCATCTTGCCATTGCGTTGTAGCCTTCGTGTGTGGAGCTTAACCTTGCCGCCGTACCGGTTGTCGCCCTGAGGCGGACTGGCAGCCCTGAGCGTCGCAGTCATGCCGGCCGGACCCGTGCAGGCGGTGCCTCCGCCGCCGCCAGTAGCCACTGAGCCCAAACAGGTACCGCGCCCCGTGCTCCTCAGCCTGCAGTCCTGGGGTAGGCCTCGTCCCTCCCCTCCCGCGCGGGCGCTACGGCACTCCTGCTGGAAGCTCAGGCTGCCCTGAAGGACTTGGAGGGACTGCAAGTCCCAGGAGTCAGCGCGCTGCGTTGCCTTCTGGTCCCCAAAGCTCCCTAGAACCGGAATTCTCAAAGTAGCCTGTGGACTAGTAGCCTCAGCCCCACCTGGGGTCTTAGTAGAATCCTGAAACCTCCATTCTAAATCTTGTTTTGACCAGATCCCAAGGTGTTTCGTTAAAGCGTGAGAAGCATTCTGCCAGCCTGTTCACCATCGCAGTTGGGCCTACCAGTCGCTCAGCCTTTGTCCAGTAATCTCTAATTTCCCAGCCTGCCCTATGTCTTTGTTTTTTTTTTAAACACCTACGAGGTGCTTTCCCTAAACCAGAAAAGGTGCCAGTCTTCATTATTACAGAATGGATGAGGTATGCCTTAAGAGAGAGCCCAGACAAGTGAAAGTATAGACATGCACAAATACTCAATGTTTATTGTCTGTGTCGGTGTAAATGATAAAGTGTCAGGCAACCTTTAAAAGCTTTCAAGGCTGGGCACATGACGAACATCAGTAATCCCAGCATTTGTAAGTTTGAGGCAGGAGGATCATGAATTGCAGGTTAGCTTGGACTACAGGGTGAGACCCAAAAGCTCACAAACAGCTGAGGAGGAAGCATGCAGGAAAATAATTGCAGTTAAGTTGAATACAAACAAACCATGAATTTAGTCAGCATTGTTTGCGGGAGTAGAGGGGAAATAAGTGTGAGGGAAGTCCGCGGGAGTGCGAGGTGAGTGGCTATTTTAATGGATAACCATGAAGCGTGATGGGGGAAAGGAAATTATTCAGCATGCATTTGTCAGGCACATACTATATATGCTTATTGTTGCTTTTGGTTCAGAATACAATCCCAAACGTGACAGATGAGGCCCATGTCCTTTCTCCCAACATTTATGTGTTTGTCTGCCTGTGTATTTTCCTTGACACTGGGGGAAAACAGACAAGGTGATACCAAATAATGGTCACAAAACCACCAAGGTAGGAGTCACAGGGTTCCTCTTTTGTCAAAGGTACATGAGCAAGTGTGGCTCAAATGCAAATTTGGGATAACGGTGGTAGGAGGTGCAGTTAGGATTTGAATATGTCCTTGAAGACAGTGGGAGGCATTTTAAGCTGGATAGTGACATTTGTGTTTCAAAAATTTAGGATTACAGTGATGTAAAGAGGGGGTAGAGAAACAGTTAAGGTATTCAAAAGACACCGAGAGTGTCTGTCTAGATTAGGGCAAGAGGGATGGGCAAGTGTTTGTCACAGATGACTCTGCACAGGCGCTCCAGCCTAAGTGATGTGCTGGAATCCTGATTCTGTCTGTGGGGCAGGCACACGTTTGTTATCCCCTGTTGTCTGTAATATGAGAATAAGAACACTTCCTCAAGGCTGTCATCAGGATTCTAAGAGTTAATACAGTTCAAGTTCCCCGGGGTGTATTTTGTGTTTGATGAACGTTATTAAAGAGACTGAGGAGGCCTGGATTTCTGGCTTATGTGACTGGAAAACCATCATAGGTTAGAGATGAAAGTGTCCTGGAGTCTGTTGGGTCCAAAGCTTGGTGCCATTCAAGAGTTTCCTGGGAGATTGATTTAGGCAGGATTTTTCAGCCTAAAGTAGGGAAAGGAGGTGTAGATCATAGTTTTCAAGAATGTCTGGCTGAAGACAGTGTGAATACTGAGAAGAAATTATAAACCATGTTTAGAGCAGTGACTCTTGACCTTCCTAATGCTGTGTGTGACCTTTAATACAGGTCTTCATGTTGTGACCCCAAACCATAAAGTCATTTTCATTGCTACTTCATAACTGTAATTTTGCTACTGTTGTTAATCGTAAATATCTGATATGTAGGATGGTTTTAGGCGACCCCTGTGAAAGAAAGGGTTGTTCGACCCCCGAAGGAGTCAAATCGCAGGCTGAGAACTGCTGGTTTAGATCCCAGTGGTATAGAGTAGGAGGTAAAATGCAGGTGTCAGAAGACATAGAGGCTCCTGTAGCTGTAGTTGACTTTAGGCAGTTATTTTTATTTTTTACTTAGCCAAGAATATTTTAAATGAGCACTCCGGAAGCAGAGGCAGAAGGATCTCTGTGAGTTTGAGGCCAGCCTGGTCTACAAAGTGAGTTCCAGGATAGTCAGGTTTCCAGAGAAACCCTGTCTCAAAACAAAACAAAACTTGAAGTAAATGAGAACCAAATAGGAGATGCGATGGATGTTCAGCTGCCAGAGGAAAAATAAGGGAAGGCAACAGCCCAAAGGAACTGAAGGCGGAGAGAAGTGTTATTTTTCTAAGATGAGAGCCCAGTTCTTAACTGAGAGGAAGAAGCTGCTGGATAAAGTGTTAAAGAACCATTGGGGTCAGATTCCACTGAAGCTCCCCAAACATATATGCCTTTAACAGTGGCTAGGTTGATGGAATGGATGTATGGAAAAATGGACAGTCAAGACAGAATGAACTATCAGCCAGCCTTTTTTCTTCTTTTCTTTCCTCTGCCTTTATTTCTATTTATGTTGAGTATAGAACCTAAGACCTCATGCAGGGTAAACACATTAAACCACTGAGCTACTCTGGCAGGCAGCCACTAAGTATCCTATGCAAGACACAATACTAGGTTTAAGGCTAAAGACATGGCCTTTTGAATTCTGAAATTTGGTTTCTTAGATTGTGGTCAACATCCCTGAGTCTGAATCACATGGACATTAGGTAAAAAAAATGCAGATTTGGAGGCTAGGGATATAGTTTAGTACCTTGTTTTGCATGTGTAAAGCTGAGTTTGATCCCTAACTCTTCAGCAAATAAACAAACAAAAAAAGTGAATCTGATCACACCGGTCTGTCTGTCTAAAGGGGAGCCAAGGAAGCCATTCTTTTCCCGATTATTAGGAATGGCTGCATAAGTACACATAAGGAGCCTGCAGGACAAAGATTGTTTTCACCTGTATCATGGAGAAATGCTGGGAGCTGGTTTATGATAGCCTAACCCAAACCCAGAGCTTGAAGATCTCCCTTTTTCTGTTTTCACAGCCAGTTGAAGAAGAAGCATCGTCAAAGGAGGAATCCACACCTTCCAAGCCAGTGGTAGGGATTATTTACCCTCCTCCGGAGGTCAGGAATATCGTTGACAAGACTGCCAGTTTTGTGGCCAGGTAACAGCTGTTTCTGCACAGTGGGTCAGGGAAAATTGTAGTAGAAAGGGCTTTTGAATCGGCGCAAGGACAACATGGGCGACATGGGGTTTTTTAGAGGCTCTGACTTAGACTTGTTAGTTCTTCCAAAACCACAGTAGGGCAGTGAGGTAGGCAGTAGACAGGACTGGTGTCTTTGACTTACCACACCAGTAACCACAGTGAGAGCCATACCCAGCTGTGTGGTCACCAGGAGTTTCTACTTCTAAAACAAGCCTGAGGGAATTCCTGGTAGCTTCCTTTAGCTGGTGATGTGTATGCTGTGTTTGAGCTGCTAGCTGGAGGAAAGAGAAAGCAGGGTTGATCATTCTCCTGTGTAAGGACTACTTTTCCACAGAGCCTCAAATGACCGTTTACAGATGAGTCAAGAGCAAGCTGATGGGACTGAGGGAAGCTCAGTTAAGTTATAAACATTTAGTTATCTTCCCAGGCAGCGTGAAAATTGGTCAGGATTTCTCTCAGCCTCCTCATCCAACATCCTTAGATGTAATCTTCTTTAGGGCCACTTGACTCCAAAGGTCAGCATACCCCCTGGCCTAGAGCATTTATCGAGTATTCTTTTGCCAACCCACAGATATATCCAGTCCACAGATATTTTGTTTGTCCTTAGGATCTTTTAAAAAAAATTCTTATTGCCACACTTAAAAATGAGGCGATTTCACAATCTGTCTGGATTTCTGGTTTTTCTTGAACTAGACTGCTTCTAGCTTTGCGCCTTTCCTGGAACTCACTTGGTAGCCCAGGCTGGCCTCGAACTCACAGAGATCCGCCTGGCTCTGCCTCCTGAGTGCTGGGATTAAAGGCGTGCGCCACCACCGCCCGGCTAGACTGCTTCTTACATGGCAGTACTACTTGGCCAGAACAGTGTCCAGGGTATGTGCCGTACAAGGCCCACACTTAGAGTCACTCCCCTGAAGCAACATCTCTACCACCTTGTATCATTTAATAGATATTTCTTTCCCAACTTCCTAATAAAGTGAAACATCAAAAGAGATTCTGGTTGACATCTTTCACAGTGTCCACTCCATGAGAGTTCATGTCACTTTAAGGGCTTTAATTAACTTGGATTTTCACTTAAAAGCTGCCCTAAGATTAGGGCATTGGGTGTTATGTTTAGTTGGCTAATGTTTCATAGCAGCCTTAATCCTTCCCCCTTTCTCCTGAGATGTAAATAATTGGGAAAAGGATGTTGCATAAGGAATAAGTGCAATCTTACTGTCCAGACAATTCCTGCCAGCTGTTGTCAGCTTTTCCTGTTTCCTTCGGCCCTTGGCATCCTTTTTTAGATACGGTAATACTAGCGCAAGTGCCATCATGTCTAGATTTTCCTTGCATGCTAAATTGTAAACATTTCCTGCATTACTGCATGATTTCCTTCATGCATGCTTTCTGCAGAGAGGATGCAGGTGTTTTCTTGAGATGTTTCTAGTGTTTCTGATTGGTCAGTGAAACTGTAAGAGGAGTTTGAACATGGTCTTTCCCATTTAGGTGGGGTTTTTGGTTTTTTTTTAAGATTTATTTATTTATTATGTATGCAGTATTCTGCCTGCATGTTTTGCCTGCAAGCTAGAAGAGGGCATCAGATCTCATTTTAGATGGTTGTGAGCCACCATGTGGTTGCTGGGAATTGAACTCAGGACCTTTGGAAGAACAGCCAGTGCTCTTAACCGCTGAGCCATCTCTCCAGCCCAGGTGGTTTCTTTAGAAGAAAATTCTACGTGAAATATTAGTGGATAAGAGAGCATTAAAAGAAAAGATGCTGGGGGCTGGAGAGATGGCCCAGTTCAGTAAAGTGCCTGTCATGAAAATACGAGACCTTGAGTTTGGGTTCCCTGCACTCATGTAAAAGTAAGATTTAGGGGTGCCTCCATCTGGTAACCTCAGTAATGGGGAATGGGGACTGGCAGATTTCTGAAGCTCGTTGGACAGGTAGTCTAGCACATTGGTGTACTTCAGATTCAGTGAGAGACCTTGTCCCTTGCCTCAAAAACAAAGGTGGGCCAGTGTGTTGATGCACTCTGAAGGCAGAGGCAGGTCAATCAATGTGAGTTTCAGGCCACCCTGGTAGCATTTCAGGCTAGCCAGATACTATCTAAAATAAATATGTAGATCAATTTAAATAAAGTGGGAAATGATAGACACTTGACATCAGCCTCTGGCCTCCACAGGCATGTGTGCACACATGTATGCACTTAGAAACATCTCAGTTTCCCAAGTAGCTTTCCGATAATTGTGTCATCCTCTGCTGCCATAGACAAAAAAACACGACTAACCACGTTCTCTTAAAAAGAAAAGCCCATCATTGGTGTAGTGATGCACACCTGTAATCCTGTGCTAGAGAGGAATGTTGAAAGTTAGAGACTAGCTTGGCTAAATGGTGAGCTCTATTTTAAAAAGGGGGAGTAGAAGCTGGAGAAGTGGCTCAGAAGTTGGGACCACTTTCTGCTCCTTCAGAGGACCTGACTTTGGTGTCCTCCGTCTCTCTCTCTCTCTCTCTCTCTCTCTCTCTCTCTCTCTCTCTCTCTCTCTCTCTCTCTCTCTCTCTTACACACACACACACACACACACACACACACACACACACACACACATACATACACAGCTTTGGGTTTGTTTGTTTTTTCAAAAAGGAAAACAAGGGAGCTGGGGGATGGCTCAGAGGTTAAGAGCACTGGCTGCTCTTCCAGAGATCCTGAATTCAATTCCCTGAAATGACATGGTGGCTCACAACCATCTGTAATGAGATCTGGCGCCCTCTTCTGGCCTGCAAGGATAATGCAAACAGAACACTATACATAAGTAAATAAATCTTTAAAGAAAAGGAAAACAAAATGGATTGGACATACTTTGAAGTCCCATTATGTGTGAGGCAGAGGCAGGTGCATCTCTGTGAGTTTAAGGCCAGCCTGGTTTACAATGTGAGTTTCAGATTAACCAAGGCCAGGACCTTGTCTGAAAAAAAAATAGATATAAAAAATAAAGGGGTTGAGTGTGTAGCTTAGTGATGGAGTGAGTGTCTATCTTTATGTACAAGGATAGGAGTTCTATCTCTAGTAGTGTAAAAATCCCACCGTGTTTCTAGATGAGTTTTAACCATGGCAATCACTTTGTAGGCATTCTAAAATCTGAACTTGGTTGGGATGACTCAGTGGGTAGAATGCTGGCTACACAGCATTAGGACTTGAGCTTGGATCTCTAGCACCACATAAAAATGTGGGGTGTGTGTGTGTGTGTGTGTGTGTGTGTGTGTGTGTGTGTGTGTGTGTGTATGTGTGTATGTATGTATGTATGTATGTGTGTATGTGTATGTGTATGTGTATGTGATTGTAACCCTAGCCTTGGTGGGTAAAGATAGGGAAATTCTTGACTCCCCTGACTGGCCAGCCTGCCTAACTGTAGTGATGAGCCCCAGGCTCAGTGCAAGACCCTGTCTCAAAAAAAAAAAAGGCTAAAAATAATAGAGGAGGCTATCCAATGTCAACCTCTGGTCTCCATGTGAGCATACCCATGTACATACGCATTTTCTCTCTCTCTCTCTCTCTCTCTCTCTCTCTCTCTCTCTCTCTCTCTCTCTCTCTCTCAGAAATTGTAAGTAAAATCTGAACTTGATTTTACATACTTCAAAATGAAGGGACAGGTCAACATCTTGCTCTGGGAGAGAGCTGGTATTCAGATCTGCTCTGCTAAGCCAGGTACTCAGGAGCAGGCAGTGGGTATCTGCAACCAAATCTGACTAAAAGGAATTTTTTCTCTGTAGGTAGGTCTTCCCAGTCCTGCATTTTCCTGTCAAAAAGCTAAATTGGAAATTACCTTTAAAAAGCCCCGCCAGCTGGGCTGAGTCAGAGTCAGGCTTTTCTGCTGAAATCCATTCCTTGTGTTGGAGGATCTAATTCTAAAATTAGCAGTAAGCCAACTTAGAGCACTGGAATTTCTTGGAATAAGTACATCTGCCTTCTCATTATATCTTTCTAACTGTTCCCTGATGTGTAGAAGCTATGGCTTAGGCAGCACTGCAAGAGACAATCCAGACTCCCCTTTCTAGACGCCATTAATCTCCCTTGGCCATTCCCAGGCATGGGGACCTGATTGAGAGGACCCAAATCTATATCCATCCTGCTGTGTGTGGTTTACATTACATAGGGAGGAAAATGCATCTTTCCAAAGCATGAGGTTCTAGCTGGACTAATGCACAGTCAATTGAGACCTCATGGTATTAGTCCAGCTACAGGGTGTGACCTGAACTTGCTAGAGGACAGGCCTTCCATAGTCTGTGCCATGGGTGTCGCAGATTGTTGTGGTGGCTAATCTTCATGTATACAGTGTTCTGCCTGCATGTATTCCTGCTGGCCAGAAGAGGGCACCAGATTTCATTATAGATGGTTGTGAGCTACCATGTGGTTGCTGGGAGTTGAACTTAGGACCTCTGGACGAGCAGCCAGTGCTCTTAACCTCTGAGCCATCTCTCCAGCCCCTGCGGTGGGTGGTTCCGCCCCCCTCCCCACCCCCTGCGACAGGGTTTCTCTGTATAGCTTTGGAGCCTGTACTGGATCTTGCTGTGTAGACCAGGCTGGCCTTAAACTCACAGAGATCTGCCTCCCAAGTGCTGGGATTAAAGGTGTGCACCACCGCTGCCCAACTTGGTGGCTGAGCTTAATCATAAAGTCACCTGTATCTTGTCTTCTGCTCAGTTTAACTGACAGCGAGGGCTAGTGGTGTGAAAGTCTGAAGAAAGAGTGACCTCTCTGGTACTAGTCCCCGGAGCAATGGGACTTGGGAGCCAGAGAATCAGTGGAAGCCCCATGGGCCTCTCCTGAGAGACCAGTCATGTCCAGTGTTGGTGGAACTGCCCCTTCTAGGCTACATAGCAGTAACTGTCCCCTTTGTTTACAAGCCACTGTATTCAAAAAGCCTTGAGCATCTCTTTAAATACTACTTAAATCTCAGTAATACTTGAAGGTACAGAGGGAAAGTGATGTTAGCCCCATTTTACGTGAGGGAAAATCAGAGCAAGGAATACTTTGGAACCTTGCTGTGTGTGAGACTAAGTAGTGAAGCAGAAATATGAAGATGTCCATGTCTTGTGTCTTTCTTAGGCTATGTGCCTTTAAGCTGACACAGATGTCATATGTAAGTATGACACTTGGAGCTAGGTTTGGTGCCACAGTTAACTACACCTGGAAGGTAAAGGCAGTCAAATCAGGAGTTCAAGTCCAGTCTTTAGCCTGGACTTCATGAGACCCTATCTCAAAAAACCAAAACTAAAAAGTTATGGCCTCTTGAGTTTTACCTACTGGAACTCTAAAAATCAGGATTCCCCATTTTGTCATTGTCCTAGAGGATTGCATTTCTTTAGTGTAGGTATATATCTGTATGTGTGCATGCGCATACGCACTTACACAAGGATCAGGGTACAACTTGTGAGAATCAGTTCTTTCCTTTTACCGAGTGGAACTAGGAGATCAAACTTGGTTGTTCATAGTTGTCACACAGAATATATAAGTCTTGCAGAGCCTTGTAACCTTTACAGAGCAATTTTTTCTTTGTGGGCCTCTCAATAATAAATGAAGTTACTTTAGGCAGTATTTGGACAAGACATTAATATTTATTAGCTGTTTGGGTTTTTTGTTCTTTATTTTTGTGGAGCTGGGAGCCAAATCCAGGGCCTTGTGCATATTAGACAAGCACTCTACAATTGTGCTATATCCTCAGCCAAAAAATGTTTTATTCCAAGAAAAAAGCAATTGTTCAGCTGGTTGTAGATGTTATAGGAGTGGCAGAGGAGCTAAGGAATGACTGGTGGGAGTAGCCAGGCCCACTGACTGCTGATTCCTAGGTACTCGAGGAGGAGCTCTGATATCCTGAGGGATGGACTGGTTTGGTTTGTGGGTGGTGGCACAGATGTTGAAATGGATAGAGATTTGGATCTGAGTAGTCACAAAGGTTGTGGTATTCATTATTTGATGTGTTACTATTTTTTCCCCCAGAAATGGGCCTGAATTTGAAGCCAGGATCCGACAGAATGAGATCAACAACCCCAAGTTCAACTTCTTAAATCCTAATGACCCTTACCATGCTTACTACCGCCACAAGGTCAGCGAGTTTAAGGAGGGGAAGGCTCAGGAACCCTCAGCTGCCATCCCCAAGGTTATGCAGCAGCAGCAGCAAGCCACCCAACAACAGCTGCCCCAGAAGGTTTGGAGCCCAGCCCCTCTTTGTGGGTTAGGGAGGAAGCAAGGTGGGGGGGCATAATTAGCTCTGCTGTCCACAATCACAGCCACCAGGGACGGAAGTAAAGTTACCCTTGTCTTCCAGAAGCACTGATGGTACATAGCACTTGCCTAGCACTGGTTGGTCAAGCTCTGTGCTCTGGGCTCAGGTCATGAAGAGCTTAACAGAGCAACTGTTTAACAGATAACGAAGCTGAGGCTTGTCTAAATATGATTTATTACTCCAAGGTGTGAGAGGTAGTTGTAGTGTGAGACCCTTTTGGCCTGGATGAGCTAAAGGAGGTGATGTAGCCTTGTGCCATTCCTTCCCTTTTGTTTGGGCTGCTCTAATACCCAGTTTGTGCTGGGGCCCAAGAGTGTTGAGGCCAGCAGCACTAGTGACAGTCAAGAATGTCAGTGGGACAGAAAGTGCCATTCCCAGACTTGTGGGAAAAACAACCTTTTGTTGGCCATGAGAAATAAAAGTTGAAGTCATGTTTGAAGACCTTGGATTTCTATTGCTGCTTGTAAGGCCTAAATTTCTCATTAAAAAAAAAAACATTCACAATATTTGTTCTGTCTGCCTCATGATCTCTTGGAGGTCATTGATGTACCTTATGCAGTGGCATTCACTACACAAACACATGGGCCTTATTGTACAGCCTCTTAAGTTAGATTTTATAGCCTGTTTCCTGTATATTTTGGCAATCTCTCTAGGTCTTTGATTTCAGGACGGGAGCAGAGATGTAGATCCTTGAAGCAGATTAGGGAGTTGAGGCTCAGTTGCGTGAGACACCGTTGCTCTTGGGTGCCAGTCTTCTCCTAGCAAGTCTCAGTGATGCTAACAAGTAATAAAGCATCTGTCTGTTCTTGTTCATGCTCTCTGTCTCAGGTCCAAGCCCAGGTGATCCAAGAGACCATAGTACCGAAGGAGCCCCCTCCTGAGTTTGAGTTTATCGCTGATCCCCCCTCCATCTCAGCCTTTGACCTGGATGTAGTGAAGCTCACAGCTCAGTTTGTGGCCAGGAATGGGCGCCAGTTTCTGACCCAGCTGATGCAGAAGGAGCAGCGCAACTACCAGTTTGACTTTCTCCGCCCACAGCACAGCCTCTTCAACTACTTCACAAAGCTGGTGGAGCAGTATACCAAGGTGCTGGGTCAGGGCAGAGGGTAATGTCTCAATGCTGGGAGTACAGTATTCACTTTCTATCAGCTTGCTTTGTGGGATGTCTGAGGAAATGTGAATCTCAACTTAATGTAAAATCTTGACTCTTATATATAACTTTTGTGTGTATGTGTAAGACTGTGGGTGCTTTTGTGCCTTGCCATGGAGCACACTTGGAGTCAGAGAACAGCATTCAGTTCTCTCCTTCCACTGAGGATCAAACTCAGTACATCAGAATTGCATAGCATGTGCTTTTACCTGCTGAACCATCTCATTGGCTCTAAATCTTGATTTCTGTTGTTTTGTTTTTTCAAAGATAGGGTCTTGCTGTGTAACCCTTCCCTGGCTGACCTTGAGCTCACTATGTAGACCAGTCTGGCCTCAGATCCTCTTGTCTCTGGGATTAAAGGCATGGGCCCCCACACCCAGCTTCAATTGTTATCTCTTTAAATCTTGTTATTAAAGAGACATGTTTATAATGTTATTATTAGGTGGCCATCTGCTGTGTGACAAGACTAGGTAGCACTGGCTAATTTTAAGTATATGTACATTTTTAGTTGTCTACGATTTGGCCTGAGAAGCAGGCTCTTAACAGTTGCTTCTATTACTTAATTTAATCCTTGCAGAACTTCAGTGGTTTCACAAGCAGAAACGGGCTAAGAAAGATGATTTCATGGGCTACAGTTATACCTCAGTGGTAGAGTACTTTTCTAGCATGTATAAGGCCCTGGGTCTAGCACTGGGGGAAAAAGACCAAAAAAGGAATGAAATGTGAAGTCATAATCTCTATGATTTCAAGCTAGTAAGCAGTGTTGCTGAGATTCAAATCTTTGTTATTTTTACCCTATGGAGTAACTTACACTAGGAAAAGTTCAGTGTGAGTTTACTAACATTGAAAACATGTGCAGCATCTTCCCATTTGGCCCTAGTGATGTAGCCTGGGCTACAGACTGAAACTGGTTTGTTTGTTTGTTTGTTTGTTTGTTTGTTTCAAGACAGGGTTTCTCTGTGTAGCCTGCCTGTCCTGGATCTCACTCTGTAGACCAGGCTGGCCACAAACTCACAGAGATCCACCTGCCTCTACCTCCCAAGTGCTGGGATTAAAGGCATTCACTATCACCATCCGGCTTTGAAACTGTCTTAAAAAAAATCTGACATGGCAATCTGGTATTTAAAATTAATGAGTTGGCTCAGTGTAGTAGCTAATACTTCAAATCCCAGCTCTAGGAAGATTGAGACATGAGGAGTACCTGAAGTTCCAGGTTAGTCTGAGCTCTTTGAGAGACTTTGCTTTAAAAATCAATTTTTTTAATGGGTTACCAAAAAAAAAAAAAAGCCACTCACTGATATATGTGTACCAGTGGTACATTTTTCTTGTTTTCCTTTTTAGTGGGATGCTCTACACATCTGTTCTTAATATTTAAAAATAATGTTAAAGATTTAAGTTGAAAGGACTCGTAAGGACTAGCTCTAAGTATAAAATTAAAAATATAAAAATATGTTTTAAGAATCTAGAAGCTAGTAGAACAACGGCTGAAATCCAAAGCCAAAGGGTTTCTGTAAGTACACAGTATCAGGTTTTTGTGGATTTTTATATCTTTTATTTATTTTTATTTTGCATGTATGAGTATTTTGCCTGCATGTATATCTCTGTACCACTCATGTGCCTGGTGCCATGGAGGTGAGAAGAGGCCATTAGATCCCCTGGAACTAGAGTTACAGATGGTTGTAAGCTACCATATGGGTGCTGGGAATTGAACCCAGGTCCTCTGAAGAACAATCACTTGTCTTAGCTACATGCCATCTCTTTATCCCCATAGTATCAGTTCTGAGTAAGGCCTGGGTTCAATTTGATCTGCTTCCATAGTTAGAAATCCTTAGTCTCTATTTTGTTACTTTTTTGTTTCTTCCTCTAAATTTGGATATTGGCATTGACTCATAACTTGAAGGCACTGGTGTCTACCCATTGAAAACTATACCAGTAGGTAGATTCTAGGGATAAAGGTACAAGAGGGGAGCAAGGTTAAATTGTGCTGCTTTGTGAGTGGAAGTGGATATTGTTGGACAGTTGGAATGGTTGTTAGAATAAAGGCAGTCAGTGTTCTTGGTAAATGCACATTAGACAAGGGGTTCTAGTAGTGAGATGAAAGAAATCTGTCTTTGTGGAGTTTTGTAGTGGGGAGGAGAATACAGGTGAAGTGTCTTGTGTGTTTCAGATGATGATAGATAATCTAGATCAAAAGGTGCGGGATGGAAATATTGGGAAGTAGGGAGGAGGTGGCTATGGTCTTGAACAGAACAGCAGAGAGGACTGAATACCATTTTCAAAATGATAGGAGCACATCAGTGTTATGTAAGCAGCTATAATATAGCATGTTCTGGGTCACCTGCCTGTGGTTTGCATACTTTACTGGGAATTCTGGAAATGGCCTTCTCTAAAGTTCTAGTTGTTGAATAACTTGTGCAAAGTCTGACATGTAGAGCTGGGATTGAGGCTGAGTATCCATCTCTTTTTTTTTTTTTTTTTTTTTTTTTAAAGATTTATTTATTTATTACGTATACAGCATGTATGACTGCAGGCCAGAAGAGGGCACCAGATCTCATTACAGATGGTTGTGAGCCACCATGTGGTTGCTGGGAATTGAACTCAGGACCTTTGGAAGAGCAGTCAGTGCTCTTAACCTCTGAGCCATCTCTCCAGCCCGAGTATCCATCTCTTATGTCCTGTGATGGGCCCAGCAAGGCTGCCTCTTTGTTTTATACTGTGATCTGATTCTCTTTCAGATCTTGATTCCACCCAAAGGCTTATTTGCAAAGCTCAAGAAAGAAGCTGAAAATCCTCGAGAAGTATTGGACCAGGTAAACACAGGATTTCCTGCTACCAGGTACCAATGCAGCAGGTTCTTTGTGTGGGTTTTGTTTTTGTTTAGAAACCATCTTTGAGGCAGTGCAGGTTGACCTTCCCTAATCTGAATTTTTTTTTTTTTTTTTTTGGTTTTTCGAGACAGGGTTTCTCTATGTAGCTTTGTGCCTTTCCTGGAACTCACTTGGTAGTCCAGGCTGGCCTCGAACTCACAAGAGATCCGTCTGGCTCTGCCTCCCAAGTGCTGGGATTAAAGGCATGCGCCACCACTGCCCAGCCCTAATCTGAAATTTAAAACACTCCAGAACCTGAAACTTTTTGAGCCCACATGACACTAGAAATTCAAAATTCCACATCTGACCTCATGTGATGGGTCACTTTCAAAATGCAGGTTCACTAACGTCATATATAATTAACCTTCAGGCCATGTGTATGAGGTGCATATGGAATGTAATGACCTTCAAGTTTAGACATGGGTTCTATCCCTGGTGCATCTCATTCATCATATATATGCAAATATTCCAAAATTAGACACATTTCTGGTCCCAAGCATCTCAAGGAAGGGATAGTCAGCCTGAACCTAGTTGTAGGGTGCTGAGAAAGAAAGCCTTGTGAAGACTACAAAGGTCAGCTAGAAGTGTAGCAGATCCCTGAGTAGAGAGGTGGTAGGAGCCTTTGGAAGTAACCAGGTTCTCACAGTTGGTGCTGGTTGGTTTTAACTGTGAGATGACTGTTTCTCAGACTCAGATTGTGGCTGCTTTTGAAGATACCAGGTTTTCTTTTCTTAATTTTTAAAAATGTTTGCCAGATATAGTGTCTCACTTCTAATCCCAGAACAAGGCCACTCTGGGTTACAGAGTGAGACTCTATCTTAACAAACAAAGCGTGCCCCCCCCCAAAAAAAAAATTTTATTTTTGGGAAAGTTCCATACATGTATACCCGTATATACTAATTTTTAGATGTCTTTGTCCCCCCGCCCCCTTATTCTTTCATTTCCCCTGCCTCTTCCACTGAAACCCTCAGTAAGGTCCGCCTCCTTTCTTGTCATCCTTTTTCTGTGACCCACTGCGTTTATTGGAATTGCTTACATGAACATGGGTGAGAGATTACTTACTGGAGTGTGGCCAACTTGTTGCGACTACATCACTGAAGAAAATGACACCCTCACCTAAGCCACCCTTAATTGCCAGTAGGCCCTCAAAGAGGAATGCCCCGTTTGCGATGAACCGCTGATGGGTTCAGTATTGTGTAGGTAACCACAGCTGCAGTGAGTTCATGAGTACAATGCCTTTGTTATGTCCAGAAGATGTCTTTTTGCTGTACATTTCTCCATCTTCTGATTCTTACATTCTTTCTACTCTCTCTTCTACAAATGTTCACTGAGCCTTGGAAGGGGTAATATGAATGTCCTCTTTAGGACTGTATACCACTGTCACTTATCCTTGGCATTTGACCAGAGTCCCTGCATTAACTTCCACAAAGTTTAATAAGAAGTTTCTCTGCTGAGAACTGGTCATGATGTAAACTGTGAGCACTTTTTTTTTTTTTTTTTTGGTTTTTCGAGACAGGGTTTCTCTGTATAGCTTTGCGCCTTTCCTGGAACTCACTTGGCAGTCCAGGCTGGCCTTGAACTCACAGAGATCCACCTGCCTCTGCCTCCCGAGTGCTGGGATTAAAGGCGTGAGCCACCACCGCCCGGCCTGTGAGCACTTTTAACAACATATGACCATCTAACAAAAGGAAAAAAAAAGTAATAGGGTCCCCAGGCCTATGACACTTCCAGCTCTTGGCAAGGTTTACAGTACCACTTACTAGGTTTTCTTGCACATTCACTGCATGAGAGTTTGCTGCTGTAAGCATAGAGCCCTTTGCCAACTCTGGTGGAACACTGGAAGTTTCCCCTCACGAATATAGTTGCCTCTTGGTCTGAAGCCTCATTGGAGGCACTTTGCTATTTCCTATCCCCATAGGTGTGTTACCGAGTAGAATGGGCCAAATTCCAGGAACGTGAGAGAAAGAAGGAAGAAGAAGAAAAAGAGAAGGAACGAGTGGCCTATGCTCAGATCGACTGGCATGATTTTGTGGTGGTGGAGACTGTGGATTTCCAACCCAATGAGCAAGGTAGGTCTGGGAGGAGAGTGCCTCCATGTGGGAGCCAGGAACTCTGGTGGTCCCAGGGAGCAGCAGAACCAGGCACAGTACTTTATTAGTGTTTGTCCCTCTGTTCCAGAAGGGGAAACATTGTTCATTTGCCCAAGTTAAATTCAATTCAACAGCTGGTTATTATGTTAGACTCTGATGTCCTCTGCAGATAATGATATCAGATAATTCCCTAGCCTTTGGGGAGCTCACAGATAGGACAAGGAATGCCTTCTCTCTCTCCCTCTCTCTCTTTGTCTCTCTCTTTCCCTCTCTTTTATTTTTGGAGACAGCATATTAATCATAGTTTCTAGAGGAACAGAACTGATAGAGTCAATCTGTATATATAAAAGGGGAATTTATTAGAGTGACTTACAGGCTGTGGTCTAGCTAGTCCAACAATGGCTGTCTCCTAACAGAAAGTCCAGGAGGCTGGATGTCTCAGCTGGTCGTCAGTCTCATTGGAATCCTGACTAGGGAAAGAATGCCTCAGCAGCATCATAGGCAAACTTTCCATCAGGAGTGAGGGCAAGCAGGCAAAGAGCAAAATTTCCTCCTTTCATGTCCTTTTATGTAGGCTACCACCAGAAGGTGTGGCCCGGATTTAGATTGGGTCTTCCCACATAAAATGATCAACCAAAAGAATCCTTCACAGGTCCAGCTACTTGGGTTTTAGTTCATTACAAATGTAGTCAAGTTGCCAACCAAGAATAGCCATCACACAGGGTCTCAATGTAGTCCTGGCTGTCCTAGAACTCACTGTGTAAACAGATTGGCTACAAACTCATAGAAAAATCCACTTGCCTCAGCCTTCCTTCCAAGTGTTCAGATCAAAGGTGTTTGCTACCATGCCCAACTCAGAATGCTTTTAACCCTGGTTTTACCCCTTTTAGGGAACTTCCCACCCCCAACAACACCAGAGGAACTGGGAGCCCGAATCCTCATTCAAGAGCGCTATGAGAAGTTTGGGGAAAGCGAGGAGGTGGAGATGGAGGTTGAGTCTGATGAGGAAGATGAGAAGCAGGAAAAGGCTGAGGAGCCTCCTTCCCAGCTGGACCAGGATACTCAAGTACAGGACATGGATGAGGTAAATTCCCAGGTGTTTTAGCCTGACTTTTCTCCTAGAGCCCAAGAGGTTAGATGATGTTCTCCTAGTCCAAGCTTCCACTCCTTGAGGCTCAAAAGATTGTGAGCCCTGGAGAAGGCCAGACTGACTGCTACTGTTTAAGCCCAGGCAGCCTAACACGTCTTTCCAGCTCCAGCAACAAAGATCAATTCATAGGAAAGATCTGAAAGCTGTGCCAGCCTTGTATAGTTTATTGCTTTCCCTGCGGCTCAGCAGCCCTGCTCCCAACCCACCCTCCACCAGCCCTGTTAGGGAGCCATATCACCCTGTGCTTTGATGCCTTTCTAGCACTTAGGCCTAAAGGATCACTAGTTCCCAAGCTTGTCTAAATGTAGCCTACACATCCTTTCAGACATTTCTACCCTCTTCCAGCATGACCCTCCAAGTAGGCACAGAATCCTGAGCCAAGCTGCTTTCCCCACTCTGAAAGAATCTGTGTACAGCTTGAGAAGAAAGGGCCCCAGTGTCTGTGGGAATTGACTTTTTCTCTCCCTCCCAGCATTGCTCTGGGAGCAGCTACCATTGAGCGCTGACTTGGCCCCTGTATTCCTCTTCTGTGTGTTAAGTGCCTTTGGCCTCTTGGGATTGCCTGGTGCCAGCCGCTGAAAATGCCTGGGAGGAGTGTTAGCACCATGGTCCCTGATGCTCCCATTCATATTGTGAGGAAACAGCTTGGCTTGCTGCCAGCTGACCTCAGCTGCTCCAGAAGGCTTAGCACATGGATGCTGGTTGGCAGGGGCCAAGGCTTCTTGCCACCCTGAGAGCTGCCACAGTCTTGAGCTTTGTGGAAGTGGGCTTTCATCTCCTGAGTTGTGCCTCTGCTTTGCTTTTCAGGGTTCAGATGATGAGGAAGAAGGACAGAAAGTGCCTCCACCCCCAGAGACACCCATGCCTCCGCCTTTGCCCCCAACTCCAGACCAAGTCATTGTGCGAAAGGACTATGATCCCAAAGGTAGGGCCTGCCTCCCAGTCCTTGTGCTGCTAAAGAAAGTACTGCATGGTGTTGTGTGTTCTTCAGATGGGCTGTTTCTAGGAGGGCTTGAGGTGACCCCTATGTTGCAAGCCTCATGGTGGGAAACAGTGTAGTCATCTCCAGTTTCGAGTTTCTGGTGTAACGTGGCACTGAATGGATGTTTCCAGTGAATGATGTTTGAGTATACCACTTTCTTAGCCTCAACTGCTATCTAGAATTCTCACTTAGATATCTCTGTTTCCTCCTAGCTTCCAAGCCCCTTCCTCCAGCTCCTGCTCCTGATGAGTATCTTGTATCCCCCATCACTGGGGAGAAGATTCCTGCCAGCAAGATGCAAGAACACATGCGTATTGGGCTTCTTGACCCCCGCTGGCTGGAGCAGCGTGATCGCTCTATCCGAGAGAAACAGAGTGATGATGAAGTTTACGCACCAGGTAAGGTGGAGCTTCTCAGCCCATAGCTTGCTTTATGCAGACACAGAATGGTTGTGGTCAGAGAGTTTAGGAGATAGGTGTAGCCTATGACAGAAATCTGTATTTTCCAGAACACTGTAGAGGAATCCTCCAAGGGCTGGTACTGACAGGATGTCACATGCCCATTGCTGTCCCATAACAAGACACTGGCAATAGCTGGGAGGGATATTTAGTCTTTGGCTCTCTTGGATGGACTTGTGATTGAAATTTTCTATTCTTACTAATCCTGACAAAACAGCAGAATAGGGCTTCGAGTGCTAGTGCACACCTTTAAACCCAGCACTCGGGAGGCAGAAGCGGGTGGATCTCTGAGTTTGAGGTCAGCATGGTCTACATGGAGAATTCTAGGACAATCAGCACTACATAGAGAGACCCTGCCTTTAAAAAAAAAAAAAAAAAAAGCATCAGGATAGGAAGGGGGCTGCCAAGGGCTAGGGACTGGGTCTTTAGTCCTGTTAATAGGGGTTGGACAAGTACCAGGTCTTTAGGCTTACTGCTTCTCTGGTAACCCTCCCCAGACAGGGGGTAAGAGTGACGTGTTGGATCTGACTGCCAGCCTGTGCTGTGGATCCAGCCTCCACTCTGCATTCCTAGAAAGGGCACAAGGTTTAGCTTCCACTCTGCATTCCTAGAAAGGGCACAAGGTTTAGCTTCCCTTTGTCTCCATTCTGTTGTTGTATACAGGTCTGGATATTGAGAGCAGCTTAAAGCAGTTGGCTGAACGCCGTACTGATATCTTTGGGGTAGAAGAAACAGCCATTGGTAAGAAGATTGGTGAAGAGGAGATCCAGAAGCCAGAAGAAAAGGTACAATTCCATTGAGTCCTAGTGCCTTCCCTGCCCTCTGTCTCTCACATGTGGACTCAGTTCCAGGAGTCCTGACAAGCTGTTTTTGCTCTTCCATGCAGGTGACTTGGGATGGCCATTCAGGCAGCATGGCCCGGACCCAGCAGGCTGCCCAGGCCAACATCACCCTCCAGGAGCAGATTGAGGCCATCCATAAGGCCAAGGGCCTGGTGCCAGAAGATGACACTAAGGAGAAAATTGGCCCCAGCAAGCCCAATGAAATTCCCCAGCAGCCCCCACCTCCATCTTCAGCCACCAACATCCCCAGCTCAGCACCCCCCATCACATCAGTGCCCCGGCCACCCGCGGTGAGTCAGAAGCCACCCTGTGACCAAGTGTTTTAAACTTCGGTCCTTAGGGTGGGAGGATGCTATTGTCTGGGAAGGGCAACTGTTTCAGAGTAGGGCCTGGCTGCTAGTTGGTCACGTGGAAAGTGGAAACTTGTAGCTTTGTCTTCCACTGCAGAGGAGAATTGGAGCTGGGTGGCGAAGCAGATTTGAGGCTAAGAAAGGGGCTGTGGGCTTAATGTGTCTTTGAGAACTGATGGCCTGTAGCCAGGAGATCAAGTCAAGGTCAGCCTCTTTCGTGGTACTGTCTGCCATGAGCTGGTTGAATCTGAACCACCAAGCCCAAGTGGACAGAGTATTATCCTGGAATTCTCAGAAGCAAGTTGCTATCATGGGTCTGATGTGAGACTTGAGTCTCAGTGATAAGCAGAATCCAAGCTGTCCAACCCCCATCTTGAGCGGCCAGTTATTGTGCCCTTGAACCTGAGCCTTGGTTTTCTATGACTCGTGGATCTCCTCTCACCCTCAGATGCCGCCTCCAGTTCGTACCACTGTTGTATCTGCTGTACCCGTCATGCCCCGGCCACCTATGGCATCTGTGGTCCGGCTGCCCCCAGGCTCCGTGATTGCCCCCATGCCACCTATCATCCATGCACCCAGGATCAATGTGGTACCTATGCCTCCTGCTGCACCTCCCATCATGGCACCCCCGCCCACCTCCCATGATTGTGCCAACAGGTCAGTCTGAGTGTTGTTTTCCCATCTGTTGGGTCAGTCCATAGAGCCATGGCTGGTGTTAATGGCAAATATTCCCACTGGGTATCCACCCAGAGGAAATCCAGACTGGGATCTAGGAGGCCATAGTTCTTGAGGAAGATGAGACTGAGATGGCATAGCTAGTGTGTCTACATTTGGTGGTCAGGTCCTTGACAGGCTTAGAAGTTGACTATTGTCTGACTGATCTTGCCCTGCCTCTAGTCCTCTGCTGCCTAGTCTGGGCATCCTCCCAAGGCTCCCTGCCAGGGAACCTGCTGAGTGCCAGACTTATCAAGGCAGGGCACGTCACACCTCTAATGAGCAAAGCCTTCAGAATTTCCCCAGTCCTGCCTCCTGGGCCTCTGCACCCCTTGTGTACTCATTGGGTGGCTGTACCATGTCTTTGCAGCCTTTGTGCCCGCCCCACCTGTGGCTCCGGTCCCAGCCCCAGCCCCAATGCCTCCTGTACACCCCCCACCTCCTATGGAAGATGAGCCTCCATCCAAGAAACTAAAGACCGAGGACAGCCTCATGCCTGAGGAAGAGTTCCTGCGCAGGAACAAGGTCTGTAATTCAGAATGCTGCCTGTTCCCCAGAGTATCTGGCAGCATCATGGGTTGCCCAAGCCCCAGCTGTGTTCCATTCCCATGCTGTTAGCTTCTGGGATGTAGGTCAGCCAGAAGAAGTTTCTGGGTGTGTGGGGTTTTGCATCTTTTTGGTTGTTTGGGTTTTGGTTCTTCGAGACAGGGTTTCTCTGTGTAGTTTTGGTGCCTGTCCTGGATCTCTCTCTGTAGACCAGGCTGGCCTCGAACTCACAGAGATCTGCCTGCCTCTGCCTCCCAAGTGCTGGGATTAAAGGTGTGCACCACCACTGCCTGGCTCTGGATATGTGTTTAATGTGAGATCAACAGCTGGGGGAGCAGAAAGCACTCTAGTGGTGGTGGTTCTGGTAGTATGGGCTTTTGTAGAGGCCAATGTGGAGATGCAGCTGCTGAGATAGTATCACCTGAGTGAAGTTCCAGGAGCACTAAACTAGCTAGAGGAAGGTTCTGGGCATGGTTCTTCAGTTCTACCCTCAGCCCTGGGGAGGCTGCCTGTTAGGGTAGGATTCTGCTGGCATTCTGGAACAAGGATCCTACCTTGGCATTGCTGGTCCCCAGGAAAGCTGTTAGGCTTCAGTGAGTCTGAAGCTCCCACTAGATTTGCCCTGTAAATTTGACAAAGTTGTTTTTCCAAGACTAGGGTCTATTTCTTGAACACCTACCAAAGATTCAGACTATTCTGTTTAGTGTTCCCAGCAGCCTGTTTCACAGGCAAGTAGCATTAGCTCAGGCGTCTTGTCTGCTCTGAAGCTGAGTTGTGAACCACATTTTTTACCCTACTGGTCCCTGAGGTTGCAGAATATTTTCTCCTTAGTTCCAAATTAACTGGAAAGCAAGCTCAGAAAACTGAGCATGGTACTATACTCTTAAAATCTCAGCACTCTAGAGGCAGAAAGATTGAGGCTAGCCTGGGCTACATATGAAACCCTGTCTAAAAACTAAGAAGAAATGAAGCCTTGTGTAGTGTGTCACAGGTAGCATTAGTAGTAAATGAGGCCAGAGGGACAAGAGTCATTGTGTGGATGGGCCCACTGTTAGCAGAACTTAGTTCCTGGTTGACTTGGAGCTCTCCAGGCGTAATGAGCACTCTGTTTTGCAGGGTCCAGTGTCCATCAAAGTGCAGGTACCCAACATGCAGGATAAGACAGAATGGAAGCTGAATGGGCAGGGGCTGGTCTTCACTCTCCCACTCACAGACCAGGTATGTGTTACCACCCTCCATTGGTACAAGTGCTTGGGAGCCAATGGGTTAGGTCAGCTTTTTCCAGCTGATCTTAGCAAGGGAATAAATGACCTTTCTTTGGTCCCACAGGTCTCTGTCATCAAAGTGAAGATTCATGAGGCCACAGGCATGCCTGCAGGGAAGCAGAAACTACAGTATGAAGTAAGTTAGGGTAACCCTGGTCCTGCCCCTTAGGTTCCAACTCTTCTGTCATCCCAGAAACAATCTCTTGTTACAAAGTAGGATGGAGAGAGACCTGGATGTGGCAGTCTGAGTCCATCCTAGAAATGATATAGCAGGAATGCTGGGGCAGGTGAACCTGACAGTGCTGGATCTGACAGCACAGTCTAATGCAGGGTCTAAAAATGTTTAGAACTGTATGGGGACCAGCCCAGTGATGTGATCTTAGCCTGCCTCTCTCTGCAAAGGGGATCTTTCAGGTCTTCTGGGGCCTCTTCTTTTCTGTAAAAACAGGATGTTGAATTAGGTAATCACCAAGGGTCTTATGATCTAAGAAGTTGGCTGTTCGTTGGAGTTGGTCATGGCTAGCATCTTGGGGAGTTGAAAATTGAACAAGATGTTGACAAAGGTTCCTTATATTTGTCAGTATCAGTTGGAAACAAGGAAAGAAAAAGTATTCTAGAAGAAACTGAAGTTCATAATCCACTGACCTCCTGGCCTTCCTTAAGCATTCATATTGGTGCAGTCTAGAATATTAACAGCTGAGCTCAGTTGTGTGAGGCTGCATTGATGTGGTCAAAGACATACCTAAGACATTTGTCTGTCTTCTAGGGCATTTTCATCAAGGATTCCAACTCCCTGGCTTACTACAACATGGCCAGTGGTGCTGTCATCCACTTGGCTCTCAAGGAGAGAGGCGGCAGGAAGAAGTAGTGAGACATATCTACAGTTGGGCTCCTGCCTTGGACTTCTTCTTTCACCGCCATTTCCAGGAGCTTCTCTGGGACCTCGGGCACAACCTGTGCATCTGTTTCCTTCTTAATCAGTTTGAGATTCACCTTGTCCTTAGGAGAGTTGTTGCCCACTATCTAACCTGACATGGGTAAGAATAACAGAGCTTTCTAAGCCAGTCTGTGGAATGATTTCTTGTTAGGTTCTGGATTGGAGGTCCTTCAGGAAGCCCATTAGGAATTAAAAACCCAGGGCTTTCCTACAAGATAGTTTCATAGCGCCAAGTGACCGCTTGGTTGATAGAATATGGTTACTGTCATTCATCCTTTTGTATCATGCTTGGTCTCTCTAATAAACCTCTTGAAACCAGGCATAATACATGCATGCCTGTAATCTTGGGACTTGGGAGGTGCAGGCAGGAGAATTAGATGTTCAAAGTTAGCCTCAGTCATAAAGCTTGAGGCCAGCCTGGGTTGTGTGAGATACTATGTTAAACAAGTATTTTTAAAATTAAAAACAAAACACCTCTTGGACCCTTGTGGAAGCAGTTTAATAAGATCTATCTCTTGACCAACTGTGCCCACTGCTTAGTGCTGTGGAGCTCCTGGGGGTCTCAGCAGTTGTGGTGTTTGTATATAAATTATTGCCGTCATCATTAGTCTTTCTTCTAAAAAAAACTGGGAAAATGGCTTGGTGAGTAAAGTGCTTATGGTGCAAGAATCCACGTAAAAACTCCTAGCACAAGCCACTATAACCTCTGTGCCCTGGGAGATGGAAGACTGAGCCAGAATCATCTGAAGCAGGCCAGTGATCAAGAGAGAACTGTAAAGCCAGGTGGAAGGCAAGGTCTGACACCCATGGCTATCTTCTGGTTTCCCCGTGTGTGCCATGGCACATCTTTACATAGACACGCACATTTCATGTTTGTAAAGCATTGGGACCCTCCAGCATGCAGCATCCCACAGAACAAGGGCCACAATATATGGTGTAGTAGTTTCCTTCAGACCGGGAATCACCCATCAACTGATTGACATAGTGGTTTTAGGTAGGTGCTTCATCCAGTGTGAGCACAGGGTGTTCTTTATGATTGTTGTTCATTATGCCACGTCCACGTGCTTATCTAAGGGGCTCATGTTTAGTTTACTATTTCATGGTTTTTGTTGTCATTGTGTGTTTTGTTGTTTTTTTTTTTTTTGTGGTGGTGGTTGTGAGACAGCTGTCCTTGGAACTTGCTATATGGACTAGCTTGGCTTTGAGCATACAGCAATCAGCCTGCCACCGCCTCTCCACTGCTGGCAGTAAAAGCATGAGCTGTCAGACCTGACACTGCTTCCTTCCTCTTCAGGCACTTGTGGTAGTCCTTCTGTGATTTTCCTGTGTGAGGTACCAAAGGCAGGTCACGTGCCCACAGTCACATGGTTCAGAGATGAAGAGTATGTGTAATACATCAGTCTTGATCACTGAGTGAGGTCCTGATGTAGGTTAGTATTTTTGGAATTGTGCTATTACAGAGTCGTAGGTGCTGCTGTAAGTATTCAGAGAAAGGAGGTGAGAGCCTGTTGATGATGTAAAAAAAAAAAAAGCTGATTTCATTTTGAGGGTTACGCATGCTCAAAGACCCTAAGAGTTCCCATTGCCTTTTCATTTGTGGTCCCCCGATGTGATTCAGGTGTGAGAGAGGAAAACATTTTCAGGATCATGGGAGCAGTATTCTAGTCCTCACCCTCCCTTCACCTTTCCTTTCCCTGCCTAAGCTTAAGCAGCTCCTCGGCGGGGCCAGAAACTTGGCTGCATTACAAACTCCTCACATTTAACCTTGCTGATGTCATGCCATTCTGTACCCTGTGTGACATTTGCCTTTCACCTGGTTGTCCAAAGGTTGCCTAGGGACTAGTGCAAAATTTGGCTTGCTGGTGGGCTTTTCTGATTTAGGGGCCTGAAAGCAAAGCTCACTGCTAGACACTTAACTGGGCAGTACTAGAAGTCCTCTGGAGGGATTTCCAGGAGGGAGGGGCATCAGAGAGCCTTGGAGAATCCCATGCCCAGGAGCTCCCTTTTGGTATTAGGGACATGGCATGGTGTCAGGGCATATGCCTCTACAGACTGGCAGACCCATAGTGCCTCTGTAGCTGAGGCTATGACAAGAGTCCAGGAATGGGACTGGGCAGAATGCAAGTGAATTGGCCCTTTGAGTCACGCCCCATGGAGTTAACAGTTCCCAGAATTCCTGAATGAATGCCTGTCCTGGCTCACATTCACTGGAGGCTCATTGACCACAGAGCCTTGTGACCTTTGGTGGCCGTAGTTGAACGTTGTTTCCTGGCACGGCACATCCTATAACATTGCAAGTTTAAAAGTGCTTACTTACTAGTCCTTTTTTTTTTTTTTTTTTTTTTTTTTAGTTTTAATAGGTTTTTTTGTTTGTTTTTTTATTTCATTAAATGTAAAATAGTCAGGCATGGTGGCACACTCCTTTAATCTCAGCACTTGGGAGGCAGAGGCAGGCGGATAGCTGAGTTTGAGGCCAGCCTGGTCTGCAGAGTGAGTTCCAGGACAGCCAGCACTGTTAAACAGAGAAACCCTGTCTCAAAAAAACAAAAAAAGTATTATTTATATATAATACATATTATATTGTATATAAAAGGCACTTTGGTCATATGCCCTCCATTATCATCATCTCTTCCTTTCAGCAACCATTTTTTTTGGTAACAAGTTTCCTCCTTTCATGGGGGTGTGTGTGTGTGTGTGTGTGTGAGACTTCATTTAATTAGGGTTGTGTATTTGATCACGGGCAACTTACCAGTGGATATACCACTAAAGTATATGCCTCTCTACTCAAGCAACTGTTAACTGCTGTAGATGTTCAGGGAAGGTGAGACCTTACAATCCCCACCCCATCCATGATAGAATGTTGGTAGGCCCAGGTTCCAGCAGGCCTGTGTTGTGAGTTCATGGGTACAAAAACCATGTAACAGCCCCATTTCACTACAATCATACAGTGCTCATAGATTGCTGCTCTTTCCAGAGGACCCCAGATCAGTTCCCAGCATCCATATCAGATTGGTCACAACTGCCTATAACTCCAGCTGGCCTGAGGGCACCTATACACACACAACATACACAGACATATAAATTTTAAAAACATTAAAAAAAAAAAAAAAAACCCTAGCCAGGTGGTGATGGTGCATGCCTTTGATCCCAGCACTTGGGAGGCAGAGGCAGGTGGATCTCTCTGAGTTGAGGCCAGCCTGGTCTACAGAGTGAGTTCCAGGACAGCCAGGGCTACCCAGAGAAACCTTATCTCCAAAACCCAAACAACAACAACAACAACAAAGACTTTGAAAGTGCTCTGGCATTAAAGAAATTAACATTGGGAGGTGGAGAGATGGTTCAGTTGGGAGAATGCTTACCAAATAAACTTGAAAACCTGAGTTAGGTCCCTACACCATATAAAACTGGGGATCTCACCACATGGGAAGGCAGAAACAGGAGGATCCCTGGAGCTGGCTGGCCAGCCAGTCTGACTGAATTGGTGAGTTCATTGAGAGACTGTTTCAGAAAATAAGGTGGAGTATAATTGAGGAAGACACTTGACATGAACGTCTGGCTTTTCTCAGGCACCCACAGTCATTTGTGAATGCTTTTACCCTGACACATATAAACTAACAATGTGCCTGCTTTGTTCTCAAGGCTTCAGAATCAAAGCACACTGGCTCACCCAGTAATTGCTGACATTCCAATTTTTTCAGAAGAGGAAAATGGTGTTCTCAAACGATTTTGCACCAGTCATTCAGGACAGCCATGAAGCACCCACATGGCTTGGATTAAGCTGTTAACTCCACTGCCACAGCTGTAGGCTATGGTGGAAAACAAGACATTCATGAACTTGCAATTTATGAATTTTGTCACCTTGGCCCACTGTTACTGGGAATTTCCATGTACCAAATGCTTTAAGAACTTGTCACACTAAAATCTCAATAATTAAGGGTTTTGTTTTTGTTTTTTGCTCCCCCCCCCCCCCCCCCCCCCCCCCCCCAGTATTTCATTTTACTGATGAGGAAATGGTCTAAAAGAAGCCAGGCATGGTAGTGCCTACATGGTCCTAACTACTTGATTAGGTAGGGCAATTGCTTGAGCCCAGGAGTTGGAGGCTAGCCTAGGTAACATAGACCCTGGCTCAAAAGAAGAAAAGCCTCAGAATTGAGTTATCAACTTTGTCCTGATCCTGAAAGGCAGGTCCGCTTTCTCTGAGATCTCTGGGTATCTGGGTAATGGCTAGTTTGCATCGTCAACTTGACTGGATTTGGAGTTACTTAGGAGACACCTCCAGGCATATCCTTGAGGTTTCCAGGAAGATTGAACTGAAGAGGGAGGAAGAGCCACTGTGAATGTGGGGGGCTGAGGTCCAGGACTAAATAAAACAGAAAAAGGAACTGGTGGCACATGCCTTGTATCCCAGGGGTAACAGAGCGAGATGTCTTTAAAAAAAAAAAAGAGAAACCAAGTAGAGCTACCCACCGTGGTGACGGACTGCATCCTCAAAGTAAGTCCCGGATACATGAACCGCCCTCCCTAGTGCTTTTGTTGGGTGTTTTGCCTCAGTGACAAAGTGCATCTGCTGTGGGACTGGATGGTAGCGTGTTTTGGATCGAGCCTTAGGACTAGAATTGTGAGGTCAAAGTGGATACTGCACCTATCCACTCCAGTTATATCTGGTTCCTCTCTCCTTCCCTGGGAGAGACTCCCTGCCTCCTTGGAGCTGTGTTCAGCCATTGGAAAGGAGGACTGTCCTCCTAGACAGGGTTTAAGAGCAAAATGGCCTGTGCCTGCTCCCATGTCTGCTGTTGCTCTTTTTGTGGAAAACTGAAAGCAAATGGAATGTAGACTGCAGGTCTTCAAGAAGGTCAGGCCATGTGGCATCAAGAAATGGCTGGTGAGTCACTCTAAGCTGAACCCCTTTCTTGGAGCTTGTTTCAGACTGTTTGCAGCCTGTCTTGAGCCAGCAGCTCAGACTGTCTCTTTGCTTCCTTTCTGAGCCTAGCTCCCCCCCCCTTAGTTATTTAGGGAGTGTCAAATGACACTGTGGTAAACCATAGAATACTAGATAAATGAGGAACCGTTCTAAGAGTTGACAATCTCTAGGGCCAGAAGTTGGAAGTGGGGGTTGAGTGCATAGAAGTATAATTGGCCCAATTCTTCAAATACAAACATTGTAAGTCCTGGGACTGTCAAACTAGTCTGGGACCTTAGGCAACTGACTACTTCATAGAACCTCAATTCATCTACCTGTAAAATAGGACATATATAATAAAATTACTAAAAGATTACAAGAAATGGCATAACCAGCCAGTTTCTAAAGCAATTTGCCAATTACTCAAAAGGTTAAATTAGGGGGTTGGGGATTTAGCTTAGTGGTAGAGCACTTGCCTAGCAAGCGCAAGGCCCTGGGTTCGGTCCTCAGCTCTGGAAAGAAAAAAAAAAGGTTAAATAGGCCATCATGATGGTTGAGTAGGTAAAGGCCCATGCTGCCAAACCTGATGACCTCAGTTTGATACCCAGGATCCATAATTTGGAAGAAGAAAAATGACTCCTAAAGATTGTCTCTGACTGACTTCTGCATACATGCCATGCATGTACACACACATACACACTACTTAGTTATTGTTTTTGATTTTTCAAGGCAGGATTTCCCTGTGTAGCCCTGACTATCCTGGAACCCACTCTGTAGACCGAGCTCTGGGGTTTATTATTTTTTTTAATTAAATTAATTTATTTATTTAAGATTAACTGGAGTTGCTGGGCAGTGGTGGCACATGTCTTTAATCCCAGCACTTGGGAGGCAGAGCCAGACGGAGTTTGAGGCCAGCCTGGTCTACAGAAAGATCTGGGACAGGCACCAAAACTACACAGTGAAACCCTGTCTTCAAAACAAAACAAAACAAAAAAACAACAAAAAAGATTAACCAGAGTTACCATTAAAACCCATAAATTACACTCTTAAGAAATTCTAAGAAAAATGAAATGCTATGTTACCTGATCAAACAACATTATTCCTAATAGAAAAAGAAAAAAGCATCCAAATGGCTTTCACTGATGTCAACACAATGGAATATAATTCAGCCATGCAAAGAATAAAGCACTAATAAGTGCTCAAATGTAGATTTATCTTAGAAGCAATAAAAGAAAGCTTAAGGCCAGCCTGTATCACATAGCAAGACAAGTTCCTCTCTTAAACAAAACTGGTTACACAAAATGGTTGGTAACCACAGATAACTGAAATGTCTAGAAAAGCAAATCTGTAGGCACAAAGTAGAATAGTGGTTGCCAGAGACAGACTGGAAGTGACAGGTTACTGAATAGGAGTTTCTTTGGGCAATAAAAATGTTCGAAAATTTGATTGCAATGTTTGCACAACTCTTAAGGATGCTAAAGAACCATAGTATTATACTACTTATTTGAGATAGGGACATTGTAGCCCAGTCGGCCCAGAAACTCAAAATCTGTTTTAGTCTACTAAGGAGATTGCAGGCATGCATTAATTTTTATTCATTTGTGCATGTGTGGGTGGGGTGATGGAATTCATACCTAGGAAGTATACACTTTAAACATGAATTTGTGGTATGTTACTCATAACTCAATAAAACCAATGGGGAGCCAGGCATGGTGACCCACAACTGTAATCCCAGCACTTGGAAGACGGGAGTACCTTGGGCTACATAGTAAGCTCAAAGCGCTTTGGAGATCCTATCTCAAAACAAAACAGTACAAATCAACCCTCACTAAAAAAAGGTGTTGGGAAGGAAAAATATTACAAAGGAAAGTAAAGCTTAGGTCAAGTTTTTTTGTTTGTTTTTGCTGTTATTTTGTTTCAGTTTTTCGAGATAGGGTTTCTCTGTGTAACAGGCTGGCCTCGAACTCAGAGATCCGCCTGCCTCTGCCTCCCGGCTGCTGGGATTAAAGACGTGAGCTACCACGCCTGGCTCAGTACTATTTTTACAGGGTCTCCCACGAGCTAATTTAAACGCCCCTAAGCAGAGCAGCAAGGTGATTCAGATCCCTAAACCCACTTGCGTCTCATCACTATTCTTCAAAATGAACGGGCGAAGCAGCCCCACCCACGGCCCTGTTCGCAAGGAGCGGGCCCAGGGAAGCGGAGGCGGGCAGGACCTCCGGGGAAGCCCTGGGCCTTCTTCCCGAGAGCCGCAGCAGGTGACACGCCAGCCCAGAGCCAACCCGGAAAAGCCAGAAGAGCTAGTCCAGGTGAGTTTTCGTGATTGGCAGCCAGGGAAGGAGGGTCCCCTGGTGACGGTTGTCCCGCCCCCTCACGTCCGTCCAGTTGGCGCCAGCCTGGAGGAGGGGCTGGGCCCGGGGCCCTCGGCACCCATTGGGCGCGTGGTGGGAGCTCCCTGGGGAGCCGCCCCCAGCTTTGCGGCAGCCAATGGGCGCGGCGCGTGGGCGGGGCGTCGGCAGCGTCGGCGGAGGCCGAGCGGCTGAGGCGGCTGAGGTGGCCGCTGGCGCTCTGGTGGCGGGCGCGGCCAGGATGGCGAAGAGCAGCAGAGAGAATGGGCCGCGCGCGCCCGCAGCGGGCGGGAGCCTGTCGGGGACCCGGAGAGCCTGGCCCAGGGCCCCGACGCCGCCACTGCCGACGAGCTCAGCTCGCTCGGTTCCGACTCGGAGGCCAACGGCTTCGCGGAGCGCCGCATCGACAAGTTCGGCTTCATCGTGGGTTCGCAGGGCGCCGAGGGCGCGTGAGTAGCGCTGGGGTCTGGGCCGGGCGCGGGACCAGCGCGAGCGTGGGCCTGACCACCAACGTGTCTCCACTGCCCCATCCCCACGGACCCGCCCCGAGCGGCTGTCTACTTCCTACCTACGTCGGACAGACAGGCCACCCTCTTCCTCCCGGTCCTCACGCCGGTACCCCTCCCCTTCCCCCCGACCGACTGATCCGCTCCCTCCGAGGGACTCACATTGGCCTCCCGACTGGGGGATAGCCACCAACACCAGCCCCTAGACTCACCAGGTCACCCTGGCCTTAAGGCTGATTGACTTTGCCACCCCTTGACATGCGCACAGATAGCTGCCCCATACTTTCCCCATAGCTGTTCTCCATCCCTCCCCTCCCCTACAGAATCCTTGACTCACCACCTCAGGACCCCCACCCCAGGAAATCTTAGATCGACTTCAGGACTCCCGGCCGGCTCCACCCCACTCCAGGTCACACTAATCCTTACATCTAGACACATAGACACATTGACACTGGCCACCTCCCTCCCAGACAGTCCCATCTTGTCACCGACAGTTTCTTTCCATCATGGGAAAGTGAGAGAGTGTCTATTTCTCTCTCGCACACACACACCTTCTGCCAAAAGGCAGCTTTGTCCATTGTCACAGGCAACAGGTGGGCAGACACTCCCCCTTCCTAGTAGTTATAGGGTGACAGTGCCTCACCTCTAGGATTCTCTGTCACTTCATCACCACAGGAGCCAGCCAGCAGACTCCCAGGCTGCTGTGTGTTTGTATACTTCCTTCCCAAATCCAGATATAGGGCAGGAGGAGGAGGGAGATAGCAGGAGCCCCACTTAAGTAGCACCCCACCCTTGAGCACCCAGGCACCCCACTGGCCATTAGAAAAAGATGAGGCAGTGGAGTAGCACCTTCCTTCCAAGATGAGCATGCTGGGCTACAGCCTTCTGTCCCACAGAACCCCTGGAAGTCAGTCCTCCCAGAGACTTGTGAGTTCATCTGGTGGTCCCCTCAGGAAGATGGCCTCTAGATCCCACTTCATTCCAGCTGTCCTGTGGTGTGAGACTAGTGCCATACAGAGAACTGATAAGCCTCCCTCCCATAGCGGGCCTCCCACTTTATAGAGACAGAAAGAACCTCACAGTCACCAGGGGAGCCTTACTCCAGAATATTTCCCTCCCTTTCCTCTGACTGGTTGTGACTGCCCAAGGTGTCCCCAGCTATTCTCAGGACTTACAGAAGTGCTTGACTATCTTAAGAAACCTACTCCATAAAGTCCCATATAAATGTCACTTCCATAATCTCATAACTCCTCCCGCCAAGAGTCTCTTATTCACCAGGCCTCCTACTCCTTAGGAGGAAAATTTTACAAATCCAGGCTTCTGACCTAGATGGAGTTTCCTCCCACCCACTGGTCTGTCTCTACCACCCGCCTCTAGACTTGCTCACATTAGGCTAAGCCTAGTCCAGTCCCAAACCAGGAGAACTCCTCATTCTCACCTTCCGTCCTGACTTTGTCCTGTTTCCTTGGTCTGAGCTTCATGTAGAGAGGATTTAGGGTGTGTTTCAACTGGGGCCAGGGAGGGGTGAGGTCTTGAGCGGGTGGGAAGGGACTCTCAGTTTTATTTGTGGGGTCTTGGAAGTAACAGCTCAGATTTGCTGGTAAATTCTAAAGCATGAAAATTCTTCTTCCATGCATATTAGGCATTTAACCAGATTTCAGGGTGTAGGGCGATGTGATAAAGTGAGGAAGGGCCAGACTTAGGGCTCATACTTGTTGGCTGTGTGACCTTGGGCAGATCTTGAATCCCTATCCTGTTTATTCAAGGGCAAAATTAATGCCTATATCCAATGCTACTGAGAAAAGTGAAAATCTGATACATGTGGTCACCCAGCACCATGCCTGGCACAAGTAATACCAAGAAATAAGTTTTCTTTCTTCTAAGGGTCTGAGAAATGAAGAGAAAAATGAGGGCGTACCTCTGGTATTTGTGGGAAGAGTCGCCCAATGGGAGCACCTCCCTTTGGCTCTCGTCCCCAATCAGGCAGCCAGATGTCTATCTTCTCCACCCTCCAACTGCAAACCTGGGTTGTGGCTCTGCAAGATGCCCTCTCCATCTCCGGTGTCTGTGAGGCCAAGGCTGAAGGAGATCCCCGATCTACTTCTGTCTCCCTGCCTCATTTTCTTCAGCTTGTCTGTTAGCAAAATCTCTGGTATCAGAAAGCTTGGATCTTCCTTGTTTAGTTTATACTGTGGTTCTAAAAAAGCCAAAAGTAAGTCCCTGCCCAAGGCCATAAGAGGGGAAGTTGTGGGAAGTTTCAGGGTGACCGCCCTGAACCTAGTCTCGTGGTTGAGGGCTAGGAGTCCATGTGCTATCCCAGAGAAGTGAAACATTAGCACAAATGGCCTGCAGTGGAGATGATGGGGACTCTGTCTCCAGTTTAAGGTCCATTTCAGACACCCTGGGCCAAAGGTTGCCTCAATACAGGTCAGTTTTGGTAGTTGCCAGGGGCTGTGGGCATGGGAAAGAAACCAGAGGCTTCCTCATTCTAGTGTCTGTTGCATTCTGGCCTAAAGTATATCATAAAATTATAGGCTAAGCTGGAATGGATCTTAAGAGATTGACCAGTATAACCTGTGTCTAGAAGATAAAATAGGCCAGAGAAGCAAAAACTTGCTTAAGTTCACTTAGCATATTATAGTAGAACTAGAATTTGGATCCAGGATGTGAGAATCCCATCAGGACTAGCTTCACCATCCATAATTGTGGCCCTTCACCGCCATCAGGAAATCGGTTGGCAGGCAGGTAAAACTGAAGATAACTAAGAGGAATCTACCTGCCATCATAATCCCTTGCTTCCTCCACACTTCTTACACCCTTGACCGTGTAGGGGCTAACAGGAATGGCCAGGAAGGGTAGGAGCGTGTTTGTCATTAGTCTGATTAGCTTAGGTAGGGCTGGACCAACCAGGCTTATTCACCTTTTTCTCCTCAGATCTGCAGTGGAGTAAATGCTCAATGTTTATTAATTGAGTGATTTACTGCTAGATATTCCAAGTCAGAAAACTAAAAGTGAACTTGGAGGTGACCACTGTCATACAGATAGGTGGGAAACAAGGATTAGCCTTGCTTTTTCAGTCTGTTAGGAGAAAAGCTGGGGGTTGACCCCCAAAGTTACTATGCTGTTCCACTTTTCCATCTTGTCATTCAGCCTGCTCTGTAGGGAACCTTTTGTAGGACTGAACTGTTTCCTGTCTTCTCTTGAGCAGTAGCCAAAGGCAAGAAAGCAACTAGCCCCTGAATGACCATGTGGGTGGCACAGCCACAGACAGAGGCCCTGGCAACATTAGTTCTGGGTTAGCCCAAGACTCAGCTGGACAGTGAAATCCCAAGAGGACCAGGTGTTGTGAGCAGGGAAGGGTGGGAGAGGAGGAGTGATGTCACCCTTCCATCTCTTGAGGGAGAAGAGTGACCTATCTGATGGTTCTTCTGCAGCTGAAAGTTGGTCAGGAGGGGGAAAGGACGTAAGTTAAAGTCCTGGTAGCTGGAGAGGTAAATCCCTAACCTTCCTCTCCTTTTCCCAAGTGATTATCAGCACTAGCCTGAGGCTGGAGCTTCCCACCCTGCCTCTCTATCTGCTCAGTATGTAGGCCAGATGAGTCAGGAGTTACACTCTTTGGGATCCTGTGGGCATTGGCTTCCTGTTCGGGAAGCAAGTGAGTTGAGCTGAGCTCAGGGAGAAACATATGGAACCGTAGTATTGTCTTCTTTAATCCCCTGGTTCCCTCTCTTCTAACCAATTATATCAGCCCAATGACTTTGGAAGTCATAGAACTGGCTTAATTGGCATCCTTACAGATGGTTCTATGCCAGTTTTTGTTGAGGTGGGGCCAGGGCTCTCCTGGCAAGCCAGAGCCTGCCTCTTTGCTGAGCTGCCTCCACTGCCTTTTTTAGTTTGTAAGCTCAGACTATGCACTTCTCTTGAGGTATTACAGGTCCCAGGAGAGCATGGAGCTGGCAATGAGTGGTCCCTGGGTAGTTCATTGGGAAGAATATAGCTGTACACGTGTGGCCCAGGCCCTTGACTCTAGACCGTGAGCCTTCCCATTTGTTTCCCTCATTCCTTCTCTCGGCCTCTAAGGAAAGTCCAGTTTGATGACCCTGTTCAAGATCTGACTTGGTAAAGGAGGAGGCAGCTCGCCAGCTGCTGTCCCGGGAAGGTGCCTCTGTGTCCAGTTGCTAGAAACCCTAAGCTGTGGGAAAGAGATAAGCGGTGGAGCCTGCTTGATGTTTTTGTCTTCCCAGCATCTGGCCTGAAACAGGACCTGGGGGTAGGGGATAACAATACCTGACTGAGCCGGGCCGTGGTGGCGCACACCTTTAATCCCAGTACTCGGGAGGCAGAGGCAGACGGATCTCTGGGAGTTCAAGGCCAGCCTGAGCTACAGAGTGAGTTCCAGGACAGGCTCCAAAGCTACACAGAGAAACCCTGTCTCCAAAAACCAAAAGAAAAAAAAAAATTCCTGACTGAGGCTCAGTCACCCAATCTGTTTGCATCAGGGTGGGGGAAGAAAGGTAGTGCTGGGCCCTCTCCTAATACACCCTCCTAATACACAGACAGCCTGGCTGTCTGTGTGACTTAGAACATGTGGCCTCATTTCTGAACCTCAGGGTCTTACCCATGAAAAGATTATGCTAGTGCTGACTTTTTGGGGTTGCTGTGAGGTTTAAATGAACTGATGTGTGAAAAGAGCCTGGGACAGAGTAGGTGCTCAGTGACTATTAACTCCCCTTTTAAAGATGAGTAGTTAGTGATCTACTCCCCACCTCAGGCCATAGTGAGAAGAGAAAATCCTAATCCAGGTGAACCTCACTTCCCTTGAAGGGGTGGTAATCTCAATTCTGAACACAAGCACCTGAAGACCTCAGAAAAGAGTGCCCCAAATTTATCACCTGATAAATCCTTAAGCGGCCAGGCCAATTTTCTTCCTCCCAGGTGGGTTCTGTGGGGAGAATCCTAGAAGGGAGAAAACTGGCCGGGCTGCCCCACTGTCAAGCCAGCAGTCCTGCTTATGAGCTCCCTTAGCCAGGAGTTTAGGGCAGCTGCCAACTTGGATTTCTTTGTTTCATCTTCCCTTTCTCCACCTCTCCTACCCGACACTACTCTTCTGCTTCTCTAGCTCTTCAGAAGCCAGCACAGATTAGCTCTTTACTTCTGCTTAGGTAGTGAGGTAGTCAGCCCATGCAGCAGCCTGGGGAGCCAGCTAAAGGCTTCGTTTTGCTAGCTTAGCCACTTTAGCAGTGAGCTTATTTCCCAGACACTCTTGAATACCTGCTCTGCCAGATGCTGTGATTGGGACAAGAACTGAGCAAGACATCTCTGCCTTGTTGCCCTCAAGGAATTCAGACTGGTTGAAAGACAGAACCACAAACAAATCTTTGCAATGTTGAGTGATAAAGGCTGTAATTGAGGTGTGCAGCTGCTCTTAGAGTCTATAAGAGGAAGCAGCAGCTTTGCCTACAGGAGCCTATGAAGAAGTACCATTTGATCCCAGCACTCAGAAGGGACAACAAGGTCTTTTTCATTGCCTGGGAAGGACTTACGTGCAACATCCCTCCCAAAAGCCAGCTCTTTGAGAAGAATAATGTGCTAAGAGCAGAGGTGGCAGGCAGGATGAAAGCAAGGGTAGGTTGGGAAAAGAGATTAGGCAGACAGCCCTGAACGCCAGCCTGAGTCCCCCTATGTTCAGAGGGGTTAGTTGTTGAAAATGACAGAAAGAGGAGCTAGATCACAGGCGATGAGATTGTCATGAGAATCCAAGATAGGCCAGATCTATGGTGGGACTAGGAAGTCTATAGCCAGAGGGAGGAAGAGACTGGCAAGTCATTAGAGCTCAGACAGTGGCTAGCCCGAGAGTGACAGAGGTGGAAAGGCCCCTTACACAGCCTATCCTGGAGCCTTTACAGTGGGCTGCTGTTGATTGGCCTTTGTCATATCCCCAAGGTACATACTTGGCCGGAAGGCCCAGGGCACATCAAGGGGCTCTTTGTCTCTCTAGCAGGAGAGAGAGTTGGCTGACCTGGCTGGGGGAGGCAGGAGGGTGAGTAACACTGAGCTTTGTAGTTGCTGCCTGGTAAACAAATTGGATGGTAAGAAAAGCTACAAGGAGAGCCAGGCTTCTCTCCAAGGAGCTAGGAGTGAGACTGAGGACAGAGAAATCCTTCCTTAGGGTAGCATGGCAGCTAGGACAGAGGATTTGGGGCTTTCAGCATGAAATCAAGGGGAGGCAGATGACAACCAAGGGGCAGTCTGATTTCATGGAGAATCTTTTTTGTTTTGTTTTTTGAGACAGGGTTTTTCTGTGTAGCCCTGGCTGTCCTGGAACTCACTTTGTAGACTAGGCTGTCCTGGAACTCACAGAGATCCTCCTGCCTCTGCCTCCCAAATGCTAAGATTAAAGATGTTCGCCACCACCAACCCCCGGCTTCATGGAGTGTCTTTATTTTCTTCTTCTAGCTGGTGCCTTAGCTGGGACAGATGAGTCCAGTATCTATGGTGATATTTTGTTTGTATTAAAATGTTATTTGTATGTTAATAAATAAAGTTACCCGGGGGTCAGAGGTATTAGCAAGCCATAGGAAAGCAGGGCAGTGGTGGCGTACGCTTGTAATCCCAGCACTTGGTAGGCAGAGCTGGGTAAGTCTCTGTGTGTTCAGGGATACAGCCATTATTGGATACACATGCCTTTAATCTCAATACCAATCATGGAAAACCTGGAGGTCTATACAGACAGGCCGTGACGAGACGGTCATGTGGTTGGGTTTACAACCAATGAGAAGGCAGGACAGGAACTCTATATAAAGACTTTAACACAGGGGTAGCTCTGGTTCGGAGAGGTAGGACCACCGCAGGAGGAAGGGTAAGGTTTTAGCTCTTAGCTCTGACCTCTTGGCTTTCTTCTTTGCATTGGTTCTGTGTTTCTTATTTAATAAGAAGGTTGGTTACATCTACAAGTATCTATGAGAGGCAAGCTTCTAGCAAGTCTTATAGAGTCTAGCTGGAAACATGGCTTTAGGCTATGGGATGGGGAAAGTACTACTACTAAGCACAGGGGTATGAGGGTGCTGGTGCCAGCTTTCCAATGGACTCCTGTGCTTCATGGCTTAAGCGTGTCTCCTCATTCAATCACAGAGCTAGTTCCCTGCTTTTTATCCAGCATTTACTATATGTGTAGCCCTGTTCCAGCTTCCAGATAGAAACCGGTCTTGCTTTCAAATGACTTATAGTCTAACAGGAAGTCATACATTAGACAAGTAGTTACAGGTGCAGCTATGTACAAAGGATTGTGAGGCTCAAATAAGATAACTGGATTAGGAACACAGTGCAAACAAAGGCTTCTGAGCAGCGATCAAAAGACCCTAGTCCTGGGTCTCCCTAAGCTACTAAGTAGCTATGTGACCTTGAGAAGGCTGTTGGCTTTTTTCTTTTTTGGAGCTGAGGACTGAACCCCTACCACTGAGCTGAATCCCCAACCCCAAGAAGGCTGCTTTCTAAACCTCAGTTTCCCTGCAGAGAAAATAGAGTTCATCTATCTCAAACATTCTGAGAAATGACCTTGGAAAAATGCTTTGGTAGGTAGTCCCAACACAAGGGGTCATTGTGGCACATTCCACAGAAGCCAGCACTTCAGCATACTTTGTTCTTATGTGAGCTTTGTGCACAGAACCAGTGGTCCTCATGTATGTGGAGATGTATTCAGATTGAAGGATGCTTTATCGCTTCTTTTTTTGTTTTGTTTTGGTTTTTGTTTTTTGAGACAGGGTTTTTTTTGTGTAACAGCCTTGTCTGTCCTGGAACTCTCTGTAGACCAGGCTGGCCTCGAACCCACAGAGATCTGCCTGCCTCTGCCTCCCAAGTGCTGGGACTAAAGGTGTGTGCCACCGCCCAGCAATTTATCTCTTTTTTTAATTTTTAAAAAAGCTTTTAGTTTTTGAGATTATAATATAATTACATTATTTTCTCTTTCCCTTCCCGCCCTCCAAATCCTCACACATACTCCACTCTGCTGAAATTTATGACCTCTCCTTTAGTTGTCACTCATGTGCATTGTGTGTGTGTGTGTGTGTGTGTGTGTGTGTGTGTGTGTATTTCTAAACATATAAATACAACCTGCACAGTCAGTGTAATGTTACTTGTATGCATATGTGTTCAGGGCTGATCATTTGGTATTGGATAACCTATAGGTGAGCTCTTACCTAGGAAAGACTGTTTCTCCCAGTCTTCAACTCTCATTCCTCAATTGTCTGTGGGTCTTTATTTAGTGTTGGGTCCCTGTGTGCTTTCCTTCTTCCACATTAGCGTGTCTATTGGTGTGCGTGCCAGCCTTGTTCAGGTCATGTCAGGCAGCATGTTGATGAGACTTCCTGGGTGTCTTTATTTAGTTTGAGTCAATGTCTCACTATGGAGCCCTGGCTGGCCTGGAACCCCTATATAGACCAAGCTGGCCTTGAGCTCAGGGAGATCTGCCTGATTCTGCCTCCTGAGTGCTGGGATTAAGAACTGGTGTAACTATGCCAAGCTTTATCTTTTTAGTCTCTGGTAATCATTACGGGAGCAATGGGAAATGGATGGAGTAAGGGTTATTTTGTTTGTTTACAGGCAGGGAAAGTGACTGAGCAAGGGATGGAACTGGGCCTGCTATCTGGGGTCCCAATTTTCCACCCTACTAAAGCTGGTGATCGCCTTGTGGCCTCTCTTCCTGCCACAGTCTTAGGACTTCAGCCTAGCCCCAAATGTTTACTTTTCCCAACAGGTCTTCTGTGTTGTTATGCAGAATAGTGCAACTCCTGTCCCCTCACACGTACCCTGAGATGAGACAGGAACAGCTGGGTGTAAGGGATCCAGGAGGGCACATAAGTTCCAGGAGCTCTTGCTCCTTCTTAGTGCAGCTGGGCCCTGGACACTGTATGCACAGAACAGTCTTCCTAGTCTACCTTCCGGAAGATGCTGGTTTTTGTTTTTGTTTTTGTTTTCTTTTTCCTCCCTGTCTTGACTTACAGGGAAGGACAACCTAGACTTGGGTCTGGGAGAGCCCAAGTTCAAGACATCAGCAGACTTAGCTCTCAGTCCTCCTTCTGACACTTTCCAGCTGTGTGACTTCTCTGAATCCCTAAATAGGACATTGGTGGCATTAGAAGAGGGAGATGTTAGGATGATGTTTAAAAAGCACCCAGCACATCTGCCACAGAGTAAGGGCTCTGTGTCCTCGATCATGATGGCTTTCACACTACATGTTTATTTATCTATTTTTGGTTCTTTAAGACAGGGTTTTTCTTTGTAGCCCTGGCCGTCACTATGTAGACCAAGCTGGCCTTGAACTCAGAGATCTGTCTGCCTCTGCCTCCCAAGTGCTGGGATTAAAGACATGCCCCACCACTGCCCTGCTAGCTTTCACACATCAAGTGTGAGATTTAAGAGCCAAGTGGATCTCTGTGAGTTTGAGGCCAGCCTGGTCTGCATAGTGAGGCCGTCTTGAGATACATACATACATACATACAAACAACAGACTCAGCTCTCTCCTCTCTTCCTCTGTCCCTCTCTCATGGGCTTTTAGTACAATTGTAAGGAAGTAAGGCAGTGTAGGCATGAAGACTGAGCTTCCCTCATGTGCTCGGCTCACTCACCCATGGTCTTGGGGGTAAGGCAGGAGCCAGTTGCACTCAGCTTGAGGTCAGGAGCTCCCTGACCTACCAGGGCAAGTTGGGAATTCCTCTATTAGTTCCTTATTAAGTCATTTGCAGCAAGGTCCTCTGACCGCCCTGACTCTAGAATGGCTCTTCCTTCTCTGTGTCCTATGAAGAATAAACAGAAGTGAGAGTAGAGAACTTCAGGGCCAGTGTGTGGCCAGAGGGCTGCCTGGGTCCTGTACCCTCCTAGGGCCACCTAGTAGTCCCCTGAGAAATTGTCCAAGTTTGCCTCATAATTACCACCCCCACTCTCCCTCTCTGGGCCTTGTGGATCTTTGTCCTAGCTTCCTGGCATGCCTAGGCCACCCCTCCATTCTCTTACCACCATTATCATAATGCCATTTCACAAAAGAGCCCGGGCTGTCATCTGCCTCTTCACACTTAACTCTGTGAGATGTGATTATCATTATAACCTCCATTTTACATCGGCAGAAGCCAAATCCCAGAGAGCTCAAGTGACTTGCAAAGTGCTATGCTGCTTGTGAGTTGGAGTTCACTGAGCTCTAAGCTCCCAGGGTCGGTGAAAGCTTCTGTGCATCCCACTGAGTGCTGAAGTTGGGTGGCATAGTTAGAGAAGAGCAGAGGGGCTACTTTCACCTGCCAGGGCTTGCTTGTCATAAACCCTAAGCAGTGATGATTAACTTGCTGAAAATCTGAGTTTTCTCATCTGTCAAATGGGGTTGGTAATTGGAGAATGCATCTCATGGGCTTTGTTACCAGGGTTAAATGAAATGATGTCAATTGGATGCTGAGCAGTGTCTGGTGCTTTAGCGAGCGCCTGGTAAGTGTTATCACAGACATTCAGTTAAGTTAATTGAATAGGAGAACTGTAATGTTGTAAAAGGCCATTCAAGCAAATCTGAGCTCAGCCCTGTGCTGGCCTTCAAGATCCAGAGCTGTGTTAGGCTGGAGAGGGCATATTCCTACTGTACACCTGCCTGGTCTCAAGGCAGAGTCAGTATTCCCAGCTTATTCCTGAGAACTCAGGCCTGAGGTTTCCCTCCTCAGTATTCCCACCATGTGTTGATCAAGTGCCAGCCAACCAGGTACTAGGTAATGTTCTTAGCCTGAGACACACTGCAGAGAATGGCCTGATGGAGCTCTCTAGGAGCATACCTCCTCAAAGAATGCTGCCTCAGCAGAGCAGAGGTCAGGTGGGGAAGCTGGACCTGCTCTGCTGGACTGCTCACATTCCCCACACAAGCCGTGCCCTTCCTATTAACTTGCACTTACACATACTGGGCCTTCTGCCTGGTATGTTCTTTCCCCCTTTCTCAGCCTAGCCACTTCCTGTCAGCCTTCAAAACCCAATTTAAAAGTCAGCTCCCCAAACTTCTCCACCCTCACCCTGGGGGGCTTCTTGTAGATTCCTAGCACCTTTCACAAGCTCTGTGCCTGCATTTCAATGTGTGTAAGTTAGTTATCCTCCCAGCTGCCTCTCTGCAACATTGGCGTCCTCAAGGGCAGGGGCTGTATTTTATTCATCTTTACAGCAAGGCTCTGGAGAGGTGTGTATGGAATGAAATGTGCTCATTGTGCTGTGCCTGGAGCAGTTAGAGGCAATGGAAAGATGAGAGGCAGTTTGACTGAGGTCTGCAGTGGTCAGTAGGAGCCAGTTAGAAGTGGCTCAGGGAAGGGACACCTAGAGTTAAAACCAGGAGTGAAAAGAGTAATGTGCGAGGGGACAGGAGGATTGGAGAACCAGGGCCTACAATTTCTGTTGTAGATGGGGACAGTAGGGAACCATGAAGAAGTTTCACATGGAGAGACCTCGTGAACACAAGGAGTCAGGACAATTAGGTAAGAGCTAACAAAACTGTAAGGATGGCTTGGGAGTCACACATAGATCAGGGTGGACTCTGGGCATCTACAAGGGAGATTGTGATCCAAGTGCTCAGTCAACAGGCAGAAAATTTCAAGCACCTCTCTGCCTGACCACAGTTAGGTTTTGGGGAAGTGATGTCTTCTGTTAAGAAAAGCCTCCCCAAGTTCCTATAGTTGTCAGGGAGAGCTGCCCTGGGGATTCTGCTATCTATGCCCTTTCCCAGCTCAGTGGACTAGAAGAGGATTCCTTGATTTTGGAGTCTGCAAAACAGAACAGGGTGGAGCTGAGTAGAGTGGAGAGCTGGGCAGAGGCCCAGGATGCCGAGGCCAGTGAAGGGTGGAGAGAACCTGTTTACCATTGTGCACTGACCCAGAGCCGGAAGGAGCAGAGCCAGTAAATGCCTCATGGGATAGAGAGGCTGGCCCAGAACTACCGCTGGGAGTGAGGGAGAGTGAAGCTAGCAAGCCAGACTCTCTCACCCAGGCAGGAGCCTCTGCCAGCCAGCTCCAAAGCAGAGTGGCCAGGCCACAGGAGGGAACACTAGACTACTACAGACATCACCTTTTCCTTACCACTCACAGCATGTCCTTGGGCAAGTCACTTACCCTGTGGACACCAGACCTCCCCAGTTGTCTAGAAAGGGTATTCTTGCTGGGCAGTGGCGGCACATGCCTTTAGTCGCAGCACTCGGGAAGCAGAGCCAGGTGGATCTCTGTGAGTTCGAGGCCAGCCTGGTCTACAGAGCGAGATCCAGAACAGGCACCAAAACTACACAGAGAAACCCTGTCTCGAAAAAAACAAAAAAAAGGGGGGGGTATTCTTTTTGTTTTGTTTGTTGTTGTTTTGTTTTGTTTTTTTGAGACAGGGTTTTTCTGTGTAACAGTCCTGACTGTCCTGGAACTCAGAGATCCATCCAGCTGCCTCTGCCTCCCACTGCTGGGATTAAAGGCATGTGCCACCTGGAAAGGGTATCTTAACTGTGTGATCTGTTGGGCCTGACTGTCAGCCATTTGCACACCCTAACTACCTTCTCCCATACTCTAGTTTCCCTCTCCCTTTCTATGAAACTGGCTGTAAAGCTATGTGCACTTTCAGGCATTACTGCCTTGTAGAGTAATGAACTCTAGAAGTTATCACCCAGTGTATAGAGCGGGCTACCTTCTTTATCTTTATTTCTCTTCCCAGCTCCCCTTCCCTCACTGTCTATGGACTCATGGTTAACCATACTTTCTCTGTATATTCCTAATTTTCCATACTTTGATTGAGACTTCCTCAAGTGACCCTGTCTCTATCCTAGAGGCCCAGCTGTGAAAGACTGTTTCATATCTTCTGTCTTTCTCAACTTAAAAGGTAGGGAGGAGGAGAGAAAGGGAGTATGACAAAGACAGAGTCTGTTATGTGTCGGGCACTTTATATCTATTAGACAGGTTAGTGTCTAAGTGGTAGTCTCCACTTACAGGCTAACTAATGTGGGCAGATTGCTTAACCATGCTGAATGGAGGTAATAAGAACTACTTACAGAGGGAAATGTATGCCCTGTAGTGGCTTGGCAGAGTTAGTACATGGCCAGTTCTTGAGACATGTCATCTTTACAGTTGCTCCCTGGGAAGGTTATAGAGATGAGAAACCAGAAGCTTAGAGGATGGAGAAACAGAGCCCTTCTATGTTTCACATAACTGTGATAGAAGCCAGGAATTATAGTTTATGGGTCATAGAGTAAATAGCATCATCTTGTGGGCCTCTATGACTTCCTAGGTAAAATGAGGATGATCTTGTCCTCCCTACCTCCAGGAGCTGCATTTGGAGACTAGTTAGAAGAAAAAAATGAGTGTGAAAGTTCTGTCTGTAAGTACAAGTTGTGTACTAGCTGCCATTTTCTGGCTATCCACAGTATATGTTTATTCCTCATTGCAGTCCTGTGTAATACAAGGAGTGTATTGTGGTCCCAATAAAGATGAAGTAGTACTGGGGATGCATCTCAGTGATGACTGCCTTTTTACATCATACACAAAACCCAAGGCTTAAACCCAGAATCAGCAGGTGGGGAGAATGCACCAGCTCATGGTTTCCAGCTAGTAGATGGAGGAACTGTAATGCATTCATAGGTGGGTTGGTTTCAGGAGTGTCCCCACTCTTGATTTTCTTCCATGTCCTATTTAGTATCCCTGATAAGTGAGATGAAAAGCATCAGTCCTGTGGTCTGTGACTTTAGAAAGAATGTCTGCTTAGGATTCATGGAGTGAGCTTGTAGGAAGGGAACCAAGGTGTATCTTCCACAAAGGATATAAAGGTTCTAGGCATGTGCAGTACCTTTACTGAGTTTGCCAAGCTAGGGAGTTGAGAGCAGAAGTCTAAAAGGACTAGGGAGAGAAACTTCCAGGAACCTTAGGAACTGGGCTTGTCCCTCTGAGCTTTTGGGAAGCCTCTAGCTTCTGAATTTTGGAAGAGCTTGCAGAGAGTGGGGTATATGAAATGTCACTGCCACCTTGGGCCATAGCATGGCACAACACAGCTAGGTCTGGGAGTCTGGGAGCCTGGAAGGATCTGTAGCCAGTTACCACCTTCGTCTTCTCTGAGCTTCCTCCTCAGGAGGCAGGGTTATTGGCAAACAGCCCAGGCATACCATCTACAACTGAGGTTGTGCTTACTAGCAATGCCTGTCCATCCTATTGGCCTTGCTGAGCCATGTTACACATAGGCTGACTACTCACTATAGCTGTAAGAACACGGAGTGGGAGATGAACGGTCTCCAAGGGCCTACAGGCCAGATAAGCCATGCAATATCTGGAAAAGGGTCCGGTTTCTCCACAGACTCATGTAGGGAGTCAGAGGCAATGCAGGAGTTACTGTGGCAGAGGAGAAGCTCTGATTCAGCCACTTACTTTCTAGCTTTGTGACTTTGCCTAAACTTCTCTGGTCAACTCTCTTTATTGCCCAAATGGAAATTATAGTTAACCAATTAGGGCTCCCTTTCATTGGACATTAGAGAGACGAAGACAATTACTATACGTAGAAGTGCCTTGTATGTCTGAATATAATATACATGGAAGTAATGATGTCATAGAGAAAATCAGGAATAGGAGTTACTGCAAAAGTGTGAGACTTGATTCAACTGGGGGGCGAAGGTGGGATAGTACTAAGAGTATGAGCAAACCCACACTGTAATGAACATTCATTTCAGACATAATGTCTCCATCCATTCATGTAGTTACTGGTGTAGCTTGAGTTTTCCTGCCTGGCCCACAGTCAGGACAAATCTCTCTCACCTGTCAGTCCCACAGCCGCTCAGACCTGACCAAATAAACACAGAGACTTATATTGGTTACAAACTGTATGGCCGTGGCAGGCTTCTTGCTAACTGTTCTTACAGCTTAAATTAATCCATTTCCATTAATCTATACCTTGCCACGTGGCTCGTGGCTTACTGGCATCTTCACATGCTGTTTGTCATCGTGCGACTGGCAGTGTCTCTCTGACTCAGCCTTCCACTTCCCAGCTTTATTCTCCTCCTTGTCCCGCCTATACTTCCTCCCTAGCCAATGGCCAATCAGTGTTTTATTTATTGACCAATCAGCAACACATTTGACATACAGACCATCCCACAGCATACTGGAGTCAGTTCCAGAGGAGTATATGTAACTTTAAAAATTCTTTTTTTGCACACAGGAGGTAGAGGCAGGTGGGTCTCTGAGTTCAAGGCCAGCCTGGTCTACAGAGTAAATTCTAGGACAACCAGGATTACATAGAGAAACCCTATCTCAACCCCCCCCCCCAAATAAATAAAATTATTTTGTTAATACTGTGTGTGTGTGTGTGTGTGTGTGTGTGTGTGTGTGTGTGTGTGTGTGTGAGGAAAACATGAGTCTCAGGGATCGAATTCTTGTGTTAAGCTTGGAGGCAAGTACCTTCACCCACTGAATCATCTCACTGTCCTGTAAGTAGCTTTTTGATTGTTTGGGTCTCAGTCTGTAGTCCAGGCACTACATGGCACTCCTCCAGGTACTGGGATTTATGCTGCTATGCCCAGCTTACCTAACTTTAAAAAATTGTATGACATTGACTTGAAAATCAGAGTGCATATTTATTTATTTATTGGTTTTTCGAGACAGGGTTTCTCTGTGTAGCTTTGGAGCCTGTCCTGGATCTCACTCTGTAGCCCAGGATGGCCTCGAACTCACAGAGATCCGCCTGCCTTGCCTCCCAAGTGCTGGGATTTAAGGCGTGTGCCACCACCGCCTGGCCAGAGTGCATATTTATACATGTAAGGGCTACTTATTTCATAAAACATTTCAGTTATGTGTATGTATACTTAGTCTAGAATGTAGGTTTTATTGTGGGTCTCAATTTAAAGTATGAGAAACAGTGTTCTAGGCCAGGGTGAAGTTCTGCAAGTTGGGGGATATGGCACACAGATGGGCAGGCTGTCAGGATGCTGAAGGCTTGGCTTCTGGGTGTGTAGGACTATAGTGTAAGGGTCAAGGACATGGCCATGGAGTCACAGAGCCCTGGGTTTCATCTCAACTTGCTTCTTAACAGCTATGCTTGTAGGTCTGGCATGCTATTGTTAACAGGGATAGTGACGTTGTCCTGAGGTTAGTAAGGAAATGTACATGTGATAAACACATGTGAGATCTTGAGAATTAGTTAAGTAGTAAGTAATTCATAAATGCTAACTACTGTTGTTGATGTTGCTATTGTTGTTGGGAGTTTTGATGGTATATGAGGCCCTGAAAGGGTGCTGACAGAGAGAAGAAAGAGCATTTCAGATAAGAGTGGGTGGGTGGGTGACAAGGAATAAGCATGTGTGTGTGTCTGGTATAAGAGGGCATGAGCACTGTGTGGCACCAGAAGGCGGTGTTGAAATTATAGGGAGAAGATACCAAGAAATTTTTGTCCTAGCTTGGGAAAGAACACTGAGCAGTAGAACCTGTTCAGCAATAGGATGGCTGCTCTGGACTAGCCTGTGCAGTTCCAGGAAGGACTGTTCCAGAGATTGTTCTTAGTAGGCTCTTTGGATGTAGAAACCCCCTCAGACCACCCTCAGAAACCACCTCAGAAGAGGGTTTTCTGGAAAGTAAGTGTGCTCCTGATCTGAGACACCCCACACAGAACATCTGGTCAGTTTCTCTCACTACTAGCGATTGGCTCATACACTCCACACTATCAGGAGGAGGCCACCTTAGGGCCTTTATGCCCCCATGCTGTTTGAAGTGTTCCCATCCTCTCAGCTTCATCCCACAGCTCCCTTCTTGGCATCCTTTCCAAGTCCATTCACAGAGCCTGTCCACGTACAGAAGAAAACAAGCACAGGAAAGGAAGGGCTTAGCTTGGTGACTTTGGTGGTTGTTTGGCTGTTGTTTTGTGTTTAGATTTTAGTTTTGTTTACTGTATATGGGTGTTTTGCCTTCATGTATTTCTTTGTACCAGTGCTTGTGGAGGCCAGAAGAGGGCATCTGATCCTCTGGAACTGGAGTTATAGACAGCTGGTAGCTGTCATGTGAGTGCTGGGAACCAAACCCAGGTCCTCTGGAAGAGCAACCAGTGATCTTAACTGCTGAGCCATCTCTCTAGCCCCAGTGGGACTTGGATGTTGTAGAAAGAATTCCTTCATCCAGACAGATGTTTTCTAGGATCCTGACAGACTTTACTGAAGGATCTTTTAACTGATTTTTAAAAAATGGACATCCTGTGTGGGAAGACATACCCACCTGTAGTTAGAGAATATGCTGAGTGCTAGGTAGGGACAGCCAGGCCTTAGTGTCTACCCTCCCAACATCCAGATTAAATTCTTTTACTGGAAGACAAGTCATTTAAAGGAGTATATTTCCTCAAAATTTCCTTGGTTTAAGGTTTTAAATTTCAAACAGATCTTCTGGTTGTTATACACATTGAGAGCAATAGCAGCTGTTTGTCTTTGAGAGCTTGCCTCATCATTGGTACAGCCTAGAATCAGTGGTGTCTTAGAACCCAGGAAATATGACCTTTTGTTTTGTACCCTCTTTGAATTCTGGTTTGATGTTTGACATTGGGGCTTTGAAAGTGCCAAAGCTATCATCTGGCATCAGTTGAAAGAACTTTGAGCATGTTCCTCTGTGTTTGCAATTGGGAGAATAGGTATTTCTGAGGCCCTACAGCCATATTTTACCAACAAAACCAGACCCCAGGGTTGAGATGTCATATAGGCAGGGATTTAATCACATGGGGATTCTTTGGCAACTAACAGTTTCAGTTGTAAGTCTCATCTTCTTTGAGCCTTAGTTTCCTATCTGTACGGAGGGCTGAATCAGATGTTATCACATCCATAACTGCTAGAACTTCCTGTTGACTCGTGGGCACCCTACCCTCTGTTTAGTTAACTAGAAGGCTCATCCCCGACTTGTTGCATAAGTGAATACTGTTATTGGTATACACGTCATTGTGGCGTGGGGTGTAGAGACCTTTGGTTTCTGCTTCTTGGTATTTGGGGGTTGCCTGAACATGTATATACTCTTGTTAATTACTTGACCCAAAAGGCTTGAGCTTTGTTCTTATCCAAGAGAGAAAGTATCTTTGTGCCTTGGTTCTGCCTCTAGATTGAGAGAGAGAGCAGTTTAAGGCACAGTGACTAGTTTCAGTGTGTTGAGGGGCCCAGTTTATTATCTAGGCAAGTTCTATTCCAAGGCTGAGCTCAGGCTCAGTTCCCCAGATAAAGTGCACTCACCAAGAGGACTTAACTTTTAGTGTCCTGGAGGCCTCAGCTCTGCCATGGCCCCTCCCTCTGCTCTTGCAACCAGTAAAAGTCACATCAACATATTTCCTTCCGGCAGAGAGAATCAGAAACTCCAAAACTGGGCCAGGCCAGCTCCACCATGTCCTGTTCCTGTTCCGGAGAGCTCCCCAGAGCTGCCTCAAGTGCCTCCTACCCTGTGCCCCTTTCAGGGAAGTCAAATAGGACTGAATGCCAGCTTTGGGCTGTATAGGGTCTGGCTTGGAATTGAGTCCCAGGTTCCTTCCTGATTTTTTATCTGACTCTGAGCAGGATACCCTCCCTGAGTATGGTAACCTCTTGAGCCTGTTTCCTCATCTGTAATTAATCCTTCTTCATACTGTAAAGTACTTACATTTTTTAAATGATTTATTTTTATTTTTATGTGCATTGGTGTATTGCCTGCCTGCATGTCTGTGTGAGGGTGTTGGAACTATAGAAAGTTGTGAACTGCCTTGTGGGTGCTGGGAATTGAACTGGGGTCCTCTGGAAGAGCAGCCAGTGCTCTTAACTGCCGCCTGAGCCATCTCTCCAGCCCCCAAGGTTTTGTTTGTTTGTTTGTTTATTTGTGGCAGGATGTCATATTTCCCAGGCTGGCCTTAAACTCCTGCCTCTACCTCCAGAGGGCTGGGATTATACCCAGTTTATAAAATACTACTTTTTTTTTCTGGTGGTACTGAGAATTGAACATAGTACCTGGCACATGGTAGACATCCACTCTATCACCGAGCTACGTATTACCAGACCAGGTACTTTCTTACTTGGGGAGTTGGGGAGGAGCTTCACAAAAACACAACAAAGAAATGTAAGATTTCAATACCCCAATACTTGAAAATGCACTTAAGGAAATTGTGTGAGAGAGAGTTGTACATGTACATTTGTGTTATATGTTTGTCTGCTTTGCCGTGATTCTGTAGGTCAGATTAGAAGTAATATGTAGAATGCCTGCACTAAAAATGTAGTTTCCTTCTCTCTGCCTTTGAGAGTTCTGTGAACTGGATCTTCAGGGCTGACTCCCTGAGGAAGCGTACTCAGTGGCTGTGCTCTCTGCTTAACACAAGGATTCCTCCCCAGCCCACCTCTGCCTGCATTGGTGCTGATCTGCCTGGGCCGAGTCTCGGCACCTATCACATGTCAACCCCACAGGGGTCTGGGAACAAGAATCTGCTTAGCCTGCCCAGGACTGACACACTGCTCAGTCAGTAGGTGTACAAATATAGAAGGTGGCATTTGAAGGGACTCTGAAGTGTCTGTATGATTTTATAGGTGGAGACCACTTGGGGAACATTCCAGCCAAGGGACTGGCGTGAGTAGAGGTTGAGAGGTGGGAAAGAGCGAGGATGTAATTGGGAAAAGTCTGAGTAACTAGTTTGGCTCAGGTGATGAAGAGGTGAGCATGATATTTCTGTACTTGCTTGACTAGTTTTTGTGTCCAACTTTACTCCTAGCATGCTGGCCCCTGAAGAGGCTTATTTACAAGGCAGGCCCTAGACAGGAATGCTTGACTTCAGTGCGCAGAGGCACACATCAGCCTTTGCCCCAGAGAGGCAAGGTGTCCCTGGCCCCTTGACACATTGGGAGAGTAGGCACTTGCACCTGTTGTATCTGGCCTGTGGCTTTTGCGGCAGGGGCAGCGTTCTGCTCATCTACAGCAGGGCATCATAAGTCTGCAGACCTGAAGGAGGTATAGAGGCAGAGTGCAGTGGGCTACAGGGCTGGCCAAAGCCGGGGTCTCTGCTTGTCTTGACACATCTGATACCCTGCCCACTGATCCACAGGCTGGAGGAAGTTCCCCTGGAGGTGCTGAGGCAGAGGGAGTCCAAGTGGCTGGACATGCTCAACAACTGGGACAAATGGATGGCCAAGAAGCACAAAAAGGTAAGAGGCCTGCCCTTGGGCTGAGAGTTAGCAGTCCAAGGAGGAGGAGTGAACTTCATCACTGTAGCAAAATAGGGGCTTCTCCAACTGCCAGGCTGTCTTAGGTGTCCTCCATTGGTCAGGTGGGGAGCAGAAGCTGGCTTTGGGACAAAGGACTTAGCATATGACTTCAGAGAAGAGATGCATAGAACTTTGTCCTGGAGTTAAACCTCAAAGCCATTCTGTAGCCAACAGCCCTCATGGGTAGTTTTGCTTTAGCCCTGCCCAAAGAAGGGCTTCTTGAAGAGCTTCCTAATATTAGTGCAGCTAACTTGTGGGAGCATTTATAGGGTTCATGTCTTGACTGCAATAATCTACTAACACCCCGATGAAGTTAGTAGTAGTGGCACTCTTGCTTTTATCAATGACCTAAAAGCCAAGATTTGAAGCCAGGCAGCAAACTTTAGCATCTGCCCTATTGACTACCATAGTAAGGGCCTTCTTCACCGCCTAGACAAGTTGATGATTTTCCTCTTGTCTCCTGGCCAGGGTGAAAAGAAAGAAAAGTAGCCCTACAATTTACAAGTAGTTTTATAAAAATGAGAACACCCATTTCCTGTCTAGTTAGACTGTCCTTAGGTAGAGGCTTGCTCAACCTATGGGAATACCATACTCACCTACCTTTCTGAAGTAAGTGTGTGTGTGTGTGTGTGTGTGTGTGTGTGTGTGTGTGTGTGTGTCAATGTCTTTGGCAGCCCTTTGCAGAGTTTAATCACTGCCTGGCCTCTCATGGCCACAGTCTATGTACAAGTTTCCAATCTACAGAGTTAGCCCATTGCCCCCTGTCATCGGCTGACACACTGGTCTGCTGGCCTAGGGCTGAAAGTCTGGAGTGAGTGTGGGCTCAGTCTCACACCCTGTCTTCATGTGTGAGCTATGCAATTTAGGAGACGTCGTCTTCCTCTTCTCAGACTCAGAGTCTGGTGGGAGTGATCAACCTTTTACAAGGATCCTTGTAAGGTAGTAACAGCAAGTGCTTCACACACTGCGGGTGGGAGGGCTTACCCAGGCTGGGACTCTTTCTTGCTGTGTAGGGTTGAGAGTGGAATTCAGTGATAGAATATGTGCTTAGCATGTACAAGGAAAGAATCTTCCCCCTTCCTTCTCTCCCTCTCTCACCCTCCCTTTTCTCCCCCAACGGAGTGAGTACCTGCTTGCATGTGTGTGCATGCGTACGTGTATGCCTGTGTGTGTGTGTGTGTGTGTGTGTGTGTGTGTGTGTGTGTGTGTGTGTGTGCATGTGTATGTGTGGTGCCTGTGTGTGTGTTTTGCTCTGTAAATCAGGCTGGTCTCTAACTTGCTGTAGTTCTTCTGCCTCCTAAGTGCTGGGATATAGGCATGTGTCACCATACCTGACAAACTCGGTATTTTTAGGACACTTGCTCTTTGCTTGTTCCCTGACTAACTTTGGGGTCCTCCCTTATCTTTCCTGCAGGTATAAACCTGAACTGCAGCTAGCTCTCTACCCCTTTTTAGAGCACGCTGCAGCCCTTCCTTTCCCCTTTGGCTTCCCTGGTACTGTGGGTAGAGGCCAAGGGCTGCCTTTGTCCAGTAGAGACCTTCAGAGACATGCTTTATCCCACTGTACAGAAGCCCAAACCAAGACTGTGGCTTCAGCTGTGGCCACACTGGGCTCTGCCTGGGTAACCCCTGCCTGGCTCTGGAAGCATGGATTCTTCCATTCAGGAAGTCATGACACAGGAAGTATTATAACCATTTTGGGAAGTGGGCTCAGACCCAACATTTCTCCTGGACTCATCCTTAGTCCTGCTAGGAGGATGCCTTCCTCCACCTCCCAGTTGTTCTTGGGACAGAAATGAGGGTCTGCAGGGAGTCAGGGCTCTGCCCTCCCAGAGTTCAGCAGGCAAGGGTGTGGCTTCACTTAGCTGTCATCAGTGACCTCCTTCAAGTTTGCCATAGCAAGTGGTAATCTTTTGAATATTCTGGCTGCGCTTCCTCATGTTTTATCCTAACTCATTCTGTCCGTCCTCCCTAAGACAGGGTGATGACCATCTCCAACACCTTTGTGCTAAAGAGTAGGGATCTGGGAAAGGTTGGATGTGCTCTTGACACTCCATTCCCTGCCCTGGCCCTGGTGTCCATGAGGGCATCACAGTAGGCTAAATGCTCTCCAGGACTATCCTGCAGCAGGCATGTGTGATGGGCTAAGAGAAGGTTGTCTCGTGCTGACCTTGCCCAAGTGTGGGAGCTTGAAGGACCTGTGGCTCTGCACTGTCCTATGTCCCACTGCCAAAGCCTGCCTAAAGTGGCTTCCTTATGGTGACCCTTGTCCCACAGCAACGGGAAATTGTCCCCAGTGTCTGGTGCAGTTCTCTTCCGCTCCCTTCTCTCCCAGTTTTCAAGCTGTCAGAAGCTACTCTTCCTTACTGACTGTATTCTACAACCTAGTGTCTGTCTCCTTCCTGGTCCTTAACTTGCTCTGAACTCTGGAAACTTCCTCTTGCTTATGCTGGTCATCAGGAAGGCCAGGTCCTTTGTGCTCCTCTTCTGAGGCTTCAAATGGGACTATCTGAGGGGCTTTCCAGGTGAGGAGAAGTTAGGCGGCAGCTGAATCTCTTGGCTTTTCTGTGCCAAGTGTCTTTCTGGGATGATGGTGGAGAGAAAGCCCTACACTAAGTATGTTTCCCCCTCTAATGGAAGTTCTTCAAGCTTACACAGTCATATGTAACATCATTCAGATCTTTTTTTTTTTCTTAAGAAAATTTTTTCATTCATTTTACACACCAATCAAAGATCCCCCTCTTCCTGCCCTCCAGCCTCCCCCCAACTCAACCCCCACAAGAAGGCAAGGCCTCCCATGGGGAGGTATATCCAGTAGAGACAAGTCCAAGCCCTCCCCCCTGCCTCAAGCCTGCATGAGGTGTCCCATCATTCAACTCTTAAAACAGGTGAGAAGTGGCACAGCCAAGGTCAGGGTGGGATTCAAACCCACAGCAGTTGTTCTCATGCCACAACTACTTGCCTCCTTGATCTCAGGCCAGGCTGCTTAGTGCAGGGGTGAAGGAGGGTCACTGTCTCCCAGCCGCATCCTCTCTGCCATCATCCCACAAACTCAGGCCCTCTGCCTTTGCACTCACCCACCTGCCAGGTCAGGCAGCTGCCTTGACAACTTCTTTTGGGGATCATGCCCTGGAGGAGCCTACTTCCTTTCACCTATCGGTTTCTGAGGGACTAGTGGGGTAGGAAGTACTCAGGGCTGGGTCTCTCTAGCCTGTGTGGCACAGTATAGAGGCGGTAGGGTTTCTGATTCTGTGATAATAAGAGTTTTCCCTATTCTGAGGAAAAATGTTCTGTTCTTTATTTGTTTTCAAATTTTCATAAAAGTATATATTGTACATTGAACATATTCCTAGCTGTGTCCCTTTCCTCTCTCCTTCCCTTCAATATCCTTTGTTCCCCTAAACAGTTTTGTGTCTTCTTAAAAGACATTATAGTTCGTTGGCCATGGTAGCACATGCCATTACTCTGTGGATCTCTGTGAGTTCAAGGCCAGCCTGGTCTACACAGCAAGTTCCTGGCTAGCCTCCCTCAGCCTCCCTCTGAGACTCAAGGTGTGTGAATGACAGTGAGGACATGATGCTCCAAGGTGTGGTTAAGGAAGTTGTTACTGTAGACACGGGAGACAGCCAGAGGCATCTGGAAGAGTCCAGAGCAGGGAGAGAAAGTGGTGGACTGAGCATGGCCAACAGACTGAGCCAGGCAATATGGGGGCGGGGGGGGCGGGGGGGGGGGGGGGGGCGGGACGACACAGAGGGGAGGCGGGGACAAGAGAGAAGACCAGGAACCAAGAGCAGAGGACTGAAATGGCAGGGTTATACAGGAAAGGGAAGCTGTGGGAAGGGAAGGGAAGTCCTTGGACTGGAGAAGCTTAAGGTAGGGGGCGTGGTGTGAAGAGGGGTTCAAGGGAGTTTGGTGTCTACAGGGGATCCCAGAACCAATCTCCTATGGTTCCTAATAGTTGGCTATAGTTCTGAGGTCCAGAATTCTGTGACTGACCTCAGGAGTGCCTGTGTTGTCATTAGAGAATGTGCACTTTGCCATTACCTGGGAGCAGCATGTCTGATTGCAGTCCCCATCCCCACCATGGGCTCTCCATTACAGGTAGGAAAGCCCTCAGTTCTTCCCTTTCTGCTCTTGTGTGTATGCTCACAGAAGGCCCACTAATCCTTGGCGGAGGAACTGCTAGGGTGGATGCATGGGCATAGCTGTCCTTTTGACTTTCAGATTCGTCTTCGGTGCCAGAAGGGCATCCCACCTTCTCTTCGGGGACGAGCTTGGCAGTACCTGTCAGGAGGCAAGGTGAAACTTCAGCAGAACCCTGGAAAATTCGATGTGAGTTTTCTTTCCTTCATCTCCCTGTCATGTCTCTGGATTGGGCATGTCCCCTGGCTGTGGGTCCCCCATGTGCTGTCCTAGACTTCAGTAAATGACAATTGGCAGGACCTCTACTCACAAGCCTCACTGCTCAAGACCCAGACTGGCCCAGTCAGTGAACCACATCTCCTGGAGGCTGGTGTTCATCAAAGGCTCTACCCTTAGCAGGCCTCAGTGGAATGGACTTCATTATAGTTCTGCCACCCTATTCCAGCCCTTTCTCTCAGCAGTTACTCAGGTTTGCTTTGATGCTTGAGCTCAGTGCATTCCTTCACAGCCCTTGGCCATCAGGAAGTGACCCCCAGACCACATCCCCTCCTGATACCTTTAACATGCGCTGTAGTCCTGAGGGGCTTGTGTGGTAGGACCACAAGAGCCTTCACATTTCTCGGCCCCATCCTCTGCTCTGTTTCTTGTCTCTAAGCCTAGTTAGACATGGTCCACTAGGTAGTCTTCAGGGCTACTTGGGGGTCAGAAGCCAGTCAATTGGTGGTCAGAGGTGGTGCCTTCTGTAGTCATGCCCCACCATCCTACTCCCACCTACCTCCCCAGGGCTGACATGGCATAATACTCTTCCATTCGTTGAACTGAACTACAAAGCCTATTCCCCCAGAGAATACCATGGTAGAAGTTGGCTTCCCTGGGGTCAACCCAGCTTACCTCCAGGCATCAGGGCTTTCCCCAGGCCATTGGAACTATGATAGGCAGTGAGACAGAGCTGTCAGCCACCAACTCTCTGTTGATATCCTTCATACTTCAGTAAATAACTTCTCTCTAGCCAGACTGTTCTCTGTGAAGAGTGGTCAGGGACAGAGCAGGGCAGCCTGGAGTTTTCACTGTTGGCCTGGAGAAGACTCGAGCTATTGGCAGCACTTGGCCCTGAGAGACAGAGAGCCTGGTGGGGTGCAGCACTTGGCTAGAGGCAGCTGTGGATCAGGGTGACTGGATGCATATTCCCACAGCACCCAGACCAGGTCCCACAAGAGCAACCTAACTCTCTGACCTTCCTTCTAGTAGCTCTATCTCCTCTATTCCAGTGGGCTCCATCCTGGTCAGAGTTGGCGGTTCTGGGATAGGTGCTTCACCCAGAATCCACAGGGCCCAGACATGAAAGCCAAGGCTGTGAGTAGCTAGCCTCCTGGGTGCATTGTCTAGAAGGAGTGTGTCCACAGTGCAGTGAAACACAGATCTTTGGGTTTTGTTTTGTTTTAGTTGTTTGTTTGTTTTTCAAGACAAGGTTTCTCTGTGTAGTCCCGACTGTCCTCACTCTGTAGACCAGGCTGGCCTCAAACTCAAGAGATCTGTTTACCTTTGCCTTCTAAGTGCTGGGATTAAAAGCATGCACCACTGTCTAGCAGAAGCACAGAACTTTGTATTTGTGTGTCTAGAATAGTGTCCAGAGAGGAACTGTTCACCCCTGATATGGCTAGTAGGTTGCTTATGTAAGGAGGCAGATTTGCCAAGAAAGGCCTTCTTGGACCCCTGAAGATGGATGGTGGGTCATCGTGGCAGTACCGGGGGGCCCCAGTGTTTTCAAGCACACCTGGAAGGACTTACCTATGGATGACCTTGAGGAAGTAGACAAGAGTGGGGTGTTCTGCTCTGAGTGCCTGAGCCACAGGGAAGCACAGGGCCGACCTGTGGTGTCAGTGCTCTTATCTGTTCTTGTGCTTGGGGGCCTTTTGCCCACAGTACAGGATCTGGTGGCTCCATTTTCTCCAGCACTTGCTCTTTCTTGCCTCTTCCTTGGCAGAATCTTCCTGTTCTTTTTTGTTGTTGTTGTTTTGTTTTCTCTAACTTCATCTCCTGAAGCATCTCCTGCACCACTTAGGTTCACAGAGGCTGCAGGCCCAATGATTATAGCACATCTGTCTGCTGGCAGCTGCACCGGCCTGTGGTATTTAGCATCCTTTCTCCCTGAAGACCCTGCAGCTACCCTTTTCCTTCCTTAGCAGTCCACATGGGATTATGTACCTTGGGCTGCTGAGGTACCAGATCCTACATCCGAGAAGCTGACTTTTGGGGTTCTCAGGAACCACCAGAAGAATTGAGTGAACTTGAGGGTCCTTGGGACTCCAGGGGGTACACCCACTCCTTCCCCTGAAAAATCCCAGCCCCTTCTTCAGCCCTGCGACCTTTAACACTCCGTGAGTCTCTTCTCACTGTTTGATTTCTAGTCCCGTTTCTGACACACTAGAGACAGGAAACAGAGCAGAGGATGGGGCCGAGAAATGTGAAGGCTCTTGTGGTCCTACCACACAAGCCCCTCAAGACTACAGCGCATGTTAAAGGTATCAGGAGGGGATGTGGTCTGAGGATCACTTCCTGATGGCCAAGGGCTGTGAAGGAATGCACTGAGCTCAAGCATCAAAGCAAACCTGAGTAACTGCTGAGAGAAAGGGCTGGAATAGGGTGGCAGAACTGTAATGAAGTCCATTCCACTGAGGCCTGCTAAGGGTAGAGCCTTAGATGAACACCAGCCTCCAGGAGATGTGGTTCACTGACTGGGCCACCCCTCCAGACTCTCTGTTCTTCAGGGCCAAGTGCTGCCAACAAACAGCTCGAGCCCTCTCCAGGCCAAGTCTAAACTCCAGGCTGCCCTGCTCTGCCCCTGACCACTCTTTACAGAGAACAGGTCTGGCCAGAGAGAAGTGTGTCAGAGAACACACTAGTTCTTTAGTATTCTAAATACCACTATCTCAGGATAGGAGAGAAAAGGGGCCTGTGTGAAGTCACTGTGAGCCAGGGCCAAAGCCCAGCCTGCACCCATCTGGTATGTTTGCCAAGGCCTCGCTTCATAGGACTTTCCCAGGTGTAGTACTTGTTTGGTCTCCTTGCCCAGCCTTCTGGAGTTCCTTTGTATTTATTCTTTCTCTTCTGAAAATGGGTTTACATAGAGTAAGATGGACAGACTTGAGCATAGAGCTCAGTGAGCCTGAGAAAACTTGTGCATGTTGTCAACAATCAGATCAAATGACTGTGCAACTTTTTTATTGTTAGAGCTTGGTGACTTTTCAAAAGTACACACACTCAGGGTTTGAAGAAGTAAAACTGTTGAAACCTCAGTACCTAGACAAGCACTTATATAGCCTGACGGATAGGTCGGCAGACCTGTAATGAAGTCCTGAACAGGTGATACCTGTAACATGGGATGCAGGCAGCAGAGAATCTGGGTTTGGTGGCTCTGACTCACACTGGCTTTCCTGCCCCAGCTCCATGATTTTCGTACTCTAGGCCTTGTGCAACTTTCTTTTGACCCTTCAGTTCTCTCATCTGTGAACAGGGTGTTATGACAAGATCTGTTTTGGGGTAGGAAGGAGCCAATGAGTCCCATGTTTTTTTCCCACTCAGCTCTGCATTTGGCTCTGAGCAGTGGTAACACCTGTAGCCATTGTTAAGAAGAAGCCTTCTATCTGAAGGACATGACATTATCCCTAGATAAACAGAGTCCTGACTCTGTGATTCCAGCCACAGCCAGGATAGATACTTGCTCATAAGAATCTTCTAAGAGCCCAGTGGTGGTGGCTAACGCCTTTGATCCCAGCACTCGGGAGGCAGAGACAGGTGGATCTCTGAGTTCAGTACCAGCTTGGCCTATAGAGTGGGTTCTAGGACAGCCAGGGCTACACAGAGAAACCCTATCTCAAAAACCAAAACCAAAACAAAACAAACAAGTCTTCTGAGAGCTAGGATCCCTCTCAGGCTTCCCAGGGTTCTGCTGTTCTTGCCTCTGGGTTTTCTTGTCTGTCTTCAGGAAGGCCTGGTTCAGAGATTGGGTCCTCTAGTGCCTCATCTGATACCCAAAACAGTTATCTCCTACCAGGAGTGTCCACTGCTTCTTGACATTATGTCCTTGTTTCCAGGAGCTGGACATGTCTCCTGGGGACCCCAAGTGGCTAGATGTGATTGAGCGTGACCTGCACCGGCAGTTCCCTTTCCATGAGATGTTTGTGTCCCGAGGAGGCCATGGGTAAGCATCCTAAGCATGTGGGCTGGGAGGTGGCTCTAGGCTGTCTCTTAGGCTGTTAGGGAAGGTACATTGATCTTGGGGGCATGTGCCCCAAACCCTGCTGTTAGCCTTTACCTTCTGTGGTGTGGTGTGTGGTGTGTGGTGTGCTTATCCCACTTGGGACTCTTTGGGCTGCTTGCATCATTTCTCTCTAGACTGTTAGACTTTCCTGGTTAGGCCTTCTTGATGTAGGGAGAGAGGTTGGTGGACCAAAACAATAGGCAGGAGGGGGTGATGTACTAGGCAAGGGGACAGAGCTGCCTAGCAAGGGGGCCCTCTCTAGCCCCTCTTCAGTCTGTATCTATCTGCTATCCAGCCCTGGCCCAATCCCTGCTTTCTCTTTGGGCCCTATCCTTGGGTCTCACAGGGGGAGACTGACCCATTGGTGACCACAAGCACCATCCTTTCCAGGGAAGGGCAGGTTCCGAGGCAGGTCTGGTCCAGTGAGGTACAGGTGAAGTGGTGGGCAGTAGTCATACCTTCCATCCTATCCTGCTTGTCCTCTCCATAGCCAGCAGGACCTGTTCCGTGTGCTGAAGGCCTACACGCTGTACCGCCCCGAGGAGGGCTACTGCCAGGCCCAGGCACCCATTGCTGCTGTGCTGCTCATGCACATGCCCGCTGAGGTACCCAGGACCAGGGTGGGCGGGCAGGGGACCTGACCCCAGCCACAAGGGCTTACACCTCTCTTACCCACAGCAAGCCTTCTGGTGTCTGGTACAAGTCTGCGAGAAGTACCTGCCTGGCTACTATAGTGAGAAATTGGTGAGTACCTGCTGGCTTGGGACACTCTAGGCTGGATGCCTTCTGTGGCCACTCCAAGGCCTTCTCACTTTTCTCATAGCCACTCTAGGCTAAAGTCCCAAGACCTGTTAGAGGCCACTCAGGCACCAGCTTCATCAGTTACATCTTTCCATCTGTGCCTCTGACCTCTGATGTTCTCTGAGGCAGTGGGTCTCACTTGGCAGTATCAAAATTCCTCAGGGCTCCTGGTCCCTCCCTCCTTGACCTTGACATAGGCTTAAGAGCTCATGCTTGAGCCAGGCAATGGTGGTGCCTTTAATCCCAGTGCTTGGGAGGCAGAGACAGGCGGATCTCTGTGAGTTCAAGGCCAGCCTAGTCTATAGAGTGAGTTCCAGGACAGCCATGGTTACAGAGAACCCTTCTTGAAGGGGGTGGGGGTGGGAGGAGCTTCTGCTTGAAGCTCCATTCTGTTCCTCCAGAATGCTTTTCCCTCAGCCTTCAGCCCATGCATGGCCCTCTCCTGGCCTTGACAGGCTGGAGCTCCGGTTCCTTCCTTGTCTGGGATACTCAGCCCCATTGTTCCCTCCCCATTCTGCAGGTTTGTTCAGCTGTCTGCCAGTGCTCTAGGCTCTACTACCTGATGAGTTAATGTTGACCCAGCGTTAGGAGCCCCTGTGGGCTGTACTCATGGCTCTGTGGCCTTATGTTTCTTCAGGAGGCAATCCAGCTGGATGGCGAGATCCTCTTCTCACTGCTACAGAAGGTGTCCCCTGTGGCTCACAAGCACCTTAGCCGGCAGAAGATCGACCCCCTGCTGTACATGACAGAGTGGTTCATGTGTGCCTTTGCACGTACCCTGCCTTGGAGCTCCGTGCTGCGAGTCTGGGACATGTTCTTTTGTGAAGGTACCAGGCTATGCTGGATTGTGGGGGGTGCAAAAGAAGCCCACAAGCCTCCCTTGGACTCATCACCTGCCCCATACAGGAGTCAAGATCATCTTCCGTGTGGGGCTGGTACTGCTGAAGCATGCACTAGGCTCCCCTGAGAAGCTCAAAGCCTGCCAGGGCCAGTATGAAACCATCGAGCAGCTGCGGAGCCTCAGCCCCAAGATTATGCAGGAAGCCTTCTTGGTCCAAGAGGTGCGGCCCACACCTCCCACTTGCTATCGGAGGGAAGGGGAGCTGGCAATGGCTTTGGAGGAGGCCTTATATGCCCCTGCTCCCAGGGTTGGTCAGCTCGGGTCAAGGTGGATGGACCTCATCCTTTTGCTAGGCGAGTGGAGCACTGAGGCCTAGCTTTGCAGTACTTTCCTTAGCTAATCCACTTTGGGAGTAGAGAAGAGCTGTAGACCACAGCTCTCTCATTTTTCTTTGTGTACATTTGTTTTTGGGGGGCTACAAATTAAGAGACATAGGCATGACCAGCTTCTGGGGCAGGGGGGGGGGGGGGAGGCCAGGCTGATGCTAGTGCATGTTGCAGGGGCAGACATACAAGGCCATTTTGTATGCCACTTCCAGCATTGTCCCCATTTTATGTTTGAGGAAATAGAGGCTCATACAGGCAGAATTTCAAAGTGACTCCTCTTAGTAACCAGCTGAAAATTAGTGGAACTGGAATTGAAGCCTGGACAGCCAGGTTGCCCTGGTCAGTAGGGGGCAATACTGGCTGAGAGTGGGGTTACCCATTTCAGTCTGGCCCCTTCTGTCCAAGATGGAAGGTGAGTGGCCTGTGAACTAACTGTAGGTAGCCTTTTCTTCTGAGACAGTGGGTCACTCACGTTTGACACTCAAACCACAACCATATCCATCCTGGGTTCAGCTTTTAGCAGACACAGTTAGGGGTTGCTGGTGGGCAGGAGAGCCTAGGATTGGAGGCAGAAGGGAAAGGGCATTCTTTCTGTGCTCACATACCCCTTATTGTCCCAAAGGTGATAGAGTTGCCTGTGACAGAGCGCCAGATTGAGCGGGAGCACCTCATCCAGCTGCGGCGCTGGCAAGAGACCCGTGGTGAGCTGGAGTGTCGCTCTCCGCCCAGGATGCATGGTGCCAAGGCCATCCTGGATGCAGAGCCTGGTCCCCGAGCTGCCCTGCAACCTTCACCGTCCATCCGCCTACCCCCAGATACAACCCTCCTCAGCTCCAAAGCTAAGCCATCCAAGCAGATTCAGAAGGAGCAGAGGAGGACAAAGGCCAGTGGGCAGATGGGAAAGTCCCCAGGCCCCAATCAAGGCACAGTGGTGACTGCTTCAGGAGATGCCTGTCCTCCTCAGGATGTGCCCCCAAAGAACTCAGTCTCCCAGGACCCAGTCCCGCAGGACTCTGCTCCCCAGGACTTAGTCTACCACCGTTCGCAGGAGAGCCTGACCTCCCAGGAGAGTGAGGACACCTACTTGTAACCCCGGGAGTTCAGGCCTCCAGGTGGGGTCTCCACACATCTTACACGGTTCAAAGACTGACAGCACTCCAGGTCCTGTGTACCTGAAGGCCCATCTGCTTGGCCATTGGGCTGGGATAGAATCTGGCTGGCCCAGTACAGATTCTGCCTGAGCCTCCTTATTTATTTTCTCTTGAGTCAAGCTGGCCCAGCCAGCACAGGCAGAAGCTATGGCCGAATGAGTTGGGTCTCACCCAGCCCATCCTTCTGGGGTGTTCCCCAGGGCTAGGGTGCTGACATGCGGGGAAGCGGTGGGGTACTCTTTGTGTAAAATAGAAACATGGTTTTGTATGGAAATAAACAGGCTTGTATAGAGAGCTGGTGTGCAGCTAGGGATCCAGAAGGGATATCACCCTTCATCCTGGGCCCCTAACCCAGCAGGAACCCCTCTGAAACATACCTTCGATACAGGAGGCATGAAGTCCAGAGCCAGCTCCTGTTCTAGGCTCTATTCTCTCTGATGCCATGTCTATCTTCTGACATAGATGAGTCACTCCAGAGCTGAAGTCCACCACCGGGCAGAGCAGGAAATAATCCCCACAGTCCCTGCTTTTCTTTTTTGCCTTTTCGAGATAGGGTTTCTCTGTGTAGCCCTGGCTGTCTTGGAACTTACTTTGTAGACCAGGATGACCTTGAATTCAGCAGAGATCTGCCTGAGTGCTGGGATTAAAGAGGTGTGCCTGGCCTGGTACCTGATTTTTTATTGGGGGGTTGGGAGTGAATCCCTGAACAGGTAGCTTAGAGCTCTTCCTCCTCCAGGGCCAGGCCTCGATGCCACTTCAGATCCCAATTAACTTCTAAGCACTTCCCGCTGTATCAGGGGCTGCCACCAGGGTGAGGCACTGTAGATGTCTGACACAGGTAAGGGGAGAAGTTGGCCTCCTCGATACAGTGCTACTTTCCGTTTGCTGACACGGTCCACTTGTTAGGCTGGGCTGGGCCTGACAGAAGGAGTTCTATGCCCTCTCCCTCCAAGAGCCACATTTGTACCCCAAGCCCCTCACCCAAGTGAGCAGACTGCCATGGAGGGGCAGGCAGGTGCTCAGTGACCACCTGATAACTGGTAATAGCAAGAACAGGGTGTCCCTGAGAGACGGCCCCCCTTCTGCTGAGGAAGCAGCTTTTCTAGTCAAACAATAGTGGCTGTTCCTGGCCTGAGACCAAGCTGGGCCAGACCATAAGAGGGAACAGGGAGGGAGAAACAGATGCTCGCTGGGAGCTTTCAGACACAGCCTGGGCCTAGACCATGTCCTGGCACAGCTGGGGATACCGAGGCTAGAAAATGAATGGTCACCAGAGGCTCTGGACAGCTCACTCACTCTCTGCCTCCTGCCTCTCACCCCTGTGGTTTCCCACTCTCCACACCTGCCATGGTGAGATGGACTCAGCTTTGGGAAGCACTCCCCCCTCCCCCCAGTTCTCCAGAGGACAAGCCAGGATGTGGTGGCTGCACAGTGTTCCATGAGAATCATCTGGAGTTAGAAAAGCCAGGAACAGGGCTGAGCCCAGCTTTCGTCTGCCTGTGCTACAGGGCCCAGAGCGTGAGGTCCTGCATGGGCCTGCTAGGTCCTGATCACACCTGAGGCCAACTTTAACCTACCTTGTTCAAAGCCTCCAAGCTGAGGCTTGAGTGCCTGGGCCAAATAAGGGCCCCTTGGAGCATGCTGTGTCCTGCCATGGAACCAACCTGTGCTTGTTCATTCCTGCTAAGCCTTGGGGTCTTCTTAAACCTTCAGATGTTTGATCATACCTGGGGTGTCTGCCAGTGCTTGGGGCCTTCTTGGATCTGAAGCAAATCTAGATGTGCTCAGACCAGTTGAGTTCAGCTAATGGTGACAAGCTTTAAGGAGACTTCTACAAGGCTCAAGTCTCTGGCCTGAATACCCAGGAAGCCTCAAATGCAAGGGCCTGTCCTCTCAATGTCTGAGCCCTGGGCGTTCCCAGCTCAGGTACTTCCAGGTTGTTTCCCTGGAATAACCTCAAGCTTCCAAGCCCACAGTATGTTCCTCAGATTGGTGATAGGGCTTTTTCTGTGCCTCCCCTTAGAGGGGTGCATTCTACTCTGGAAGTCAGGTGATTAAAAAACTGGGACATGCAGGCCAGGTTTCAGCTGGTCAAAACGATGGCAAGGTAGGGGATGAAGTGTTATCAATACCAACCCAGGGCAGCCCTTGCTTAGTACTCTTTAGTCCCTATCAGCCTGCTCAGCTCTGCAATCCCTGCCTCCAGCAATAAAAGGAAGGACAGCTGTACCGCTCGCGAGTCTCCGGCCTCCACGCTCCAGAGATTTGTGGACAGCATTCCGGCCCCAGCCGAACTCCGGCAAGTCTTGAAGCCCTCCTGAGTCTCAAGGGCCTCAAACCATAAAGCCCACGTGCAGGCCCGGAGGATAGACAGGACCCCGAGCTTCCGGCACGTTCCCAAACCCAACACCGGCAGGCGGCCAGCGGAAAGGGCGTAGCCGGGGCGTGGCCTGGACGCCACCGAGGGGTAGGAGCAGGCTGTGATCGCCGGACTGGGGCTAGAGGAATGGACAGCAGGCCAAGGCGGGGTTCGAGGGCAGCCCGCAGGGCCGGGAAGGCCGGGCTCGGGAGGAGGCGTGGCCACCTCGTAGCGGCTGAGGGGCGTGGCCGCCGCCGAGTGGGTCGCTGGCTGGGCGGGCCCGCGGCGTAGCGGGGCGGTGTGGAGCCCCTCACCGCCGCTTCTTTAAACCGGGCGCCGCCCCGCCTCCTGCCTGGGTCTAGCTGGCGGCGGGGCCGTGGCAGCGCGAACTGCGATGGAACTTCACATCCTAGAGCACCGGGTGCGGGTACTGAGCCTCGCCCGCTCGGGCCTCTGGCTCTACACCCACCCACTCATCAAGCTGCTCTTCCTGCCCCATCGCAGCCGGTGCGCACCCGGGTTCAGGGGCGCAGGTCAGACGGGTGGGGGCTCCTCTGTCACTCTAGGTCAGGGGCGGAGGATTAGGGTCGCCGCGAGGGAGCGGGGACCGGGTGGGGACGCTGTCCGCTCTGGCTGCCATCCGGCCGGGGCCTACCCTTTCTGAGACGCCGCCTATCCGGCCTGGAGAGGTCTCCTCCCCGGGCTTGTCAAGGTGCAAACTGCCTGGGGTAGGCGGCAGTGTAATGGAGCATGCCTTCCTCGCCCTGCGTTAGCCCTTTCCCAAACGCCTCATGTAGAGTTTAAGAGTTGTCTAGGGGAACCCAAAGCCCGACACCTCTAGGGTGTGGAAGGGAGGGGAGATCTGGAGTTGGAAAACAGCGGGAGATCGGAGAGGTGGGACCCAGACCTCGTTCCTCCAGGGAAGAAATTGAGGCCTGAGGGCGGGTCGGGAAGGCACCCGGCGGGGGGTCCTTTAGTGCTGCTGGAACAAAGTTCACTTGTCCTGTCCAGCCTGAAAGTCTTCCCACCCCTTCCCTTCCCACTAGGTGCAAGTTCTTCAGCCTGACGGAGACCCCGGAAGATTACACACTCATGGTGGATGAGGAGGGCTTTAAAGGTGGGAACTGGCCCCTTGCTCACTTCAAAACCGTATTCTTACAAGGCGCAGGGAATCGATCTAGCTTCCCAAGAGCTTCGATCTCAAAGGCATGGGTCTGGGTTCGAATCCTCCACTCTTTGCTTAAGTACTGTTTTCTCTTATGTAAGATGTAGTCATGGCAGTTTAACAGTATTTAATGAGAGCTTTCTAAACTTAAAGCCCACAAAGGGCTGGAAATGAGTCCCAGGCCAGTTTTTAGGCCAGATTAAGGGGGTTTTCTGTCGCTGTTTTAACCCCTGGTCATTATTTCTTCTTGGAGTTGTCTCTCCAGTGAAAACCAGCTTCTCCTTTCCTGGCCTGGGAAGGCTAGGAGTCTGAGGGTTGGGGAAGGAATGCAGGAGCAGGCAGCAAGCCCAGAGCAGGGTCCTGGGGCCTCCTGGCTGTGCTTGGGCGAACAACAGCCACACTGGCCCTTGTCCCTGTTCAGCACTGGGACCAGGAGCAGACTTCTGGCTCCCATTTCTGCCTGCCTGGCCTGTCCTCTAAGGCCTCGAGTCTCAAGCCAGCCACCTGGAGCTTGGCCTAGCCTCCTTCCCAAAGGACTTTGTTTCCCCGTTCTGTAGGGAAATCTCTTGCCTACAAGGGAGCGCCTACCCATCAGTAGATCCCTCGGCGCCCTCTGGTGGTGTGATGAAGCCCATTCAGCCTCAGAAAAGTCCCGAGGAATATCCCATTTTGCAGATAGGAAACAGACTAAACACGGCTTGGAATCCCAGCACTTAGGAGGCTTTGGCAAGAGGACCAGTTTGAGTTCAAGCCCAGCCTAGTCTACATTGTAAGACCGTGTCTCAAAGCAAACAAACAATGAAAAACCACTGGCCTCAAATCGCACAGCAAAGTGCTAAGGCTGAGACTTGACCCTAATCCTGAGTTTGAGAACACCTGCATCCCACCGAGGCTGAATGGGGTACAACTCCTGACCTGCCTTGCTAGAACGAAGTCACTAAGGTTCAGACTAACCAGGCATGTACCTCTCTGCCCACAGAGCTACCCCCCTCCGAGTTCCTGCAAGTTGCCGAGGCCGCGTGGCTGGTGATGAACGTATCATCTCACAGTGGTGCGGTGATGCAGGCTGCTGGAGTTACCAAGATTGCCCGGTCTGTCATTGCCCCACTGGCTGAGCACCACGTGTCTGTGTTGATGCTGTCCACGTACCAGACAGACTTCATCCTGGTGGGTTTGGGCAGGTGCTGCTGCAGAGCGTAAGCAGAGGTGCCTGGGGCTGCGTAATGTGTGTCGTTTGCCTTGACCCAGGTACGGGAGCAGGACCTATCTGTTGTGATCCACACACTGGCCCAGGAGTTCCAGATCTACCGTGAAGTAGGCGGGGAGCCTGTGCCTGTTGCCAAGGACGATTCCAGCAACGGCTTTCCCCGAGCCCAGCACGGTAAGGTCTGCCCGCCAACACCCAGATTTAGGTGGGACCTTTTCCCACAGGAGGGCTTGTCCTGTAAAGGGATGGGATGGATGGGCTGGGTGGTCGGACCAGCAAACACCATTTCTCAATGTGAGATGGGATAGGTACACCCAGGCCCTTCCCTGCCCAGCCACCAGGGTCGGCCCAGCCACCAGGGGTCGCCCCAGCCCAGGATTGCTTTTTCACCTTGTGGCCCATGTATCCTGAGCAGGGCCCAGTCCCACGGTGCATCCCATTCAGAGCCCGCAGAACCGATTTTGTGTCCTCACGCTGGACCCTGAGACATTGCCAGCTATTGCCACCACCCTCATTGATGTCCTCTTCTACTCACACAGGTGGGCCATGCATGCACTCCGTCTCTGGCCTCACTCTAGTGCTCCGTGCATGCTCACCTTTGTCTCATCCATCCCTTCTGTCACTCTGTATCCTCCTCAGTGTCGTAGGGTTCCTGACAGCCCATTAGCCCTCAGCCAGAGGTGTTGACAGAACCACTCTGCCCAAGGCCCTGGGTCTTTGGCAGTTAGGGCTCATCCCTCAGGAAATCAGGATTCTCTTACAAGGGCCTTTCCAGAACCATCCATTCTGGCTCCTCCTCTGTGTTCTGGTAGTCAGGAAATGGAGAGGGCCATGTGCCTGGCAGAGCCCTTGACCCTGTCATCCCTTTCCAGTGTCCCCAAGGAGGCAGCCTCAGGTGGTCCGGAGTCAAGCTCCATCCCATTCTTCGCTTTCTCCCTCATTGAGGGGTACATCTCCATTGTTATGGACGCAGAGACCCAGAAAAAGTATGTAACCCCTTCCATGACCCCAAGAAGGCCATAGCCCCTCAGCCAGCCTCAGGAAATGGGGAGGTAGGGTGCCAGGCTCTGTGGTGGGCAGGAGGACATGCCCCGGCGATCAGGGCAGATAGGGATGCATGGGTACCCTTCCCATCACCCACCTGCCTCCCCAGGTTCCCCAGTGACCTCTTGCTGACCAGTTCCTCTGGAGAGCTGTGGAGGATGGTACGCATCGGGGGACAGCCTCTGGGTTTCGGTGAGGACCACTCACCCCCCCCCCATATTGGGGGTCAGGGCAAGTCTATGGGTATCCACAGCATATGTGCTGAGCTCCAACTGTGTCTCCAACCCTCAGATGAGTGTGGGATTGTGGCCCAGATCGCCGGTCCCCTGGCGGCTGCTGACATCTCTGCTTATTATATCAGTACCTTCAACTTTGACCATGCCCTGGTGAGTGCCTGGGCTGGGCTGGAGGTTGGGGACAGGAAGAAATCCCAGCTGATTTAGGGAGTTGGGCATCCCTGGCATTTCATGCTGTGCCCTTACCCCAGGTTCCTGAAGATGAGATCAGCAGTGTCATTGATGTACTCCAGCGAAGGCAAGAAGGCCTGACTTCCAAAGGTCCCTAGGGAACACCAGGCTCCCAGCATTCCCTTACCACTGGGCTCTCAGAGACTTTTCTGAGCTCTTTCCCGAAGCTGCAGAATGAGCCCCTGATCCTGCCAAGGGACCTTGGTTCTGCTGTCTATATGTAAGGTGCACGGAGCTGGCACTTGTGGCCATGTGTGCACCCCTAGGCACGGTGGGCAGGTGCTGGCTCCAGATATCTGCCCCCAGACGACACCTTGGTGCTTGGGGCTTGGACCCCGAACCCATCACTTTCCACATGACCTCAGTATTTGCACAGTCCCTGCGTGAGGCTCGAGCCATCCCCTGTCACCTGGCTGCGTCCTGCTGCCCTGGCCTGGGCTCTGGTCTCCAGCTTGGCTTGCCTTCCTGGCCAGGTGAGCTCCGACAGTGCCTTCCCTTCCCGGGCTCCCGAGGAGAGGGTTTTTACATCTCACTTGTTTTTATGACTGTTAAAATAAATAAAAGACTTGCTGAGCTGGGCCCTCTGGTTCTGAGTGACAGCCAGTGTCTCTCCCACCTCCTTGGCTTTTCAGGCAGTTTGTATGTGTGACAGATGAGTAGCTGAGACCTCCGGCACATTCGTGATAAGTCACATGCTTCCCGACCGAAGCTGTTCATCTCTAGTCTAGAGTCTGTTCATTCTTAGTTACTTACAGGATGACCTAGAGAGTTCTGGACACTGAGAGAAATTCCCCTGTCCTCTTATCTAATATTCCCCTGGATGGACACTGGGAAACCTATCCAGGAGCTCCCAAAGCACCTTCCTCCCAGACCACTGCCTGCATTCCTATGGGCCTGGCCCCGATTCTTACGAACCCCCTTATGGAGAAATCACACAGTCTATGACACTCGGGATGGTGGTCAGGCCTTTTCCTGCTGAGGTGCAGGGCTAAGCAGACAGACCGGACCCTGGAGGCCACTTGGAGTCCTCTTTGCCCTCCGGTGCTATATGTCTGCGCACATCCGGGCCTGGGTTTTTCCGTCATGGGGCCTCCTGCTCAGCAGGACCAGGACTCCATTGCAGCGGTCAGGGCCCCACACATGCCCTGGGAGGTTATCAGATACCTTCAGCTCAGACCCACCCAGGCTCAGGAGGGGAAGAAGGGTGTGACTTCTGTGTACCCAGGTCAAAGTGACTCCCCAGAAAAGCCATCACACGGGCTAAGCTTCTGGCAGTATGCCCACCTGGCTCTGGGGACCCGAAGGCTGGGGCCTCAGGCTGCAGATCCGATGAGCCTAGAGCACAGCCCGGCATGGTGAGTGAGTGCTGAGAGGCCTTGGCCAGTCCTCTTCTTCAGTCTCAGTTTCTCCATGCCCAGGAACCAGTTCCTTCTGGAACCTGGGAGGGAGCATTTCCGTGGAGTTGTCTGTGGTTGGGAGTGGGATGGAGAAGGCCTGTCTGCTGTAATGGGAGACTAGTGTAAGCTCAGGCTTGGAGCTGGGACAGCCTGCACTAGAGGGGGGTCAGGACACTCAGGGCTGCCTCTCCTGTGCCCAGCTGGCCCTGTGCTACCTGGGGGGCCTGCCCGTGAGTCACTCTCAGGTTTGGGTACCTTTGTCATCCTGGCTCTCAAAAGCCTCAGGCCTTAACCAGGTCCACACCGGCCCCAGCTGCCTCTCAGGACTGCCCACTGTCTGATCCAGCCAGGGCCATGAACCTCGGCCCAGCAGGCTGGTCAGGCTCACCAAGGCTGGGGCCTCGGGCTGCAGATTTGATGAGCCTAGATCTTGGTGGTAGGTACAGTATGTGGCTGTGTGCCCACTTCTATCTGTGTCCACACCTGACTTTGTCAGTGTGGAGGACCTTGGCTCTCAAGGCATTAGGACCCTTGGGGCCCCAGGGCTGTTTGTTGTTCTAGCCTCTAGCAGGTCCACTGAGTTCCAAGGGGCCTCAGACATTTGAGGGCACAGACACAGGGCTTAGAAGGTACCCCAGGGAGCGGTTTCCACCTCAGCCTGGTGCCTCAGGGAGCGGCTTCCACCTCAGCCTGGTGCCTCAGGGAGAGGCTTCCACCCCAGCCTGGCGCCTTTCTGGAGGCTGATGTTCTAGGTTGGGCCTAGCAGTTTCCAGGTTGAGGTGGGGGCTGGGACCCAACCCTCTTGTTCTGTGTAGGCCTCCATGGTGGTCTCAGAACAATGGAAATCAGTGTGTCATCCTGGGCTGGCGTTGGCAGGTCTGCCCGAGAGGCAAGAGAAGGTACACTTAGGCTTCCATCATGCAGCTCAGGGGCCCGCTCTGGCTGAGGTGTGGGCCCAGACAAGTGGAGATGAGACAGGAGGAAACCTCAGCCAGGGCCCCTTTCTGCCCTCAGATCTTGTCAATACACAGGAATCCATCTCAGCTGTCCTCGAAGATAGGAATAGAAATTCAGGGTTCCCAGACCTCTGTCCTGAGGGCTGCCTGGTCCTGTATGTTCTAAGTTGTATCACAGTTGGGTTTGTTGTTTTGATTTGTTTTGTTTTTCGAAGATTTATTTATTTTATGTGTATAAGTGTTTTGCCTGCACATGCATGCCTAGTGCCCACAGAGGTCAGAAGAGGGCATTGGAACCCCTGGAACTGGAGTTATGGATTGCTGTGAGCCACCATGTGGCTGCTGAAAACTGAACCCTGGTCCTCTGTAAGAGCAGCAAGTGCTCTTAACCATTGAGCCACCTCTCCAGCCCTCACAGGTGGATTCCTGCTCCTCTGTAGGAGCGAGGAAAGAAAGCGTTTGCCGCCTTGCTCTGCCAGGATCCTGCCCTGCAGGAAAGGCCCAGCAGGAGCAGGAGGTGATCGTGTGTGCAGCTGGCCCTCCATGCCCAGAGGAGGCTGCGGCTCTCACCAACCTCAGTGCCCTCTCTGGGGGCAGGGCTGCTAAGGGGATATGCCTGGTGATTCACACATGATCCGGTCTTTTTCTCCTCACTCTACATAGGTGGAAACGAAGCCCAGAGAGCCGAAGTGACTTGCTCAAGGCCACCCAGTTAGGGCTAACAAAACCAGAGTTCTCAAAGGGTCCATGTGCCTGCCAGGCCTGGAAAGTGTGTGTCTGTGTGTGTGTCTGAGACACACACAGAGATACGCACAGAGAGAGAGACACAGAGAGAGACACACACAGAGAGACTTTAGCTGAGCCCTGAAGGATGGGAAAGGTTTTGTAAGATCCCTTGTAATCCAAGCCGTCTGCGTTGGTGGCCGGCCGTCGGCTGGTGACAGCTGACAGCAGTTGTGTGGGCAGGCACGCGAGGTCTGGCCCTGGCTCCTCCCTGACCCTGGGCTGGATAGGGTGGGGAGATTGAGCAATGGCCCCTGTCTGTGTCACTTTCCCAAGAGGGTCATGGTGCTGGGGTTCTGAGCCATGAGTGTCTGTCATAGTGGTGCCCAGAACTTCTGTCTAGGGGATTGACTGTGGCATCATGTGGATGCCGGTGCTGCCCGTGTGTGTGTGTGTGTGTGTGTGTGTGTGTGTGTGTGCGCGCGCGCGCGCGCATGCGTGTGAATACCCACCTATACGTATGTAGAAGGGACAGCATCCTGGTGTGGTCTTTACTCAGTCCTCTTTGGTGGGCATGTGGATGTCTGTCTATATGTGTGTGTGCCGTGTGAATGTCCCCTGTGGGCTTGACTCTCTCTGCATGTGTGGCCACATGCGCCTCTGACTGGGGGACATCTTTGGTGTTTACATGATCACGTGCCCTCTGTCCCATTGCGTCTCTCCAGGCCCCTGGATCCCCAAGGACAAGGTTGCCCCCTGCTCCCCTCCCGGTTTCAGCTCTTCTAGTGGCCTCCACTTCACCCCACCCCGTTCCCTTGCCTGCTGCCCCCAAAGCAAGCGGGTACGGCTTTCTGCCTAGACCCCAAGATAGCACCCGCTCTCTAACCCCTCCCGGTTCCCCCCATCAGCACACAGCACCTCATGGGTGTTCTTACTCCTGGCCTCTGCTGGCCTTAGTGACTCGATTTCCCTTTCCTGGCGCTGCACAAGTGAGTTGTCCCCATCACGTCCCTTGAGGAACACAGCCCTGCAGCTCTGTTCCTACTTAAGAAGACCCTGGTTTCCCACTCATGTAACCTTGAAGACCCTTGACTTTCCCGAGGTGGCTGTATGTCCGTCTCCCTCCCTCTGTCCTGCGTCTTTCCTTCCCCCTCCGCCGTCCTTCTTTCCTCCCTCCCTTCCATACAGAAGACAGCACCAGGACTGTCTTCTCACATACTGAGTAACACCCCAAGCCCTTGCTGTGTTTTTAAGCCCTTCTTTAATTTTTTCTTAGTGTTTGTATGGTGTATGCACACATGTACATGTGTGGATGTGGATGCAGGGGTGCATGTCTGTGGAGGCCAGAGGTCAAAGTCACGTATGTTCCTCTGTGGCCTGCTACCTCATTTTTGAGGTAGAGTCTCATTGAATCTGGGGCTCCATGTTCCTGCTAGACTGGCTGGCCAGTGAGCCTGTGGGACACACCTGTCCCTGACGCCCAGTGCCGGGGTTTCAGATGCCCGCCACCATGCCCGCTTTTACATGGTGCTGGGGATCCGAACTCAGGGCTTCATGTTAGCACAGCAAGCGCTTTACCCACAGCCATCTCCTCAGTGCCCCAACTAAAACAACAGGTGTTCGTGTATGTGCACCACCTATGTGCAGGGCCTGCAGGTGCCAGAAGAGGGCATCAGATCCCCGAGCACCGGAGTTCGAGGTGGTGTGAGTCAACGTGTGGGTGCTGGGAACTGAATTCAGGTCCTCTGCATGTGTCAGAGTGTCCTCTGTGTGTCAGCATGTCCTCTGCATGTGTCAGCGTGTCCTCTGCGTGTGTCAGCGTGTCCTCTGTATGTGTCAGCGTGTCCTCGTCATGTGTCAGCATGTCCTCTGCATGTGTCAGTGTGTCCTCTGCATGTGTCAGTGTGTCCTCTGTGTGTGTCAGCGTGTCCTCTGCGTGTGTCAGTCTGTCCTCTGCATGTGTCAGAGTGTCCTCTGTGTGTCAGCATGTCCTCTGCATGTGTCAGCGTGTCCTCTGCGTGTGTCAGCGTGTCCTCTGCATGTGTCAGCGTGTCCTCGTCATGTGTCAGCATGTCCTCTGCATGTGTCAGCGTGTCCTCTGCATGTGTCAGCGTGTCCTCGTCGTGTGTCAGCGTGTCCTCTGCATGTGTCAGCGTGTCCTCGTCGTGTGTCAGCGTGTCCTCGTCGTGTGTCAGTGTGTCCTCTGCGTGTGTCAGCGTGTCCTCGGCATGTGTCAGCGTGTCCTCGGCATGTGTCAGCGTGTCCTCGGCATGTGTCAGCGTGTCCTCGGCATGTGTCAGCGTGTCCTCGGCATGTGTCAGCGTGTCCTCGGCATCTGTCAGCGTGTCCTCTGCGTCTGTAAGTGTGTCCTCTGCGTGTGTCAGCGTGTCCTCGGCATGTGTCAGCGTGTCCTCGTCATGTGTCAGCGTGTCCTCGGCATATGTCAGCGTGTCCTCTGCGTCTGTAAGTGTGTCCTCTGCATGTGTCAGCGTGTCCTCGGCATGTGTCAGCGTGTCCTCTGCATGTGTCAGCGTGTCCTCTGCGTGTGTCAGCGTGTCCTCTGCATGTGTCAGTGTGTCCTCATCGTGTGTCAGCGTGTCCTCTGCGTGTGTCAGCGTGTCCTCGGCATGTGTCAGCGTGTCCTCGGCATGTGTCAGCGTGTCCTCGGCATATGTCAGCGTGTCCTCTGCGTCTGTAAGTGTGTCCTCTGCATGTGTCAGCGTGTCCTTTGCATGTGTAAGTGTGTCCTCTGCATGTGTCAGCGTGTCCTCTGTGTGTGTCAGCGTGTCCTCGGCGTGTGTCAGCGTGTCCTCTGCATGTGTCAGCGTGTCCTCTGCATGTGTCAGCGTGTCCTCGGCATGTGTCAGCGTGTCCTCGGCATGTGTCAGCATGTCCTCTGCGTGTGTCAGCGTGTCCTCTGCATGTGTCAGCGTGTCCTCGTCATGTGTCAGCGTGTCCTCTGCGTGTGTCAGCGTGTCCTCGTCATGTGTCAGCGTGTCCTCTGCGTGTGTCAGCGTGTCCTCGTCATGTGTCAGCGTGTCCTCTGCATGTGTCAGCGTGTCCTCGGCGTGTGTCAGCGTGTCCTCGGCATGGCTGCTGACACTCCGTTGTACAGCGTGCTGCGTTTTGTTTGCGCATTACCTTTTGAAGACATCGGGGTTGTCCACCCAGGCTACTAGACTCAGTTTGAGGAAGGTGGTGTCTAATTCTGAGTTCATTCTAGAACAGGGGACCAGCAGCCCCTTACTCCCTCCCCTCCATTGAATGGCCACCACAAGTGTGATGGCTTCTCTCCTGGGGTGCAGGATAAACTTCTTTTTTGTATCAATGTGACCCTGTAGAGTTTTCTGGAGTCTCCCCAAGAACACACTGGAAGAAGGTGACTTCACAGCCTCTCTCCCAAGTCGTCCAGGTGCTTCTTCCCACATTTTCCTCGTGTGCATCTTCTACTTTTTTATTATTATTTAGTTAGTTAGTTATTATTTGAGACAGAGTTTCTTCATGTATCCCTGGCTGTCCTAGAACTTGCTGTGTAGACCAGACTGGCCTCAAATTCAGAGACCCACCTGCCTCTGCCTCCCGAGTGCTGGGAATAAAGCTGTGCACCACCACACCCATCCATAACTTCTCTTTCCTGTTCATTTGTCTCTGCTGCTCAACTCCTGAGAATAAAGAGTCAGTAATGTGCCTGCCTCACATGTGTGAGCATCTGAGTTCAGATGCCCAATATCCACGCAAAATCTGGGGCTGTGGTGCAGGTCTGTAACCCAGCACTGGGAGGCAGAGATCGGCAGATCCCTAGAGCTTGCTGGATAGCAGGTTCTAGTCAGACTGGTGAGACCCAGGGTCAGTGTGAGACCCTGCCAGTAAACAAACAAACAAACAAACAAACAAATAAATGTGAGAGCCTGCCTATAAATGAATGAATGAATGAATGAATAAATAAATAAATAAATGCATGAATGAATAATAAAGTGGAGAGTGACTGAGAAGGACACTGGGCATTGACCTCTAGCCTCCATACCTGTGCATAGCACAGCGCAGCACACACACATTCTCTCTCTCTCTCTCTCTCTCTCTCTCTCTCTCTCTCTCTCTCCCCCCTTACCCCCTCCCTCTCATACACAGTGGAGTCAGCCCTCCACCGGCAGCTCCCTTCTTTGGGAGGCCAGCACACACACACACACACACACACACACACACACACACACACACACACACACAGTGGAGTCAGCCCTCCACCGGCAGCTCCCTTCTTTGGGAGGCCAGCACACACACACACACACACACACACACACACACACACACACACACACACACACACAGTGGAGTCAGCCCTCCACCGGCAGGCAGCTCCCTTCTTTGCGAGGCCAGCAGGTGCCACTTTTGTGGAATGGGTGCCCAAGTGAATTTTACAAAGGAGGGGACGTGTGGCATGTTTTTTTTTTCAGTTACTTTTCCTGGAAAGTGTTGCAATCTTGGGTAGTTAAAAAAGCAAGTTTTTGAACATGCTATAAAAGATCCAGGAAAAAGTCAGCATGTTTTCAAAGCTGCCCAGAAGGAAGATCATGTGCTCCGGTGTGACAAGGGTGACAGAGTCTTGATTCCTTTGGAAAAGGACCTTAGCAGCTAGACTGCCTGAGATCAGCTGCTCTGACCAGCACCCCAGGGTGCTGTTCTCCCAGAAGCCTGGCCGCAGATGGGTCAGTGCAGACGTGCCAGCAGAGCATGTCTGACTCCTGCAGGCTGGCAGCCAGGAATCCCCCGTGTTGCAGCTTCTGTAGATGGCCACATCTGGACGGCCACGCAGATGTCCCCTGATGTTTCTTCACCGCTACTGTACCCTGGGCACTGTCTGTGCCCTGAGCACAGGGCACACTTTCCTTCCCTGTTTTCCTTCCTCCGCCTACGCGTGGTCCTGTGCCACTTACCCCTGGCCCTGTGGAGAGACTGTCGTCTCTGTCACTTGGCAGCATCAGTTCTGGACAATCCATTGAACATGCTGCCAGGTCTCTTGGCCTAGGAAGGCTACCTGGGCTCCAGCCTACATTTTCTCCCCTTCCAGGATTCTGCCTTCTGTGCCTCAGTTTCTCCATCTGCAAAATGAGGCTGGCTCCTAAAGTGGTTATAAGAATCCAGTGGTGTGCCCTGCATGAATGTGTAATGCCAAGCCTGGCACGTGAAAAATCTAGAGACATACCTGATTTGGGGGGGGCAGGGAAACCAAACATTTTAGGCAAGAGTCTGATATTTTAAAATAGGTGTTCCAAAGGCCAGAGAGGTGGATCAGTCGGTAGAGGGCTTGCTTCATACACGAAGCCCCGGATTCAGTCCCCACACCTTATAGGCCTTTGCAATGGCAGGCACTAGTGGAGGTGATGGGGTCAGAAGTTCAGTGTCAGCTGTGCAGTAGCTCAAGGCCAGCCTGGGCTACACAAGACCCTATCTCAAAAAGTGGGCACTGTGTTCTACGTTGTCATCACAAGAAACGTGGGCGTACAGCTGAAGTCCTACCATGTTACTGTTCGACATGGTGTGTCCCTTGAAGGGACGCAGCTCTGTGGGGGCTCTGGACCTTCCGTGGTCATTGTGCCTTCACTTAATTAACAGGTATAACCTGGGCTCATAGTGGGTGGTAGGGTCATCCTGGAGCAACCAGCCAATGGACTGCTGGGCAGCCTCTGCTCTGTTGTCAGCCTGTCAGTATGCCTGACATCACTGTCCCCAGGCTTCCCTCGGTCTGGGTTTCCCTGAGGTGGGTCTGGTCACAGAAGCTGTGGTAATGGCTGGTGTGTCAGAGAGAGAGAGACAGCTGAAGGAACTCTCACTTTTTCTTGCTCTCCTCTGAATAAGGCTTCAGACCTGGGGGTCAGTTACTCGATTTGGGAGGCATAGAGCACACCTGTTGGGAGCCCACAAAAGCTTCCTGGTGAGGTCTGAGCTTGCTTTACACAGCAGGGCTGCGTTAGGGGACGGCTTGACCACGTGCATGGTCACCAGGTGTCTTGGATGGTCTGCACTTGGCTATGCTAGGGGGCGGGGTCTTTTGCTCCACCCCTTGGCATTCCTTTAAAAGCCCTTTAGTAGAGACAGAGGGGCTGGTGGGTTTTGACCCAGACCCTCCCGAGGCTGTTCTGTGTTTTCTGTCTGTCTCTTATATATATTCCTATTTACATATTCCTTGTTTCTCCCTGCTCAAGAGTACCCTGGGGGGAAAAAGAGGGAGCTGGTCTCTCTCACCAGGTCCCAGGAAGATTCTGGTAACTGGACAACAAGGGATCCCCCGGGCCCATGACCTCCCTGACCCAGCTTTGCAATGGCAGGCACTAGTGGAGGTGATGGGGTCAGAAGTTCTTACTGGGTCTTACGTAACCTCACCTTTCCCAACTGACCCCAAAACCACCCAATGACATAAACCAATGTGTGCCTTTGTCTGCCCCAGGAACTACCAGGTACATGTTTACCAAACTCCCACTGAGGGTCAGGCTCAGCCCTTGAGTGGCACTAAGTATCTTAAGAGGTCCCCTGCACCACTCACTGCACTTATAAAAATCCAGATACAGCCCTCGATATTATCAGACTTACGCAGATCTGTGTTTTTCCTTCATTCAGGTTACATGGTCATCACCACTATCCAGTTCTTGACTAGTCAATCATTCCTCCCCAGATTCTGCTAGCAGTCATTCCTCATCCCTGGGTTCCCACACTCCGGCCACCATTCTGCTGCTGCCTGCCCTGACCTGGTGTGTACGCATCAGCACATCAGCGTCATCACACGGTGTCAATGGTCTTTCCTATTGGCTTCCTTCATTGGACGGAAGGTTTCCACGGCTCATCCATGTCGTGACACATGTCAGTATATCACCCATGTTTGTGACTTAATATTCCACTGTATGGTCTGCGTACTCTGTTTATCCATTTCCTTTGACCCCTGGGCCTGTGCTTTGGGGGAATGCAAATAATCTCTTCTGTGATTCCTGAAGGTTTCTGTGGAGGCATGTATTTTCTGGTTTTGCTTCTTACTAGAACAAGTTTTTTTTTTTTTTTTTTTTTTTTTTTTTTTTTTTTTTGGCCTGATGTGATGGTGCATCCTGTAATACTAGTGCTTGGAAGGCTAAGGCAGAAAGATTGCCATGAGTTTGAGGCCAGCCTTGATTAGTGAATTACAGACTAGCCTATGGTACAGAGTGGGGACTAGCCTATGGTACAGAATGAGGCCCTGTCTCAGAAAAACAACTAAAAGGTGTTTTTGGACATGTTTTGGGGCGTGAGGTTAGGGGTGGACTTGCTGGGCTTATTCTCGTGGTTGTCTAACTGCTTCCCAGGCACTGTCTTGCCTTCCTGCCCGTACTCTACAAGGGTTCTAGTGTCCCCATATCGTCACCGACACTTGACTTATCCCAGAACGGTGTGGTACGGTGCTGGCTCTGTACCTCGCTAGGACCTCCTGATGTTGAGCAGCCTTTCACACGCTTCTAGGACATTCCTGTACCTTTTTCTTCAGTGGGAAATGTCTGATCAAATCCTTTGCCAAGGTGTGTGTGTGTAGAATCTGGGGACAAGCTTGAGTGTCATCCTTAGGAATACCAGTGACCTCCTTTGAGACAGGGTCTCTTGTTAGCCCAGAGCTCACCAGTTTTGCTGGCTAGTGAACCTCTGGGATGCCATTTCTGCTGCCCGGCTGCCAGGTTCACAGGCATAGGCCACCATGCCTGACATTTCCATGCGAGTTCTGGGAATGAAATCCAGGCTTCATTGACTGCTCCATGCCCAGCACACTCTTCCCAGTTCCACTACCTCACCCAACCCCCAGGATCTTGTGAAGTACAGACTGCCTTGATCTCAAGGTGTAGTTGAGGCTGACCTTGAACTCCTGATCCTCCTGCTTCTACCTCTCAGTGCTAGGATCACAGGCATGTGCCACCACACTTTTTGCCCATTTTTAATAGAATTGTTTTTGCTTCTTGTTGTTGAATTGTGCTGCTGAGGTTTACAGGGAAGAGAAACTGAGGCCCTGAGAGAGGATGTGACTCGGTTGAGAACAATAGGCTCATGGGTAGTAGAGGTTGGAACTTGAATCTGTGTCCACCAGCAAGTGGGGGTCCACTCTCTCTGCCCAATGGAGCAGCCTCCTGCACCCCACCTCAGGCTGTGGCAGGTCCTGTCCATGCATTTAAAGAGGCAGAGCCCTCACAGCCAGAGGGTGGGCCGGAAAGGCTGGGAGATAGCAGTTCTGAGGAAGCAAACCCACCCTCTCTTCCTCTCCGCATCACGAGGACCTGACTGACGTGGCCCAGGAAGAGGGGACGGCCCGAGCCCTGTGGTTGAGGATCCTATTTATACTGGCTGTTGCAAGCCTTTCCTGCTGGCGACAGCGACGTCACTAGGAGCTGACCTCACCAGAATCGCTGACGCATCTTCCCTCACGCTTTGCCTGGGTGGTATGAGGCTCCGCCTCTGGGCCTCTGGGCCACTCGCACTGGCCTTGTGTAGCACCAAGGACCTCCACTGGTGTCTCACCCTCCAATCCTGACCCCTCTGTTACCGTCTGGAGCCTGTTCCTGGCGTCATAATGTACAATCCTAACTGTCGGTATCTCAGATGTGACTGTATTGGGAAATGGGGCCCTTAAACCAAAAAGGGTCGTTGGGTGGGCTCTGATTCAGTGTGACTGGATTAGGAAAGAAATCAGGGGCTGGGGAGATGGCTCCATCAGGAAAAGGCTTGCTTTGCAAGCAAGAGGATCTGAGTTCAAATCCCCAGAATCCATATGAAAAGCCAGGTGTGGTCGTGCAGGCCTGCAGCCCCAGCACTGTGTAAGGAGTAGAAACGGAAATGCCTGGGGCAAATGTGGAGCGTAACCGAGGAAGACACTTAACGATGCTTTAACTATGACCTCTGGCCTCCACAAGCACAGACACGAGTCGTATGTGCACCCACCCTCGTATGTACACAGGCATGCATGTACCACACAGAGAGATCAGGGTACAGAAGATACAGAAGCAGTCAATGACTATGTAAGGACACAGTGAAAATGTGGCCACCTACAAGCCAAGGAGCAACCACATGGGGTGGCATATTCCAATAATCCCAACACCAGAGAGGCCAAGGCAAGAGGATTGAGAACCTGAGGCCTATCTGGACTACAGGGGGAGTCGGAGGCCAGCCTGGGCTACACGGTTGAGAACTGGCCTAAATAAATAAACAGCTAAGGAGAGGTCCCTGAGCAAGAGCCAGCCCCGGTGACAGCTTGGCTCAAGTGTCTAGCTCTACAGTGGTGGGAAGTACACAGTTGAGGCTGTATAGCCTGTGGGACAGTACCCCCCACTTGTCCATCCATAGGCTCCACATCAGAGGATGCAAAGAGGTGTGTACAGAAAAGGAAGCTGGACTGAGGCAGGCTCCTCTGCAAGGAACGTGCGCAGACGTTCTTTTTTGTGATTTCCCCAACGACACGGTTGTTTGCCAAAGCATTTGCCTTGTGCTGGGGATTATGTCATCTAGGGAGGTTTCGGTCCAAGGAGGCCAGATGGAGGTTCCATGCATACACTACACCATTTTTTTTTTTTTTTTTTGGTTTTTCGAGACAGGGTTTCTCTGTGTAGCTTTGCGCCTGTCCTGGAACTCACTTGGTAGCCCAGGCTGGCCTCGAACTCACAGAGATCCGCCTGGCTCTGCCTCCCGAGTGCTGGGATTAAAGGCGTGCGCCACCACCGCCCGGCCACTACACCATTTTTAAAAGGGTCTGAGACTTCGGTAGATCTTGGTACCTTTGGGAAGGAGGCCCTGAAATCAGTCACTTGTGTATACCAAGGGTCAGCTGTACACCATTATGACAATCCAGGAAGTAAATATGCACACACGGGTCTTGCCCTTGGTGACAGTGGTCTCAGGAGCTTGTGCACACGACACTCAGATTGGCCCCAGAGCTGAGAGCATGGGCCTTTAGACACCAGGGAAACTACTTCCTTCCTTCCTTTCCTTTTCTTTGGTAGACACATCAAGTGTCCCGGCCAGCACCTCGCCTTGGCAGACACTGGCAGCCCCTTTTACTTTACTTAATTCAGTTTCTTTCTTTATTTGAGACAGAGTCTCCCTGGCTGGCTTGGAACTTGCAGTGAGTCAGCCACCGGCTCCCGAGCGCTGGGACCATATGCCCAGTTCGATTTCATTTTGAGATTGGGTCTCCCTGTCTATCCCAGGCTGGCTTCTGGCTCACACTGCTGCCTCAGCCTCTCCAGAAGCTGGGATTACAAATGTGTACCACTGTGACCAGCTTTGGATGACCTCTCAGCTCCGCAGGGGGACCTCTAGTGGGGCAGTTCACCTCTTGCTTTAAATAGAGGAGCTAGAGCAGGATTCATGATGGGAGGAAGGAAGAGCTGAGGTGATGCAGGGCCTCTTGCCAACACAGTGGTCCAGCGGTGCTCTCCTGCCAGACCCGGGGCTGCACAGAGCTTCGCTCTGTCTCCTCGCCACAGTGAGATGAGGTAGCTCCCTGCCAGGGCTTGGGTGTAGGGGGAAAGGGGCTGTCCCAGGATGACATCAGGGATATGAAATGCAGAAGGAGCCCTGTCCAGGGCCCTAGGGAACAGCACCCTGGGGTGGGCAGAGGTGAGAAATTCAGCAGAAGGAAATGAAGACCTCAAGAAGAGGATCTGGACTGGGCCAGACTGACGGTTTGCCGCCAAGGCGAGCACTCTGCTGGGCACAGGGAGTGGGTGGGTGCCTCAAGATGGGGAGTGGGGGTGAAGATGTTTGTACAATGGACACATGAGGGCCAGTGGCAGGTGGTATGGCCGGGGCTGGGCTCCTTCTGCAGGGTCCCTGCACCTGGAGCAGCTCAGGTTCCCCACAGTCCCAGGACCCACACCCAACCTCCTCAGGCTACCTAAGGATGCTCATTCTAGCTGGGTAGGCATGCTGGGGCTTCCCAGCACGGGCTGTGGACCTGGGTCAGCCTGGCTCAGTTTACCACAGCAAAGCAGCCAACCGACTAGGAGACACTGTCTCCAGGGCTGAATGTCGTCACGTTCCGCGGGTGCTAAGAAACAGAAGACCCACCCATGATGGATCACTATCTTTCAGAGAAAGTGAAACCTGGTCTCCAACTGCCACCGCAGCAGCCCCCCCACTCCAGCTTCCCCCTCTGAGCTCACAGCTTCCCCATCTCCCCCGCCCCCCTGCATCCCGTCCCCCGAAAACCGGTACTTGGAATTCGAGTTTTGTCTTTTCTTTTCCTTCAAAGGCTTTTTTGCCTTTTATGTCCATGCTGGCAGCGGCCTTGTGAGGTGAAACCCAGAAATGCTTTTCTCCTCTTCGCTGCGCAGGTGAGGCTCAGAGTGAAGTGACTCGCCTCAGGCCACACAGCGTGTCAGAAGGTTTGAGACCTAGTCTCTACTCTCTCTTGTTCCAAGCGTCCAGGTCTCCCCAGAGGATCCCGTCTCCAGAGAGGGGCTCTGGGATTGGGAAGGCTGTAGGGAACAGCTAATGGAGAGAGAAGGAATGAGGAGCCGGTCTAGAGGATGCTGGCCTAGGGTTAGATTCTTGGGGCCCGAGTCTGGCTCTGTGCCCAGGGCCTGGTTGGTGGTTTCCGCTCACAGATGTCCCGACAGCCCAAGCGAGAGGGTGGGAAGGGCACTCAACGAGGAAGATGTCTAGCTCCCTTCAGCCCTAAACCTCAGGGTCCTGTGAGGTTGGTGGTTCCTGGGCCAAGGGTGGCCTGGGCTCCCAGAGGCCTGGCATGCAGCTCCTGCTCTGACCCCTGGGCTGACTCACTGAAGATGGCATGGACCCCCGTGCTGCCCGCACACCCCAAAAAGGCTGAGGCTGCGGTTTACATCATCCCTGGGCGTGGGGCTGACCTCGAAGAACGAATTCGAAGAACACGGGAGGAGGAGCGGGCTTGTCATGGCGCCTGGCGCCCATTGGCCGCCTGTGGAGACTTTGGTTTTTGGGGTCATGTTCCCAGAAGGCCTGCCCTTCCCCCTCCCCCTCCCCACCCACCTCACGAGGTGTTGGCCAATCGCCCTGTCGGGCATAAAGTGGCTGCCAGCCCGCAGGACACCCAGCCGAGCTGTGTCACCCCAGAGCGGCACGGGCCGGATCCCCAGCGCCCAGCATGCAGACACAGCTTCCACAGAGAATACTGCTCAGTAAGTACTTCCTTCCTTTCTGCCATCCCAGGGCACAGCTGTGCCAACTGGCTGCTGTGGGCACCTTCTGCCCCTTGGGAACTGTAGATCTGGCATCAGGTGAATGATGCTCATGAGAGGGAGAACGAGGAGGTCAGGGGTCCACTGAGACCCCAGAATACCCACAGATGGAGATGTGGTGTTCCTGGAGGGCTTCCAGAGGGAGGTGAGAGAGACTGTGTTGGTGCCCAGGGCATGAGGGAAGAGGATAGAGCGGGAAGAAGCTGGAGAAGCCGGAGGCAGGTGGGAGAGGAGCAGAAAAGGAAGTAGCAGGAGATCTGTGAGGAAGTACAGCAGGTCCTGGGATGGGCCCTTCTTCTTGTCCTGACTCAATTCCCAGGGTCTAGCTAGGGTAGATGGAAACTCAGCCGAGCCTCAGGGCCTCAGATCTGCATACACAGCCACACCCCCATGGGGACAAGTGAACACAGCCACCAATGTGGGTGGGGGTCTTCCCTCACACCGCTACAGGAAGGCTTACCTGCAGACCAGAACCCCCAGTGAACGGGGCAGGTACCCCAGGGCTTCACACAGTCTTGCGGGCACACCCCTACAGGCACTGGTCCACGTGCACCTGTTACGTGCTCACTGTGGGCCCTCGCTGGGAGTGTAGCTACAGACACCTGGGGAAGTTGGGGAGGGGACTGTGGTTGTCACGCCTGGGCTCCTGGCCCTCCCCAAGGGGCTGGTCGGTTTGTAGGAAGGGAAGGATGGTGTCACAGCCTTCCGGGCCATTGCACCACAGGCCCCTTCCGACCACGTGGCTGCCGGTGCCTGAGGGTGGGGGCCAGCGAGCTGGAACTGTGCTAGTCTACCCTCACCCCCACAACCTTCTTGGGGAGTCTCGGTGTCCCTGGAGTGTCCGTGTGTGGGGGTTTCTTGACTGAGGGGCAGGAAGGTCAAGGAGAGTTCTGGGCATGTGTGACCTGGGCAGGACTTTCTCTGGCACATACTTAACCTTTCAGTAGACTGGGTATCAGCACTGGCAGGCCCTGTGGGTGGAGAGTGCCTTCCCTAGCTCTGTGAACAGAACTCAGGTGACCTGATGCCCAAGGCTGCACCCAGGGCCACTCCATCCGTCCTACATGGAATGTTAAGGTCTGTATGGGAGTCAGGGACTTGACCAGTCAGTCTTAGGTCTAGACCAACCCTCGTGTGAGGCCAGACGTCTCATAGTGGACTCATCGCCTCGGCCCGTGCCCCAAGGTCAGGACAGGGATGTTGTGTGCAAACACCCAGCTTCCGTGCTTGGTAATTGCACCACCCCCTCACCCTGTTTGGTCTGTGTGGTGACTCACTGGGAAGGTGGCAGCCTCAGGGGGTGTCCTGTGCAGACCTAGTGCCTGCTGCATGCCCAGCTCTTGCTCTGAGCTGCACCCCCAGGCATAAGGGCTGTACATGCCACAAGTCAGGTAAACATACCCTTCCTTCTCTGCCCCAGGTCTGGCCCTCAGTCTCCTGTTCCTGAGCATGGCACAGGCCATACGCGGCTGCTCCAGCTCTTCCCCACAGCTCCTCAGCCAGCTGCAGAATCAGGCGAACATCACGGGGAACACGGGATCACTCATGGAGCCCTATGTAAGCCTCAGCCAGCCCTTAGGGCACGTGAGCCTCAGAGAATCTTGGGGACTAGTGAGAGTGAATGCAGAGAGGACCAGTAAGGGGCAGGTGGAGCTGCCTGGATCCCAACTCCATTCCCTGGTGGCCACCTGCTGTCTGGGTGGTTTGGCACTTTGTTTTAGATTCCCAGATGTGGTAGTGAGTGAACTAGTCCAATGCTTCTGCAGACCCTCACCCCATCCACTGCGTGCACAGTGACCCCCGGGGCCCTGGCACCACTCCCATCCCATTTCTGCGTCCCATCTCTGCTGTTCTGGGTTATCTCTTCTTTCTTGGCTTTTGTGTCTCTTTGCTGGGAAGATCTAGTGTGAAACACACAAGAGCTAGCATTTCAAAGGCAGCAAAGGCAGGTTCATCTGTGTGTATTTGGGGGCTTCTGGCATGCATCCCTCACTCTTTTCCTTCCTCAGATTCTCCTCCAAAGGCTGAACACATCTGCCCTCAGAGCTGCCTGTACAGAGTACCCTGTGACCTTCCCGAGTGAGGACACCCTGCGGGCACTGAGCAAGCCTCGCTTCCTGAACACTGTCCACGCCACACTGGGCAGAGTCTGGCGCCAACTGGGTGCTTTAAGACAGCAATTTACGAAGATTGAAGCTTTTCCAGAGCTGGAGAGGGCCAGGCAGAACATCCAAGGCATCAGAAACAATGTCTACTGCATGTCGCAGCTGCTCCACCATACCCTGGAGATACCCGAGCCCACACAGGCCGGTTCTGGGACCTCACCGTACACTTCCACAACACCAAGCGTTTTCCAGGCCAAGCTAGACAGCTGCCGCTTCCTGTGGGGCTACCACTGCTTCATGAGCTCAGTGGGGAGGGTCTTCAGGGAGTGGGGAGATGGCTCCAGCCGCAGCCGGAGACACAGCCCGAGACACAGCCCGCTCCAGGCCTGGCGCAAGGGAGCCCGCAGAATCAGACCCTCCAGGAGCAGCCAGAGCCCCATGTCCAGGGTCCAGGTGCCCCGGTAGCCTGAGGACACATTGATGGACACGGCATAGTCTGTGGATGCGGGATGTCACCTCTCAGAGGCTTTCCGAGATGCTCCTGCATTCAGAGCTGTGCAGAACAGCACTTTAAGGCGTGGCGTTGGGTGGCCCCTCCCACCACGGCTGGACTGTGAGGATAGTCAGGTTGTGGTGTCCTGCTCCAAGCCTCCAGTCCGAGTGGGGCGTCTGGGTCAGGCCACGTGGGGACTGCTTTCCATTGATTCAGGGGTCTGATGACACAAGCTGACTCACGGCTGGGCTGAACCCCCAGGCTGTTGGTCCTTTCCTCTCATGACTTGAAGCCGTTGCCTCCAGACTTCCTCCTTTCCCTGTGGCTGGGTTCCAAAGGCAAGGTCAGCTCCAGGGCTCTCTCCTGTGCCTCATCCCATTCAGACCAGACACCTGGACGTCTGGGAGACCTCACGTTTGACAGTTGCGACAGGGGCAGGGTGTCCTAAAAGGAGCACTGATCTAGGAGTTCAAGGGAAGAGAGCTCAGAACTCTGAGTCTCTGCGTGACTGTGGGCAGGACACTTTATGTATCCGAACGTCAGTCAGCGTTCTCTGTGGAAAGCTGTGTCGTGTGGTTGTGTGTGTGTGTCCTTATGTAAGGCCCCTCCGCCTGTCAGCTACTGGACTCTGTGGCATAAGGAGGACATCAAAGTCTCTGTAAATGGGAACATACGGTGCAAACGGTCGTGGGGTGGGTTTATGGGAGATCTCCCAGAGCCTGTAAGCCCCATCTTGGGTCCTCGCTGCTTGTTGCTCCCTCTGGTGGTGTATTGTGGAATTTTCACACGCTGAACCGGTCCTCCTGGAAGGGGACTCAAAAGCTGAAGAGCAATTACTTGGAGGGACATGACTAATTTATTGATTTTTTATCAGTTTTTAATCAGTTTTATATTTATAAGGCTTATTTATAATGTATATTTAATGTTAATATTTTGCTAACATATTTAAAACTTGCCGAGTTTCTAAAGTTGGCGTCAGTCTTTTCTCATGGGAGAAGATTTGGGGGCCCGCCTGTGGGGAGGTCTTTAGGTGGCAAGGCCAAAGATGTCTGTGCTCTGGGATGGGTTAGAGGTTTGAGAATCACTCAGAAAGGGAAGTCACATGGCCACAGCTGTGTCACACACGTGGGGCATCTCCTTTTCCTTAGTGGTGTGTGTGTGTGTGTGTGTGTGTGTGTGTGTGTGTGTGTGTGTGTGTGTGTGTGTGTGTTAGGCTTTTCCCGGGGAGATGCAACATACACACATCTATTCATCCCAGAATGGGAGCCCATGACAGACTAAAGTTCAAGTGCAAGCTGGTGAACCAATGAGTTTTATTAGTGTTGCATACAGGAGTGTGGGTGAAGGGTTACTCGCAGGAGCAGGGTGACCAAAAGCAGATCATCACTGCAAAGCCCACCCAACACAGACGACAGCTACAACGGAGCCTCTGAGTGGCGTCAGTTGGCAGTCCACTATCCCCTCCCCAAGTTATCGCCCCGGTGCCCTTCTCCAGCAGTACTCCTCACTTTCTGGGGAGGGTCCCTCCAGACTCTTGCAAGTTTTTGTTCTCCCAGACCCAGGATCTTTGGTTTACCTCCTGTGGCTCTTAAGCCTCCTGTCTCCGGGAGAGGTTTCAGTTCTGAGGAAATTGTCACAGAACCCTGTCACTGAACCTGGAGCTCACTGTTCCATAGGCTGTGTGCCTCTCCCTCCCCAGCTTGGGGGTTACAGACATAGGCCACCTGCCCCGCCCCCCTTAAAGATTGTATTTTTGTCTATGTATGTCTGTGAGTCTGTGCACATGAGTGCAGTGCTGGTGGAGGCCAGAAGAGGGCGTCAGAGCTCTTGGGACTGAAGTTAGAGATAGTTGTGAGAGCATGCACTGCTGTGATTCAAACCCAAGTCCTCTGGAAGACCAGTAAGTGTTCTTAACTGCTGAGTCATCTCCCCAGTCCTGGGCACACAGATTTTAACAACCAACATTTACATCTTTTTCTTTTTTAAATTATTTATTTATTTTTATATATGAGTGTTCTGCATATATATATCTGCTTGCCAGAAGAGGGCACCAGATCTCATTACAGATGGTTGTGAGCCACCATGTGGCTGCTGGAAATTGAACCCAGGACCTCTGAAAGAGCAGCCAGTGCTTTTAATAGCTAAGCCATCTCTTCAGCCCCACAAATTTACACATTAAAACAAAGCTAGATGGATGTACTCCCTCATATTGGCAGTTGTGTATACTCTATGGTTGTCTTGTTTGTGATTGGAGATAGTTTTATATTAGGAGTTTTTGGGCTGGGCAGTTGGTGGCACACGCCTTTAATCCCAGCACTCTGGAGGCAGAGGCTGGTGGATTTCTGAGTTGGAGGCCAGCCTGATCCACAGAGTGGCTCCTAGACAGCCAAGACTACACAGAGAAACCCTGTCTTCAAAAAAAGAAAAAAAAAGAGTATTTAGGGGGCTGGGAAGATGGCTCAGTGGTTAAGAGCACTGGCTGCTCTTCCAGAGGACCTAGGTTTAATTCCCAGCACCCACATGGCAGCTCACAGCTGTCTGTGACTCCAGTTTCAGGGGATCTGAAACTCTCATATGGACATACATGCAGGCAAAAACACCAATGCACATGAAATAAAAACAAATAATAGAAACAGATTTCTTTTAAAAAATAATATTTTAATATGATTTTCTGAGCCTATGACTATTATATAAATGAAATGAAGTTTTAAATTAAATTAATGCAGTTATTTAGAACCTGTTTTGAAATGCAATCTTTATCTTTCTATATATAGATATAAACATACACACACACCTATATAACCTAAATTTTACAGATTAAATAAAATCTTTACCTTATGACTCTAATGAATGTTGTTTTATATAAATAATTAGAATTTTAAAGTTTTATAAAACCCTTAATAGACTCAAAGACATCATTTTAATAGATTTTTAAGATGTTCAGAGCGCTCAAATTTATAAGGTAGTATGTGCTTATCAGACCTTTAAATTTTTATTATTATTATGTGTGTCATGTTTATTTTATGTACATGGGTGTTTTGCCTGCATGTATGTCTGTACAACACCTGTGTGCCTGGTACCTGAGGAAGCCAGAAGAGGGTGTCAGATCCATTGAAACTGGAGTTACCAATGTTTTGAGTTGCTACATAGGTTCTGGGAATCAAACCCGGGTCCTCTGGAAGAGCAGTCAGTGCTCTTAAGCACTGAACCATCTCTCCAGCCCCTTTATCAGACTTTTTATTTTATTTTATTTTTTTATTTTTTTTTTTTTTTTGGTTTTTTCGAGACAGGGTTTCTCTGTGTAGCTTTGCGCCTTTCCTGGAACTCGCTTTGGAGACCAGGCTGGCCTCAAACTCACAGAGATCCGCCTGCCTCTGCCTCCCGAGTGCTGGGATTAAAGGCGTGCGCCACCACCGCCCGGCCTATTTTATTTTAATTTTAGTTTTTCGAGATAGAGTTTCTCTGTGTAGACCTGGCTGGCCTGGAGCTCACAGAGATCCACCTGCCTCTGCCTCTGCTGGAGTTAAAGGAGTGTGCCACTAGACTGAGTATTATCAGGCTTTTTAATACATCACCAAAAGAGAGTTGTAAATCCTCACATGTATATTTTAACTAGGAATGCCAAAAATAAAAATAGTAATTTCAGCACACAATAAAAATGAATTTAAGAAATGAAGTAGTCAGAGTTTGTTAAATTGTTTCCCACACAAACAATACATGAAAACAGTTAGCACAGATGTACATGACACAATTACATGTAATCTAGGGGCACTCATTGAAAAAGTAGAAAGTTTATGTCCCTGTATCTTTAAGATATGAGAAAGGGGACAGAGATCTGGCTCACAGGTTAAGAACACTGGCTGCTCTTCCAGAGGATCCAGGTTTAATTCCAAGCACCAGACGTGACAAAGGGTTAATAGCTGTGTTGGTTAGTTTCTTGTCAACTGGACACAAGCTAGGGTATCTGGGAAGAAAGAACATCAATTGATAAAGTACCTCGATTAGATAGCCTGTTGGCAAGCCTGCAGAGCATTTTCTTGATAAATGAAATTATTATGGTTCCATCCCTGGGCAGGGGTCCTTGGTTCTATAATAAGGCAGGCTGAACACGCCATGAGGTAAGTATTACCTCCATGGCTTCTGCATCAGCTCCTGCCTCGAGAGTCCCTGGCCTGACTTCCTTCAGTGATGGAGTGTGACCTGAGGGTGAGCTGAAAAAGCAATAGAAACCCAAACTGAGATAGTAGCATGGAAGATCAAAAGATGGCCTTTGTCGTGCAGACTTAAGATACTATCACTTCCTCCTTTAAGAGCTAAACAGCCCAGAGGGAGATGCTTTTGCTGATGAAAATGTTTTTCTCAATGTTATTTAAGCCTAAGATATATATTTTTTAATTTACAGTGAGGGCAAACCAAATCCCCCTGATTATATTTGTATATGAAAGAAAAAGGGAAAGAAAGAAATGAAAGAAGTGTAAGTTTTGGATCAGGCATTGTCTACTGCCCCAGTGTCCATCTGGACTTTGGTTCCCTTACCTAGATCTGGTGATGCTGGCCAACCTCTTCTCTTGCATTAGGGAACACAGACCTGCCCCATACGGCCATTTCCCTAGCTACCTTTTCAAACATCTTATAAAGAGGCAACATGTGGAGCTTAAATTTACATATTTTGACCTTAAAAGTTAGAGAAGTCAACCTCTCCTTCAGAACACTGTGAGGGAGGAAGCCAGCGGATTCCTCCCTGCCTGTGCTGCTGGCCTTCCAGATAGCAGAGACAGGTAAGAATACCAAGAGCAGTGTTGACACTCAAGGGAAGCCAGGCAGCAGTGGCACATGCCTTTAGGGAGGCAGATACAGGCAGATCTCTGAGTTTGAGGCCAGCCTGGTCTACAGAGTGAGTTCTAGGACAACCAGGGCTACACAGAGAAACCCTGTCTAGAAAAACCAAAACAAACAAACAACAACAACAAACAAAACAGATGCCTTAAACTAAATATGTTGGAGCTAAAACAGAAAGGGGTCTACCAAACAGGAAACTTAAATAACCAGCTCAGAATAAAGAAATGAACATTGGCCAGACCAAGGGAGGTCTGAGAGAACCCGGGAAAGAGCCCCCTGCAATCTGTGGATACGGGATGTCGCCTCTCAGAGGCTTTCAGAGATGCTCCTGCATTCAGAGCTGTGCAGAACAGCACTTTAAGGCGTGGTGTTGGGTGGCCCCTCCCACCACGGCTGGACTGTGAGGATAGTCAGGTTGTGGTGTCCTGCTCCAAGCCTCCAGTCCGAGTGGGGCATCTGGGTCAGGCCACGTGGGGACGGTTTCCATTGATTCAGGGGTCTGAATGCGTCCACTCAGGTGACTCCTCCGGTAAAAAGTATATTATTTTCAGAGCCCCATGTTTGGTGCGGTAACAGTCAATGCAGAAACAGAGCTCTTACCTCAAATGGGTTGAGAGATGGTTTATTCTGGAGCAGAATATGAGTGACCATGGCTAAGGAACACAGCATTTAGGAACCTCCAAATTCCATGTTCCAATTCGGAAGTTGTTCCATTAAGTTTTTATAACAAACACGATAAAGAATGTCACACATTGGAGCTGGAGAGGTGGCTCAACAGTTTGTCCAGAGGACTCAAGTTCAATTCCCAGCACCCACAGCAGGTGTATTTCCAGCTCCAGGGCAAATCTCACTCCTCTGGCCTCTGGAGGCACTGACCTCCACATACACATAATTTCAAATAATAACAATAAATCTTTAAAAAGTCGTAAATGAGGCACTTTTCAAGTACATTAGAAGAAACATCAGAGAGGTAGTTTCAACTTGAAGATGTAACTTTATTCTGGGATGGTGTGTGCACGTGTGCGTGTGCGTGTGCGTGTGTGTGTGTGTGTGTGTGTGTGCGCGCGCGCACACACGCGGGGGTGCACGGGCGTGCTTATGGGTATATATGATGAGTGTTATGATGGGTGTATTTGATGGATATGTGCACTGATGGGGATACATGATGAGGCTAAGTGCTGATGGCTATATATGATGGGTGTGTGTGTTCAGTTTGTGTGCTAATATGTGCTGTGTATTTTTCTGGCCTCCTTTTGAAGGCTGAATGTTGAAACAGACACTTAGAAATGCAAATATGCTTTGTGATCACGTATATGGGAATAGGTGTGCTTCTAGGCCGGGTGGTCATGTGAACAAGCCAGGTGTCCCACCCTGGCGTGTGTAGGAACAGAGGGCACAGATCTGCCTTCTGCTTGGACCACAGTAAGCGCTGTCATTAGTGTCCTGGCATGAATCACAGCCGTGCCCCTGCCAGCCAGCACCCCACCAGCTGTGCCCAGGGCAGAGCTTACGATGTGATTGTCTTAACTTGCTAGTGATGAGCCTTGCATTAGAGTTTATATCTGAACCCCAGGAGATCGGGTCCCCCCTCCCCCCCCCACAGGTCCTCCCTTGGGAGAGGGACATGTCTGTAGGCAAGGCAGGGTCGGTATCAACAAAAGTCAAGAAATTGGCTTTTTTTTCTCTTCTTTTTGAGATTATAATTTAATTACAACATTTCTTCCTTCCCTTTCCTTCCTCCAAACCCTCCTACATACCCCCTCAAATTCATGGCTTCTTTTTTAGCTGTTCTTGCATACATAAATGTATTTGTGTATATAAACACATTTCTAAATATAACCTGTTCCACCTGTATAGTGTTTCCCGTACGTATAGTTTCAGGGCTGACCCTTTGGCACTGGGCAGCCCATGGAGTGCTCTTCCCTGGGGAGGACCACCTCTCCCGCTCTCACCTTTCCTCAGTTGCCTGTAGTTCTGTGTAGGGTTGAGGCCTCACGGGCTTTTCCCATCCACTTTGACTTGTCCATTGGTGTCCTCCGTGTTCAGCTCACGTTTGGACAGTCTTGTGGCTAAGACTTTGAACTTGGCTTTCAATATGCCTTAGGCATGTAGTAAATTTGTGTGTTCTTTTTTCCTACAAAATGGGGTCCTGGGGATGTAGATCAGTGGCGGCGCACTTGCCCAGTGTGAGTAAGGTCCTGGTTTGACCCCAGTGTTACTAGAAAGAAAAAAGAAACAGATGAAGATGACCCAATCAGTCCCCGTCTCCCCCACTCCCCACTTCCTGTAATAGGGGGGTCAGCAATGGATCTGAGGCTGCAGCGTGGGTGCCTGAGAGCCCCTCACAGTTCTACAGCAAGTAGCTGTAGGCAGGGGCATCTTTCTGATCCTGTCTCTTGCCTCTGCAACTTGGCTGACAACCGCAAGAGTCCCTGGAGACACCGAGCTCCGGGGCAAGGGGCAGACAGACAGCAGACAGGCCAAGGAACCAACAGGAGCATGAAGCAGGCCAACACAGTAGATGATGTAACACAGAGTGTGAGAATCAGGCCATGTGGGTGGTCAGGCTAGTGTCTGGAGAGATGACGTCCTCACTGTGGTTGGAATGACGTGCAGGTGTGATGGGGACAGCTAGGGCAAAGGCCGCCAGTATTTAAGGGTCAGAGGTGAGTGAGTAAAGGGATTGTGCTTAATCAAAGAGCCCAGAGAGAGAGAACACCCTGCACAAGCCACTTGTGCAGAGGGCTAGAGCCAGAACTCCGGGCCCAGGACCCCCACGTAGCAGTCATTGGCAGTACTTGGCTGCCTATTTACCAAGTACTGAGTTGGGAAGATCCACTACCCACACTGGCTGTCCCCAGGGCTCCTCACTACCGTACAGTCTTTGCCTATGCTGTTCCCACTCTCTTGAATGCTGTTCCTTGTTTTTTGTTGTTGTTTTTACTGTTTGGTTCCCAACAATCATGCCCGGTGGTTTGCACGGCCTGTAACTCCAGCCACAGAGGGATCCATTCTTCTGGCCCCCACAGGCACCTGCACTCGCACACATAATTAAAGATAAACTAAACCTCAACACAAAAGCTTAGTTTTTCCCTATGCAGGGCCACCTTGTGGGCTGTGCGTTTTCTCACAAAACCGCTCATGTTGGAAGCGTTCTTCCTGGATGTATGCATCACCCTGACCACCTTCCCAACAGGCCTGTGGCCGTTACCTTCGCTACCTTCCTTTTGTTCCAGCCTTGCACACTGTCTGATACACACTACCAGCGAGCTTAACGAGGAGGCAGGGGAGGGCCCCGCCCTCAGCCCAGAGAGGAAGTGGACGGCTGATCCTGAGCCCGCCTGAGGAGAGTTCACTCTACCCATCCCAACATCCCCACAGCTGGAGCACCAGGTCTGTCAAATCAGGGGATGGCTCTCTCTCTCTCACGGCTGCCTTGACCACAGAGGAGAAGGGGGCTTTCCTTGGCCTGGGCTGCTGGGAAGCTGTGGGTGGGAGGTGGTACCCACAGAAAGACAGGCACCCCCGGCTTCCTGAAGCAGAACCGGAGCCGAGGCTGCGGCAGGCGCTGAGGTTGCCCACAGAGAGGGCAGAGGTTGGTCTGCAGAGGTAGGGCAGCCGGCCTGTGGCTGCCCCGCCCTGGTTGAGTTCTGCACCCCTACCCAGGAGGCTGTGTGAGCAGTCTTTGGCCTGGAGCAGTACCCATCTCAGGAAGTAGCCGAGGATGCTCCCGGCGCTGTGGAAGAGTCTTAGGTACATCGCCTAAGTCGGCAAGGATTTATCCTCCACTGAGTCACAGAACTGATGTCTCCCAAGATCGGCTCCTGCTCCTCCGCGCCTCCAGAAGACATGAAGGTCCTTTAAATCCAGCTCACCATCATCTCTGCCAGCCCCATCCATTGTCGGCATTCTGTCTGCCCCACGCGCAGTGTTTCTGAATCCCAGCCCACCCTTCCCTCTCCGCCATTATTCGGTGCTCCCACCCCCTATGCCCGATGGCTCATGCCTCATCTCACTCCATGCTTCTTCTCCCCTCCTCAGCCATAGTTTAGACATCTCGGTGTTATCATATCTTCTTCCCTTCCCAGAATTCCACAATATCTTCCTGCCTTCTAGCCTGAAGCTTCCATTCCAGACTTGTCAGGTTCAGCACTTCCAGCAGCTGGGCCACCTCTCAGGTCTTAGTCACTTGTTCTGTTAACTGGGGGCTTGCTTACAGTTTCAAGAGTGAGTCCACTATCATCACGGCAGGTAGCAGACAGGCATGGTGCTGAGAGCTTTACATCCAGATCCACAGACAGCAGGCAGAGAGAGAGACTGGGCCTGAGGCTTTTGAAACCTCAAAACCTGAACCTAACCCCAGTGACACACCTCTTCCAACAAGGCCACACCTCCTAATCCTTCTCAAAATAGGTCCACTACCTGGTGACTAAACATTCAAATACATGAGCCTATGGGGGCCATTCTCATTCAAACCACCACAACATCCTGAGAGAAGATCAGGCCCTGTAGCCTGACCTCCTCTCAGGCCCCTCACACCCCTGCCCTGCAGCCTGGCCTCCTCTCAGGCCCCTCACACCCCCTGCCCTGCAGCCTGGCCTCCTCTCAGGCCCCTCACACCCCTGCCCTGCAGCCTGGCCTCCTCTCAGGCCCCTCACACCCCTGCCCTGCAGCCTGGCCTCTTCTCAGGCCCCCCACACCCCTGCCCTGCAGCCTGGCCTCTTCTCAGGCCCCTCACACCCCTGCCCTGAAGCCTGGCCTCCTCTCAGGCCCCTCATACTTCTGCCCTGCAGCTGGCCTCCTCTCAGGCCCCTCACACCCCTGCCCTGCAGCCTGGCCTTCTCTCAGGCCCCTCACACCCCTGCCCTGCAGCCTGGCCTCCTCTCAGGCCCCTCACACCCCTGCCCTGCAGCCTGGCCTTCTCTCAGGCCCCTCACACCCCTGCCCTGCAGCCTGGCCTCTTCTCAGGCCCCCCCACACCCCTGCCCTGCAGCTGTCTTCTCTGAGCCCTCCTCCATTCCCTACCCCTTGCATTGCCCTACTGCAGCTCAAGTACCCCCATCTCCTTGGTCTCCCCAGAAAAGGGCAGTGGGGCTTCCCTGGTGCTGGCAGCAACTCCCAGAGTGCAATATAGCAGTCTGCCCTGGCCCCAGGCACGTGTGTAATGAGACTCAAGACGACCAGCTGTAAAAGTCTCAGACGGCTCTAAGCAGCAGCTTCTGAGCCCAGGGTACGAGGACCCATAAGGGAACTTGCAGAGATGAACTGGTGTTCTCTCCACAGTCCTGGGAAGGGACAGAGAAGTCATTGCACTCCTCGGAGCTAGCCCCAAGCTCAGGAAGACAGAAGGCCCCCCAGCCCATTCGAAGCTGAGGTTTCTTGGTTTGTTTTTTGCTTGTTTGTTTGGCTGGGGTTTTTTGTTTTGTTTTGTTTTTGTTTTGTGGGGAGGCAGTGGCAGTCACAGACCTAGTCGCTGATATACATCATACACTTAAAAGCTGAGCCTGGAGAAACGGCTCAGTTGAGAGCAAATGCTGCTCTTGGATCCTAGTACTCAAATGGTGGCTCACAGCTGCCTGGAACTTCAGTTCTAGGGGACTGACACTCTCCTGTGGCCTCTGTAGGTACCAGGTACCATATATACGAAATTAATTAAAAATAAATAAAGAAAAATAAATAAATAAATAAATAAATAAAATTGAGAAGTTCTCTAGGATAAGAGGCCTGGTGATCGGAGAAGGGGCCCTGGCAGATACAGTTTGTGTTCCAGCGAGCCCCCAATCTGGACACTCATCCTGGACCCAATAGAGGCTGCAGGAGCACCTGGGGCTTCTGATCTCACTGTCCCAGCTGTCTGTCTTTGTTTTGGTGCTGGGAATAGAAACATCGGCCTTAGCCAGGCAGTGGTGGCACACACCTTTAATCCCAGCACTTTAATCCCAGAGGCAGAGGCAGGTGGGTCTCTGTGGGTTCAAGTCCAGCCTGGTCTACAGATCCAGTTACAGGACAGCAGGGCTGCATAGTAAAACCCTGTATCTATCTATCTATCTATCTATCTATCTATCTATCTATCTATCTATCTGTCTGTCTGTCTGTCTATCTATCTATCTATCTATCTACCTATCTATCTATCTACCTATCCATATTATTTTAAAATCTTATGTATGTGAGTACAGGAGCCTGCAGGGCCGGAGGAGTCGGATTCCTCTGGAGTTGGAATTACAGGCAGTTGTGGGCCGCCTGACACAGGTTCTGGGAAGTGAACTTGTGTTCTCTGCAAAAGTGTTCCTACTCTTTAACCACTGAGCCATCTCTCCTGTCTCTCCCACTTAGTATTTTTTAAGACTTATTTTATTTTATGTTTATTGTGTCCACCTGATGCCCTTGACCACTGGAAGATGATGCTGTATCCCCTGGAACTGGAGTTACACGAGCCATCACGTGGGTGCTGGGGACTGAACCTGGACCCTCTACAGGAGCAGCCAATGTTCTCAACCGCTGAGCCACCTCTCCAGCCCCAGTCTACCTTTTTTTTTAAAGTTTTTATTTATTTATTTATTTATTTATTTATTTATTTATTTATTTATTTATTTATTCATTCATTCATTCATTCATTCATTCATTTATTTATTTATTTATTTATGTGTATTGGTGTTTGCCTGCATATCCGTGTGAGGGTGTCAGATCTTGGAGTTATAGACAGTTGTTAGCTGCCATGTGGGTGCTGGGAATTGAACCCGGGTCCTCTGGAAGAGTAGTCAGTGCTCTTAGCCACTGAGCCATCTCTCCAGCCCCCTACTTTTTTTTTTTTTTTTTTTTGAGACACAGTCCTTCATTGAATCTGACACTTACCATTCGCCTAGGCTGCTTGGCCATCTTGTATCAGAGACGGCTGTCTGTCCCTCAGTGCTGGGCTCACAGGCCCCTGCTGCCGTGTGGGGACTCAGATTAGATTCATTTGCCCGTGCACCGAGCACTTTACCCACAGAGCCATCTGCCAGCCGTTGTCGGGATTTGAACTTCTAAAGTAATTTTGTGTGTATGGGTGTTTTACCGGCTAGTGAGTGTGTGCCTGGTGCCTGAAGCATTAGAAGAGGATGTGAGTCCCCTGGGCCATCTCTCCAACACCACGCCCTCATCCCAGCTTTAATGATTACTTTCTTTTTAGTGAGAGATGGAGACCTTAGAGGCAAAAATGAATATGACCTCTGCTTTTACCTTACTTGGCCTTCAAAGGCCAAGCCTCAGTTTCCCCTCTGCATAGTGTGCTGTTGAAGCCCACTTCCCCACTGACAGGATTTCCTAGGCAAAGTGTGGGGCTAGCATTGCCTCAGGCAGGTATGTAAGCTGTAAAGAGCTCCTCCTTCCCTCCCTCCCTCCCTCCCTCCTTCCTCCCTTCCTTCTTCCCTCCCTCTCCTTCCCTCCCTCCCTCTCCTTCCCTCCCTCTCCTTCCCTCCCTCCCTCCCTCCCTCTCCTTCCCTCCCTCCCTCCCTCCCTCTCCCCTTCCTCTCTCCCTCTCTCCTCCCTCCCTCTCTCTCCCTCCCCGTCTCTCTCTCCCTCCCTCTCCCCTCCCTCCCTCTCTCTCCCTCCCCCTCTCCCCTCCCTCCCTCTCCCCTCCCTCCCTCTCCCCTCCCTCCCTCTCTCCCTCCCTCCCCCTCTCCCCTCCCTCCCTCTCTCTCCCTCCCTCCCCCTCTCCCCTCCCTCCCTCTCCCCTCCCTCCCTCTCCCCTCCCTCCCTCTCTCTCCCCTCCCTCTCTCTCCCTCCCCCTCTCCCCTCCCTCCCTCTCTCTCCCTCCCTCTCCCCTCCCTCCCTCTCCCCTCCCTCCCTCCCTCTCCCTCCCTCTCCCTCCCTCTCTCTCCCTCTCCCTCCCTTCCTGTTTCTCCCTCCCTCCCTCCCCCTCTCTCTCCCTCTCTCTCCCTCCCTCCCTCCCTCTCTCTTTCCCTCTCCCTCTCTCTCTCCCTTCCTCCCTCCCTCTCTCCCTCTCTCCCTCCCTCTCTCTCCCTCCCCCCTCTCTCCCTCCTCCCTCCCCCCCTCTCTCCCTCCCTCCCTCCCTCCCTCCCTCCCTCTCTACCTCCCTCTCTCTCTCCTTCCCTCCGTCACTTCCTCCCTTCTTGATGTTTTTCTTTGGCCTTGCTTTTCTGTACAGCTCTTCTTAGTCCCTGTCCCCAACCATCTTCTGCGGTCCACACCAGGCCTGTCCGGGCAGTCCACAGAACCCCTTGTGGCACCAAGAAAAAGGTCACAGTCCACAGTGGATCAAGAGGCCTCAGCACAGGCAGCTCGTTGCTTCCTGGAGTGTCCCCAAGGGCTGGGCTTGCCCAGGGAGGGACGAAGGTCCCGCAGCAGGTGGGGCCCTGAAGCCTGGGGCAGAGAGCAGATCAGAAGGGCCAGGTAGCTCCCCAGGTTCTGAGGTGGGTGCTGGGGCAGGGGCAGCTGTGGGCCTGTGGCTCTTAGGACACAGGCAAGGGATGGCTGTGGTGCACACAGCCTGTGGCAGGTCTGAGTCAAAACACCTAAGGTCGACCCCAGCTGGTCATGAGGAAAGCTGCCCAGTCATTGCCTTATGCTGGCTTGGGTCACCCAGACAGGCTAGGCGCGGCCCAGTCAGCTGTGACTCAGGCCACAGTGGCCTTGCCACGCAGCCCAGGGGCATCAAGTACAGGGACGCCCCCTCCCCATGCCCAACCCCACTGCTTCTCCTTCCAGCAACCCAGCAACACCTTCCCCACCCGTGTAGGCTGTCTGTGGTGTGGGCTCTTTACCTCTCGGGTCCTCAGCTCGGGGGTGGGGTGGAAGTGGGGGGAGCCTCAGGCCACCAGCTCTGGACGGAAGTCAGGTGGGGGGCAGGGTGAGGAGTCAACGCCAGAGAAGCCTCAGCAGGAGAGGGAAGCAGAGGGGCCCAACCACGATGGTGTCGCCCTGAAGACTGGACAATCTGTGCAGACTGTGGAGGGCTGCGACAGACACAGAGACCACGGTAGGCTTCCCTTGAGGGGGCAGGATTGGGGGCCTCTGCTGCTCCCCACATTTACCCTCAGGAGGGTAGATGGTGCATCAGTTGCTCCTTGTGGCCTCCACAGCTCTCCAGGACTCGGTCTCCCTGTCTGTAATGGATGCATTGTGAGGCAGGTTTGTGAGGCTCTCTTGGAGGATGTCCAGGCAAAGCTGGAGATGAGCTGTGAAAGTGCCCCGGGGGTTAAAGTTCATGGGAGGGGTAGAGGGCAGTGGGGAGAGCACATGGGTTCAAATCTTGCATTGAATGATCGCTGGAGGGTTAGGAGATTCCGAAGGTAGTCTTGACACCTGGGTTCCCCAGGGACATTCAGGTTCCTTTCTTTTTTTTTTGGTGTTCTGAGAGTGTAGAGGCCTCATTTACCCTGTCCCTCCAGAATAGGCTGCAGTGGGCCGCAGGGGCCCTTGTGGATGCTCTGGGGAACTTGATTAGCCAAGGTCATCACTCCTCTGTCTTTGACCTTGACCAGATCAGAACTTGGCTCTTCTGGGAGCCTGGACATCCTGATCCCAGGACAGTGACAAAGTGGGGGAAAACCAGAGACCGAGTCTGTGCCGAGGCCCAAACTGGGGGCTTGTCGCCCCAAATGAAAAGAGGCACTCATCTTTATGGTCAGTGTCTCTCCAGACTTGGTAGGGGCTGCCAAGAGGATGGGAAGTTGTCCCCAGGATCCTGTCCATGCCGTACCATGCTGGGACAGGACAGGGTAGTGGGGAGCCTGTGACCACAGATGGCACAGTCAGGTGTCCCTGGCTTGAATTTGGCTCTTGCCTCCTTGTGTGGACCAGGGCAGTTCATTTTCCTTCTCTGGGTCACCCTGGCTCCCCTGTAAAACCGAGAGCCTGATCCCCACCTGGGAGAACTTTCAGGTCAAGGTGGGAACAGGTAGCAGGACCAAATGGGGCACCGGCCCTCCTCCAAAGCCTTCTCACCAAGGCTACACCCCATAGTCCACTGCATATGCTTCTTCCACCCCCTTGTGGTCAGTCTTTTGGACTTCACCCTGCAGATGTTAGGGTAAAGCCTCTCTGGGAATCTTCTTCCCCTGTGCTGGCTGACGGCCTCTGCCCACCCCGCTCTGAGCTCCAGGCACCACTCACTTCCTCAAATCCACCAGTCCAGCCCCACCCACCCGCCTGCACCAGCTGAGCTGCCCTGACTGCCGGCCCTGCCGCCCCTGGGAGGCGCTGCTGCCCAGGGCTTGGAGCTGCTAAAAGTTCCTGGCAAGAAGCCCTGAGCTCGGTTTTCCAGGACCCTGGGGAGACCATTCACATCCCCCAGATCAATGACTGAATCTAGTCAGGGACATGGGGTCTCAAGAAGCAAGTCCTCTCTGGAGTTCTCACAAGCACACCAGTTTTGAAGCTCTGGGGTCCCATCACCTTGGAAGCCCAGGACAGGCACCAGACCATGTACCATTAAGGATGGCCCACTGATTTGCTGTGTGGCTTTTGGAAAGTGTCATCCCCTCTCTGGGCCTCACCTTTGGAGTTGTACCAGATAAAGATGTCAATAATAAAAGCATACCTCTGGCTTTGCCAACATATGATTGACGATACTGTTACCAAGTTCGCACACGTTGAAACAGGTTTGAGTGATGGTATCTCCTGCCTCAGGTGGCACAGCTCGTAGGTGACAGAGATGAGACCGGATCGGAGGTCTGACAGATTCCAGGGCCCCTGGCCCCACTCTTCCAGCCAACAGAGTCACACCCTGCTTGGAGAGCTAGGCAAGGACTGTAGTGGGTGGGGTGCTCAGGCAAGAGTTAGAGGCAACCGTCTTCCCTCTGAAAGGGTCCTCAGCTGTCAGCCTGTAGGTCAGAGTCAGCACTGGGGAAATGCCGCAGCTGAGGGGTTCATAGAACCCACTGTGATACGAGTGCTGGGCACAGGTCCCACCTGGAAAGGGAGGGAACGGAAGCAGGGTCCAGGGGTGCGGTGGGGTGAGGCCAGTTGGGCAGGAGATCAGAGCGGATTGTGTCATGGAGCCATGTGGCTGATAAGCGCTGGCCACCTGGCCTAGGCAGGAGGAGGTGCTCCCCTGGGGTGACTGGTACAGAGCCCCTCACAGACCTTGCTGCCCTGAGCACCTCCTGAATGCCCCAACCACTGTTCAGCTTCCCAGGCCCAGCTCAGAGAGGATGGGGTGGGATGGGGATGCAGAGTTTGGCCCACTTTGTGACCCTGGACAATTCATTCAACTTCCTGAGCCTCAGTTTCCTACTGTGTCAAAGGAGAGATGCCTCCTATGGCAGATGGGGGATGGGATGGAGATCTTAGGGTGTCTTCTAGGCACTCTGCCATGGTTTTTTTGGAGTGGAAGGGAGGCCCCTGGGGCTGGTGGACATGCTAGCCTTGTGCCCTGGGAGGGTCTTCAAGATTTGCAGAGGTCCCAGGGTTTGGGGCTGGTGTGAGATGGGAGTCAAACCTACGCTTCCTGACAGGGTAGTGGGTCCTGGCTGTGTCCCTCAGGTCCCCAGCAGCTCCGCCTGCACTGTCCCCACAGAGTCCACAGCTTATTCTTTTCTTTCCAGAAAGTAGACAGTTTACCCTGACGAGTCTTCCTCCTAACCTTCCAGGGGATTGAACCCTTCATTCTTCTCATCCACATCATAGTATCCCATTCCTAACATCCTCAAAAAAAGTTGTTCTGCTTTGTTTTGTTTTTCAAGTCCTCCTGGCCCTGAGGGTTGAGACAGGGCTCAGGCCACCTACCCAGCATCACCTCTTGGTCCAGTTAGGTGGCCAGGCCCTACCTCTGCGGTCGGTTCCCAGCTTCCTGTGTGTCTGTCCACTGATGTTTCCGGTTCTGTTTATTGCATCCAAGTTCAGGAAACCAATAAGTGGCACCCTACACACACCCGTGATTATTTAATAGCAGCGGTGCTTCTCTCTCTCTCTCTCTCTCTCTCTCTCTCTCTCTCTCTCTCTCTCTCTCTCTCTGTCTGTCTCTTTCTCTCTCGCTCTCGCTCTTGGAAAACCCAGTGGGAAAAGGAAGCTGTCAAGTCGGCTCTGACATCAGTGTTGTCCCTGTGCCAAAAGTCAGGGTGGCCGGGGTGTGGGGTAGGGCGGGGTGAGGAAACCAGCTGCTGGTGGCCCCCGTGACATGAGGCTGCCCCATGGTTCCCAGGGGCAGGGGCTAGACAGTGAAAGGCAGGAATTGATAGAGACACAGGGGCACATGCATACACATGCACAGGGTCATGCCTGTCTACCACCCAGACCTGCTGTGTATTCCCTTACAGGCAGGCACACACACACACACACACACACACACGCACACGCACACGCACACGCACACGCACACGCACACACACACACCAGAGGAATTGCAAAGTCCAGCTCTGTCATAGCCCCCCCCCCACACACACACAGGCAAACAGCATACTCAAATGCACACACATGCACACGGCTCTCACTATACACTGAGACAGGCTCCACCAAGCTTCTGCCGCACAGGGAGTCCAGTCCGCAGGGCGCCCTCTTCTGGACTCAGCTGGGCCCCTGGGCATAGGCCACCCTGAAGAAGCCCGACCACTTCCTCCTCCTACCGTGTGTATGAAGGGCTTCTGATGCCCATGAGGGAAAGGCTTGGTAGCTGTGTCCGTCTCCAGCCTCACCCAGGTGAGGAGCCCTGAGGGTCTGAGGCAGAGGAAGGAAGTGGTTTTGGAGAAGCCGGGTTCCACAAGGGACTTCATTACGGCTCACCCTGATGCCAGGCCTCCACCCCCACACCTTGCCCCTGGCCTGCTCATACCTGGGCCCAAGATGCACCTCTGGCCCGTTTCTGGGCTGGCTTTAGTGGCAGCCATGGTAAAAGTCGGGCACCATGCGCTGCCAACTGCTGAGTGACCTTAGGCAAGTCACACAGACCTTCTGGGCCAGGCTTGCATCACTGATTCACACAGCAAGAAACACGTGGGCACACACAGACAACTAGAGGGAACGCTTCAGGGAGCGGGTGCATCCTTGTTCTGGTACCATTCCATTTCTCCTTGAAAGCGCTACTGGCGTCTTGTAACTCGAACCTGTGACCCATGGATGGGGTGGTAGAGGCCAGTGTGAAAGCATTGCTCTCCACCTCTGCCTGAGATAGTCCTGGACATTCAGGGAGAAGAGGGCCATAGTCTAAGTGCTCACACAACACGGACACAAAATGCTGGCCCAGGAGTAGCCTAGTCCACAGAGAGAGGGTTGGAAGGTAGTGTCAGGGTGGGACCAGCCACCCACCATGCCACAACCTGGCCTCGGGCCCTGCTGATGCTCAGCTCTGTGGGCTGCCACTTCCTTCGCAATTTCTATCAGAAGTGAAGGGGGAAAAAAAATGCAGTCACTCTGATTCACCTCCAGGGGCTTGATTCCTGACGTAGGACTAGTCAGGAAATGTCGGGGTGATGCTGGGGCTGCTGGCCGTTGGCCAGGCTGCTTCTGGCTCTTCTTTGGCCCTGAGCGGGTGTCACTGGTGTCTGCCAGAGGTGTGATGGAGTAACAGTGAGAAGGGACAGATTCCATGCAGCACTGGACCTCTCCAGGACTGTGAGACAGGAAGGCTTGCTGATACTCACTGACGCTGCCTGCTCCCAGGGACTGTGCCCACCCCCAAGGACTGAGAGGCCCCCCAGGCCACCTCCACTCTAACAATCAGGACTATGCTGAATTTCCAGGCTGGGTCCAAGCTCCTTACTCCTGCTTAGCCAGAGTTGACAGAGTCTCTATTCTGAATCACCCTTGTTTTCCAAGGGGAAACTGAGGCTTAGAGAGGCATCATCATCGCCCAGGGCTGCACAGCCAGTGTGTGGTTTGGGTTGGATTCAGACCTCACAGGTCTTTCTGGCTAAAGAGCCCATACCACCCTCCATCTGGCAACACAGTCCACTTGTTCCAAAAGTAACTATCAACGAAGGATGTCAGCTCCGGGGTGCATCAGAGTGAAGGGTGCAGGTCCAATGGCACCTTCATTTCTCAAAGTGGAAAATGGAGGTGACTCTGCCTTTTGGGACGTGGCATCCACTGTCAGACCCATGCCAGACACCTTCCTGAGTTTCTCCCATTTCCTTGAACTACCTGTTGCCAGCTCTGGCCTTGAGAAGCACCCTCCAGGCCTCAGCTTCCTCTTCGAGCTCGCTCACCTTCCAGGTGAGGTCACCAAAGCCCAGCTAAGGCTTTGTTTTTTGAAGAACTGAGCTCCTCTAGGGGAGGGTACAGGGAGAATGGGGCTGGCCTGGCTGTGGGGGCAGCTCAGCATCTGGGTCACCAGTCTTGGGGAATTCCCAGTGCCCAGAGAGCTGCTTACTTACCTGCTGAGTAACCACTGCCCACACAGGATGCCTGGCTGACAGGCCACCTCCCCCAAACCCTGCCAGCTGCCACTGCTGTTCAGTCCTCTCTCCTGAGTCTCAGTGCCCCAGGGCCCAGGAAAGAGACAGACCAGCAAGCCGGCAAGGGGCTAGCCCCCACCCCCGCGTCCTTCCCTCAGGGACTCTGCAGGGGGCCAGCTGGTGATTCAAATTCCTCTGAGCTGAGCGTCTCAGATGGGGTCTGGGGGTGTGAATCAGCTCCTGGGGGTGGTAAGGTCCAGCCAGCAACTGTCTTCAGCTCAAGCCTTGACTGGGGTAGCTGTGTGTTTGTATGTGTGTGTGTGTGTGTGTGTGTGTGTGTGTGTGTGTGTGTGTGTGTGTGAGAGAGAGAGAGAGAGAGAGAGAGAGAGAGAGAGAGAGAGAGAGAGAGAGAGAGGTATGTATATGGGGGTATGACAGGTTGTGTGTGTAGGTCTGTGTCACATGTGTATTGGGGGCGGGTGACAGGTTGTGGGGGGATGTGTGACACAGAGAAGGCACACTACCACACCAGTCCCCGCTCTCCTGTCTGACCATTCTGAGGTATCTCTGAAGCTGTGGGTGAGGAATCCCCTTCTCCTGTCTGTTGTTGCCTTGGCTCTGGAGTGCATCACTAAACAGGACCAAGAGCTCTGTTTCACATGAGTCTTAGGGTCTATGCTGACACACAGGAGACTTGCCGGGGGTCAGGAACCCTGATGGACCCCAGGCCCTCCCAACGGACCAGTTATTTGCGCGTGTGCCATCATCCTCACTTAAAGAGGAGGATGATGGAGGACACTGAGGGTGAGGAGTGCCCGCTTCCCCAAAGCCACACCGCTCGTGCTTCACTGAGCCCAGTCTCCAGCCTGTTTCCAAATGAGCTCAAAGTCTGCACACGCTTCCAACCACCAGAGTTCCCACCTTTGCCCAGACTGCTTTCAAGGTGTAAAATGGATAATGATATACAAACAAAAATAAAGAGCGTCTGCTCTGATGCTCCCTCCCCGGTGCTGTCTGGAGCAGACCCCCTCCGACCCTCAGAACAGGGCAGTGTGCTTCTACTTGAAACAAGAGTGGGCAGGAGGGCACCAAGGCCAAATGAGCAGGTCAGGGCTGCAGGGGACTGAGGGACAGGACTGCAGGGGGCTGGGGGTGGGGCTTCCTGTTTAAGTCCTTAGTGGGTCATAGAGGGATCACTGTGGCCTGCCAGCCAGAGGTCCGGGCTCTGACGGTGGTACGTCTTTGTGCACCCTTATGCATGTGCCTTTACTTGCTAACCTTTAGCTTCCACAAGTGAAAAACAAGCAGCTGTGATGTTCTAGGAGAGTTGCGAACGTTGAGTGAAAGTCAATGGGAAAATCAAGCCTGACTGGCCGTGTGTATCAAAGTGAATGGGAGAGCTCTGAGGGGCTAGGGCCCCAGGCCAGTCTACAGGCTCCCTTCCTGGAGAGAAGACACAGTCACCTGGGGACTGCACCTAGGGCCTGGCATGACAGTCCCCTATCCCTGCTGAGGGATTCCCTGTGTGGGAACTGCCCGTCCGTCCCCCTCATCCTGAAGCCTGTCAAACCCCCAGCAGGCCCAGCGTGCAGGAGCTGGGCAGGCTGCAGATGAAATCACAGCTGGAAGGGGCTGGGCTGGGGCTGCCACTCCAGGGTGGGGCTCAGGGTCACAACCCTGGGAACCGGCAGCCAAAAAGGGAGGATGCCTTGTGCGAGGGAGCAGGGGGAAACACACACAGCGGCATAGAGAGGGAGGGACGGAGGCAAACTCCAGCTGAAGCCAGCCACGTTGCAGGCAGCTTGCGGACAGAGGCTCAGTTCTGCTTGGAGACCTTTCCTGGCATCTCCCCAGAGGCCCAGCGCAGGTGGTGCTCAGACATGGACTGGAGCAGGAGGCAGGGCCTGGGGCACCGAGGGGCCCAGAGCGCTGGGGGAGAGCGGACTAAGTCAGGTACTGTGAGAGGGGAAACTGAGGCACAAAAGAGAGTCAGCCAGAGGCCTGAAATGAGAAGGCCCTGATGTCAATGTCTTCTAGAACCTATTCCCATTTCCTGCTTCCTGTAGGGTGGAGCTGAGATTAAATGGCCATTGAGGGGGGCCTGTAGTACCAATGTGTGCTTTAGAGATCCAGAGGTCAATACAAGGCCTGGAGCCCACGGGAAGGATGTAGAGAGGAAGGCATAGGAATGGAGCAGTTAGGGCTGTGGCCTCCATGAGCACTGGGCACTCAGTGAGGGGACTTAGCCTTGAGGGACCAGAGATGGATAGAGAGGGCCATGATGGGTTCCTGGGATGATGGATTTGGGACCCATGTTAAGGAAGCTGGGCTGAGTCAGAGAGCAGATGTCTGGAAGACATGATCTAGACCTGGTCTAGAGTGTTTCGAGGAGTTCTGGCGATGCTGGGACTTTTCCAGTAATGTGTCCAGGAATGGGAAGCCCCAGGTGGAGCCACCAGGAGGAAACAAGAAGTGTTGGGGTACAGGGAGAAAGAAAGGGTGCCTGGCATCTGGATGCCCCCCCCCCCCCAACACACACACTGGGAAGTACTAGATGGGAAGGGCGGTTTTATCCCTCCACTATCCAAGGCTCTGCCAAAAGACCACAAGGAAAAGAATCAGGACGGGTCAGGGTGTATGTGTGGGGGGTGGGGTGGGGACAGCAGCAGGCACAAGGCTTCATCCTAGCAGGATGTGAGAACATCTGAGCAGACTCTGCTTGTGCCTAGAGGCAGTAGCTGGGGACGTGCAGATGACCAAAGGTGCTTCAGCAGCTAGGCAAAGCTTTGGAAGACCAATTGTCCCATTTCGACCCAGAGTTAGGTGAGAGAGAAGGGTTGGGGTAGGGTCCCCAGGGCTATGACATCTCCAGGTCTGGAAGGGCCCAGTGGCTCTGGGCCCTAGGGAGGTGTGTCTGGTCAGTACACTCATCTCATGCTTCTTTGTACGGCCTTATGTTTAGTAAGGAGACCCTGATCTCATTTTACCCTGTCTTCTCCCTCACTGTCCCTGAGACATCCAGTAATCTACCAGCAAGGACCCACACCAGGTGTTGGGACCCTGACTTAGACTGTAGAAACACTGTTGAGAGTCACCTTCATACTCTGAGGGCAAGCACCAAGGGATTTCCAAGGAGTGTCTGGTGGTGGTGGTGGTGGTGTGGGGGGAGCATCAGCCATTCCTCAGCACCCTAAGGAATCTGGGGTCCCATTTTGCCCAGCATCCCTGGATCGCTGCTTTAGGGGTCCCTTCAGAATAGAGAGGCTGAGGCACCTTCCTGAAGTGCCTCCCCAGATGGTCCCAACGAGACAAAATTTCATGTCTTCCCAGACCTCACAAGTACCAATCAGTAGAGGGGGCATGCTGATGGATGTAAGGGGATCAGAACCTTTGGCACACTAGCACCATACCCCCTGTAGTCTCTCTTTGCCTACTGGCAATGGGCAGGCTAGAGAAAGGCCACCCCTAAAGTAGCTTCCAGCGTCCACGTTCTGCTCTACTTTATGGCTGTCTAAAGTCCAAAAGGGCCACAGCCCCCCTTCCTGGAAACAGCTTCTCAGTGGAACCTCAGCCTGACTCCTCCAGCTGCCCCGCAAAGCCCCCCCCCTCCCAGGAGTCACAAAGGGAGCCTCCAGTCTGTCACCCCCCCCAAACCCAGATGAACCTGGGGCGTCTGAAGGGCACAAGGCTGGGGACCCCATCTGAGTCCCCCTGAGATCCCCTTCCCACCAGACCCATCAGCAAACGACGCCCAGAGCAAGCCACTCAGGAAAACCACAGGGCGTTTTTTTTTTGTTAAGACTTCATTTTAATTTTATCAATCAAATTCTTAGAAGAAGGAAAAAGTCTGCCCTACCCACCCTCCCCCCTCACTCGTTCCCCCTCCCCCCCTCACTCTCACTTTCTTCCATTCATAATTTCCTATGATGCACCTCAAACAACTTCCTGGACTGGGGATCCCGGCTAAATATAGCTGTTTCTCTGTCTTACAACACAGGCTCCAGTATATAAATCAGGCAAATTCCCCATTTGAGCATGAACTTCTGAAAACCGCCTGCATCTAAGGTCTCCTCCAAGGCCCTCTGGAGTCCAGCCCATAATGAAGGTCTTGGCCGCAGGTAAATCCACGCGCCGGGCGCCGATTGCGAGTCCCCGCTGCGGGCGCGCCGGCAGCCTGGGGCGCTGGGCGAGCACCCGCGGGACACCCGCCCGCCGCGCCACTCGGACACTTGGGGCGCCCGCGCAGTCCCGGGCCAGCCGGAGGCGCTGGGTGGCGGCCGGGAGCGAGCGCCGCACATGGCCCGGGCACCGCGCGCCCAGCCCGCCGGGGCCAGCAGGTTGGCGGCGAGGGACCCGGACGGCGCAGCCTTGCTCCGGCGCCTCCTCTCCTCGCCCCCCTGCTCTCCCGCGCTGCTCCTGCTTCTCCGCTGTCGCCCGGATTCACCCTCCCTCTTTCTTTTTCTTTCTTTCTTTCCGCTTTCTCTTTTCCAACTGCGTCCCGGGCTGCTCCCTGGGAGGGGCGCAGGCGGCTGAGCAGCTTGCAAACTCCGGCCAGGACCGGCGCAGGTGCCGCTTCCGTCTGCTAGTCCCTGGAAAGCTGTGATTGGCGCGAGGTGAGATGCGGGTATGGGTACCCTCGCAGCCATCCCGGGGCCTTAACACTGTCTGGGGATGCTGGGATCATTAGGGGACACCAGGGGAAGGAATCTAAGGTTCTATGGACTTTTCAGTCCCAACATGGAGAGTTCAGGTGGGAGGTCTCCAGCCTTCAAGAGTTGATTTCAGCCTCTATTACCTTCTGGTGTCTTCAGCCGGGTGTTGGAAAGGCCGGGCTGGGGTGAGGGGGCCGGGGTAGCTGAAAGTGAAGGAGGGGCAGGCGCCCCGGCGCGGGGGGAGGGGGGTGATCCTGGACAGGCCCGGACAGCTCCCCGCTCTCCTGACACCTTTCGCTTTCCTCTTGCGTGTCCGCCTGCGACCTTTTCCCTGGTCTCTTTCCTGGTTGCACCATTTCCTCTCCCTCCAAAGTGTGTGGAGTTGGGGGGCACGCGCGGGGGTGGGGGGGGTGGGGAGCTGTAGCAAGTTGGGGTGACAGAAGATTTGGATGGAGAGTGGTGACTCTGCAGAACACACAGGTGGAAGGTCCTCCATAGGGGACCCCGTTGAGGAAGGATAGAGATGGGATTAGAAGCAATTGGCCTAGGGAGCCAGAATCAAGCCGCGGGTTTGAGACACCGCAGCCCCCAGCCTCCACGGTCCGCACGGGGTCCAGTTTGGAGTTCTAGGCTGCAAAGGGCCAATGAACATCAAGTAAATTAAAAATCTGGCCCATCCTGGGAGGGGGAAGAGAGGCTTTATTTCTCTTCCCATCTGCTGGACGGGGAAACTGAGGCCAGGGAGCAGAGAAAGAGAGAAGTGCTTTAGAGAGAACTCGGGCAAGAGACCTGGAGTCAGGGAGCCCGGGAACTGCCGCAGAGCAGTGAAAGGATGGAGGGTGAGGGGAGGTGGGAGGGTGAGGGGAGGTGGGAGGGTGAGGGAAGGTGGGACGGGCTCCTCACCCGGGCTCCTCACCCAGCCCCCGGGCAACAAGCCGCGAGCCTCAAGCCAGTCTTCCGGCTTTTCCATTCACCCTTCTTGTCTCTTCCCAGGAGTTGTGCCCTTACTGCTGGTTCTGCACTGGAAACACGGGGCAGGGAGTCCCCTTCCCATCACCCCTGTGAACGCCACCTGTGCCACACGCCACCCGTGTCACGGCAACCTCATGAACCAGATCAAGAATCAACTGACACAGCTCAATGGCAGTGCCAACGCGCTCTTCATTTCCTACGTAAGTTCCCGGGTGGCGTGGGATCCCGAGGAAGGCGGGAAGCTGCCTGGGCTGCAGGGGAGCCCTGAGGAGCTGGAAGACACAGTGGGAAGGGGCTTGGCTCAAGCAAGCCCATACATCCATGGCTTCCTCCTCACATCCTAGCCTAGGCTAGAGGCTGGCAGTCACTCTTCCCAGTCGCCAGTGAGTGGAGAGCAGAGCTGGGATGAGAGGTGGGGACTTGTCACGCGGCTCAGGGTGGGCAAAGAAGAGGGATAAGGCAGTGAGTGGACAAGGGGGTGTCATTGAAAACATTGGGGTGCCCAGGAAGAGACTGGGGTGATTGAAAGTGCAAGTGTGTGTGGTGTTCTGGCTGAGGTGACGCCTGTGAAATGCCACATTTCCTCTCTATCCATTTATGTCACAGTGACCTTGATGAGTGAGTTCACTCCTCTGATCACTGCTGACTCATGATTCTAGTTGCCTACAGGGCAGTAAGTTGAGTCCCCACAGGTGGGGAAACTAAGGGGCAAAAGCTTGCCCCAAGGGGTGGTGGCAAGCTGGAACACTCACCCTGACTCCCATGTCCTCTCTCCTCTGTTCCTTTGTTCTTTAGTACACAGCTCAAGGGGAGCCGTTTCCCAACAACGTGGACAAGCTGTGTGGGCCCAACATGACAGATTTCCCGCCTTTCCACGCCAACGGGACAGAGAAGACCAAGTTGGTGGAGCTGTATCGGATGGTCGCGTACCTGAGTGCCTCCCTGGGTAACATCACCCGGGACCAGAAGATCCTGAACCCGGGTGCCCTGAGCCTCCACGGCAAGCTCAACACTACTGTCGACATCATGCGTGGGCTCCTCAGCAACGTCCTCTGTCGATTGTGCAACAAGTACCGCGTGGGCCACGTGGACGTGACCTACGGCCCTGACACCTCCAGCAAAGATGTCTTCCAAAAGAAAAAGTTGGGCTGCCAGCTCCTGGGGACATACAAGCAAGTCATTAATGTGGTGGCCCAGGCCTTCTAGACAGGGAGGTCTTGAGGATGCCATGGACTAAAGGATTTCAGGAGCAGGATCCAGATGCGGGGAGGGGGGAGGGGCTCAAAGTGTCCTGGGGTTCAGGGCATTGCTAAACGCAAAGGGGACTGCTGGCAGACCCCAGGGATTTCCAGCCACTCATGGAACTCTGGGCTGGGCCGTGATGGAGGCCAGCAAAGCTGAAACTTCCATAGGCAGGGCCTCCATATAGCCCAGCGCCAGCTAGAAACAGCAACAAGAGTGTTGGATTGACTAAGTGTGATTGGGTGACGAGGTTAAGTGGGTGAGACTTCTGTCTTACTAACTCCCTCAGCCTCTTGTCCACTAGGCGTGTGAACAAGATGCACACATTGTCTACAGCAGACAGCAAAGGTCTGGGGAGTCTCCTGCCCCCTGCAGAGTGACCACCATCTGGGCCTTTGCTGTCCCTTTGGGAGACTCTGGAAGGCTTGGTTGGCATGTGTGCAGGCCAGAGGGTCCAGAAGGACTCCTTATCTCTTTGAAACTTTGTGGGTGGAAGACAGAGAGGGTACCCTGTGACAGAATGTATCTTCTCTTGGGTTTGATCAGAGAATTCAGGCTTAGGGATTGTCATGCTAGCTGGAAGATTCTGGAAGGTCACTGGTGTGCAGGCTCTTAGGGAAGAAGCGAGGCCGTCTTCAGGTCTGGAAAGGAAGTCCCTGGAAGAGGATGAGCCCATCGAAGTCCAATGGGCTCATTCTTTTCTCTGTAGTCTCCCCCACAGCCTGGCATGGTTGGGGTCTCCTAGCTGGACCTAGAGGTAGGGTGTGCGCAGGTAGGAAGAAGCAGGTTGCAAAGGCAGGTGAGGTGTTCAGCAGGTCCCAGAGTCCTCCCAGGGGAGGATCTCTAACTCTAAGAGCCAGGGAGGGAGCAAGGCCGCCATGCTAGGGTAGCAGCGGACTCCAGGTTTCATCTGCTTTTATTGACCCTGGAGAACAGGTAATCCCAAACAGACAGACTGGTAGCTTAGAGTAGAAGGTCATGTCTGAGGCCCTGGAGGTCACACAAAGGTACTTGAGGGGACCAGAGGCTGTCTTGGGTCCCTAGAGCATGTAAAAGCAGAACTTGAGGTCAGGGTCTCAGGGAAGCTAGAGACCCCAGAGCGCTGCGTATGATCCAGTGCTGCTGTCTATTTATTACTATATCCTATTTATGTTAACTTATTGGTGCTTTAAATGGCAAAGTTAATTCCCTGAAACAGTATGAGGCCCCTTACGTGGGAGCCGGGGTCCAGCCTCACCTATTGGGGTTTGGTCTGGGAGCTGATGATATTACAGGTAGAGTAAGTCTCATGGGTGAAGCCTAGAGAAAGGTCAAGATCGGAGAGCTGACTAGCTCCCCGGCCTCACTCACACTGGGACTCACTTTGAGGGTGTCAGGGTCCCCCAGAAGGAGCTGGGCCAGTTTGTGGAGTGGCTGATTTTTCCCCCCTCTTTCTGGTCTCCAGGGGGGTGGAACAATTGGTTGTTGTTGTTGTTGTTTTGTCCCACGGTGCTCTCTGGCGCCCCCTGGATTCCGGCTATGTGTCACACCATTCATAATGAAGTGAATGGCTCTGGAACCTTGGGCAAAGCGGATTCTTCGTTCCTCAACGATCCGCTGAAGAGCACTGAGACGTCCTGACCGGGCACACCGCGTGCTTCCACCCCACCCAGCATGGAAGCTCCTCGGGTGGCCTGAACACCCACAGAATGCAGGAAGTTGGGGCAGTGCAGGCCCTGAACTGGGCCTGAACGGCTGCCCAGTGCTCCGGAGAAGGAGAGAGCAAAAAGCCTGAGACGCCTGGGACACAGACCAGGAAGCTGTGGTCCTTGCTTCATCGCTGCCTTCCCACTCCCGCCCATGTCTGGGCTTCCAGGCAGGGAATCCGATCTGATCTCTCCTTTGTGCTGGGGCCAGGCAAGCAGAGGAACGCCCTCGATCTGGGAGCAGGGTAGCGCGGAAGGCAGCCAAGCTCGGGCAGTGGCTGACTGCAGCACTAGCTGCCTCTCAGCCTCCGAGCAGGGCGGGTCCTTAGCAGTTGAGGCCTCAGGATTCTGCTTCATGCGTGTTTGCACCTTTTTCTGTCATTCTCCAAGCACTTTACCTGGACGGCAGGAGGCTAGCCCCTGAAGCTCTGGGTAGGACAAGGCCTGGAACCGTGCACGGGCGCAGCCAGGAGACTCACGGGTGGTGTATGTGGCAGCGACACTGTGGCCCCACTCTCCTGCTGCTGCATCAGGCCCAGCTCAGGACTTTGGAGAAGGCTGCCCTTCTCCAAACTGAGAGGCAACTTGTCTAAAAGCCAAGATGATTCCACAGCTGGGGCCTGCTGGGTCTTGCCATCACTTCACATTCTTATGGGCATGGATTCCCTGGGCTCAGCCCACCTGGCAGCTTTCAAGGTTCAGGGACCAATGGACTCTTCCTCTGTGTGCACAGCCCCCTGGCTCCACAACGCAGCCGCCATCTGCCTACATCTGACTCCAACAGTACAGAGCCGTTTTGCACAGCATCCCAGAATCATGGAGCCTTTGGGAAAACAAAACAAAAACAAAAAACAAAAAAACCTTTAGGGGCAGGTAGCTGTGCACCTTGATATCTTACACCTGCTAGCGTTGACTCCCATCTGGCATGATGGGTAATGTGCCTGGGCCGGAGAAGGGGGGTGGGGTGGGGCATTTTGCAGTTTATCAAGAGAGAAGCATCGGGTCCTTTATTTATTATTTAAAACTTCAACCCCGAAAGCACTGATAGTTCACTGGTCTCTCCTCTCTGTCCTTGCCTACTTCCGTGTCCTTGATCCTCACTCTAGCAATCCAGCTCTGCTTTGCTGGCTCTCTGGAGCAGACATGGCACGTGGGCCAGGACCCCAGAATCTTGCATGGGAGTGTCTTGAGAAGTGCAATGGTGTGGCTGTCTGCATTTGAATGATCCCCAGCCCAGCCCAGGCTCTCCTCTGCACTGCTGGTTCAGCCCATGGGGCCTCAGCTCCTTCCCCTTTCCTTTTCACTGGAAGGGACTTGGCCTTGGGTGACAAATTCCTCTTTGATGAATGTACCCTGTGGGAATGTTTCATACTGACAGATTATTTTTATTTATTCAATGTCATATTTAAAATATTTATTTTTTATACTGAAGGAGTACCTTTTTTTAAAAAAGAAAAAAATGAATTAATAAAGAACCCACTCTTGGCAAGCCTTCTGGAGTGTATTGATATGGGGGGGGCAGCTTGTGGGGACTTGGCTGGACAAAGGACAGAAGGGTTGGAAGATGAGGTCTCCTCCATTGGGCCAGCGTCAGCAGGGGTAGGGGGTGGGGTTTTACCCCAGGAATAACAAGGTGAGTGGTGTCTAGAATATGAGATGCCACCAAGAAAGGACAGATTACTTCCATGGGTGCTACTGTATCATTTCACTAGCCACAAAACACTCACAACAGCCCGGTTGGTCTGTTTCCATTCAGCTGAGGAGGAGACTGAAGCCCAGAGAGATGGAACTACGTGTGCAGAATAATTTGAAATGTGGAGGTCGACCCCTCCCAATGAGAGGTGCAGCTAGTCCCTAGACCAATGGGTGTGGGCCTGCTCAGCTCCCAGCCTCATGTTCTTCCCTTTGCATGGAGTTTCAGGGACTTGGAGATGCCGGCTGTCTGGAGCTTTATCACTAGGAAGGGTCCATAGTGACGTAATGGGTATGGGCTCAAAAGACCTACATGAAGGAGACAGGTCCTACCGAATCCATGAGACACTGGGCTCTAGCTGGGATAACCAGCCAGCCATGACAGCCTTTCTGTTAGACTTTTCGGGGTATAAATGGCTCCTCAGGAGCACTCTGTCACCCCATTCTCTTCCACTGAAAGATACCTCCACAGTGACCTTTCTCCTATTCCTTGGGGAACAGCGGAGGTTCAAACTGGGTAGCCACAGACAGATGTGTCTGGTGGGTCCCCTAAATATCTCTGGGGCTTTGGTCTGGAGTTTGAGTCTGGGCTTCCCTGGGAGATTGATTTTGGAGAGCAGGGCAGGGTTTCTGCATCTATGAATTGATGCACAGATGTGTACGTGGGCTGTGGCCTGGCAGCTCAGGCTGGACGAGGTAAGGGCTAACTCTTCTGGGAAGATGCCAGCGACAAAACTTCCTAGGAGTTGGGGTCAGGGGCAGGAGGTTATGGACTTCCAGAGCCGTCGGGGTCCCTCAGCCAGCGTCCTCTTTTCTCCTCGGTGCCAGGATAGGATCCACTGCCTCCCACCTCTCCAGAACTGCTTAGCATGCACTTCACTGGGGGCTGTTTAGAAACGTGGGATCTCATCATCTCCCTCCAGCAAGGACAGACTGCAGCATCAGAAACCAGCCAGATCCCCGGGCATCTGTGGGTGAGAGGGAGACTACCCTAACCCGCTCCTCCTGAGATCTCTATGCCAACTGGAGCACAGTTGCCCAGGCCTGGAAGTCAGCGGCAGGGAAGGCTTTGGCTCATCTCCTTGCGGGAAGCTGCAGTTAGCTGCCTGTCCACCTGCACGCAGCTGCACACTGCCCCACCCAAGCAGGCCCTTATCCTGAATCCTTATCTATGGTTCGGGTAAAGCAGGTTGAAGGTTTTTAAGAGCACAGGCAGGGGCTGCAGGGGTGTGACCTAAGGTGGCCTCTGGGGCTGGATTTCTCACCCAGGTTTTTGGTTCCTGGATTGAAATGACCACCTGCCTGCCCTCTGGGAGAGGGCTCTGGCTTGGCCTGATAGAACAATGGACTATTAATTGGCTATTGGGTCATTCTGGAGAGGACAGTGGCAACTGACTGTGGTAGGAGAAAGCGGCGTGACGGGTCTGCTGTGCTGGGAAAGGCTGGCTGGGGTCCTTGCCTCTCAGTGACCATCTATCTTTGTATCTGTGAACTTTCGAGAGCAATCAGCGATGAGATCTGTCCTCTACCTAATAGTGGTACCCGAAGGAGCGGAGGGACGGGGAGACAGAGATGTCATGTGCATCACATATCTCTCCAAGTCTAGCCTGTCCTGCCATGGATGACAGGGACACAAAGCTGGGCGAATGTCACACCCCAGCTGTCTGCTTTGTGGTGAGAGTCTCGCAGTTCCCCGATGGGTATAGCAGGGACAGTTTTGTTAGCTCTGAATCCAAGGCCAGGGCCAGGCTGCTGGCGACAAACTGGAGAGTGTGAATGAACCTCCCAACAATTGCTCCCCTGATGGCAACTGAGACCCAAGTCCACAGGACCCAGGTGACAAAGGCCTCATGCCCTCAGGTACATGGTGGAGCTGTGGGACTAGAGACTTTGCCTATGAGACTCCCCCAGGAATTCAAGAGGACAAGGCCCCCGGTCTTAGAGGATGACCGCCAAGAGATATTCCATCGTATCCACAGTTTCCAAAGAGCTCATCTTTTGGTCTTCTGTTCCCTTCTGTTTCTAGCCGTCATCTGCACCTGGCCATAGCAAACATGGTCGGAACTGATAAGGGCCTCTTTGTACCAGGCTTTTTACCTAAGGGGTTCAAGTGTTAACGCAGAAGAAAGAGAATTTTCTAAGTTAAAACCCCAGTTTTGAAGATAATGCAGCAGGAGAATTCATTTATTGCATCAAACCACCCCGTTTTCAGTAATAAATGTGAATGGCATAATGGAGCCAGCGGTGTGTTTATCTCCTGATTACAGCCGTCATTGTCCGCGGCAGTAGCGACCAGCAGTTCACAATAGAAAGTGCTTTAAACCCACTGATAGCACAGAGCATCAAAGACGCAGAAGATACAAGCTGAACCGGAAGACTAGGACTGAACGGGGTCCAGAGTGCAAGGGGCCACGCAGTGACTGTAGCTGACCTCAAAGGGAAATGTCGTCTTGTTATGTGACTCTCACACTTAGAAAGGAGGAGGACTGAGGTGAGCAGAACCCGGGGAGGACTGCGCTCCGAGGGAACTTCCCCTAGAAACCCCTGGAAGGTGTGAGTGGGGCCTACTTTCAGCAATGCCTGTATCCCTGGGAGACCCTTCCTACCGAAGTCTGTGCAAATGCTGAGGCCCAGTGCAACCCAACAAGGGGACTCCACCAGGGGACAGGATGACAGGCATGCAGTAGGCCTTTGTCCCTCCTCTAAGGGGAGACTTTTGAGTCTTGATACTGAATATGTCTCAGAAGTTTCCATCTTCCCTCAGGCTTTCAAAACTCACTAGGGGTCTGAGGAGCAAGGCAGAGTCTCATTAGGTGCCCCTGGCTAGCCTCAAACTCAGGATCCTTCTGCCTGCCTCAGCCTCCTGAGATCACAGGCAGGCACCATCATGCCCCATTCAGTCTCTCTCTCTCTCTCTCTCTCTCTCTCTCTCTCTCTCTCTCTCTCTCTCTCTCTCTCTCTCTCCCTCTCTCTCTCTCTCTCTCTTCTCCCCCCCCCCCATTGGTTTTTCAAGACAGGGTTTCTCTGTGTAGTCCTGGCTGTTCTGGATCTCACTCTGTAGACCAGGCTGGCCTCCAACTCACGAGATCCGCCTGACTCTGCCTCCTGAGTGCTGGGATTAAAGGCGTGCACCACCACTGCCCAGCAAGCCCCACTTTCAAAACCCTTTTTGCTTATCTCTGTGTGTGAGTTGTGTGGTGCGAGTGTGTACATGTGTTTGTGTGCGCCCCAAGAGCGTCACAGCAAAGGCTTTCCTCCATTGCTTCTCTCCATCTTAGTTTTTGAGACAGAGTCACTCACTGAAATCGAAGCTCACCAGTTGTACTGACTGGCCAACAAGTCCTGAAATCCTCCTGCCTCTGTCTGCTCAGCATTAGGACTGCAGGGATGTGTTGCCGTGTCTCGGTTTTCTGTGGGTTCTGGGGATCCCAACTGTGGTCCCCGTGTTTGTACAGAAAGCATTTTACTACTGTCTTTACATCTCTCCAGACCGTCAAAACCCCCTTTTTACTGCTCTATAACAAACCCCTAGAACAGGCAGCAGGGGCCTTCTCCAGGAAGGTTCTGTGAAGGAGCAGAGGCGGCGGCAAGGATGTTCTGAGGGAGGCTGAGGAAAGAGGACTTGGGAAGGGATTTAGGGCTTGTGGCCTTGAGTGTCTGCCCTCACCTTATTCCAAGGCTTCTTGGGTCCTCTGGAACCCTGACGGAAAGTCTTTGGCCACTGGCTTTGGCATCCTGGCAGCTTCCGGAGCTTCCTCCTGCAGTCAGAGGCCCAGCTTGAATCTGTCCCTTTGACTTGGGGAAGTCTGGCCTCACCCCAAGCGCCAAATATTTCAATTATGAGGACGTGGTCCAGCCCTGCCCACTCCATTCAGCCTCGGGGACTGGGGGCGGGTGTATGTGAAGAAGAGAGGGAGAGCCGCAGACGGACCACAGATGGGGACCAAGCCGGGGTTCAGCCAGCCGAGCAGACAGGCTCTCTCCACTGTACTGACACCGAGTGAAACCACTGGCTGAGAGGAAACTATGCACGAGGCATTTTTGTCATTCTTCGCAGCCTGGCCAGCTCCTGCCCAGACGGTCAATGAATCAAAGCCAGAAGGCCTTTACCTGCCAGGGCTCTTTCTGCACCCACCCCCCCAGGCCTCTGGGCCTAGCAGGCCAGCTGGAACCCTTCCAGGTCCCCAGAAAGGATGATCTTCGATCTTTATAGGGAAAAATGTGTCACAGGCAAGGGCCAGGTGTGGCTAGCCCACGGGTTCAGAACCCTGAGTCCCCTTCTGCCTGCTCTCCTCATCCTCGCCCGTTTCATGAGTGCCGTTGAATTCTGCCCTACCCTGCCTAAAGTTAGGGCTGGCGCTAATGCTCCAATGCCTGGGATCCCAACTTTGGGAAACACATCTTTGCAGATGTCACGTATTAAGAATCTCAGCCTGAGATATCTTGGATTATCTAGTCAGCCCGAATTCTAAGGAAAAATGTCTTCACGGGACACACACAAGGCAAGGCAGGGGAGACGGCTGTGGAAGGCAGACTGGGTGATACTGTGGCAGGCCAAGGGCTCCATGGGCCACTGAAGCTAGAAGGGGCCAGCAAGGGCCTTCCCCTGGAGGCTTTTTGGCAGTGTGTTCCTGCCAACATCTCATGTTTAGACTCAAGGTTCCCAGGGAGTAGGGGAAGAGAGTTTGGTTGGCTGAAGCCACCTAGCTTGTGGCAGTGTGTGAGGACAACCCTGAGACTGCTGTGCTTGGAGAAGTGTTCTCTGAAGGCTTGGTTACCAGGAAGTAGTGAGGTCAGCCGGGCGGTGGAGGTGCACGGCTTTAGTCCCAGCATTTGGGAGACAGAGGCAGGCGGATCTCTGTGAGTTCGAGGCCAGCCTGGTCTACAAAGCAAGTTCCAGGACAGTCAAGGCTACACAGAGAAACCCTGTCTCGGGGGAAAAAAGAACACTTGTTCTTGCTGAGGACCCAGTTTTGATTCTTAGCACCCATATGACAGCTCATAACCATCTATTACTCCAGTTCCCGGCCATGCGACACCCTCTTCTGACCTCTGAGAGCACTAAGCACACATGTGAGGGAAGCATCCATACACATGAAATAAGATAAATCTTTAAAAAAGAAAGAAAAAGGTGGGTCCAGTAGCAGGTCTTGGGTCACTGGGAGCATGCCGCGATAGGGCTTGTGGGAACTTAGCCCTTTCCAACCTCTGTTCCACCACACTGTCCTGTTCCACCAGCTAGCAGGTCACGGAACACAGACTCGGACTTCCGACTCTGTGACTGAAGGAACGGCTCTTTTCAGGTTGTCTCAGGCATTTTGTTACAGCAACAGATTCACCTGCCTCCTGTCGCACGCACCCAGATCTTTGCCACGCCGTCTCTCTACCTGTACCAAAGCTGCTCAAATCAGACTCTCTGTGGCCTGAGGTCCCCCACCACTGCCACAGCCACATCCCTCTGTGTTGTTGCGACAGCCTTCATGCTCATCTCCTTGCCTCAAGGCTTTCCGTCTGATCAAGCCATGTCGCTTCAAAAGTTTTAAAGTTTCTGCACAAGATGCCAACAGGATAAGGCCCATGTCTTGTCAGTCACGATCTAATTCCCAGCTCAAGGCTGACTTCAAGTGCATGGACAGGGGGCTTCGGCAGAAGGGCCCTGAGCCTGTTAACAAGCTGCTGTTGCTACCTGGCATATCCATCTCCCAAGCTAGCCTTCCGGGCTTGCCAGCTACACGCGACAGCTCCCATCAGCCACAGCAGAGGCTTAGACGTCTGCCGTCTGCCAAGTGAGCGTCACATCCTCCACAGCTTGACTCCTGTCTTTGTTTTGGCTCTTTGTCTAGGATGCCTGCTCTCTTTGGCTATGTGCAAGATTCTGATTCTTCAAGGCTATTTCCCTAGAGGCTACCTATTTGTGAATTGTTCTCTGACTCCGTAAGTTGGGTTCTTCTGGACCAGGGTTTGCGTCTTTGTGAGCCTTTCCAGGGCTGTGGAATTTGTCCAACTTTCCCTTCACGGGATCACATTTCCCGAGAACCTGTTGTTCATTGAGCATCTACTGCATACAGAGCATGTGGTGGCTTCTCCCCCAGATCCTAGCAATAATGCTTTCACTATTTGAGGGCCGGGTATCCAAACATGCTCTGCTGTATAAAATGAGGAACACACCAGCCAGCATTGTCCACACTAGTGAGAGTTTGGAAGGATAGACTCTTGCTGGGCCTGGGGGTATGAGCCTGTAACCCCACCTATTCAGGAGGCTGAGGCAGGACGATCACCAAGTACGGGACATGTCTGGACTGCAGAGTGAATTCAAGGTCAAGCTGAGAACTTAGGGAGACCCTGTCTCAAAACAAAAAGTAAAAAGAGGGACATAGCTCAGTGGCAGAGACATTTCCTAGCATGTGTAAGACCCTGGGTTCAGTTCTCAGTTAACAAACCCTCCTAAAAACAAAACAAAACAAAACCAACCAAACAAAAAAAACAGCCAGAGTCTTGGCCTATTTCAAAACAGAAAGGCAGGGGAAATTGGATGGGGAGAGGGCAGAGAGAGATAGCATGAGATGCCCCACCTCTCAGGCATCTGGTTGAAGCAGAGGAAACTAATTCCAGCCAAATTAACAACTGCTTAAGTCCATTCTCCTCCCCAGCTGTGAAGCCCAGTTTTCTAGAAAACACTGGAAGTCCCATTTACAGGGAAAGGGTAGGGCATGGCTAGTGCTAAGACATTTTAACTGCTTACTGTCCCTTGAGGAGTCCATGCCCACACTTGGGCATGTCTCTCTTCTGGGCGCCTCTCTCCTAATGCTCATGCTTACACGTATATTAAAATCTTTACTAAGACCTCTAACTTGACTTCATAAAATTAACTAGTTCTGAAATTATCTTTGGAGTGGAAGGCACAAATTTGGGGTTGTCCTGATTCAAGATCTCTAAAAGATTAGGAGAGTTCCTCAGGCTGTCAGGGGTGGCGGTTACAGAGTTGCATGTCCATGGCTTCACAGCTGGCAAAGCCAGCCCATTGCAATCTGCACCTTGAGGGGACTCTCGGGGCTCTGTTCATCCCAGGTGACAGGAGCTGAGGAGCCATAAGGCATAGGCCCACAAGGCCTCTGTTAAGCTTCTTGAATCCTAGGGGCCACAGGCTGCTCCTGAATCCCATGAGTGGCAGCTGATAAAGCCTCTATGCAGTCAGGTAGCACCTGCATGTCAATGCCCTATCGACCTCAAGGGTCATTAATTTCGGGAATTCTCCAGCACCCACACTGCCATAGAAACTGTCAGAAGGTGAACCCCAACTCTCTTACTAGAGGAGGAACTAAACAGGGTGTCTCCAGGTCCAGCAGAGAAAGTCCTGCTGACTCCCTGCCCTAGTTCCGGGAGGTCCAGCTTCCTGGAAGCAGGGACAGCCAGGCAGAGGGAGACAGACGCTGGTGGAGGGGGCCGGGCATGAGGTCAGGCCCACGTCAGCCCTTCTCTCTTTCTCCTAACGTGGCTGGGAAGAGGCTGCTGAGTGAGTGCCAGCCACAGAGGAGGTCTGTCCCCTGCTTTGGGGCCAGACCACAGGCAGCCACGCTGGGCCTCGGCCAGGCCCGGGGGAGGGGTGTTCTCAGCCCCCAGCTCCTCTCTGTCTGGGCTTTGGGACCCCTCCCCATCCCAGATCCCAGCAGCGGTCCAGGGCTCTTCCAAGCAGGTGAGGTCATTGTCTCCACCAGACCAGCTTGACGCAGAGAAGTCAGCCACCCACATGGCAGGATGCATACACCCGGGTACCCCTCTCCCCATAGCAGCCCCAGGCCCCTGACTCTCTCCAAGGGACCCACAGGAATTCATTCCAACACCTGCTGGAGGGCAGAGGTGGGTGGGCTGAGAAAGAAAGAAAAGATAGACTCTAGGACCCTCAGAACCAGCTTGTGTCCAGCAGAACAAGCTGGAGTGAACCTGGAGTCGATTTGGGGCAGCCAGGTTCTGGAAGCTTTCCCTTCAACATTATTCTATACATGCCCACGGGACTCTCTTCTGCTCAGGGCTTGGCAGCGTCGAACCTTTAATTCTGTATTTGGGGTTTCCCAGTACTGCTTGGATTCTGGACACCAGAAAGTTCTTAGGGAATGCCTGGAGAGATCTGAGGCCTTTGGAGCAGGGAGGGAGGCCCTTAGGCCCAGAACAGGCAAAATCAGGAATTCTCATCCCTCACCAGGAGGCTTGGCACTCAGGAGATATTTTTGGCTGGCACACACCACTGTTGGGGAATCCTGGCTTCTATCAGGCCAAAGCCAGTGCTGTGAGGCTGCTTAAGCATGTGCCACAATACTCCGGGCAGCTCCGCACCTGTCAACAACCATCCCTCTCAAACTGAATGCTGTGTCACCAAAACGAATCTGCCACCCAACCAGCCACCTCTCATTTCTCCCTATCCAATCTGCTTCCCCTTCACAGTGACACCTGAGACATAACTGTCACTATGTGGTTCTTCGCTTTAGGTGTGTTTGTGCACACACACACATTCTTGTACATATCCACACATGCATACTCATGGTAATTAGAGAAGTCACTTACAGTCACCTTCGTACATGGAAGTGAGGTGGCCCTGGAATCTGAACGAGAACAGGCTGGGGGAGTGGGGTGGGGTTCCTTGTCGCTTGGACTCGAGATCCAGCACTTCATTCTCTGAGCTTCGGCTGTCAGATTACCATAAAGTAAGGCTGGTATGAGCTAGCGTGAGCCAGCACAGGCTTTGGAACCCGACTGCCCTGGCTCAGCCTCGGTCCCTCACTGGCCCTGGGGGTCAGGACTTCTCCTGTTTCTTTCTTTTTTTCTTTTTCTTTTTCTTTTTTTTTTTTTTTTGAGACAGGGTTTCTCGGTGTAGTTTTGGTGCCTGTCCTGGATCGAACTCACAGAGATCCGCCTGGCTCTGCCTCCCGAGTGCTGGAATTAAATGTGTACACCACCACCGCCCAGCTCCTGTTTCTTTTTGAGTTCCCCTTTCCTTGAATGTAAAATGGTGGGCCCTGCTCAACTCCCAGGGCCGCTGGGAAGACATATGAGATGTTACCCAGAAGACACACCTAATGCCACCTACACAGTAGCATTCCACGACAATGGTTGTTTTCCTTTGGAGTTCCAAGCCAGCCCAGTCTACACCCAGAGGTCAGTCAGCTATGTCCACCATCCTAGGGTTGCAGATAAAGTACATCTCAATGTCGCTGAGCATCCTGAATTTTGATATGCTCAGTTCAGCTGCCTGCCTGTTTTGTTTTTCTTTTTGTAAACAAAGCTTTATTAGAGCATAGCCAGGCCCACTAATTTACATATCCTCTGTATTTTTGTGCTATACCAGAGATGGGTAGTGGTGATGGAGACGGTAACAGTCCATGCGGATGGTAATCGATGGTATCTGACCCACAGAAAAAGCTGGCTGAGCTCTCGTCTGTGTCTGGAAATACTTACTCCAGAGTAGTTGGTATGTGAGCGAAGCCTGTGGAGTAACCGTTCCTTGCTGAGGACAGTGAACAAGGTATGCATGGGAGACAGGGGCCATGCTCCATCACCCTGGAGTCACAGCCTGAAAGAAATCGGGAAGAGCCCTGCCCTGGGGGTGGGGGTGGGGATGGTAACCTGGGTTCTAGACTTGGATTGTCACTGACTTTGAAATGACCTTCACAAAATCTGTTTGCGTCCTTTATTAGTTTAACGCATGCTTATGGAATTTGTAGTATGTTCAACACGCTGGCTGCACACAGGGCCCTGCTCCTAGGAGCATCCATTCCAGCTGGATGAAGAGTGGTGAGCGGTTCACAAACAGACAAGATGGTGTCCACTGCTAATAGGGTGCCCTGGAATCTGAGAAGGGGCTAGCTTAGCTGAGTAAGACCTGACCTAAGAGGAGACGCCTCAGTTTCCCCCTCTACTGCCCCATGGTACTGCCAAGGTTGCTTAGGGGAGAAACACAGTGCCCAGCCAACTGGCGTGTGCCTCCTAAAGCCCTTTGGGTAAGAGACCTTGGGAGGAGCAGGTGGCCCAGCTGTTTCCTCTCTTGTTTTCCCAGGGAAGCATCCTGCACTGTACTGGACCCAGTGGAAAGGCTTGTCGTGGGGGCTCCCTGCACAGTTCAGCCTCGGGGCAGAGCCCGTTTCTAGCCATTCTTGACAGTTTGGGTCATCCTCTCTTAAGCCTCCTCCGACCAGTGTCCTTTCAGGTAGGTGACAGGGCCTAACTGAGGGTGGTGGCATTGTAGTGGTCAGGCCGTGCTCCCCGAGGCTCCGGCACCCAACAGCCTGACCCCACACCGCAGACTCCCTCTGTTCCAATCCTTGCATATAGACCAGTCTCTGGCGGGATTAATCTGGTGAGTGAGTCATCTGAGTTGATGACTGATGATGAGGGGAGGCGGGTCCGGAAGTCGGCAGCTCGGAAGAGACACTGGAGGCCACACATTCACATTTCCACTGGGACCTTCAGTGCTGAGGCAAGTGGGTGACTAACAGACAAGTTTTAGGCCCAGGGCCAGTTGGTAGGTGTGCATGTGTGTGTGAGAGGTGGTGGGGGGTGGTGGTGGTCATACCCTGTGATATATAATGTGTGCGAAACATTGTTCCTTACTGGCAAGCAGGGCTTTCAAAGTTTCCTACCTTGAGCTCACCTCATAGGCACTCGAAGATTTAATTCCACACTGCCTCTCTGGGAGAAGCAGGCCTCATTCCAGACTTTTCTGCAGGTATTCATTCCACACCAGGCACCAGAACCCTACTGGGAAGCACAGGGCCCTCTCACAGAGAGGTCCATAGTCACTGCAGCTTGTAAGTCAGTGGTGGAGTAGGAGCAAGGAGGAGACGGAAGGCCCAAGACACGGCCGATGTCCTTGTGAAGACGGTCATTCAGCTCTCCATGGTCTGGTGCTCTTTCCTCTGTAGTAGCATTGGCCCAAGACAGCTCTGCTGTCCTCCTCTGCCAACAAGGGCACTCATTAGTATTCAAAGAAAAACAAGATTTTGTTTTGTGTTTTGTTTTTTCGAGAAAGGATTTCTCTGTGTAACAGCCCTGGCTGTCCTGGAAGTCACTTTGTAGACCAGGCTGGCCTCCAAACTCACAGAGATCAGCCTGCCTCTGCCTCCTGAGTGTTCAGATTAAAGGTGTTTGCCACCACACCAGGCCGAAAAACAAGATTTTGTATTCACAAAAGTTAGGGCAACAGTGGATTAAATAAAACAAAACAGCAAGTCTTTTTTGTGAAGCTTCTCAAAGTCTTCAGGACAGCTGGGTGGGAAAGGCGTGGATGGCATTCCAGGGACACCATCTGGGAAACGTTGACCTAACCACCTCCTTTGAGGTCCCATTAGCAAGACCCTGACCTGCCCTCCCCATCGGCCCTGCCCACAAGAAGGCTGGCCTTACGCTGAATTCTGTCAGAGGATCTCTGTCCACACCAGACCCTTTAGCCGTGGCCTGAGGAGTTTATCAGTGGGGGGAACAGGAGGGAATGAGACAGACAAAGCACTGCTTCTCCTGACCTAAATCGAAGCTTCACCCCACACCTGGAGCTGAACTCAAGGCCGCCCACCCTCACCTCATTGGGTCCCTGTAGAGACACTCAGCTGACCTCACCAGGCTCTAAGTCAAAGCTAGGGCTGGGGAGACCTTTCCAAAATATAAACTGGGACCTGGGAGATGGCTCAGCAGACACTTGCTGCTAAGTCTGGCGATCTGAGTTTGATTCTGGATCCTACAGACTGTGGTCACCTGACTTCCACGTGTGCGTGCACAAATAAATAAATGTGTTTTTTTAAAAAAAAAAAAAAAAAAAAAAAAAAACCACAACAAACCAAAAAGACAAATAACCGAGGTACCCGCTGCTTAAACACTTGGCAGCCTTCTGGTAGCCTGAAGATCAAGCCAAAAGCCTACTTCTCTGTTTCGTTCTCCATCAATTCCTGACTTGTCCTCCATAAAACTGAACAGTGTTAGGGGCCGATATGCCCTGCTCACTCCTGCTCTGTTTGACTCCGCCTCTGTGCATCCAGCTCACACCCTGAGCATCCCTCCTAGTCATGTTCTCTCAATGGTGTTAGTCTTCCTTGGAGTGATCCTCCTCTGCCTCCTCCCTGTGAGAACCCTTCGTGCGCCTAGCCACACACCCAATTTATGCAATGACCTTGGATGGATATTTTCTCTCTAGTTAGACCCCAGACTCCTTCTCCACCAGGGTCCCAGAATCCAGTCCCCACACACCTGCACTGATCGCTATGTACCCAAATTGTTCCGGACACCAGAAAACACAGGGATCCCAGGGGGACAGTAGAGCCCCAGGGAGGCTGCATGGTCCAGGTTCTCTCCATGTCTTCTTTTTCTGTGGAACAGGGATTTTTCTGAGTCACCGGACACATAACACAGAACAAGGTCTAGCCTGCACTAAATGATATGCATGTAGATCCTGCTGCATCTGGGGATCCCAGTGTCACTGAGTGGCACATATCCGAGCACCACAAACATAAAATGAGGCTATTGGATGACAAACTCCAGAAGTGGGTGGAATGATGTTCTACCCAAAAGACGGAACATGAGAATGTGATCTCATTGGCCAACAGCGTGGTCACTGTGGATGTACCTAAGTTGGTCCCTAGATGACGTCATCCTGGACTGTGAGGGGTTCACTCACTCTACCATCAGGTGTGCTTAGAGAAATGCAGAGGGTGCCTCTGATACAAGCTGCAGAACGCATAGCAGGACCCTCCCCAGGACCTCTGGGTGGACCTGACACCCCTGCTTCAGACTTCCGGCCTCCAGAACTGCAGATGAATGTGGGTGAAATGTCTGTTGTTTTCAGCCACAGTTTTTGGTGATTTACCATGGCAACCACAGAGAAAGAATTCTATTCCTCAGGGTCTCTCCCAGATCCAAGAAGATAGTCTCAGCACCCTTCTGAAGCCGAGACTCCAACTCTAGAAAGAACTATATATATATATATATACACACACACACACACACACACACACATACACATATACTAAGATATTTGTCGTGGACACCCTGTTTCCTTTCACATCACCCCTTAATGGCCTTCTAGCACCCATGGAAGTTACAGAAGAATCCCTCAAGATGTCTCGGCCTTAGCATAGGTTGTGCCTGCCCTCGGGGGCAAATGCATTTCCCCAACACCACACCTCTTCTGTCACTGGCCTGCACAGCCTGAAGATAGCTTAGATATTCTATTTCCAGCAGAACCTCTCTAACTGTTCCCCCAATCGGCTGCCTTAACCAGCAGAGTAAACCTTGGCCCTCTGTCCTAGAGACCATGTCTTCATCGACTTCTCAGTCATCAGCAGTTGACTGGATCCTGAACCCAGAGCAATCACTCAGCCCAGGTCTGTTTCTGGTCCTCAGCTAACAGACTCATGTCACACGTCCCAATTTCCAAGTCAGCCCGCTTGGCTCAGATTTGCTTCGGCCTTGGCAGGCCTCTGACACAAAGCTGGGGCCTCCATCACTGGTAAGCGATGCCATCTCTCTGGCTGTCAGTTTTCTCAACAGATAAAAATCAAAACGAAACAAAGACTTGCAGAGCAAAGCTCACAGGACAGAGCTGACGCTGGCGTCGCTTTCCAGAGCTCTGGCCTGGGACAGCTGTCTTCCAGAGGCTGTGCCCACAGCTGCCAGTCTAGGAGCAAAGTTGGGGTGTCTCTACTCCAGGCTTTGTCTTCTAAAATCAGCAGAGCCTGCCCAGGTCTGCTCAAACACTCGGTCTGTAACCCTTTCTGGGATAGTGAGTCTTTGCCGAGTTCTGTGAATTCCTGTTTATACTGAGACCCACTGAAATAAACAGGTCCTCGGCTGACCAGAATTTCCCATCCTAGAATGTTCAGGGAAATCCCAGGCACAGTGCTCACCCTGGCCCCTACCTCTGAATCGCCCAATATCCACTCTGTTATATGGGGGTATATGTTACCGTTAGGTGGGGGCAGTTGTAGCTTGAAGACCTCAGTCCCAGTTGGGGCTGTGGGGAGCCCCGCAGTACTGCGAGGTCACCCACTGCCTCTTTGCATGAAACCTTCCTTTAAGAAGTAGGGGTTCTTTCACTGCAGACAAAATAAAAACACCCACAAACACTTGGAAACCACCAATTAGTTTGAATCTTCTGTGTTTTACGAAAGAAACCCAGGCTAGGCGCCCTCACAGGGCTGTGGCTTCCATGTGGCCCTTCACAGGGCTGTGGCTCCCATGTGGCCCCTCTCAGAGCTGTGGCCTTCCTGAGGTCTGGGCTGTGGCTTCCACTTAGCCCAAATGCTCAGTTAACTGGGCCGTCTACCTCCTGCTTTTCTTGTTTATTCTAAAGAGCCCTCCTTCCAGATTGGGAGAAAGGTACCACTCGGGAGTCAGGGGTTTGGTGAACAAGGCTGGGGTCTCCCTGCTCTTTAAGTCATCCCCCTCTTCCAGAGCAGGCCTCTGTCCTACCCTGCAACATCCTTCTTGTGCAGTGAGCTGTCATCTGGGTCAGAGACCTGTCCCACAGGGCCCTGGCAGAACACATCACCAGCAGGCAGTCTCCTAAGAATGCACTCGGGGCCATGAGTGCACAGCTGGGCTGCCCAGGACGGGTCCACTGCACAGCTGTATGTATTTCTCTTCTCACATATGACAGCTTCCAGAGTGCTGGACACGGGGAGTTCTTGCTGTGCGGGGACTCAGAACTGAGCAACCCCCAGGTGGCTCTCCAGAGGTCTGCTGCCCAGGGGACATCACACACAGAGGCACACAAACTCTATGCCTTTTAGGGAATCACTGACAAGGGGGGTGGTGGGGGACCTGCATCAAGAGGGCCACTTCATCTAGAACATCTGTCAGAGTTGGAGAAAGCCTGGCTGAGGGTTGGGGAGTGTGTCCTGAGAACAGAGTCACCAAGACAGCTAGGACATTAAGTGGGTGATTCATCGAAGCCTTAGCATCATAGAGGGCACAAGGCTCAAAACACGGGGGATTCTTGTGGTTCCTTGTGTACAATGAAGACATCACAGGATCTCTGGAATCTTAAAGGTCATCTAAACCAGTTGCTCTTAATCAGGGATGATTTTACCCCGGGTACACATGCACTGTCTGGGAACGGTTCTCACTCTTTTACCACCAGGAGAGCGGCTGGGATGGGTGGGTGAGGGGCAGGGATGCTGTCAGTGCAGAGGACAACCCCACCTCAGAGGCTGTCACTTGTGCCAAGCCTGTCAGGAGAGGCTCTGGGCTCACTCCCCTCAGAGTTTACTCTCCATATTCCCTCTCCCTACTAAGCCTCATAATGGTGCTTCAGCGCCCTTGGTGATGGGGAGCTCACTACCTGTTAGTTTTGCTTTTGTCCACGGTTCTGGCCTAAGACCCTGGCCCACCTTGTCTCACAGTAGTTTAGAAGGCCGTTTGTGTTCCAGAGGGGCCCTACTCCACACCCTGGAGGAAGGCTACAGAGACTAAGATCTGAAGAGAAGCCTCGCTGCTCTCCCAGTCTTTTAGCACTCCTGAATATACATGAAGTCTTCTCAAACCCTAGACTGGGTTCAAGAAGTTTCTAGACACAGGGAGGTGCCTTCAGGGAAGTGTTAGAGAGATAGAAGGTCTCTCCTTTCTCCCATTCCTGCCCCCAGACACCCCTTCCTCTGCAACCTTTGGAATAATCCTATGATAATCCTGTGGACAGTGGTGCTTCCCCGGGTTCTGTGAAAGGCTCAAGCTAACGGAAACTGGGAAGGGAGTGTGGGAACCCTGGTTTATAGCGGGCAGGTTAAAAGCCGGGGAGAACCGCTGGCCTCTGAAGGCTCCTGCTGGAAACAGCCTCTGCCTGTGAGTGTTGAACTGAGTGAACTCAAGACACCCAGCTGTGTTATTCATTTCAGAGGGGCTCAATCTCTTGCTCCTGGGCAGAGATTTCCACACCTATTATGATCACAGAAATGTTTAGGAGAGGAAACTGAGTCAGAGGCTTCTTTTTTTATTTTGTAATTTAATTTAATTTTACATATCAGCCACGGATTCCCTTGTTCTCCCCCCTCCCGCCACACCCCACCCCCGCCTTCCCTCCAGCCCCCCCCCCCCATCCCCATCTCCTCCAGGGCAAAGACTCCCCTGGGGATTGAGTTCAACCTGGTAGATTCAGTCCAGGCAGGTCTAGTCCCCTCCTCCCAGGCTGAGCCAAGTGTCCCTGCATAAGCCCTAGGTTCCAAACAGCCAGCTCACGCACGGAGGACAGGACCCGGTGCCACTGCAGAGGCTTCTTCTTATCTAGCCTCAGATGGCCTCTTGGGCAGCCCGTTCCATCATGGTCCCTTGTCCGTGTTCATGTTACTCTGACCCCGGGATTGTCATGAACTGGTTTCACTCAGTCTTTGCCTATGAAGCTTCCGCACATTTGAAGATACCTGTGTGAACTCTCCCTGCCATACAGAACACCCTCCACAGGACCCAGGGCATTGCTTTTGTTCTCTCTCTCTCTCTCTCTCTCTCTCTCTCTCTCTCTCTCTCTCTCTGTGCGTGCGTGAGTGTGTGTGTGTGTGTGTGTGTGTGTGTGTGTGTGTGTGTGTGTGTGTGTGTGTGTGTGTTGCTGTGAACCCAGGGCCTTGCCCATGCTAGGCAAGATTCTATTGACTGACCCAGGACGCCCTGCTCATGTGCTCATGCAGGAAGCACAGGTATCCTGTCACCCACCACTTCAGCTCAGAGCCAATGGGGCTGAAGGAGAGTGTAGTGGAACCCCAGGAACCCCAACACCTTGGCTGCCTCCATGAACCTCCATTTATCTCCCACAGAATGGATACAGGACACCTGAGGCCTTCCTTACTTGTGATGTGACCCCGAAGGGAGCGACGGCGAGGTGAAGTCACAGTCCAAGACGGCACAAGAGATGTCATTATGCTGCAATTAACCCTGCCCTAGAACCTGCGTGGCTGGCCAGGTGTTTTCACACGGACCAGCAAGAGTGACACCCGTCCTGGAGAACAAGTCTGCAGTGCAGGAGTGCTGCTCAGAGCCCCACTCACAAGGGGAGGACGAGAAAAACTTCTTCTGCCTCCAGATCCAGGGCCCATGAACACCAGGAAGCGGGGACTCAGGGGCCAGGGGAGTAAGGAAGAAGCTGTAGGGCTTCGGAGACAGCAGCGAGTGGAAGGATGGGGAGGGGGAGTTGTGGGCTCTGTGTGGGTGGAGTGTGGCCTGTGCGGCCTCCACCCAGGCACCTGCCTCTCTCACACACTTTTTTCACTTCCTCCCGTGGCCTGTGTTTCCTTCCTCCCTTCAAAGCCCGCGAGCTGTCACCACTGGAGCTACTTTCTGTCTCTTCTTGGAATTTGCCCAGGAGGTGACACCTGCGTTTCTGTTTCATTTTCTCCTCAGACACCAGTGTTTCCCCGGGGAGGCCCAGGAGCAGAGGGGTTCAGGGCAAGGGGAGGCAGGTGTCAGGGCCTGGGGTCATGAGTCTCCCTGGACTGCCCGCCCCATGGTCCTGGCATGTGCTGGCTAGTGTCCTGAATGGAACTGTCCACACATCTGTCCTCCTGGACTTCTGAGTTCTGTCAAATCTCAACCTCAAATTTCTCCCTTTCGTTTTCCAGACAGGGTCTCACTGCGGAGCTCAGGCTAGCCTCAACCTGGATCCTCCTGTCTCTGCTGCTGGAGTGCTGGGATCACAGGTGTGCAGTACCTTGCCTGGCTCTAACTTTGCTTTTTTTTTTTTTTAATTGTTTATTTGTGTTTTCAAGACAGGGTTTCTCCATGTAGTTTTGGTGCCTACCCTGGATCTCCCTCTGTAGACCAGGCTGGCCTCACAGAGATCCGCCTGGCTCTGCCTCCCGAATGCTGGAATTAAAGGCCTGTGCCACCACTGCCTGGCCTTACTTTTGCTTTTTAAAATAGCTTTACAGATTAGGATGCTCACAACATTCAACTCACATTTCAGTGGCTTCTAATGTATTCGAGTATGTACCCACCATCACAGGCAATTGTAGAACATTTTCATGACTGTCAAAACAGCCATGCTTGCCATGGTGGCCCAGATCTGTAATTCTAGTACTTGTGAAGCTGGAGGCCAGCCTGGGCTACTGTCCTAATAAACACAAAACAATTTATGCCCTTTGGCTATCCTCCTCCACCTTGGGCAACCTATAATCTGCCTTTTGTCTGCATGGAGTTCCCTATTTTGGAAGTTTCATATAAATGGAATCATACACGTGGCCTTTGGGGATTGATGTCTAATCATTTAAGCTAGTGTTTTTAAAGATGGCCCTGTTGGAGCATAGCTTCACTCATTTCATGGTTGATAACATTCCATTGTAGGGATAGAACATATTCTCTGATGTCTGTCTATTGGCTTAGCAGCTGCACATGAATCTACTGATATTTTAATTATCATCTGCATCCTCACAGGCCCCCCAAAGTCAATGTCCTGCCAGCCACTCAGGCCTCAGCCTGGCAGGACTTCCAGTCCCGAGGAGGCGTGGTATGTAGGTTTAAATTAAGTCTCTATCATTCTATTTACCAACAAAGACTAACAAAGACTCGGTAGTCAGATGTGGAGTGAAAACCTGCTAGATCAGAGAGGCTGAGAAGCAACCAGGTGACCTTGCTTTTTGGCCAGAGACACCACAAGAGACCTGTCTGTCTCTTCACTCATCCCAAAACCAAAAGGAAGCTCAAACGCTAGCTCTTTCCTTCCTGTGAGTCTTCTCTATCAAAATTGCTGGTTTCTCTATGGCTAATTCTAGCCAGCTAGTCTCTGGCTCTGCCCCCTGATTCAAGGTAAACTTTATTGTCAGTCTTGGAGTATCAGAGTGTGATCAAGTCGGGCGGTGGTGGCGCACACCTTTAATCCTAGCACTTGGGAGGCAGAGCCAGGTGGATCTCTGTGAGTTCGAGGCCAGCCTGGTCTACAAAGTGAGATCCAGGACAGGCACCAAAACTACACAGAGAAACCCTGTCTCAAAACAAACAAACAAACAAAAAACAACCCAAAACAAGAAAAACAAACAAACAAAAACAAAAAAAAATAACAAAAACTGAGCGTGATCAAAATATCCCACAATTCTCTTCCTCTGGTTAGGTAACCTCCACTTTCTCTTCTTTTTAGAAACAGACTCACGGCCTTGAACTCACAGTGCAGCCAAGAATGCCCTTGAAGATCTGATCCTCCTTCTCCACCTCCCAAATGCTGAGATTACAGGTGCACACAACCATGTCCAGTTTTGGGGGGGGGCTAGGAATCAAACCCAGGGCTTCATGCATGCTAGGCAGGCACTCCCCATCCCCAGCCTACAGGTGTATTTCCACTACCCTGAAGAATGTTACCGAGAACACGCTGTGTGGGTATCAGCATGGACCCAGTTTTCATTTTCCATCTATATGTACCGAGCTCCGTTTTCACCTGTCGGAGGGACAGCAGCCAGTGTCCCACAGCACCTGCACCAAGCCATGCTGTCAGCGGCAGCGTGCACGGGTCCTGGTGTATCCCCACCTCATGGCTACCTCTGATTACAATCTGACTTTTGGATTCTAGCCATCTTAGGAGGTGTGAACGGATGAGTCTTAAACCTTGTTTGCTGAGCAATGAGGCCCGGTGGTGGAGGCCTGGAGGTGGCTCCGGGCTGAGAGCTACATGAAATTCTCAGCACGAATGTGAGATGGTGTAACAGCCTCAGTGTAGAGCCATGTAAAGTGCTAGTATCGTTGCTGGCCTAAGACACGTGCTCAGGAAACAATAGCACTAACGTTTCCTCAGACTGCTCTGAAAGACTTGCCGAGAGGTCCTTGGTGGCAATGAGAGCTGGCTGGCATGCCATGAGGAGTCCAGAGTCGCTATTTCAGGATCTCATTCAGGACCCCTGTGGCCACAGCCCGGATCCAGGCTGGCCCTTGTCTAGCCTGTGGAACTGCTTCTTTCTACAGTGGCTGGAGACTTAGCCCAAGGACGCCTCCTCCTGATGGTTTGAATTAGAAAGCAGTTGATGCTTTGTAGAAAAAGTTGAGGAAAACATTATTGTTGGAGGCCAGCTCCCTCACTGGCAGAGCAAACGGGCCTGGCATTCCAGAGCACAAAAGCCTAAGCTGGCAAAATCGGAGCCTTCCTGTCGGGACTCCCCTCCCTCCCTCCCTCTCATCTGGTCCGCTGGGCCTGGGAACCGCTGGCTGCCAGGTAGGAAGGAGTTGGAGGCTCTTCCTCTGGCTATGTGGGCTCCGACAGCAAGCGGCCGCTCCGTAGACTGAGCTCTGACTCAGCTCCTGGCCTGGCAAGGCCCTGGGTGTCTGGCAGTGTAGAGAAACGATTTGCCAAAGACAGAGAGAAGCACTGGGAGGTGGGGTGGGGGTGGGGAGGGACAAGATGGCCACAGGCTGGCTAGACACAGGTCAGAAGAGGAAAGGTGGTGTTACTGTTGTTCTATGGTTGTGGAAACTGAGGCTCAAAGAGGCGGTGTAGACAGATGTGCCTACAGTCTCATGGCCAGTGAGCCACGGACTGAGAACTGGGCCCAGGAAGCTCTGAGGCCCTGCCAAAGGTATTGCATGAATGCCAGGAGCTTTAAGAATCATGCTGGGCTCTCCATGTTCCTTCCCCCGGACCCAGAGTGGCCCTGGAGGGGCCAGAAGGTCCCAGGGAGATCTCCCTTCACACTGGCTATTGTCCTTATGGTGGCTTCTGCTTGGACAGCAACAGTTAGAGCCCTGTGACCGGGACTGCCTTATCGTTGGCTTGTGACATGGTGGCCGGCGGTGTTCACAGAAGCCTGGCATCAGATAGGCAGTGTGATTGCCAGGCCCTGCAGGCTGCTGATAATGCCCTATGTGGCACAGGATTGAGCAGGCAGAGGGTCCCTGTGCCCCTTCTTCACCCTGTCCCAAGTCCCAGCTCCTCCTTCCTCGGGAAGACGGGCATCTGAGGGTCCATGCCACTGAGCTAATGAGCCCCACCCCCAAGACCCCATTCAAGGTACCCCTCCCCTCCTTCACTTGGGCATGAGTTGACCCTGTTACAGTCAATAGGAATGGGCACCTCAGATTTCCACCCGCAGCTGAGGGGGCTCTGGTCTCCACCCATGAGTTGCTGAGATAACATGTGTTACACATAACAGCAGTTGGCTTGTGGCAGGGGCGCCACAGACGGACACATTCACTTCCCAGCCCTTTTGCCTCCACGGGATGCTCCCCAGTCTGGAATTCCTCTTCTTTGTGGCCTTTCCAAACCCGTCCCCTCTTTTAAGGCCAAGTCCAAATTCCACTTTCTCCACAGGGTCATCCTGGACCTCCCTGGTCCCTGAGCACCCTGCCCCCACCCCCGACATCTCCTTTTTACAGCACTCAAAATAAGCCTTTCCAGAGAATGAATAAAAATCCATTTGGAAGGGTGAGCTATCGGGTGATTTCAGCTCTCCTGCCTGCTGAGCTAGGGCGGGGTGTGCGCAGCCGCAGATGTGTACACTCTGCCTTTCCCAGATTGTGCATAATTACATTTAAAGGGTGTGCACATCAAGCACATTGGTGCATACCTAAAGTTCCAGTCATTCAGGTAGCTACGTGATCAGCTTGGGCAACACAGGGAGACCCTGCCTCAGAAATATCACTTTAGCCGGGCAATGGTGGCGCACGCCTTTAATCCTAGCACATGGGAGGCAGAAGCAGGTGGATCTCTGTGAGTTGGAGGCCAGCCTGGTCTACAGAGTGAGTTCCAGCACAGCCAGGATCACACAAAGAAACCCTGTCTTGAAAAACAACAAAAACAGCGACACATATACTTTATAATCAGAAAAGAGTCCCACAGACGTGCTATTGGGAGGGTTTGTCCCCGGTCATGCGCTGTACCATGCTTTAGCTTTCCTTTTCACTGATGGGCCTGTGGGTCTCTTACTCTTGGACATGGAGCCACTTCAGCCTTTGGGGTATGACAATCACTAATTTACACGGCCTTGGCCCTGTTGGTTCCAGCCCTGAGGTTCATCTGAAACAGACCTTCTGAGGAGTGTCTCCTCCCCTCCCCCCAGGCCCACTTCAGGCTTTCTGAGGGCCACGTCAGGGCCTCTCCTGTGGCACCCACCTACCAGAGACTCTCCAGTTTCCTTGGCTGCTACAGTCACTGAGCAGCTGCTTCCCTTGCTGGATCACAAGTTCTTGAAGAGTGGGAGCAGGAGCCGGGCGGTGGTGGCCCAGGCCTTTAATCCCAGCACTTGGGAGGCAGAGCCAGGCCGATCTCTGTGAGTTCGAGGCCAGCCTGGGCTACCAAGTGAGTTCCAGGAAAGGCGCAAAGCTACACAGAGAAACCCTGTCTCGAAAAACCAAAAAAAAAAAAAAAAAAAAGAGTGGGAGCAGGTCCTATACCCTCGCCACCTGGCCCAACGCTCGCCCATGGCCCAGCAGATGCTGGGGAGCCTAGAAAAGGAATCCTGCTTATGGATACAAGGAGACAACAATGACAATGACAGTCGCTGGGCTCTGAGCACTGACCTTGAGCCTTTCTTTAACTGGATTATGTCACACAGCACTGCCTGGCAATCCAAAGGTTGGTGCATCCTTCTGAGCAGAAAGGGAGATCGGGGAAGACAATATCCTTCCCTTCCTCGGCTGTGATGACCTGAGGGCTTCTGCAAGCCGATTGGTCGGGACAGCTGAGTACTCTTTGGCCTGGTGGGGCCAGGACATACTGGCAATGGATACTTGGGCTATTGCCCTTTTCAGGACAACAGTGAGATTCCTAGACCTATTTGGGAAGACCTAGGCACTGGGAAGGCTAGCACTACCCACTTTCCCACTCATCCCTCCATTAACTGCCTGGATCCTCTCTTGATCGCTAGAGCCGGGTCAGCAGGCCATGTAGCCCAGCCAGAGAGCAGCTCCTGTACAGGCCATGCTCTGTCTTGAGGAGTTCTTCATTTCTGCTCCAATTCCCAGCAGCTCTCGGGTCCATGAGATGTCAGCTGTGTGGGCAGCTTTCCCCAGCCCCCACCAGTCAACGCTGGAGGCTGGCAACAACCTCTGTGCCAACAAAACCGTCACACAGTGATACTTGTCTGTCCCTCTGTCCCTATGCTTAATCTAGTGGCTTCCAGGGAACAGGGAGGGCCCATCTTGCTCCTGCTGTGTCCTAAGGCTATGTATGGAACCACACAGGTGGACCAGAGGAGGGACTAATTGAGGGGCACTTCCTGCAGCTCCCTTCCTCAGTATACAGCTCACCCATGAATCTCTTTGGGTTTCCCAGAGGATGCAACATGGGCCTGACCTGAGATTTTTTTTTTTTTGCAACATATGACTCACAATCTGGAATTAGACAGAACTCCAATGCCTGCTGTGATCCCTGGCTGTGCAATGTTGGGGAAGTTATGCAACCTCTCTGTGCAATGGCCCATTAGAGATGATAGCAACTACTTCATCAGTGCTAAGGATGTGGGATTACACAAATAAAAGATCACAATGAGTATGGCTGTAATTATTATTGCTGGTAATGAATCAAAAGGTCCTTCTTTCCAATTAACATCTTTGTCCTTTAGCAGACAGAGCCAAGGTCTTGGGGATAGAACTGGAAAGGACTGGGAGGTGAGCCAGAGACTGAGACTGCAGCTCAGAGGACACCGGGACCATGAGACCTGGAGAAAGTCCCTCTCTCTCAATGCTACACAGATGACTAACAGCCAGAGCAATTGTAGATCCTGATTTTCTACCTGCCAGGGCTCTGGGGGAGAGCAGAGAAATGGAAGAGGATTTTCCTTCACAGACAGTTGCTGAATACCTACTGTGTTCCGGGGTTTGGAGAGGGCCACGTCAAGCAAGGGCATGACTTGGGCACGAGCTCTCTTCTAGTACACCTGACAGGGAAGCCACCCTCACATCTGTGGGAGGCCAGCATGTAGGGCCGGGCATCGCTGTAATTCAGCCGAGTGACCTAACGGTCCAATCCTGTTCTGTCTTCTTCCCACTCCCTGGGGAGCTCCTCTGAGCTCAGTGCCCGAGTCTGTGGTTGAATGGACTTTGAGGTGGACATAAAAACACACCTTCCTCCTGGCTCTGGTGTCAGGATTAAGTGAGTTCATTCATGTAAAGGGCTTAGTGCTAAGCCAGACATGTCTGAGGTATCGCTGAGTGCTGCCATAGCTCATGCCCTGCCATGACCTTGCCATGACCTTGATGTCGGGCACCTGAAGATGCAGATGTGACTCTGTCCTTCAGAGAGTCAGAGATGAGGAGCATAACTAGCAATGGAGTATGCCATCTTCCTGTCACTGGGCTGTTTGGACCCACTAGAAACATTAGAAGATTTGGCAAAAAATATTCTAAACTGTTCATAATAAGGTAGTTTTTTGTTTGTTTTTGATACTGAGCATCAAACCCGGAGCCTCAGGCATGCTAATTCCATGCTGGATTTATACTTCAGACCTCATAAGCAAGGGCATGCCTGCTTTTATGCTCGTGTACATACTATTTGAATAATTGATTTGAATGTTTGGTTTTATTATGGTAAAATATACACTTTTCCATTATAGTCAGGTGTGTGTGTGTGTGTGTGTGTGTGTGTGTGTGTGTGTGTGTGTGTGTACACATATGTGATGCAACTGGAGGTTAAAGTTGAGTGTCTCCCTCAATCATTCTTCATATTTTAAAGAAGATCTGTTATTTGTGTGCATACACGTCTTAGGGTGTGTATTGCTATGAAGAGACACCCTGACCGCAGCAACTCTTACAAAGGAAAACATTTAGTTAGGGCTGGCTTACAGTTCAGAGGTTTAGTCCATTATCATCATGGATCGACAAGGCAGTGCACAGGCAGACATGGTGCTGAAGAAGGAACTGAGAGTTCTACATCTTGATTTGCAGGCAACAGGAAGTGACCTGTCTACCATACTGGGCATAGCTTGAGCACATGAGACCTCAAAGCCCACCCTCACAGAGACACACTTTCTCCAACAAGGCCACACCTACTCCAATAAGGCCACACCTCCTAATAGTGTCACTCCCTATGGGCCAAGCATTCAAACACATGAGTCTATGGGGCTATTCCCATTCAAACTACCACATTCCACTCCCTGGCCCCATAGGTTTGTATGCATTTGGCTTAATTTCAAAAGTTCTCAAAAAAAAAAAAAAAAAAGGCCGGGCGGTGGTGGCGCATGCCTTTAATCCCAGCACTCGGGAGGCAGAGCCAGGCGGATCTCTGTGAGTTCGAGGCCAGCCTGGACTACCAAGTGAGTTCCAGGAAAGGCGCAAAGCTACACAGAGAAACCCTGTCTCGAAAAACCAAAAAAAAAAAAAAAAAAAAAAAAAAAAAAGTTCTCATAGGTCATCAGGTGTGGTGGCACATGCTTTTAATTCTAGCACTCTGGAGGCAGAGGCAGGCAGATCTTTGTGAGTTCGAGGCCAGTCTGGTCTACAAAGTGAGTTCCAGGATGGCCAGGACTGTTATACAGAGAAACCCTGTCTTGAAAAACAAAACAAAACAAAAAAAAGTCCCCATAGTCTATCATGGTCTTAACAATGTTTAAGCGTACAAAGTTCAAAGTCTCTTCTGAGATTCATGCAATATCTTAACTGTAATCTCCTGTAAAATCAAAATAAAAAAGCAGATCACATACTTCCAACATATAATGGCATAGCATATACATTACTGTTCCAAAATGGAGGAAATGGAGCATAATGAGGAAATACTGGACCAAAGCAAGACCAGAAACCAGCAGGGCAAACTCCAAATTCTGCATCTTCATCTCTGATGTCAAAGCTCTCTTCAGATCTCCAGCTCCTTTCAGCTTTGTTGACTGCAACACACTTCTTTCTCTTGGGCTGGTTCCACTCCCTGTTAGCAGCTTTCTTCGGCAGGTATCCCATGGCTCTGGCTTCTCTAACATCCTGGGGTCTCTAAGACAATCCAAGCTTCACCTTCATAGCTTCACACAATGGCCTCTCTGGGCCTCCACACAGGGACACCCCTGACACATGGCCTCAGCGGCTTTCCTTAGTCACAGAAGGAGATTCCATAACCTCTTTCTTCTACTCCTGATTATAAAGCCAGAACCATGTGGCCGAAGCTGCTAAGTTCTGCTGCTTGCTAGGGCTGAAACATGGCCTCCTCATTCAATTACATCTTCATTAGTTTTTTGTTATCAATGGTTTCCTTCACTGCCTAAGCTTGGCTGTCCTGGAACTTGCTCTATAGACTAGGCTGGCCTTGAACTCAGAAATATGCTTGCCTCTGTTTCCTGAGTGCTGGAATTAAAAGCAAGTACCACCATGCCTGGACCTAAGCTTCTCTTTAATTCCTTTTCACACGTTAGAAGCTTAGCTGGGTGGGATCTTGCTCTGAGGTCACCACTCCCTTTATTCCATTTCTTAATCTGTTTATCTCCTTGAACATGGGATTTAGCTCTGTTCCACTTCCTAGTTCCCTCTTTCTCCTCAATCTGTATATTTTGTATTTTTCCTTGCTCAGCTTGTTCCTTTTCATTATAAATCTTCATAAGAGTGACCACTAATAACCACACAACAGGGTCAATACTAGGCTGTTTTGAGATTTCCTCTGCCAAAGGAATTAATCCAAATCTCTTCACTTTAGCCTTTAGGCAGACTCTTCAGACAAGGGTAAAAAGTAGCCCCATTCTTTGTGAAAATATCACAGAACAGTCTCTAGGCAAGACACTAAAATCCTTCTCCTCTGAAACCTCTTGAGCCAGGCCCTCACAGTTCAAATCACCCTCAGCACCACTGTCTTCCATGTTCCTACTAGTGTGGTCCATTAGGCAGCACTTAAAGCATCCCACTGCTTTCCCAACCCAAACTTCCAAAGTCCAAATTCCCCCAAACAAAAGCATGGTCAGTTCTATCACAAAAATAGGTCCAATCCCTGGTACCAACTTCTGTCTTAGTTGGGGTTTCTATTGCTGTGAAGAGACACCGTGACCACAGCCACAAACATTTCACTGGGGTTAGTTTATAGTTTCAGAGTTTTAGTCCATTCTCATCATAGTGGGACACGGCAGCATGTAGGCTGACATAGAGCTGCAGCAGGAGCTGAGAATTCTACCTCTTGATCCGTAGGCAGCAGAAGGAGACTGTGTGCCACACTGGGCAAAGCTTGAGCACAGGAGACCTCAAAGTCCATACTCACAGTGACACACTTCCTCCAACAGTGCCACACCTCCTAATAGTGTCACTCCCTATGGGCCAAGCATTCAAACACATGAGTCTACAGAGGCTATACCTATTCAAACCACAACATGTGTGCCTGCATGAGTTTCTATACACCCTAGGAGGCCAGAGGGCATTGTACCCTGGAACTGGAGTTATAGGCAGTTGTGAGCCAGCAGATGTGAGTGACCAGCATCCAACCTGGGTCCTCTACAAAAGTAGTAAGTGCTCCTAACTGCTGAGCTAACCCTCCAACCCTCCACCTTATTTTTTGAGACAGGGACTCTCGCTGAACCTGGGGTTTACAGCTAGACGTGCTGGCCAGCAAGCCTCAGGGACCCTCCTGTCTGCACTCCCAGCACTGGGATTACAGGTGTGCTCCACCATGCCAAGCTTTTGTGTGGGTGCTTATGTTTGTGTTTTACCAACTGAGCTGCTCTCATTTTTGATAATCATTTTTAAATATACAGTTTGGAGGCATGAATACATCCACATTCTTCTGTCGCCATTGCTGCCAGCCATCCCCAGGGCTTTCTCATCTTCTCCAACTGACACCAAACACTGAGTATTCCTCTCCCAGTCCCTGGGAACATTCATTCTTTCTGCCCTTGTTATTTGGGCTACTGCTCAGGGTACCTCATGTAAACAGGACCAGACAGTGCACGGTCCTTTTGTGTCTGGCCTATTTCATTTAGATTGGTGCCCTCAAGTTCATAAATGTAACCTGTGTTAGAATTCCATTCTTTTTGGAGTGAATAGTATTCAATACATTACTCTTGCAAAGGACGACTGAGGGAAAAGCAGTCTACTGAATGACTCTGAAAATCTGCCCAGTGGAGGGATTGCAGGAGGCAGAGGACTCCCTGGAGTGGCTAGGATCTGTGGCTTTGTCACAGGAGCCACAGTCGAGCAGCTGACATTGAGGCAGGTGCCTGTAAACCAGCCCAAGGTCTCGTCAGACTTCCCACTAGAGTGCCAGCCTCCCTGTGCCATGACCTGGGGACAAAGAAGAAACTCAGCTGAGGGTTATGACTCACGGGCCACTGAAGCCAGGCAGGGCCCCCGCACTTGGTCCTCGTGGCCCCTGTCATTCAACCTGGGTAGTGACCAGTTGTCTTGGAGTCCCTGCTCCCTTCTTCAGCCTGGGTCCCCAGGCTCTAGGGATGACCCAGTTGGCCCAGTGAGTAAGGGCCCCCGACAATTCCTCCATTCATAAGCCTGTGCACTGACTAATGCCTCTCAGTTGGGCTCATACTGGGCCCTTCCACTTCAAAACCAGGCCCTGCCCCGGAGCTGACCCAGGAGGTTTGTTCCCCTGGGGCTGCCCTCCTCCCGAGTTCCTCTTGGTGACCTGGACCTCTATGGAGCCCTCTTCTTCCTGGGCCTTGCTGCCAAGCACTGGGCTGTCCCTGTGGTAAGCACTCCTTGCTGAGGGGCTCCTTGGGCCCCTCCTTCCCCGTTGTTAACCCTTAGGACATGATGGCCAGCTACTCACACATCTGACTCCTGGGTACTCCCAGGAGTGGCTCCACTGAGGGGACCTCAGGCACTCGGCCAATAGGGGAACTCTTTCCAAGCTGCAGCCTAAGCTCCTTCAGGCCTTCTGTAAAGACATGGGCTCTGGAATGAGAGCTAAGTTTGAATTCTACATGGTAGGAAGAAATATAGGACAGGGTTGGGAATAATTCTTCTCTACCAGAACGGATATGAAGCACCTCAGGAGAGCAAGTCATCCTGGCCTTGAGTGGAGCGTGACAGCCGATGGGGGAGCTCAGGTAGACTCGGGGAAGACCGTGCTGCTCAGGAAGGGTTGATCTGGACTCATGGAACTGTGGAGACTGCGAGTCTGGAGCTCAGTTGGGACAGTTGCTCCCATGGAAGGACAGTGTAAGACCTCTGATGGCTGAGAAGGTGGCTGGGTCTGGGATAGGCTGTCTTGTCCCTTTGGTGGAGAGGGGAGGGTAAGACTGTGACCACCATGGCCGTTTGCTCTCACTGTCAGATGACTACGGGAATAACTTGGCATGTTCTGAGAGGTGGCCGGGGGACTGAAAAGCTCCAGCCTGGGAGGCCGAGGCTATGATCTGGTCCCAGCTGGCTCTTGCACTGGCTGTGTGGCCACGGCTGAGTCACAGTCTCTGAGTGACACATCCCTTATCTACAAAGGATGGTAGTAAGTTGTGAGGCCTCTGGAGGTCCTTCCCAGCTCTGAGAGTCTGTAACTGCAGCCATCTTTAAAAATGAAAAGCAAAATTGACGAGCTAAGAAAGATGTGGCCGATAAAGGCAGACGGTCGGGCCAGAAGGTTTTCTCTTCCGGTGTCCCATGTCGACAAGGCCTCGGGTGAATTCTGGCATTTGTTCATTTTGATAGGTAATCAAGGCAACATCTGTGGGCTGGTGCTTCCAGAAGAGCCTGATCAAACAGTTCCCACCTTCAGCTCTAGCTCTTTCGGGGACAAGCTGTATGCCACAAGGACCTTCAAATCCACAGCTTCCCCGAATACTTACTAAGCATTCTCTTCCCTCAGATCTCTCTCCTGCCTCACCACCTCCCCCGCTCACCCAGGGTCGGGGAGCCCCGTGCCCCGAATGTGTCTTCCAAGGGACTGGTACTGAAATAAGTTTGGGGAAACTTGTTTCCTGGCAGTGAGATGACATCAGCTAAAATGGCCAGGCAGGGACACATGATGTGCTCTGTGGGGAAAAGGGTGACACTTCAGCCAGCAGGGAGCTCTCTCTACAGGGTCAGTCTCACTCTAGAGCAGCCCCTCCCCCCACCCTCCATCACAGCCCCGGTTTGTTTTCACCAGGGTCGTCTTTGCTCAAAAGCACACCGATGTACCTTTGGAACCTCTCTCTAGAGGGAAAGCTCCATGAGAGAGAGAGAGAGAGAGAGAGAGAGAGAGAGAGAGAGAGAGAGAGAGAGGAGAGGGAGAGGGAGAGGGAGAGGGAGAGGGGAGAGGGAGAGGGAGAGGGAGGAGGGAGAGGGGAGAGGGAGAGGGAGAGGGAGAGGGAGAGGGGAGAGGGAGAGGGAGAGGGAGAGGGAGAGGGAGAGGGAGAGGGAGAGCTTTCTCCTTCACCATTCTGCCCAGGACAGAGAAGGTTCTGGAAAGACCCATGTGCAGAGAAGGTTCTCATGTGCAGAGAAGGTTCTGGGAAAGATCCATGTGCGGTGCCTAACGGCATTTGAGAGGGCAGCACAAAGTTATGCTTCAGATAGAGTTCCAAGGCGAAGTTGCAGTCACCCGGAGTCAACAGTTCCATCCTTTAAGAGCCTGGGACATGTTTTTAAACCGTGGCCGTCTAATCAGTGGCTTTTTGCCTGTCACTGGCGCCCAGGGCTCCCAGCATCTGGACCTGGAACACGGATGTGTGTGGGTGGGATGGGAAGCTGTGCAGGCTGCCTGGAAGAATCCGCCCCGTCTTCATCTTCACATGCACCTGTCATCCTCAGACCCTTGGAAAACATTGTGACTTTTACCTTCCAAACCTCTCTGGGCCTGGGGGGAGGGGGGTGCAGGCCGGGAGCCCACGGACCTGCATTCCAGGCATTCCAGCCTCCTGACAGCTCCTGGTACTGTAGCCACTGAGCTTTCAATGTCCAAAAATTCCAGCTGACTCATCCGTGGGTGAACAAGGCCAATTCGAGGGGCGGGTGGAACCTCGTGGGGCTATCTCTGTAGAGGTCCCCAATTCAAAGGGAGAGCAGGGCATGGGGTGATAGCCTGGATGTGAGTCATTTCTGTGTGAGTGACATTCAGGTGTCACTTGAGTCAAGGTAACAGGTGAGGCATGACTGTGGAGCAGCAGTCTTGGCTCTGACCTCAGATCCCTGGATCAGGTTCCACCATTACCACTCCTGTGGCCCCATTAACTCCGGGAGTCTCAGACATCCTGTGGAGATGGTTGTGAGCAGTGGTTCCCAAGCAGTAGTGGTGGAGAGATGAAGCAAGAGTATGCAAATGAGCACTTTCCCTGACACACTGGAGCTGCTCAGCAATGATGACCTGGATTGGGATGTCACCCCTTTGATGCAATGACGTGAGACCTGCTTCCGGGTGGGCAGGAGGGTGTGTAATCATAGCTCACTCGGTCCCATGGGTCGAAAGGCTGCCAAATTGCATGGTGGTGGGAAGTCCCAGCCTGTTTTGGGATTCAGAATGGCATTTCTCTTTGAATTTCCCCCATCAGCCCAGAGCAGGGCGGCTGAGCCTCCCGTGCAATGGAGGGCTGTGACCACAGACAGGGGACCGGGGCTGAAGGGAGAGGGCAGTGGCTTTTCTAGTGTTCACAGCTCCAGATGGCTTTTCTAGTGCTCCTCCAGATGGCTGATAACCAGATCCCTGCCAAGTTCCTGCTGCCTCTCCCCAGACTTGTCTGATGCCAAAGTGTTTCTCAAAAGGGGGAAATACGGGTCTTTCGTCACTGCCTCATCACGGGTTCCCAGAGCCCCCAGCTTCGCCCAGCCTCCCGGTTGTCTTCCCAGGGAATGTCTCAGGAGGTTTACCCCAGCTCCGTCCTGGGACCAGGAGCCTGAAGCGTGGAAACAGGAGAAGATATGTAAGGTGGCATGCTATTGGGACTCTCTTTCCCTGCCTGCAGAAGACACGAAGGAGACCAACACGAAGTGTGATGGAGACTCACACTTGTCCTTCCTCGGCAGGCTAGTCCTGGGGTAGAGAGACAATCAGCTCTGGGTTCAGATCCTCACCCTATCCCCACAGCTGGGGCTTGTCCTGTCTCTCTCTCATGTAAAGTGACTGTGACAATTGCCAGCTCTAGAGTTGTCTGAAGCACTGAGATGGTGAACGTGCAGTGTGGAGTCACGCACTCCCAAAATGACATTTTTGCTTGGCCCTCACAAACGAGGGCTTGTCTGACTTTGCCGGACTTGTCACCTTCCAGACAGAGAAACTGAGGCAGTTGGTGGGAAGAGAACTCAGATGTTGTTTCCATGCTTCAGCCCCTGTGCCAGGTTAGCTCCAGAAGGAAGCCGCGATAACTCAGGGAAGAAGTCTGGCCGTCTGCTTCAGCCCCTCAGGCGGCTCCCAGGGCTGCTGCCAAGAGCTGCTTGGCGGCCGCTCCTCCCTTTATGCCATCAGCATTGGTCCAGATGTTCCAGGCAGCAGCCCTGGAGCTGTTTCAGGTTTGCCTCTCTGGGTCTCCTTCCCCATAGCCTCTCTTTCCTCTGTTTTTCCCCCGCCTGGTCCCTGTAGCTTTGAACATGAAAACCTGCAGCTCCGGTGACATTAGAAATCCATCAGTTTCTTCCTCAGATCTCTGGAAATGTCTCAGCCAGACTTTGAAAAGAGAGAGGGCTGGGGTGCCTGGAGAGATTGTAACGTGCACCTGGGAAGAGCACAACACAAACTGCCCTTAGTGTTTTCTGCTTCCCTGTCATTAGCTCCCAATCCCAGCATGCCCAGCGTCCTACAGACTAGGAGCCTGGAAAAGTCTGCCAGTGTGTGCCGCTTCATTGACTGACACCATCTTCCTGACTATGAGGCGGGTGCCCTCACCTCTTTTTCTGCTTGAGAAACTGAGACTCGGAAGGGTCATGTGACTCATCTGTGGTCACTGATTTACTGTGCTCTCTCCACGATGGGTGGCTGGAGCGTTGCTCTGTGACCAGTGCCTGCTGATCTGTGCACAGCCTGTGAGCTAGACTGTCAGCTTGACAGGGGAACCTAGTCCCGTGAGAAGTCCTGGGCTTTGTGTTGTCATTAAAGAGAGGGTCAAATCCTTCACTTACATATAGCCTCATAAGGATCGTAGGGAGAATTTCCAACAGTGTACATCTAACACGACCAACACAAAACCAGAAAGGTCTGTGTATTAGTAAGGGTGAATGTGCATCCGTGAATGAGAGGGTATGTTTTCATAAGGAAGTGTAAGGATTCATGTGTGAGGATGTATGTAGGTACACTTGTGCCTAAGGATATGAGGGTGAATGTGTGCGCGCTAATGTATGTGTGTAGGTGTGTCCACATGGGCATGACAAAGTGTGCATCTGGGTTATACAAACATACTGTATGCTGGGTGGAGAGAAGGCAGATGATGCACAGACTGGATAATGAGAGTAAGATACTGTCGTCTCCAGAGATTCATCTTTTGACTTTTGACATCTCCTTGGTGTAGGATACCAGATGGCTGGTTCTCAGCACCAGCTGTGGTTTTTGTTTTGTTTTGCTTGAGACAGGGTCTTGTGTAGCCCAGGCTGGCCCGTGGCTTTGAATTGGTTAGGTAGCCAAGGATGACCCTGAACTTCCTCCAGTTCCTCTGCGTCTATCTCCTACATGTTGGGATTATAGGCAAGTGCCATGTCCAGTTTAGGCTATGCTGGAAATCAAATCTAGGGCTTTGTGGGCCTCATCTCATACCTCAACCATATATATAAACACACACACACATATATATATATAATCTGTGCAGCCCCGGATGTCCTGGAACTATGGAGACCAGGCCGGCCTTGAAACTTACTGTGATCCACCTGTCTCTGCTTCCGTAGTGCAGGGATTAATGGCATGCGGGGATTAATGGTATGCACCACCACATCCCACCTCCATAGATCTTTTTTTTTTTTTTTTTTTTTGGTTTTTCGAGACAGGGTTTCTCTGTGTAGCTTTGCGCCTTTCCTGGAACTCGCTTTGGAGACCAGGCTAGCCTCGAACTCACAGAGATCCGCCTGGCTCTGCCTCCCGAGTGCTGGGATTAAAGGCATGCGCCACCACCGCCCGGCCTCCATAGATCTTTTAAAACACATTTATCTTTCTTACTATCAATTGAGAAGCAGCCATCAAGCCCACAGTCCCCTTCCTCGGTGACTAGCCACGCCCTCCCAGGCCCTGTGGCCTCCTCAGGCCCAGTTTCCTGAACCGGGGTGCCCTGAGCCCACAGCTGGCTCTGTACCTCAGGGAGTGGCCCTGCTCTATCCAGGGCAGATTAACTTCCCTGGGACCGGCTTTGTCTTGGCTCCTAAAGTAACAGCATGGGCTGAGAGCTGAAAGCAGAGGCCTCTCCCTCCCACCCCGGGGCTGGTTCTGCTGAAAACATTTGATTTAGGCTTCTCAATTTGCTTTCCCTGGCTGGGTATCCTGGGCCGAGGGGAAACACCTAGGGCTCAGCTATTTTGTCTGCTGCAGTTTGGGAGAGGGATTTGATATCCACATAGAGGAGGTTCCAGCCCTAGCAGCGGGTTTGGGCTGTTTGTTTGTTGAGTACAGGGTGGGTGGGGTAAGTAAGAACGCTGTAATTGGAAGCAGGGGAGTAGAGGCTGACACTGTGCAGATCAAATCTCTGCTGAGGGTCCGGCCGGCTTGTGTGATAGCATGAGGGAGCCTGCTCTTGTGCACATGTCCTGCCAAAGCAAGCCTGCGCTCATTTAAATCTGATGTTTCAAACACCCTCCCACGCTCCACCCCAAAGCCTTCCTTCATTTACATATTGCTTCTTAAGGATCATAAAGACCTTGAACTTCAACTCTGAAATCCTGGAGCACAAGCCCAGCCATCTGCCTAGACCTTTTCAGGGCCCACTAGCAGCTTCCTGAAGGCCAGGCCTGCGGCTCTCAGGTGTCTGTCATTGGCCTACTCCCTGCCTGGCACATAACAGACCTTGTACATATTTGTCAGATGAGTGAAGGATGAGCTAATTCACTACTGCTCCGGGTCCATGGCCTTGGTAGACAGCCATATTTCAAAGATCCTTTGGATCTTTGAGCCAAAAGAATTTTGAGCCAAACTCAACTTCCCTCTGAATGCCACCCCTGGAACGATACTGCTTAGGTGTACCAGGAAGGCCCCGTGATTATGTGAAGGTGGACATTATGCACCTCCAAAGGCCTGCAGCCAAGGTGAAAACAGTTCTCATAACCATTTCTCACATCCCGAGGAAGACGATCCTTTAGGACGTGGTCCCTTTCATCAGAACATGAGCAGAATTTTCGATACTTACTGAAATGTGGTCCCCAAATTATAGATGTAGTCTGGTCAGAGATAAGAACATTGGAAACTATGAGACTGTGGGCACCTTCCCGTCCCGTACGTTGACATCCTAACTCCCAGGTACAGAAAGAAGGACAGAGAGAGAAAATTACGGGGACATGGGAAGAGAAAAGGGCCCCTCACCAAGGTTCAAGCTTCTTGCGAACTAAGGATCAAGAATTCCAATACAATTAGCAACATTTGCTTAAGGCCATTCTCCCTTCCCAGCTGTAAACCTACAATTTTCTAGGAATCTCACCAGAAACCTCATTTACAGTAAAAGACACGTCCTAAATCCCTTGTGCAACCCTAGTGGCTTCTGGTTTCACCTTATCAGATTATAATCCCACCCTATAATCTCACTTACCAAAGAGAAAAAAAAAAATTTCTTAGCAGCCTTTGAGATGTACCGAGAACCTCCAAAACGGTCTATACGGCAAATGCCGGCACGTACGTGGCTCCCCCTTGAGCTTGCGCCCACACTCGAGTGCACTTTATCCTCTCTCTGAATGCCTTTCTCTCTATTCTTAATAAACCCAACTACACCCCGTACTTGTTCCTCCCGAGAGAATGAAGGGACTCTTAGGCGCGGAGGGTGTCGGCACGGAGTCGTGCCTCTGTCCCGGCAACGGCTGACAGTATCTTGTTTGTTAAGGGAGTTTGGCTAGATGTAGTCAAGCCAAGATGAAGCCATAAAACTCGAGGCCTGACAGCCTTACGCGTGAGATTTGGAGATAGACACATGGGAAACAAGCCATGTGAAGATAGAGGCAGAAATTAGAGTGATGCATCTACCAGAGACTAGTGTGATTGCCAAGGATTACTGGCAATTCCTGGGAGCCCAGAGGGAGGCATGGAGTAGACCTGAGCTGAGCTTCCAGGAAGAATTAGCCTGCTGCCGTGTGGACTTCTGGCCTCCAGAACCGAGAGAGAATATACATTTGACTGTGCTTGCTTTTTTGATTTGGTTTGGTTTTGAGATAGGCTCACGCTCTGTGCCCCATGCTGGGTTTGAACCCACAGTCCTCCGGCTTTGGCCTGGTGAGTGCTGGGGTTACAGGTGTCTGTGACCACAGTTGACCCACCTTTGCTGCTTTAGATGACCTGGTTCGTGGAGCTTCATTTCAGCAGTCCTGGAAAATTAATATTTGGGACCACTACCTGCCTTAACTTTTATATCAATACAAAACATCATTCTTGGCAATCATGTGGTTGCAAACTTAAAAATTTCCTGAAACCCAAAAGTTACCAAGTAAATACAAAGCCTTAGAAAAATGATTGGATGTAAGATAAACATGAGATAAACAGGCTGAAGGCATTCGACTGGGCCCCATAACCACAGCATTCTGATTACAATAGCATCCGAGGCCATGAATCTCCTAGCAACGAACTTGTGTGGGATCTTGATAAAGAATGTGAGGCAGAGTGGAGGGAAGGGAAACTCTAACCAAGATATATTCTGTGAGGGGAAAAAAATCTATTTTCAATAAAAGGCGATTTTAAAAGAGATTTAAATAAAATGGGTATTGTGAAATAAGAAAATTAAATTTATAAATTTTCCTCAACTCCAAATTTCAATAAAAACCACCACAGAATTTGTAGATTTAAAAATCCATATTTAGTGATCAGGAGAAAATGACAAAGACAATTCTGGAAGTGGGGAGCGGCCAGCCCTACAAATCATCACACTTGCTAGGGCATTAAGGAGATAAAATGGCAGCACTTCTGAACAGCACATCCGAACTAGTGCCTGGCCCGTGTCTCTCATCCCCTCTCAGAAACAGACCTGGACAGGGGGGGGGGATGTTGAGAACTGGGGCCAGCTGAGTGCTTATGTAGAGTGAAGAAAGTGTCTTCCAGTGTGCTTGATAGACCACAGCTCAGAACGCTTCTCTATAACCCGACCAACTGAATGGTTCTGGCACTGGCCACATTCTCCCAGTGATGTTTCCGAATCAAGTCACCAAGGCAACGTTTTCTTAGCCCAGTCATTTCTGGGGACCATATTAGCTGAGGGAAGCACCCCAAATTTATAGACTTTATAGTCTCAGTTTTATTAAAAGTTTGCTGAACATCTAGAATGTGCAAAGCTCTATATGCTAGGCCCCAAACGTTCCTGAAGGTTAGTGACACATATTTATTTCGGCGAGATGGATTTGCACCTGATACTTAGGAAGCCAGCCCACAGATTTGCCAAGGAAGCACCCAGCTGAGCACTCGCATGCCACCGAACCAGCTTGGCTTTCCTCGACTCATTATGTGAGAGCGACTAGATGTGGAACAAACACAGTACAATTTACTGAGAACGAAGAAGCGACTAAGATGCTGTTACAGCTGCAAGCATGTATGGACACAGAGGCTGCATCCCAGATGCTGACGTCTAGGGTGGAACCTGGGTTAGGAACAGGAAGGGGAAGCACTAGTGCCTGCTTATGACTCTGGAAAGAAGGGCTGGAGAGATGGCTCAGTGGTTAAAAGCACTGGCTGCTCTTCCAAAGGATCTGGGTTCAATTCCCAGCACCAACATGGTAGCTCACAACTGCCTATAGCTGCAGTTCCAGGGCATCCAATGCTCTCATCTAGCCTCTTTAGGCAGTATGCATGATCATGGTGGACAGACAGACATGCAGGCAAAATACCCACACACATAAACTAAATAAATAAACAACAACAAAAAGATCATGGAAAGCACTGGCACATGTGGCTTGATTTTGTGGGCTGGCAGAGGGTAGTCCCATCATAGGATGGGCCTAACTCAGGTGACAGGGCTTTAAAGAGGGGGTGGGGCCAGAGTCCAGGCCAGCTCAGTTCAACCAGAATCTTAGAGGAGGCCCTTGAACCCTCAGGCCTTTGCTGTTGTGGCTAATGCTCCTCAGGTTACATGCTGGTGAAAATGAAGGCTGGAGAGCAGATCTCTGCCCTCTTCTAAATTGCACGTGGGCTGGTACAAGTAGAAAGCACACACGCTCTTGCACGTGTATGCACGTGTACGGTGTTTTGCCTGCATTTGTGTCTGTACACCACATCCCTGCAGTGCTCAAGGAGGCCAGAAGAGGGTGTTGTGTCCCTGGAACTGGAGTAACGGACGGTTGGGAGCCTCCATATGGGTGCTGGGGATTGAACCAGGTCCTCTACAAGTGCTTTTTCCTGCGGGGCTCTCTCTCCAGCCCCACCACAGCTGTATTTGGAGTGTTTTTCTTGTTGAGGGCCTCTCTCAGCCAGTTTCTCGGCAGGGGGATCATTATCCTGATGCCTTTTAAAGAGTTTGGCGGCATGGTATGGAGACGGGGAGCCATGAGGGGTTTCTTTTCTAGAAATTTCTATACCTCTCAGACAATTGCTATAATGGCGGTATAATCATGGTTCTGCAGTAGGCTTTATCATACTGTTTGTTTGGCACATTTTACTTTAGAGGCCTTAGCCTGATGCTTTGAATGCGAGCTGGTCATGATTGAATAATTCCCAAGGAAAGGAAGGGGCATCTCCAGGTTTGGGGATGGGGTGTGTGTGTGTGTGTGTGTGTGTGTGTGTGTGTGTGTGTGTGTGTGTGTATTTCAATTCAGATTAAAATGAAGAACTTTAGAGGTACCCTTCCCCCACTCCTTTTCTGAGAAGGGATTTCAATCTGTAGCCATCCTAGAACTAACCTGCCCCTGTCTCCTGAGTGCTGGACTAACAGGCGTGTGCCATGGCACCCAGCTGAGAAAGTCCAGTTCCTGTCAGGAGATGTGACTGTGTCCTGTCCCTGAGCAGCTCCTACCCATCACCAGGGGGGAGCCTGCCCGAGGGCTTGGGTGCAGAGAAAACTCTTACTCAGAAAGAAACCAAGCGAAGAAGGAGCTAGACCGGAGCTAACCAGACACCAGTCTTCCAAGCAGCTAAAGGGTGTGGGGGTGGGGGTGGGGGGGAGAGTCCTCATTTACATAGAAAATAAACTTCCTGTCCTATTAAACAATGAGGCATTCAAAATCTGCCCGAGTAAAAGTCCCCTGATGCAATGAGAGGGTGAGCAATTTCATGTCAGGCTGTTGTTATGGGATTTAAACATGTCCTAGCTAGGGCTTGAGGTGAAAGTCGGAGCCAAAGACAATAGCCCTAAACCCCACATGCGCAGGAACCTCATTCCGGCGCAGCTTCCTTAAGAGAGCAGTGTAGACTTTTTACAGACCAAGTGACTTCAAAGGTGGGCCCGCATCACATGCCTCCCTCCTTGACTCTAGCCCAGACCACCACGGCCCCTTTGTTTCTTGGTTTATTTTATGAGATTCTCACACACATTCTCACACACAGCGCAATCATCTGAGCTCCCGGACCAACAGGCAAGCAGTCTTCCCTGAGTACTCCTTTGTCCAGCACCGACCCTTGGTCACTGTAAGCTGATGGGCGTGCTGGACAGCTGGGCACCCGGGGACACGATGCTCTCCCACCCCAACACACCCAAGGCTCTCCGGTTGAATTCCCCAGGGAGGAGGTAGCCAGGGATAGGGAGCGGGGAAATTTTCTTACATCACTTGACGTGCTTCCTTTCACTCACAAAATCCTGAGTCATGACTGTAGCCTCGTTGCCTCGGGCTCTGGCTGAAATCAGAGGCTATAGATTTGGAAACCTGACTCCACGGCTGACACTTGTCCAATTCATAGGAAATGTGTATTCGTTTAGTCGCCCCTCTTCAGGCTGAAGTGCCTTCTAATTGAGGGGATTACGTGAGGAAAGTGGCTGGGTCGTGGCTTAGTAAGCCGATGCCATGTTAGTGAACAATATTTGACATTCGGTGAGTTTACAAAAAGGGCAGTCTCTCTATTTGTTTGAACCGAGATTAAGTGAAAGGAAAAGTTTTTCTTTCCCATCCCAAGACAAATGGGAAACACATGTTTTCGCTTTTTGACTTTGTAAGTACAAGGCTCCCCACACTTCCCCCGCCCCCTTCAGCTGTGAGTTTTCAAGGGCTGCCCAACTTCTCTCTCTTCAGTGGCCAAAGCCAATACCCTGGGAGCCTTTAGATTTCCAGACAGCAGGGCTCAGGGCAAGGGCCTAATTCCAGGTCACCACGTGGGGTGTTCCCGAGCCTGTGATTTTATGAGCAGATGAAATGGTAAAAACTTAGCAGGGTGGTGGTGGCGCATGCCTTGAATCCCAGCACTTGGGAGGCAGAGGCAGGTGGGTCTCTGTGAGTTCCAGCCTGGTCTATAGAGTGAGTTCCAGGCTATCCAGGTGCCACAGAGACACCCTGACTTGAAAAGAAAAGTTGGTAAAACTTAGTGCCAGGAGTCCCAGGTCAATGGGTAGGCTTTTGCCCAAATGACCCCATCAGATACCACTTTCTTTGTCTGTAAAATTATCCTTAAATGCCTATGTTAATTTTTCAACTCTGGAAAGAATGTTTATATTCAGGTTTTTTAAAAAATTTTGTTTTGTTTTTTTGTTTTTTGTTTTTTTTGAGATAGTGCCTCACTATGTAGGCCTGGCCAGCTTGGAACTTGCTATTGTAGATCAGGCTGGCCTTGAACCCACAGAGATCCACCTACCTCTGAGCCCAGCCCCAGCCTCAGCTTTTTCTCGTGGGAGAAGATGTATCTGGTTGACGGCACCCCAAATATGGTCTCAGGACAGAATGCAAGCCTGAGGGGTGAGAAGCCTCACTCAAGGAGCCGCCCTGGTCTTGACTCAGTGTGACCTTGAAGGGCTCCCTTCCCTATTTGTGAGCCTCTCTTATCTGAGAGATGAGACTGTGGGACAGTTCGGCCCTGATGTAGCAGTTCAGATATGTGACAAGCCTCACTGTGGCTAGGGTGTACAGTACTTGGAGTTCCTTGGAATGAAAGGATCATTCATCTTAGAAGATAAGTTTTGAAAAAGGGATAGCCCATAAATATTTCTTGGATTATCACAAGAACAAAGAAAAATCAATTTTTAAAACTTTCTGCTTTCCTTGAGTTGCTACTTGTTTGACCTAAGTGCCTAAATGCTGAGCACAGAACGTAAAGAACCAGAGTCACGACCCTTCATCTGACAGGATGGAGTTCTCGCCTGGCTTCATGATTCCTGCCTCAGGATTTCACCCAAACTGACCCGACTTCGACTTGCATTATTCCAATTAATTCAAGCCCAGAATCCACTGGGACCTCCACAAGAATGTTGGGGTTATCCTACAGCTCACTAGTGTGTGTGTGTGGGGGAGCACACTGGGGAGTGGTGTTTCTAGATGTGGAAGCAGGAGAAACTTCTGGTACTCAAAACAATCCAGACTTAGAATATTTTGTGTGTGAGCCTGCATGTATGTATGTGCACTGTGCGCATGCCTGGTGCCCACAGAGGCCAGAAGAGGGTATCAAGTCCCCTGGAACTGCAGTTACAGGCACTTGTGAGGCTCCATGTGGATACTGGGAATGGAACCCGGGTCTACTCCAAGAGCAACAAGTGCTTTTTAAAAAACAAACAAACAAACTTTTTTTTTTTTTTTTTAAAGACAAGGTTTTTTTGGCACTCACTCTGTAGATCAGGCTGGCCTCAAACTCACAGGAAGAGATCTTCCTGCCTCAGCCTCTCAAGTGCTGGGATTAAAGGTGTGGTCCACCACCGCCCGGCTTAAAAACATTTTTTAATGATTTACTTATTCTTATTTTTTTATGTGTATTGGTGTTTTGCCTGCATGTATGTCTGTGTGAAGGTGTCAGATCCCCTGGAACAGACAGTTGTGAGCTGCCATGTGGGTGCTGGGAATTGAACCTGGGTCCTCTGGAAGAGCAGCCAGAGCTCTTAACTGCTGAGCCATCTCTCCAGCCCCCTGGGCTCAAACATTTTTATTACATATTTATTTACTGTGTGTGTGTGTACATATACTCACACGCATGCGCTTGCCATGGTGCTCCTATGGAGGTCAGAGGAGAGCAGTCAGGAGTCAGTGCTTACTCCACTAAGGGGGATTGAACTCAGGTCCTCAGGTTTGGCAGCAAGCACCTTTACTCACTGAGCCTTTCACCGGCCCAACCTTTGGGCTTTTTAGTCAGTCCTCACAAGGGAAACCTCAACTCTCTACTGATTAGAATCTGCTTCCTCATAAACCCTAACTGTTCACAGGCCCCTGAGCTACCCGAGCTCAGTTTCACTCATCTGTCTGTCTGAAAACAGTATCAGGGCAACCCTTAAGTGATCTCCTTTTTCAGACTAAATGGCCGTCTTTTAACAGGTTTTAACGGACTCAGTTTTCAGATTCCTAAATTTCATTGTTATGTTTCCCTAGACAGGCTTCAGATTTACATACTCTCTTGAGTATGAACATGAGTATGAGCACTTGAACATGGTCTTGAGTAGGATGCTAAAAAGAAACCTGCTCCCTTTCCATCTTGGACCTTGGCAGCCACCTACCTTGGACTGGAGAACCAGACGGCTCAGCAGTGAAGCTTCAGATTGAATGGTCACTGTCTCGTAAGGCAAACGGCTCTTTGGACTAAATGTAATGTTCTAAATCTGGAGTGTTTGGTGACACGAGGCTCTCTTCCTGTTATGACTATTTTTATTCATCAGTTAGATCGGGTAACAGTTAGACCAGGTAAGAGATAAGACAGTAACTCAGGGTTCTGAAGAACACAGAAAGCCTTTCCTCCATCAGGTAACTGCTCTTGGTGCGTGATTGAGGGTAACAGGTGACCCCGTTCTTTGCTGTCATTGTGTGAACCGGGCCCCTTCCAACTGGGGCTCTGCTTTTTCGTGGGGTTCTCCAGTCCAAGGTAGGTGGCTGCCAAGGTCCAAGATGGAAAGGGAGTAATGTTTCTTGTTAGCATTCTACTCAAGACCACGTTCCAGTGCTCATACTCATGCTCATACTCAAGGAGTATGTAAACCGCAGCTTAGCTTTTAACGGCTGTGTCGGAACTCCCATTACTTGAGGAAATCTGGGTGAATGGAGGTTGGTGGCCAAACGGGCCAGCTTTGTTGTTCACAGGTCCCTGAGTTGCCTGAGTCAGTTTCATTCATCTTCCTGTCTGAAGATAGTTAACAGGGCAACCCTTAGTGACTTTTTTGTTTGTTTGTTTTTTTGAGACAAGGTTTCTCTGTGTAGTTTTGGTGCCTGTCCTGCATCTCACTCTGTAGACCAGGCTAGCCTCGAATTTACAGAGACCCTCCTGGCTCTACCTCCCGAGTGCTGAGATTAAAGGCGTGCGCCACCACCGCCTGGCTTGTTTTGGTTTTTTTGTTTGTTTTTGAAGACAGGGTTTCTCTGTGTAGCCCTGTATATCCTGGAACTCACTTTGTAGACCAGGCTGGCCTCAAACTCACAAAGATCTGCTAGGCACTGCCTCTTGAGTGCTGGGATTAAAGGCATGCGCTACCACCGCCCAGTGGCTAAGTAATCTCTTTTCCAGACTACTAAATAATCGCTTTTTCAGAAACTGTAGCCAATGTACCCACTGTCCTGCTTGGCATATGCTACTTCCCACATGCTCCTGCTTGTTCATCTGGCCTCAGCTGAAATGCCATTTCCTCAGAGAGGCCTACCTACCTCATGAAAAGTGGCACCAGCAATACCCTCTCTAGTTATGTCCTTCTAGACCTCTGCATGAGATTTCACAGATTTTAAATGTTTTTCCTCTCCCACTAACATTTTAAAATTCTATGTGTATGTATGGTGTGTGCATCTTGTGGAGTATATGCATATCAATGCAGGTGTCCATGGGTATCGGAAGAGGATATCACATTCCCCAGAGCTGGAGCTACAGGTGGTTGTGAGCTATAGGACATGTGTGCTGGGAACCAAACTTAAGTCCTCTAAAAGAGTAGCACACGCTCTTAACTGCTGAACTGTGTCTTCATCCCCTGTGGAATATTCCTTTACACTGTGTCAATATATGTCACTTTAATATTGGTTTAATAAAGAAGCTGACTGGCCTATAGCTAAACAGGATAAGGTTAGGTGGGAGAACCAGACTGAGAGAATGCTGGGAAGAAGTGGGAGGAGTCTCTCTGGATCGCAAGGAGACTTGGAGAGGAAGCAGGAGATGTGACAGGTCATAGATAAGAAATATGGGTTAATTTAAAATGTAAGAGTTAACTAGTAACAAGTTTGAGCTATTGGTCAAGCATTTATAATTAATAATAAGTCTCTGTGTGGTTATTTGGGAATTGACTGGCAGGAAAGAAAAGTCCATCTACAAGCCTCTCTTTACCCTGTGGTTGTTTCTCTCTCTCACTAAGCACAGGCTGTGTGAGGGCAGGAACTCTGTCTCATGCATAACACAGTACCCAACACACGCTATGGTAAATAAGGGCTGGTTCAATGAAAGAATAGTGAATAGGCTGGATATGATGGCATACCTTTAATCCCAGCACTCAGGAAGCAGAGGCAGGTGATCTCTATGAGTTGGGGGCCAGCCTGGTCTACATAGTGAGTTCCAAGCTTTCCAGGGCTATGTAGTGAGACTGTGTCCCAAAACAAAAACAAAAGCAAAACACTGTAATAGACATGGTTTGTCTACTAAACAGTCTTATTTGCCAAATACCTCACACTGCTGGGGCATACAGTAATCAGCCCAAACCCTCCACCTCTGTTCATATCAGTTGTTGGGAAGATCAATTTCTTCAGCTGCTATTGAGAACCTGATCCTAGATACAGTATCTTATATTTACACCGATTAGATTACAGATGCTTGTAATTATCATTCTGTCCAAAACATTTACTTATTTTTTAAGATTATGTGTAAGTATTTATCTATGGGTATGTGCATGTGAGTGCAAGTGCATGGAGGCCAGATGTTGTCAGATTCCCTGGAGCTGGAGCTACAAGCTGTTGTGAGCCATTGGACATGGGTACTAGGAATCAAACCTAGGTCCTCAGCAAGAGCAGTATGTGCTCTTAAGTGCTGAGCCATCTCTCCAGCCCCTAAATAATTGTATATTTTTTTCTCTCTAATTTTTTCAACTCAGAGGTCTTTTTTTTTTATTTTAACATGTATTATGCCATAAGTTCACAGGGAATGTGTTCCCAGCTCAGGCTGTTTTCTGTTGGTTCACCTCAAGTGGGAATCTCTAGCTAGAGCAGGCTGCCTCTCAGTGGAACCACAGACTTTCTCTCAGGCCTCTTTCTTTTTCTTCATGTTCTCTATCACATGCCTCAGGAAGTAATCTTGGCTTTTTGGTGCTTGATATGCTCAAAATGCATGTTAGTCCTGTTGACAAAAAGCATGCCTTGTTTAAAATGTGAACAGCATGCTGGGTAACTATGATGGTTTGAAAGAAAATGGCCCTAAAGGGAGTGGCACTATTAGGAGGTGTGACCTTGTTAAAGTAGGTGTCACCTTGTTGAAGAAAGTGTGTTACTGTGGGGGCGGGCTTTGAGGGCTCTTTTGTTCAAGCTTTGCTCAGTGTGACATTCAGACTACTTCCTGTTGCCTGCAAGATGTAGAACTCTCAGCTACTTCTCCAGCACCATGTCTGCCTGCACGCTGCCATGTCCCACCATAATGATAATGGACTAAACCTCTGAACTAGAAACCACCCAATTAAATGTTTTCCTTTATAAGAGTTGCTGTGATCATAGTGTCTCTTCATAGCAATATAAAGCCTAAGACAGTAACAGTCTGGACTTCCACTTTACCACAGTAACATCTTTTCTTTTGGTTTATCAAGACAGTTTCTCTGTGTAGCTTTGGAACCTGTCCTGGAACTCACTTTGTAGAACAAGCTGGCCTCAAACTCACAGAGATCCACCTGGCTCTGCCTCCCAAGTGCTGGGATTAAAGGTGTGCGCCACCACCGCCCGGCACATAGTAACATTTCTGGGGTGTTCTTTTTTTAATTTTATTTTATTTTGGTTTTTCGAGACAGGGTTTCTCTGTGTAGCTTTGCGCCTGTCCTGGAACTCACTTGGTAGCCCAGGCTGGCCTCGAACTCACAGAGATCCGCCTGGCTCTGCCTCCCGAGTGCTGGGATTAAAGGCGTGCGCCACCACCGCCCGGCATGTTCTTTTGTACTATTCCTTTGACATCTGCAAGGTCACTTTATTAGATTCATATATATATGTATATGTATATATATATGTAAGTGAGGGCATAGTGAAACCACAGAAACAGACCACTCCATGGGTAGAAAGAAAGATTTATTGGGGATCAAATTGCAAAGGCTATCTCTGGGGGGTGTGGGACAGAGAGGAGTAAAATGGCAGAAAAGCAGGAGGATTTTACATGACAGGCAGCGGTGTGGGGGTGGGGTCTTTGAGCTGATACAAGCTGTTTAGGGGGACAGATCAAAGTGGAATTTCTGGGAGATTAAGGGAGGTTCCTGGTAAACCAAAACCCACCTTTAGGCTTCTGTTTACCCAAAGTCCTTCAGTTTAGGATAATGTCACCAGCACTGCCATTTTGGGGGCTTAACATTCCAGCTTTTTTTGATAGTCCTTTGGCTATTTCCTGTTGATATGGGGAGGAGGGCTTGAGAAGAGGCAGGGCTGGAATGCTGGTTCAAAGTAGGGGCTCAAGCTGGCTGGCAGGCAATGTATCAGACCCGAGGAAATTCCGTTGGAAGCGTCTGGTTTACTGACTATGCTGGTTCAAAGTAGGGGCTCAAGCTGGCTGGCAGGCAATGTAGCAGACCAGAGGAAATTCCGTTGGAAGCGTCTGGTTTACTGACTACGGGGTTATTTCACTAATTGTGTCCTGAAGGAGCCTGAAGAGACAAGGAACAATCATTACGACGAGAAGGACAGAAGCCAGTAGGCTGAGGAGATGGAGGAGCTGGGGGCCCAAGGGATACCAAAAGGCGAGCCCTTCCCAGGAGTCGGCCCCTGGAGGCTGTAGTTGGTGAGCTGGCTAGCTCACGTCAATCTTTAGTCCTTGGCTGTACTAGTTCACAAGGTGACAACATTCTTCACCAGGGAAGAGACAGTGCCTCCTTTTTTGTCTGTCAGCAAGTTAAGGACTCACTGCTTTTGCGAGACTACGGAGGCTAGGGGAGGTGAGGCCATTTTGGAGCAGTTGCAGGGCCAAAGTTGATTCCTGGGTGGTGTCTGTCAGCGGAGTGGAAATCTGCCGGGACAGAGACTGGACAGAAGGTACTGTCAGGGAGCTTAGGGGGATCTTTATCTTGGGTACATGCTTGAAGTTTCCAGTCATTCACCCCACTCCCTAAAGCTTACATGAATTTCTTTAAAGTTGACCAAAAGAGTTACACGTTTCCGATGTCTGAGCAGGACCACTCTGTAATCTTTGCCCAATCTCACTGCAGAGGAAGCAGTCAACGCCTGCAAACCGCTTGAGCAGATACACACCTTTGAGCTATAGCAAAATAGCCTAAAAGTTATCTACGTAACGGAACAAGTTTAAAATGCCCAAAGGAAATTTAATTTTTCTTGAGTCTGTGATATGAGAATTTTAACTGTTTTTAAAGTTTTAGTAGTCAGTACCTATAACTTAACAAAAATAGATTAATCACTTAGGACAACTCCATTGATTTAAGTAAGGGTTTAAACATTGATGTGTTAAATTTTGAACTTTGAAAATTGAATATCATATTATCATCTCCAAGTTTAATTTTTCACATAGCTTAAATCACTTCCTCACACCCTTACAACTTGCACAAATCTTCTATTTTTTCCTTCCATTCTGGAAACATCTCATTTACCATGAGATATAGGTGCTTAATTCTTGAGAGTAGTCACCGAAAAAAGCAAGTCAAGACCTTTTAAAGTCATCATTGGAGCATAAAGGATGAGTAAAAAGTAATTTTTAAAAGACTTTTTTATGTATACTTGTCTGCATATACACCTACCTGCACATCAGATCCCATAGACACTTGTGAGCCACCATGTGGGTGCTGGGAATTGAACTCAGGACCTCTGGAAAAGCAGCCAGTGCTCTTAACCACTCGAGCCATCTCTCCAGCCCCAGCTAGAATGTTCTTAAGGTGAATGTGCTCTCTAGCTATGCACGGAGTGGGCAGGCACCTACAGTCTCTGGGGAGGAGCTGGCCAGGCCTGCTTGCTGCTATGGCAGCAGGCGGCAGGGCGGCTAAACTGTCTGGTGAGGACAGGTCCTGTGTTGGGAGGGATTCAGAGCCACAGGAGTCAAGCTTGGAGGAAGCAAAGAATAAAGGAAGGAGGATGGGGTGTTGGCTGACTTTAGCACTTCCCGAAGCTATAGCATTAGTAGCGCCTGGTGGTGCAGGCCCATTCTATCCCGATCAGACGGGACTACAGGATAGCCTGCTTGGCAGGAGCCAGTGCGGTGAGAGCTGAGCTTCCATCCATGAACTGAGTACAGCCAGCATGTGACAGAGGGGAAATAGAAAGCTGTGGCTTTTGTAGGTAAGGGTTTCAAGTGATTCGAGGCAGGAACGACTGAGGGTAGTGGCCTTGGGAGGGAGTATGGCAGGGTTGAGAGGAGGGCAGGAATCAAGTGAGACAGTGGATTTTCTAGGAAGGTGATGGGAACAAGTCCAAGTTCAGAAGGGAAGAGTAGAGAGGCTGTTCTGTGACAGGAGATCCTTGAGCCCGTGTGGTGGGAGGACAGAGAAGGTGACCACATGTGAGCTTAGAATTCTCCTGTGCCAATAAGGAGGCTGCTGCTAGCGCCTGTAGGTAGGCAAGGTTGCCAGACCCTGGCTGTTGGATCTAGCTGTTTGGGAAGACAGGCAACAGGGGCAGAGGTGGGGCTTTTGGAACTTGTTTTTTTTTTTTGGTTTTTCGAGACAGGGTTTCTCTGTGTAGCTTTGCGCCTTTCCTGGAACTCACTTGGTAGCCCAGGCTGGCCTTGAACTCACAGAGATCCGCCTGGCTCTGCCTCCCGAGTGCTAGGATTAAAGGCGTGCGCCACCACCGCCCAGCTTTTTGGAACTATTTTTCTGTTGTATCCAGAATAAAGGGTTGGTCAAGCTCTGGAGAGAGCCGGAGCAGGAGCCTGGAGAGTGCCTCTCAGAGGCAAGGGAGCAGGTGTCAGGCTTGGTAGAGCCTAGGGGCTCAGTTAGGGGACCTTAGCTGCTTCATAGAGGGGTGAACAAGAAGAGCAAAGTTGGGAATCCAGGTTCAGAGGTACCCCACCTGGATAAGGACAAGAAAGGAGAGACTCCCTTTCTTGGTGGTTGGAGGTGTGAGAGACCGCAGGTACTGTCTGCGATTGGGAGTTCATGGCGTTAGGGGATAGCAGAAAACCTAGATGCCTGACCCGAACGACAGAAAACTGAGCTTTGAGAGATCAGTGTTTTCTGTTTCCTAGAAAGTTAAGAAACTGAGCACATGTTGCTGTGAGAACAAGGGACTCCATAGTAGAGGTTATCAACATTGGATTAAGTGGCTGGGAGACAGCTTGACAGAAAGGAGGTCAATGCACAGAGCCTGGCCCAAGAAGTTGGGAGCTATCTCCGAACCCCTGGGGAAGGACAGTCTGTTAATATTCTGATCCGAGCCTTGAAATCCCGCCCCTTGCCACTGCCCTGCATCCTGACGTAAGAGCCTCATTCTAAGGAAAAATTCCTCCCTTCTCTCTCTTCTGCTTTTCCTCTCATGAGGTGCGCACCCTTGACCCCCCCCCCTTTCCTTTCTCTTCATCTCTCTATTGTAAAATAAACCCTCCATGTAGATGCAGCATCTGGGTTGTGAATTACTGGCTGCTGCCACTGCCATGCCCACATGGCATGCATCTGCCTAGCATGTTTCCCTGCACACAAGGGATATCCTCAGGGGTCCCCCCTCCCCCCACACGGTAACTTATAACATTGGCGCCCGACATCACCAGGCAACCCCACTGCTTTCTCCTGCAAGTCGGCAGTCTGAGGAGTTCTGGGATCCTGTACCACCTGCCATTTTTCAGGCTGGAGCGCTGCTGGGGACTCTTCACCCTATCATATCCATAAGATTCCTCCCTTCCCTTCTGGCCATTTTCCCACAAGTGAGGATTCATCTTGTTTCGCTTGCTGGTACCATGTGTCTTTCGGGCTCATAGCCCTTCGGCCCCCATCCCTATGCGATAGCATATGGAGATGGCCTGTGCCCACTCAATTCCATGGCCTATAGCCTTTGTGATGACGGTCCATTGGCTACCTTGTGCTGTTATCCTTGGCCCTCGCTGACCTCTGGGACTCCAGAGGTCAGTCTGCTGGGCCTTATACCTCATTGTGGAAAAGTGTGCCTATGCCCCCCACCCCCAGCGCTGCTGCAGACCCATGACTTGGGTCCATTCCCCTGCAGCCCAGGGAGGGGTCCCTCTCTCCCACATGGCTGCTCTGCTACTTCTCCCTCTTTGTTTCACAAAGTCTATTTCCTATGTGTGAATGAAAATGTATGGTTGATATGGCCATCTACATTTCTGGCAGACTTTTAAATGCTTCAATTTATCTGTTCCTCATCTGCTCAGTTTATTAAAAAAAAACCCACATGAACACGTGGTCAGGTGCCATATTTGATAGGGCAATCACGTGATCAGGTGGTGACATCTTACATAAGGGTAATCATGTGATCAAGGCACCATCTTAAATAAGGGGAACCACATGGTCTAGCCAGCATCTTGGCTAAGGTCAAAACAGGCAGGTCATATGACGTCACTGCCATCTTTACTAAGGGCAGCATAGGCAGGGCACCTGGCACTCAGACCGTTGGTATGGAGGGAGGTTAGGGAATTGCCTCCCACTTCCCCTTGTTTCACCTTTGTTTTATGGGCCGAGGAAAAGTCCTCCAGCCTTCGCCTGGCATTCCCCAGCTGCCTCTCTCAGGCTCCAGTCATCTGGGCAGGATGGAGGTCCAGTTGTGGTCTGGCATTCATTCCTCCGCAGCCACTCGAGTCCTTAAATGGAGTTTTAACCCTTTTGCCATGATGTAAATCCCTTCCAGGTGCTTTACAGATACCTACAGGCTCCTGAGGAAAGTTTTGTTATTGCATCAAGAAATCTGGTCTGATGAAAACTAACACTCTCCAGAGCCCATTTCTGACCCCACCTATTTTTCAAGCATATTTTGCAGATTCATTGTTCCCGCCTGACCTCCAGAGAAACAGCAGATGCCATGGCTTCTGTACTCCTGATTTGGTGTGTCTTTCCCCCAAGCTCCTGGAACATCACTGCTGCAATCTGCCTCCTCAGCTCCCTCAAGGAACGGTCCTGAGATCTTCTGCCATGCAAGACTCCCGGTTCCCCTCTCCCCACTTCACCCCTTGTCAGTCTGAAGTAGCCTCAAGAATTCAGCGCCCTTGTTCCCCCACTTGCTCCCATAACTCACCTCTTTTTATAATATCAAAACAGAAAAATGTTAATATTCTGACCCACCTTGAAATCCCACCCCTTGGCACCATCCTGCGTCCTGACATAAAAGCCTCATCCTAAGGAAAAACTCCTCCCTTTCCTCCTCTCTTCCGCTTTTCCTCCCATGAGGTGCGCACCCTCAACCTCTCTCTGTCTTCTTCTCTCTCTTTCCCTCTGTCTCTCTCTTTCCTATCTTTCTCTTCATCTCTCTATTATAATAAACTCTCCACGTGGATGCACTGTCTGGGTTGTCAATTAATGGCTGCCTCCACCACCACCATGCCAGCACGGCATGCATCTGCCCAGCATGTTTCCCTGCATTTGGGGATGCCCTCAGGGGTCCCCCATGCAATAATTCATAACACAGTCCAAGTAAGCTAATGTGCTGTTCTGGTGTTAGGGTCCTCCTAAGTGAAGGTAAAGTATCATGTGAATCTGGGTATAAAGGAATGGCGAAGAGAGTGTCCTTAAGGTCTAGAATGGCAGGACAGGCAAGGGAGTGTGTTATGGAGTAGGGTGAATGGACTTGAAGATACCTGTAGTTGTTTTGTTTTTTTTTTTTTTTTTAAACTCTTTGGCTCTTTTGGCCCTTTGTTCTTTGGGGGGCCCACCACCTAGCTCCCAATAAATGCACAAACAGAGGCTTATTATTACTCACAAATGCCCAGCCTTAGCTTGGCTTGCTTCTAGCCAGCCTTTCTTAACTTAAATTAGCCTGTCTACCTTTTGCTTCTGGGCTTTTACCTTTCTCTATTTCTGTATATCTCTTTTTTACTTCTTTCTCCATGGCTTCTTATGTAGCTGGGTGGCTGGACCCTGAAGCCTTCCTCCTTCTCTTGCTCCTAGATCTTTCTCCCCAGATTTCTCCTCATATTTATTCTCTCTGCCTGCCATCCCTGCCTATGCTGTCTCCTGCCTAGCTACTGGCTGTTCAACTCTTTATTAGACCAATCAGGTGTTTTAGACAGGCAAAGTAACACAGCTTCACAGAGTTAAGCAAATACAACATAAAGAAATACAACACATATTTGCATCATTAAACAAATGTTCCACAGCATAAATGAATGTAACACATCTTTATTAAGAAGGCACTGTATGATAGGTTTTAGGCCTTGTCTGTTTTAAAGGGATATGGGATTGAGAGTGACAGGGGTAGGTAGGGTCCTGGAGTAGAAACTTAGTAGGGGGATGATGGGAAGCCACAGAGGAGAGGAGGTGCCCCATACTTTTGAGTCAATGAGGGAATCTTGAAGGGGATAGGGTGAAGCATTAGTGTCGACAAGAAGACTCTTCAGAGGCTGGAAAGAGATGGAAAATTCCAAAAGGAGGTGGATGAAAAGAAAAGGAAAGTGTGATTTAGCCATGATGTCCCTGCTCAGCATGGGGTTGGGTAACTAGGCAAACCGAGAAAAGAGTGAGGAATGAAGTGGCCCCAGGGAGAACAGAGTGAGGACCTGTGGCCCTAGGTGGGTGGAGCTGGCCATTAACACCTACCACAAAGATCTGAAAAGGAGAACTCTTACCAGAGTGAGCAGGAAGTATAGCCCCAAATCTATTAAAAACAACAAAGACTTCACCCTGGACTCCTCTATGGTTGCTGGAGGCGGAGTTCCAGGGCAGCATCAGTCTTTGGCTGCCAGACCCAGAAGATCAGAAAGATTTTTCTTCGGAGGAGGAACTTGGGGACTGGCCTACCTTGGCAAGGCAGAGAGAACCTTCCAGTGTCGCACCTGTCCACCCTTGAGCAGGGTCCTGAGGTGAAGTGCAGTCTTCATCCAGTGACCAGTGTTGCCAAACTTGAAGAAAGCTCCAGGTAGGGTCTGTTGGTGCCCCATCACCTCCTGGGGTGGCCCCAGGGATGCTGCCAGAGCTGGTTTTCTGTCTTTTGTGGGAAGCCTTTTCACTCTTTCCTGCTTATCCCTTTCATTAAACACCTTCAATGCCATATTCAACAGATCTCTGAAGGGTTAGAGGTCCATCGTCTAGTCTCTTAAGATTTCTCTCTGTCTCTCTCTCTTGACACCAGGTCTCTCTACATAGCCCTGGCTTTCCTGGAACTCATTATGTAGATCCAAGCTGGCCTTGAACTCACAGAGATCTGCCTGCTTCTGCCTCCCTAGTGCTGGGAATAAAGGCATGTTCTACCATGCCTGGCGAGTTGTTTCTTAATACACATGATTTTGAATATTATTTTATATTAAACAAATTTTTTATTTTAAATGTATTTTTAGTTACTTGCCTTAGGCTTAACCTTGACAACATATACAGAAGACTCTAAAACAGGAGATATAAATTGATCTCTCCCTCCAAAGCTTGTCCCTGTAAATGAATTACATTTGTACTTAGCATGACTAAAAATATAGTTCTGAGTACATTAAAGAATTTGACCATTTATAAGATGACTGACTGACCATTAACTTGCATGTCTTAATTATCTTTAACAGTTTATAACAAGTTAGTAAGATTAGGATTTTAGAATTTTATTGTTAAATTTGAGAATTAAAATTTCTAATTTTGAATTTAGCAAAACAAACTTTAAACCATAAATACAGTCCATGGAGAGACTGGGAAGCCCATTTTCCCGATCCTTTCATAGTATACATTTACAAAATATCACAGTTTCTTATGACTCAGTTTATTCAAATAGCTAAAAGCTTAACAAAGTTAGCAAAGGCATAAATGGTTAGATATACATCTTTAAGTCAGTTTCTGTCAGCCAGAACAGACCATTAGAATCCAAGGAGTTTATATACCTTAATTATCGAGTTTAAGCCCTATTTTCCATAAACCCCATTCATGATTTTGTCCTCATCTGTCAGTTTTACTCTTAGGACAAAAATCATCATAAAAAAATCCACCTTTGTCCCAAAATATCTTAGAGGCTTGGTGTTGTCTTATTAATCTAGGGAAAATAAAATAAAACAAACCATCTTCAAACACCTCTATTTTTCTAAATAAGAGTTGAATCCAAATTACATATATGATATGCTGTAGCAAATTAAGATTACCCATACATAGGTTTTTAACTATCAACCCTTTTTGTTACAAGGTTTAAGCTAATTTTTTCTCTGCTTGGGATTTTTACACTCTCCCCACCTCTCCTTACCCCCGCCCCCCATTCCCAGACAGGTTCTCTCTCTTGTGTTGCCCTGGCTGTCCGGGAACTCATTCTGTAGATCAGGCTAGCCTTGAGTTCATGGAGATCCTCCTGCCTCTGCCTCCTGAGTGCTGGGATTAAAGGTGTGCACCACCACCACCTGGCTTTACACATTTTTTTAAAAACACAACCTAATGATTTTACAAATCCTGAGATAAAGTTTACACTTCAGCAAAAGCTTCAACGATAGTAAACAGAACCACACAAAGGGTTGGGGTGGGGGCAGTGGCATTGAGAGCCAAAATCTGTTTCTCTTTGGAAATAGATTACCTCTTACTTATTCTCAAGCACTTCGTGTCTTTTTTCTGAGCTGTTCTGTTTTGTACTTTTTCAACCCATCACAGCCCTGACCCAGGACAAAGGCTTTGGAGGAAACTTTTAAGCAAACATACTTGGGTCTGTAGTGGGCAGGCCAAATTTCATCTCCAGAGCTTTTCAGTAGAGTAGAACAGCATGTGACAATATCCAACATTATCCATACTTAAAAGACATTTAAGTCTCTGTAAGCCAGAACCAGTGATCAGAGGGAGGATGAGAGCGAGCACCCAGCAAAGAAGGCTTAGAGATAAGAGATTTTCAAGAGCGGAGAGTAGAGAAAACAGAGATAAAGGGATTTTCAAATCATTTGTGTGGTGGCAGAAGTCGTCACAATCTGTTAAGAATTTGGAAATCAGGTGTGCCATTTTCTGGTCACTGAGACTGATTAGTTTGTACTGAGGTCAAGTTGTTTGTAGCCATACAGTTTGACTTAATGGAGTCTCTGAGGAGGAAAATCTGAGGAAGGAAAGAGATTAGAAGCCAGGTGAGAGGAGTGAGTCACATGGTTAGTTCAGGCTCCAGAGGCAAGTGAGAGAAACAGAGCAAGCTCCAGGAGTGGGCAAGAGAAAGGGCAGGCAGAAAGGCAAGGTCCTGGAAAGGGTGGCAGTGAAGAATTTCCAGGAGCAGAGCAAGGAGGAGCTGGGAGAGACTTAGAAAAGGACCATAAACAGGAAGGGATTCTGCCAGAGGGATTTCTGTGTGCAGGAGCCACAGGAAGGGCAACACTGTAAGGGTTAAGTGTTGTGGGACAAAGTCTCAATTCAAGGGCACCCCCAAGCGGACAAAGACTCATCAAAGAGATGCCCAGGATCAGTGGAGGGGCTTCCCTTCTCCACATGATGGGACTGAAGAGATGGTCTCTAAAATTTGGAGTTGAACATGGTGGGAAGCAGAAGCCAGCATAGAGGTGAAAAACCCACACCCAGGAAGGTCTGATGAGTAGTTTGGTTCAGTTAGGAGAGGTGGGACTCTGAAAAGGTGTCCCATTGTTCTGTACCAAATTAAGCAAGGGCGCAGTGAAACAAATGAATCGGACCACTCTATGGGTAGAAAGAAAGCTTTGTTGGGGATCAAACTGTCAAGGCTGTCTGGGGAAGGGGTGGGGATGGAGAGGAGTAAAATGGCAGAAAGGCAAGAGGATTCTACATGACAGGCAGCAGGGGCAGGGATCTCTGAGTTGATACAGGTTGTCCAACTGACCGGGAACTAGATGCTCTTGCTAAAGGTGGTTGACTGTTGGGGGCAGATTGAGGGAGGTTCCTGGTAAAAAGAAACCTGCCTTTAGCCCCCCCCCCATAACAATCCTTTGCCCAGTCAATGCCCTTCTGTTTAGCACATTGTCACCAGCACTTCCATTTTGGGGGGCTGCTTTGGACCTAACAATATGTAGTCACAGGAACAACCTCATGTTTTATGAATGGCTTAAAGTACATACACACACACACACACACACACACACACACACACACACACACACACTTTCTGGATGGTTTAAAGAGAAAAAATACATCTATATGTCCACGTATGCACACTCTTACCTCACTCTTTCCCTTGTGTACCTTTCGGTAAATTACTAGGAGGTGTTAGCTCAAACTGAAAGGAAGTAAAGTCTTCCTTGGATATGTCAACAAACACATTTATTTATCCCTTCCCATTTCGTTGTATCATCTGAAACTCTGATGCGTGTATGTATGCTGTGTGTGTTTCCTTATGTCATTGGCAAACAGCAGTGAATATGGAAAAAAGAAAAGGACCAAACAGAGTTCTGTTATTGCGCTGGGCCTGCGTCTGTCCTGCCATCAATCCATCATCAGTCTTTGGGGATGGATGTTTACTTGTACCAGGAATATGGCAGCCTATGTCAACTGCCCTGCTGAAATAAGAGGCATCACAGAACTCAAACCATCCTATTTCCTTCTGCCCAGAATTACAGGAACTTTACATAGAAAGACCAGGGCTGGCAAGATGACTTAGCATGTGAAGGTCCTTACTGACAAGACTGATGACCTGAATTTTATCCCCAAGACCCACGCAGTAGGAGAGAACTGACTCCTGCAAGTTGTCATCTGACTTTTATATGTGCATCTTCTCTCTCTCTCTCTCTCTCTCTCTCTCTCTCTCTCTCTCTCTCTCTCTCTCTCTCTCTCACACACACACACACACACACACACAAATTTGAAAATTTAGAAAAGACAAAGTTACAGTCAAACCCAATCATCCCCGACTGTCTAATGAAACAGAAATAACCTTATAAAAGCTAAAGAAATCATAGTACAGAATGTTTGACTCTTTTTTACATTTATGTTTATGAGTACTTTGCCTGCATGCATGTATGTGTGTTATGTGTGTGATTGGTGCCCAAGAAAGTCACAAGAGGATGCTGGATTCCCTGGAATTGGAGTTACTGATGGTTTGAGCCATTATGTGGGTACTAGAAACTGAAAGCTAGGTCCTCTACAAGAGCAACAAGTGTTCTTAATCACTGAGCCAACTTGTTACCTTTCCAGCCCCCAGAGTACTTGACTCTTAATGATTGTGGCCTTTCACAAATATTTACGAATCTTAAAAAAACAACTTGATTACTATTACTGTTATTGTTGTTAGCGTGTGGAGGCAAAGGTCAGAGGACAACTTTGTAGAGTTGGTTCTCTTCTTCCGCTCTTATGTGTGCTCCACAGACTGAACTCAGGTCAGCAGACTCGCCATCTAGCCAGGCCAGTGTTTGCAAACATTTAACTCATGTTTTGCCCCCAATCTTTTCCAATTCCTTCATTCTGGAAATCCTGCCACACTGGTCTATTTGTCAACCCCTCCTTCATTTTCACACCTCCAAAGCTGCATGCTCCTTTCTTCCTATCCATTATGTGAATCCCTCTTCAGGGCTTGTTGCTGCTGCCTATGATGGGCTGTCTAAACGGCGCAATTCATGCTGCCCAGCTGAGGCTTTGCCTATAATGTTCTTGCCAACAAAACCCTCTCCCAACAATGTACACTGAGCTGACCACTGAAAATCAGCCTCAACATATGCTTAAGAACTTGCCCACATTGAGACTCTTGCCAAAGCCATGCTCAGGTAATATGATCTTCCAAAGTGTTTGGAAACTGAAAACAAACAAAACAAAACATTGTTATGTGAAAAAGTAAAAATTTATGAAATCCTAGGAACCCTCAGTTTTGTTTTGTTTTTAAGTCTAAGGGAATCCACTCTGTTCTGGGGGAATGAAGACAGGTAAGGATAGATGATTAACCTAAACTACATTACATTTTATATTGCTGTGGATATGGCTCTGTATAAATAAAATGCTGACTGGCCAGTAGCCAGGCAGGAAGTAGAGGCAGGACAAGCAGAGAAGAGAATTTTGGGAAGTGGAAGGCTGAGTCAAGGATACGCTGCCAGCCGCCGCCATGAGTACCAACATGTAAGATACTGGTAAGCCACAAGCCATGTAGCAAGGTATAGATTTATAGAAATGGGTTAATTTAAGATATAAGAACAGCTATCTAGAAGCCTGAGCCATTAGGCCAAACAGTTTAAATAATATAAGCGTCTGTGTGTTTATTTTATAAGTGGGCTGCGGGACTGCTGGGGCTTGGCGGGCGCTGGAAAGAAACTCTCCAGCTACATTATATAATGAATATTCTAGCAGCAAAAGGGATGAACCAAAATCCAGAGCTATAAGCAAAATGTTTTTGGAAGTGTCTAGTCATTTTACAGAACTATACAGCTGTCCCTTGATATGTTAGTTGCTTTTGAGTAGCTACAAGCAGTTACCCAATAGAAACAATTCTGAGGAAAGATTTGTTTGGGCTCATGGATTCCGAGGGTCCATAGCTGTTTGGCCCATGAACTTGGCAAGAACATTACAGGGAGCAATTTACCTCATGGCAGACAGGAAGCAGAGAAAGAACATGCAGGAAGGACACAGGAACCAGAGAAAGAACATGCAGGAAGGAGACAGGCAAGACACAGCCATGGACATGCTCTCCACTGACCCAGTTCTCCCAGCTCTTCATCTCCTCCACCACCTCCCTGTAGCAGATTCCATCCACTGGATGATCCATTCACCCATCTATCTGTGGAAAATCCTTCACAGGTGCACCCGGAGTCATGCTTTATGAACGCTCTATGTATTCCTCAATCCAGTTGACAATCAAAACTAACCAGCATATTTGGTATCCATGGAGATTAATGAAGCCATAACTCCCCCTCAGATCCTCAGATATTAAAATCAACATGCTTAACTCTCTTGTATAAAACAGCACATTTGTTTAAAACACATGTACATTCTTCTGTATAATTTAAATCATCTCTAGATTATCATACTCCATGCAATGCAAAGAAGTGAACAGTAAAGTTTAGGGAATTATGAAAACAAGTCAGTATAAAAGCAGTCATGGGAGTCTACCAACATCTGTGATCTGGAGTTGCTTCAATACAGACGTAGAACCCATGGATACAGAGGGCTGACTGTTTAGATTTACCAATTACTTCAGGTCGGGCTTCCCTATTTACCTTTGTAGATTTTAGTGTAGTAAAGGCCACTAAGTAACTGGCAGAGACAGGCCATGTCACATCACATTAGAACATGGAAAAGGAAAAGTTAACTATTAAGAGTCCAAGTCCTCCCAAGAGCAGGTAAAAACTGTGTGGGGGAGGGGAGGGCCCAGGAAAGTAAGCATTGCTGGAGCTTCCAGACTTGCAGAGGAAGCCCCCTCTTCCAAGCTGCCTCACGCAGAGGATTTCAGACAGAAACCCTTTTTTCTATCAAAATGCTGATGACTCTACTTGCAGAAATGCCTCATTATAAAAGCCCTCTCTGCTGCTTGCTTTCTGAGCTTTAATAAATCCTGGATTAGCATGAAAACCACCCAGGCACTGACTCCCCACATTTCCCGACGAGCTGTCTGGAGTTGGCTTCTTCTTATTGAGTAACTTCTCTAAGCTGGAAAACTGCCCAGAGCTTGGAACTTAGGACTACCCACTAAACTCAGAGCAGGGCAGAAACATCCCCCACGCCAGTCCTGCAAACTCCTTGTTTCTTTTTCCTTTTTGCTTTCTCATTCATAGCAATTCTCGAGGGTTGTTTGTTTGTTTGTTTGTTTTGCTGGATACTGAACCTGGGAGCTTGTAGACACCAAAGAAGTACTCTACTGCTAACTGACACCCCCATCACCTAAGGTCATGGTGTTCTTTTGAATAAAAATGGAATCTGAGTTCCTATCCAGTCCTTTGAATGACAACACATGGGGGTGTAAGCTGCCTTAGTGCTGCTCTCTATGGCTTCTACCACCAGACAGAAGGCAGCCTCTCTTGTATTACCTTTCAGCATTCCACTGTCTTCAAACATGTTCCCAGATTTCTAGGACATTGCAATGCTACAGCTGTTCTCTCTGGAGGGCCAGAGAGAAGTTTTGCTGGCTGGCACATCATGTGAGCTCACATGCACTTTCACTGTTTCCAAAATGTCATTCTACCCTCCACCTGCCTTTCTCCATTTCCTTCTTCTCTTCCTCCTCCCTGGCTGAGGTTCTAAAGAGCCAAGGTCCTCAGCCTTACTACATTACCCATCAGCCTCTTAGGAGTTGGCCCATGCCTGTAATCAGGAAGTTGAGTCAGGAGGATAGAAGAGATAAGGCTAGCCTGGACTACAGTGTCTTTCTACCTACAAAACGGTAAATGGAAACATGCTTCAAGTACAATGTACAATTTTTTTTCTAGTTTTTTCTTAGTTGTAATTATATATATATGTATATATATATATATATATATATATATATATATATGGAGAGAGAGAGAGAGAGAGAGAGAGAGAGAGAGAGAGAGAGAGAGAGAAACTTACCTACCATTTTAGTCAGGTTCAGTGGTGGTAACTATATCCACAACATTGTGCAGCCATCATCATGCATTTCCAGAGTGTGTCACGCTGTACAACTGTAACTCCCCATTTCCCCTCTCCCTAGCTCCTGGCAATCACATTTCTACCTTCTTTGAACTTGCTGCTTCTTGATACTTCATAGAAGTGGGATAATACAATTATTGTCCTTTTGTGACTGGCATACCTCGCTAAGCACAATGCTTTCAAGCTTCATCAATACTGTAGTATGTATTAGAAATTCATTCCATTTTAAAGGTGAATAATATTCCATTGTCTGGATATTCCACCCTCTATTTGTCCATTCAATGCAGATGGATTTCTGCTTTTTGGTTAGTGAAGTTTGTATTTTGATAGTGCGGGGTGGCAGGGGGTCAGTGGAATGTGCCTATTATGCAGAGAAAGAATGGTTTGTGTGTAGAATGGTTTGTGTGTGTGAAAAGAAGCAGAGAAAGGAGTAGTGAACTGGGGCAGTGTCTGGAGACTGGCCTGTTTCTGGTGACCCTGATCAGATGGCTCCCACTAGAGCAGACAGGAGAGAGAGTGCATCAGAACCTACTGGGTACCTGGTAAATGCAGATTCCTTGACTCTGTCCCTGGAAGTGAGATCTGAGTATCCACATTTCTTTTTTACTGTTTTTTTGAGACAGGGTTTCTCTATGCAGCCTTGGCTGTCCTAGATCTCACTCTGTAGACCAGGCTGGCCTCGAACTCACAGAGATCCCTTGCCTTTACCTCCCGAGTGCTGGGATTAAAGGCACACATCACCATTGCCTGGCTAAGTTACCAAGTTTTTAAATTTATTCTTTAAATTCTCTAAAAATGATTGTTTTAATAAATTTAGTTTGTTAATTCTCTTGTTTTGATTTTAAATAGGTTGTTCTTATTTAATTTTAAGCTGTGCCAAAAGGTTCCCAAAGACCTTTGGGTGTTCTTCCTGCCAAGCAGCTGATAGCACATTGCTAATAGAGATTTTTTTTTCAACAGCCTTTATTCTTGAAAAAAATCTAAAACTTATTTGAATGTGTGTGTGTTCACCATGTAGTCTAGAAGAGGGCATCAGATTCCATGGAACTGGGTTACAAGTGATTGTGAGCCATTCATGGTGCTGGGAACTCTTCAAAAGCAGCTTAGTCACTGAGCTGTCTCTTCAGCCTTAACAGCATGTTTTTGTAAAGCAATATTTAGTATGCCCAGCAGAATTGCTCTGTAAAATGCACATTTTACTCATATGTCAAAACTATGTCTAATCTCAATATTTCTAGTTTTTTATTGAAACATGATTTTTCAGACTTTGGAAAATAGTGAAAGCTGGTATCAGATTCTTAGTCTGATACTAAGAATTTACTTATTGTGTGTTGCATACATGTGCCACAGTTCATGGGTCAAGGTCAGAGGACAACTTGTAGGAGTTGTGGGTCCTATGGGATTGCACTCAGGTCCTCTTTGTCTGTCTGCTGTGCCATCTCACCAGTCCAATTCCTGCTCTTTCTTTGCTCTCAGACTAGTCCCTTAACACTTTCAGACAGAACCTCTGAGAACCTCCTTGTAATGATATGGTGCATGGGAGGCCTTGGCGGGTTGGTCCAAGGTGCCCAGTAGGTGAGGGAGACACGCCATGCAGACGAGGTGGTAGCGGGGTGGTGTGGTGGAAAGTAGCTCATACCATGCAGCGATAGCATCCACGTGGAGAGTTTATTATAATAGAGACCTAGAGAGAGAGAGAAAGAGGGGGAAAGAGGGAGAGAGGAAGAAAGGTAAAGGGAGGGGCGAGAAAGGGAGGAAGGGGAAGAGGAAGAAGAAGGGAGGGGTTTTTCCTTAAAGGAGGCTTGACATCAGGACGCAGGGCAGGTCCCCAAGGGGCGGGCCAGAAAGCCAACACTCCTCCCCTCCCAGTCCCTGACCTATCTTCACATACTAATGAGCCTGGGTCACTGTGTGTGAAGTTCAGTTTTACCTCTGCCCCAGTCATTGTGGACACCTCCCATCTGATACTGCTGGACACAACGATCATTTCCTCTGAGGTCAGTGCCTGGATCAATGACTGACCTTGGAGTCATGTGTTGCCATCCTTATTCAAAGGACTCAGTATATGTCCTAGTTAGCATTAACTGTCAACCTGACAGTTTAAAATAACCTAAAACAACAACAAAAACAAAAACAAACAAACAAAAAACCCCAAACCATCGAAAGGAATCGTCTTTATCAGGTTGGGCCGTGACTGTCTTAATTGTCTTCCTTGGTGTAAGAGGGCCCAGTCCACTGCGAGTGGTGCCATTTCCTAGGCAGGTGGGCATGGCCTGTCTAAGGAAGTCAGCAAGCCAGAGAGAGCAAGCCAACAGAGTTCTCCTACGGTTTCTGCTTCAAGTTCCTGCCCCATCTTCCTTAAGTGATGAATTATAGCCTGGAAGCGTAAGCCAAACAAACCCTGCCCCGGTGCTTCATCACAGCAACAAAAGGAAACTAGAACAGTGTACTCCTGGCAAGAGTCATTATGAAGGAAAAACAAAAAAGTCTAGGAGGTAATTGATCAGGCACTTGCTGCCGAGCATGACTGAGCTTGATCCTCACAACACACATGGTGGAAGGAAACGACTGATTCCCACAAGTTATCCTCTGACTTCCACATACATGCTACGGCACATATGTGTGCTACGCCATAAGTAAACAAAAATGTAATGACAATTAAAAAAAGAATGAATTCCATGTGGGGAGAGAAGCAGAAATAAAGCCCTCAGAAACCTTATGCAAACACCAATTACATGCTTGGACACTAGGAGATACCCTACATGGTTCTAACAATGTTCTACCTTTTTTTTTCCTCTTACCCTAATTCATGAGGGTTTCTGTTGCTTTTAATTTTAGACTTAGAATTAATAAACTCAGAAATGTGAATCCAATCCAGGTCTCAGGAGTATTTTAGGAGTCAACTGGGATGCCTATAATCTGCCACAGAAGGACTAATGTTAATCATGTGATGATATTATCATTGTCATTATCAGAGTCTTCTCTTTCCCTCTGTATTTCTTGTTTATGCTTACTCTTCCAATTGTTCTTTTATATGGAGCAAAGTAATGATGGCTGGGTTTTGAAATGCAAAGAGCATGGGGATTTTGAATGCAAATATTTTCAAGAGTAACATGCTTAAAAAATAATTGAGCACTGTCTATGTTCCAGGAAAAGTGCCAGAAATTCATTCACCCCTTCTTCCTCGCTTACCCTGAGGCAGGAGGTAGGGCAAGGACGCCTCCTTCGTGGCCTCTTCCCAGGGAGCTTACAGTTCAGGGCAAGGGGAGGGGCCAGCCAGCCAGAACTGTGTTCTGGGTACAAGATGAGAAGAAGAGTGGGGGAGGGGCACAAAGGAGGGGATTTCTGACCCACATCAGAAAGACTTCCAGAAGGAAATAATGATCAAACTCAGATCCACGAAAATTACTTGAAGTTGGAAAAGCCACCATCAGTGAAGAGTGATAGAGGAACAGAGTACAGCCTGCTCAAAGCACAGGAGGTGAAAGGGAGTGTTGCATACGCCAAGAGATGGATGGGCATGGAGGCCAGGGCCACAGTGCTTCAGCAATGCTAACCTGACTCTGGGAACTGCAGCAGGTTAGTGACCGAGACTAGACCTACACAGACGGATACTCTAGAGAGGTCCTACTCAACCCTAGCCCAGTCTGGGGATGTGTTGATGCCCATGTTTGGAGGCCAGGAAAGCTGGTCCATAGACTGTGGAGGAGTCTGGGCAGAAGGTACAATACCCTGAAGTTTGCTTTAAGAAAGAAAGGGTATGTGTGGAGAGATGGCTCTGTGGTTAAGAGGAGATGGGTTCAGTTCCCAGGACCTATATGGTGGCTCACAACCATCCTTAACTCCAGTTCAAGGGAGTCCTGCATCCTCTTCTGACCTGTGTGGGTACCAGGGATGCATATAGTGCACATACATACATGCAGGCAGAACACTCATACACATAAAATAATAATTAAAAAATAAAGAGGGATTTGGAAGGCAAGAGGAAATTACTTGATGTACATGTCATTCCAAATTATTTCACTTTCTCCTGATTTCTGCCCATTCGCAGATGACTTTTGTAGGGCTAATGGCTTGCTCATGCTTACACAGCTACTAGCAACCCTTAGAGCTTTGGGAAACTGGAATAGTATGTCATTGCCTGTTTGCAGTCTCTTAGCGGAACTGGCCTCCATGTAGAGATAAGGTGTAGGGCAAATGAACTTAATTATGGGGGAGAATATCTAGGTTGGCACTGTTGGTGGCTTTCCAGGATAGCGGGAGTGGAGTGGCCTTCGGAGTCCTGGAGGAATGGAAGGCAGGGTGTGAGGACACAAGAACAGCAGACTGCAGCGGGCATCAGGTCAGAGCCTCTCAGGAGAGGGGAGAGGCCAGTCCTGACTATCAGAACCTTTGCTACACTTTAATAAAGCCGCAATCGGGTTGGACAGGTGTGGAGGGAGACTCAAGGTGGGAGGAGAGCCACGCCACAGGACACACACACACACACACACACACACACACACACACACACACACGGCAATACTAAGCCCCGCCTCCTCCGTAAACTGACTGGGACAGTTGGCTCAGGCTCTAGGCTATGGAGTAAGCTGTACAGTTTCGTGTCACTTAACAACAGGGAGGCAATCTGAGAAATGTGTGGTTAGGCAATTTCATCATTGTGTAAACACAGAGTGTTCTTACTCTAAGTTGGAAACCATGTCAGAAGGTGATACAATCTCGTGGGACCACCACTGTACACGCAGTGTGTGCCTGGACGAAATGTCACTATGCAGTGCATGGACATGCATTAAACTAATAGAGCATTGTTATAATTTCCCCGCAGAAAGACCCTTGACATTCACTGCACCCCAACACTTTGGCTCTTACTTGGAGGAGCATCTTTGGTGTCTGAAGACTGATGGTGTTGTGAACTTAAACAGCAGAAGACTGAGGTAGACTGGCCAATCAGTCCTCTGTCCCATGCTTTGTCCCCTCCTGACACACACACACACACACACACACACACACACACACACACACACACACACACACACGAGAAGAGAAGACAAAGACAGAGAGAAGTAGGATTGTTTTCAAAACATTGCATACAAGGAGACTTGGCTTTAGTTTTAGGGCTAAAGATAAATTTCATCTTATCAATTTCTCTGCCTGATCCCACATCTAAATCCCAAATAGTTTCTCTTGCATCACTTCCAGAGGACCTTGGACTAGGGCCTGGGAAGTGGAAAAAGTGTTTTAAAGGGACAAATAATAGGACAAGGGAAGATACACAGCTCCTATTAGTGAGTGTTAGTTTCCAAGAAGAAAAAGGGTTGACTTAGTAATTAATATGTAGCACAATTCAAGTGCAAACACTGGACAGGAAGTTAGAAAGAGCAAATCAGTGGATGCAATTCCAGAGGGCACTTACTGTGGAAATGTATGTGCATATGAGAGTAATTCCCAGAGAAGCACTTTGCGTGCTTGCCTCGCCTCTACATGCCCACCTGAGAATGGGTGAACAGCGCAGGGATACAGCCGCCATTCTTTTCTTTTTTCCCCAAAGATAGACATCATTGACTTTTTTCTTCTTCTGAGAGTTGTTGTTTGTCTTGTTTTTCCCTTTGTCTCTTTAATTAGAGTCAGAAATTCAATTGATGGAGTCAGGTGTGGTGGTATGTGTCTGTAATCCCAGCACATAAGGAGCTGAGGCAGGAGGACTGACTGTTTGAGGCAAGTGGGGGACATACAGGAAAACCATGACTTAAAATGGAACAAGTAATAATAAATTAGCAAGTGCTATTCAATTAAGAAGGAAAAAGTCTTTAAAGTCAGTTTCCTTTTGCTGCTTCTGAGGGTAGGTCAGCACTCACCTGTGCTGCTGCCTTCTGGCTCTAGACAGGATGACATATAACTTGGCTAAACGCTGTCATCTGGGGCAGCAACGACCCAACTGTCTTGGCCTTAGAGCCTTCTCTTTAATGAAATAGCACTACACAGTAACAGTTTTATTTTCTAGGCAAATGGACTCTGCCCTCAGCAATCACTGCAATCAATGAATCAATTCATTTCAATGAATACCAATACCAATAAAATACCAATGAAAGAAGAAAAGAGCCACAGTAAGGTCCAATGTGAGGCCACTGTGCTGTATCAAGGACTGAGTTTCCTGTTGACTAGTCTACATTTTTCTTTACACACACTTACCTTTCCCCCACCTCACAAATAAGACACTGAACCATAAGAAGTGTTCATGAGGCAAAAAGCGTCAAAGGAAAAAGTCACAATGTTTCTAGGCTACACTACTTTTTCAAGTTTCTTAAAAGTTATGTTTAGTTTACTTTAAAGGTAGCCCTGTAAGCTTAGGGAAATAAGGCATCTGCTCAATCAGCAGCCCCTCACTTTGCCCCACTAATCTTGACTGCTTCTAAATTTCACTGGGCAAGTATTTACCAAGTAGAGTAAGAAAAGAGTTTGACTAGGTCTGGGAAGATTGCTCAGTGGGTAAAGTGCTTGCCATGTAGGCACAAATATCTGAGTTCAGATCCCCAGCACCTATGTAAAAGCTGGGCATGGCAGAGCATGTCTACAACCTCAACAATGGGGTGGTAGTGGAGATAGGCAGATGCCAGGGGCTTGTTGGCCATTCAATATAGCTGAAACTGTGAGTTCGGGTTCAATGAGAGAACTTGTGTAAAAACAAGAGCAATAGAGGAAGACACCAGCACCAACCTTGGCCTCCATTATGGACATGCATAGGTGACCACACCTGTACACACATACAGAGAGAGAGAGGAGAGAGAGAGAGAGAGAGAGAGAGAGAGAGAGAGAGAGAGAGAGAGAGAGAGAGAGAAACAAAATAAGTTATTTAGAAAACAGTCTGAATATTCAGTAAAAATCAATCTTTGTGAGAATATATTCACAAGGTTTAATGAACTGAAAAAAATCAGAAAATGTATACAGCTATGATTCACTAAATTAAATATTTACTTACACACACATGTGCATATGTGCACTGGAAATACACTAAGATGGATGGTTGGGACTATGGGTAATTTTTTTCTTTTTATGCCTTTCTTGTTTTCCCAAACTTTCTTCTATAAGCATGTGTTATTCTCATGCAGAGCATGGTGATAAAGTACATAACTGGAGCCAGACTGCAGGGTTCAAATCCGCACTGTACCATTTCCTATGGTGACTTTAATTACTCAAGTTCTCTGTATCTTGGAATAAAGGGTTATAACCTATCTCAAAGGGTTTTTATAATTAAAGAGTTAATATGTATAACATCCATCCCATGGTAAGCACTGTATAAAATAAGATATTTTTTAGCTTAGTCAAATTGTGATTAATTTTTCCGGCATGCTCACTATGCATTTTCTATGACATTCATATTTTGTGATGTGTGTTACTAACTTATTCCTCTGTTTGTCTTCAACAAATAGAGTGAGGGTGGATGTGTGACCTTTGGTGGGTGGTTAAATTCTCGGTTGTTTTCAGGCTTTGACAAAGAACAGAGATTTCCCAAGGATATACTATAACCCCCATCATTTGGTCCCAGGTGAATTACGGAAAGCCTAATTCCCTCCTAAACCACAGGTTTACTGTCACCATTTGATTAGTGATGTTCACAGACGTAGAAACACCCTTGACCTTTCTTTGGTGAAGTCTGCCCCTTGCTCAGAAGTTGCAATGCCTTGGGCAAACCTGTGCTCAGTAATCTTCTTCCCTTCCTCACACAGACCTGGGAGGAGCAGCTGGAAACGAGAATCAGCCCGTGGGAGATAGTGAAGTAATTGTGAAATTGTTAATGACTGACAGTCAGAGGTTAAGGAGGCAGTGACAACCTGGACTGAGTTTGAAGATATCGCTTTTAAACTAAGAGAGTATTCATGTAAAAGTAAATCCATTAAAAATTCTAATGTGTGAAAAATAAGGAAACACATGTATTCTGTTGTCTCGTAACTACAGAACTGAATGGCTGAGATACATTTTTATTTTGCAATAAAAATATAAAGTTGGTAAGGTCTAACTTAAGGATTGAGAGTAGTAAATTGGGGGGGTAACCAACCCAACAAAAGATGGGGTTCGCCGGGCGATGGTGGCGCACGCCTTTAATCCCAGCACTCGGAAGGCAGAGCCAGGCGGATCTCTGTGAGTTCGAGGCCAGCCTGGTCTACAAAGTGAGTTCCAGGAAAGGCGCAAAACTACAGAGAAACCCTGTCTCGAAAAACCAAAAAAAAAAAAAAAAAAAAAAAAAAAGATGGGGTTCTTCCATCTGAGAGGAAGACCAGGATATCACTGGAAATCACATAAAATCAATACTAATGAAGTTTCCCTCCAGCCAATGAAAAAGGAATATAGAAAAGGAAACTCCAAATCTTTTGTTTACCCAGCTGTCTGTACAAAGTGAATTATTCATGATTCAATGTGAATAATAAACCTATGCAAATATTTGTTGTATTCTCAATTTTGAGGGAGCAGCAGGAAATGAAGTCACTATAAAATGATTTAGTTAACTCTTGCTCTTGGAAATAAATCGAGAAAATAGATGCTGATGGTTATTTACATATGTCCCCCTGGAGGCTCTGTCCTGTTGGAAATAACGATTTAAAGCTGTCAGTATCATGCATGACCTTTATATGATTTCCTTAGAAACTAATTACCAAAGGTTTTCGTTTTTTCTTAACTGTAGAGGGTTAAAAAGCTCACAGCAGAAGTTCTGTAAGAGGAAACCTTAACGGACAAGTTTCCAAGTACTTGCTGCTTACTGTAAATCTGACCTGTAAATTTCAGTTACAGGTTTTTGATAAAGGGAATATTACAATAATACTGATACCCGGCAGCTTTAGTTGTTCATCTTTTCACTACAGAATTGGCTGAACAGTTTCCGTCAGAAGTGCTAGACTGACAATTTAGAGCAGTGATTCTCAACCTTCCTAATGCTGGGACACTTTAATATAGTTCCTCATGCTGTGGGGACCCCCAAGCATAAAATTATTTCGTCGTTTCTTCATAACTCATTTTGCTACTGTTATGAATCATAATACAAATATCTGATATGCAGGGTATCTGAGATGCGGCCCTGTGAAAAAGCAGTTTGACCCCCAAAGGTTGAGAACCGCTGATTTAAAGCTAGAACCGTGTTAGCATTTATGTTTCCTGTCCACTCAAGCAACTGCTGCATACTGAAAGGTGTGTTATCATCTTGCTACCTTAGTAACTTTTCACGTTGTGCCATCACCACAGGCTGCCCCACCACTCCACCCCTGTTTGTTTTTATATTTCATTTTCTATCTGAGACAAAGCCTCATTATATATCCCATGCTGGCCTTGAACTCATTACTCCCCTACCTCAGCCTCTGGAGTGCTGGAGTTACAGATGTGGGCACCAGAGCCCTAGGTTACCACAATCTTGTAAAGAGTAGGGGTAAACTAAAGCATGTGGATGATGTTTTATATATTATACTTATGAATGAATTGGATTAATAAAAACAGTTGCCCCTTGAGCCTCAGCCTGAAGGCTGTTTCAGTTCAACAGTGACTAGGCTCAGAGGGATCTCACTTTTGCTCAGCAGTATAGTCCCAGAGTCTCTGGAGGAGGAGCAGAGAACTGGTCTAAGCGCCCCTGTGGGGTCTTGTGGCTCAGGCTCTGTCTGAGTTATGGGTAGGTAGCCAGGCTCTCCCCAGAAGCTCTCTAGCCCTCCTCTAAGCCGCTCTAGAGCCCAGGCAGAGGGTTAGAGCTGCTGGGCCAGATCTAGGGTATACTCCCAGGCAGGCCTCATGATTCTACCACCTGGTTGGTTAAAAAACCTACGGGTGGAAATGAGCAAAACCTCACATTTTGGAGCTAAGAAACAGGAATGGACAGATCACTTCTCTCAAAATTGAAATGCTACCAGATGCACTTTAATATTATTTTCTTTCATTCTATACTGACTGGAGGTAACTTTTCTTATTTAAAAATGGTATTAACATTGTATCTCAAAGGTAACTGGCAATACAAATAAACAGCAAACTTGGGCCTAAAATAAAAGGTGGTACAAAATACTTGAAATGTTTGAAAAAATTAGATTCATATTTAATAAAACTCATTTGTGAGTAAAAATTGGCCCCACCATTCACATTTAACCATGTTGGTTAAATGGGTTTGTTTTTTTTGTAGGTTCTATCTTTATAAGAAAAAATTTTTGAGACAGGGTGGCACTATGTGCCCCTGGTTGACATGAAATGCACTCTGTAGATGAGGCTATTCTCAAACTTGTAGCAATCTTTCTGTCTCTGTTTCCCAAATGTCCAGGTTACGGTCATGACCCACCATGGCCCTCTCTCACAGGACAGATGATAACAAACCAGCATTTCTTGATGGGAACTTGTCTCCACTATAGTTTAGTTCAATGGATTCCTTCTGATACTATTATAGCTGAGAAGACATTTCCATACGTTGGGAAGTTTCTTAACATATAATGCAATTCATTCCTTTAATAGGCTGCTCTTTAGGGAAGGCCCATTATTGGACATCACTATGAATTCACATCTTAGTCCAAGAGGAAGGCTCTCTGGAGACAACAGTGAAGCTGATAAATCTTTCTTGAGGGATGTGACCAGGGGACTTAACCACATTCCTTGTGGTTTCAGAATGACATGGAACCCATAGATAGGCAGAGATACTTGTCATTCTTAGTAATGACCTGACCACATCAGTTCTTTAGCATAAAGAGGTGGTTCTAGATATTATAATTTCTTAGAAACAGCCTGGCTGGTGTGCAACACCTAAGGCAAATGAAGTGAAATTCTGTCCACTGACAAGCACCTATGTAGGAATAGAGTTGGTTGCTTGTAGCATACTTGACAGTTGTAAACAAGTTCTTCTGATATTAACTTAAGGTCCCCACACCCCAAACATATCATGTCTTGGAGCCTGAGTATTTTCTTGATTAAAGGTTGCTCTGGTTTCATGGTTATGGCTTTGATATTCACTAGCTGTGTCATGTGATCTCTCTATGTCTTAGCTATCTCGATTAGTTTCTGTGAGTATTGAATGAATTAGCATGTGGACCAATGCTGTGATTATCCCTGCTCACAAGTCCTCCCAAAGTCAGCAGGTCCTGTACTCTGACAAAGCAGGGGGTGGGTGGGTGTGAGCTCAGTGAAAGTGGACTAGCTTGCTAAGGGACACGAGGTTATTTATTTTTTTTTTTAACATGGTAGAAATCAAATGATTCTTCCTGATCACCCCTTTAATGTACGAGTCCAGGTCCTCAGCGCTCTACCGTGTGTTAACGCTATTAATCTCTGGTTGATTTCTCTGTCTCTGAGCACTTCCTATCTAATCCCTCCTTGCATGTTCCCACTCACCCACACATTTGCAGCCACTTCAATAATCGTGCCGAGATCAGTGCCTGAGGCTATTTGTTTAAAAAGAGAAATGAGTGTGCGTAAGCAAGCATGTTTGCTTGTCTATGCCTAAAATAGCTCTGAAAAGCTCTATGAGAAAGTGGTTATGCTAGTTACCTTTGGGGAAGGGAACTAGATGGTTAGAGGGCAGGAGAGCAATGTATTTATACATAACTTTTTATTTCTTTTGAATTTTAAGTCATGTGACTGTATTACCTAATCACAAACAAATAAATAAAATGCAGGAAATAGTAAGAACTCTGCCCAGTTCATCAATTTATTAAACAAATATTTACTGTGTATCTACTACTTGCCAGACATTAGCAGGGTGTTTGTGTTTCATCAACTATGTGCCAGAGTTCCTACTGCTGGTTGTATTAAAACCTGCTCAGGCCGGGCGGTGGTGGCACATGCCTTTAATCCCAGCACTTGGGAGGCAGAGCCAGGCGGATCTCTGTGAGTTCGAGGCCAGCCTGGGCTACCAAGTGAGTTCCAGGACAGGCACAAAGCTACACAGAGAAACCCTGTCTCGAAAAACCAAAAAAAAAAAAAAAAAACCTGCTCAGAGGAGCTTCAAAGGGCTGGTAAATAACACCCAAGGCTATCATTTGATTAGCAAAAAAAACTAAGTCCGGGTTATATTAAGGGATGTCCCTTAATATACTGAAAAATTGAAAAAAAAATGCTTAGAAGAAGCCAGAATGTCAGATAATACACTGTAACTAACATTCATTGAGCAGTTATATGACAATCTGCATGCCGTCCAGTCTTTTGCTTTGCTATAGTATGGAGACTCACTTAGCTCTCTTAACAACTGAAAAAGATACTGCCTCATCCTCATTTTAGATAGGGAAACGGAAACACAGGGAGAGCAGACAGATAATTTACCCCAATAACTTGGGTTACTTGAGGATGCCCAACCAAGCTCTGAACTCTAGAACTTCAGTTTTAAACTTTAATGTCTTTTGGGGACAGGACCATAAAATATTCCTGTTTCCAATTATCTCTGCTGAAATCCTACCATCAATGCAAAGTGTCCCAGAGCTTTGCAGCTGGAGGAGATTTCAGGACTGACTTGCTTCTATTCTCAAGCAAGGGAACAACTTCCTATAAACTGGGGTGAGCACTTCTAATGATGGGAGCAGGTTCCTGCCAGAAGTAGTCAGTGGAGCCGGCAACTCTAACTGCTAATGAGGCAGGAAAGTGCCGCATGCTTTCCATGTGCCACACACCCTGCTGAAGTAAGAGGAGAAACCCTCACTTTGCAGAGGCTAGATCTACCACTCTTTCACTTCCTCCACCTCTTCTGTGTCTGCTCCTCAGAAAACAATGCGTCTATGGTTCTCTGTGTTTCCTAACAGCTCTTTAAATGTTTGAAGGTGGAATAAAGCTCTCTTTAAGCCTCCTTCTTGTTTGTGTATTCAGTCTGTTTTCATATCACACTCCCTAGGTAACATTCATTTTTCTTAGCTTATATTTAAGATGCAAATGAGGGAGAGCAGCTTGCTTCCCTTCCATGAACTGTCCTGAAGGAAAGGGAGTTTCCATTCTGAGGAGAGGAACAAGAAGATGTTGAGACCAGAGGCAAATGGGAGCAAGCAGGGTCTAGGGTCAGCTCCAGGCTTGGAAAAGATACAGTAGTGGACAAAAGAAGTGGAGATCTATAGTTCTTGAAGACTAGAGAAGAGATGCTAAGAGTTTAAAGTAGCAATTTGAGGGCCTTGGAAGATGGCTTAACAGCAAAATGCTTGCTGAGCAAGCATGGGGACCTGAGTTTGTATTTCCAGCACGAATGTGAAAAGCCAAGTGTGGTGGTCCTCGCCTGCAATCCCAGTGTCGGAGAGGTGGGCCAGGCAGAGTCCTGGAGCATGCTGACCAGCCAGCTGAAATGAATCTGCAAGCTCCAGGTCTGAATTCAGCATCCTAGGCACGTGTTTTTCTTTCTCCCTCTCCCTCTCCCTCTTCCTCCCCCTCCCCCCTCCCCCCTCTCCCTTTCCCTCTCCCTCTCTGAGATGGAGTCTTGCTGTATAGCTCAGACTGCCTTAAACTCAGTCTTCCAGCCTCAGACTCCCAAGTGCTAGGATTACAGGTGTGTACCATCAGGCCTGGCTAGCTCAAACTTTTTCTTGACTACCTTGCTTAAAGGAAGATGGGAAATTGTTACCTTGGAGTCAGTATTTATCCTAATGGAACCAAGCTTCTACAGCCTTTTGGAGTGTTGACGAACAAGATAACAATCTTTCAAAGCCATTTTTGCACTAGATTTCTGCCCTAAAGTATCTGAGACCCCCTCCCCCCAAGAATGCTTCTGTGCTTCAGTGCCTTCCAGATGTTTCTGGCTCTGGCTGTTTCATTTGGCTTGCCTCTCTCCTTGGGGAGAAGGACTTGTACAGTTCAACACCAGGAACCAGCTAAGATCAATCTAGAACACTGAGCGAGACTTCCCTGAAGGTTCAAGGATATCATACTGGAATTATAACAGAAAAATCCTGACCTTGAATAGGTCAGCCTATTTTCTGAACTGCTGGCCAAGATTTCCCAGGGTTACCTTTAGAGCAAGTCTTCCATGCAATTCCCAGTTGGGTATCAGGGCAGTTTCCCTGACTTTGCACATAGTGAGTCAGGTATACCTGTAAGACATCATCGCCTACAAGAAGGAATCTCAGCGGGCATGTGGGCACATGCCTTCAATCCCAGCACTAGGGAGGCAGAGGCGGGCAGATCTCTGAGTTCTAGGCTAACCTGGTCTACATAGAGAGTTTCGGGACAGCCAGGGCTATGTAGAGAGGCCCTGTCTCAAAAAACAAAAGCAATGACAACAACAAGAAACAAAACAAAACAACAACAAAAAGAAATAAACCCCAAAACTAAAACAAAACAAGAAAGAATAGATACCAGCATCTTTGAGCCTCCCACAAGGTAACACCCTATCTGCAGAGACGTTGCCCACCCAGGTGGGTATTGTGTGAGCAGTCTTGCTCTTTAGCTTCTCTCCACATCTCACTATCTGGATAGAAACTTAACCTTACCATGGCATCAAAAAGAAAATAAAAGTTTTCAACAAACAAAACAAAACAATGATGCCCTCAGTGATACCCTTGTTTTCTATGGCTATTGAAAATTGAGTATCATGTCTCAGCAGGGACCTCAATACACAAATCACAGTTAAAATATTATCACAGAAACAAACTAGTACTTTCCAAAGAGGATATCCTTAGGTATTCACTCATGTCTGCAGAGTCTAGACTATTACTTGGGGCTTTCTTCCAAATAACATTCATTATAATTGAGCATTGTTTTTACTATAAGAATCTGTAGAAGTCACTGAAGATCTCATACTGTTGGTTTTGAAACCATAAATCAATAATTCTGAGTTATACTCAAAATGAGCTCTAATGTTACTAGAATTTTCAAAACCACAGAAGTTTGAACTTATCTCAGTGCAACTTTGACATTGATACCATTTCCAGCCTCTTCCTGGCAGATGTGAGCTGAAGAGTGAAAGAACCTAGACACCAGAGGAACCGCGGGAGAGGAATGAAGGTGTGGTTTTGGTGCCTGGCTTCAAAGGAGGAGGCAATGCTGAGCCCAGCCTATTTCTTTTTAGCTAGACTAATTTCTGTAAAGGGAGAAAACCACTCAGCCAAAGTCAAACTTCCCCACATGATTTTTAATTTAACAATGCCCCAGTTTCCAAGCAATCATCTTCTAATCTTTGTGACTGCGCCGAGGAAGCAGGCAGTCAGGGTGAGTGAAGGGCCAGCCTAGCACCATGCAGGTATCCTGCCCTGGAACTAGGTTTTCCTCTCCCTCCCCGACTTCTCTCCCCGCTTCCTCCCCCTCCTTTCCCCCTTTCTTCTAGTTTTTGATGCAGTTGTATTTATTCATTTTGTGACATCTAGGGACAGAAATGAAAGACTAAAGAATTTCTTTCCTTTAAATAAATCTTTCAGTGAATGGAACTGAATGTCCTCAGTCCTTGATAACTAGCATGTATGAGCTAGCTATGCAGTGTGAAATCAGCTATTTCACACGTTCATGTGTCTCAGATCTTCTTGATAACAGATCCCCTCCCCTGCATGCCTACCAAAGGCAGGTGTCCAGCAACTTCTCTTCTACCTCATGCATTTGCTGCATCAGAAACACAATGGACCCAATGGCAGTGATAAGCTGTTTAGTTGAGGATGGGGGTATTAAAAGATAAAGTTAGAGCACTACAGATAGTTTTTAAACTTTAAGGATCACTGTCAATTTTAGGCTAAGTTTCTGATAAATGTAAATATAGATTGGGAGCTAAATTCCCCTTTTAAACAAAATGTTTCCTTCTGAAATCCAGATTGACTAATTACTCTGTATAGCTCATTTGCTCTGGAAATGAAAACCCCCTATAGATGTGGTGAAGTTCCTGTGTGTTCACAGCTTGTGGTGACTTTCAGCTTGCCACCTTATGAGACAGCCCACTCAAAAATCCTGACAACCTGTGGAGCTCAAAAGCTCTTCCTTACTCTTAGCCAAACTGACCTCTTGACGCTTTTACCGATTTGGTCTGAGATCTGCCCTCTGGAGAGACACAAAATAAACTTAATCCCTCTACTAGACAGCAAATCTCCTTATGTGACTCTCTTAAAAGAAATTACGGTGACTCAGGCTACACTTCTACCAAGGGTATAACAAACCCAATTACCTTTCCCTCCTGCTCCTTTTAGTGGCAGAGCAGGCTTACGTGAATCTACTTAATATGCTAGGCAGGGAAACCCCAACCCCTCTTCCACCACAGTCCCCGGGGGGCTTTACCCCGGGTTAAGGCTTCAGTGATCCTCAGCTCTAAGTCCTCAGAAGCAAATGCGAGTCCAGCAAAGGGCAGTGCTAGACAAGCAGGCTACTTCGACTTTCCTCTGTCATATGTAACACACAGATTCTGCAGACCAAGGGACATCTGGCCCAGAGATTCTCTTGGTCAAAAGCCATAGGGCCCTAACTTCTGTGATAGAATCCTGAGACTTTTCCTCAGGACTCAGCCCTGACAGTTTGGTTAGGTTCAGTTAAACCACACTGTGTGATGAGCACTCCAGGTGCCAAGAGCCTCACTACATTGGAGAAACACCAATTTAAGGGAAAAGACTAGCAAGTGTGAAATATGACGAGTAAAAATACCTTGCAGGCCTAACGAATGCCTCAGTGGAATAGAACACTTGCTGCCAAGCCTGATGACCTAAATTCAATCCCCAGAACCCACATGATGGAAGGGGAGAACAGATTCTAACAAGTTGTCCTCTGATTACCATCCATGGCATGTAAAACACACACACACACACACACACACATTTAATATTTAACTTATCTATCCCATCCATTTAAGTTCAATTATTAAATCCCATGTTACATAAACCATAAAACAATTCTTTAAGTCATTTATTATTCATAGCACATTAATCATTAAGCCTATCAAAATTCTTCCAGAATTGGGAGGGGGACTAACAGAATCACCTGCAAGTTACAGACCGATAAACTCAAGGATTTTTTGGAAAATATTCAACATAGGTCTTACGAGGGAACCAGGCTCCTGAATTGTGGCATGTCAGCTGTTTGGGATTGGCCAACAAAACAGGGCCTGGGGAAAGAGCTGAGGAATTTTACAGGGAGGGCATCCTGGTCCACATGCTGTTGATCAACCTTGTGATTGAAGTCAACATATAAATCACACCTGGCTAAGCACCTCCACGCACATCCTATGCTACTCTGAGTTTTAATAAAGCTATAGAAGGATTCCAACACACAGGTTCCAACAAGTCAGAATATTTCACAGTAGTCTAGATACCTGGAGAGTTTAATTAAAGAAAAATCCTTTTCTTTAAGAACAGCAGCTTATTTCTTTTCAAAATAACTGCTGTGGTTCTTTTGCAAATACAAAGTGTGTCTCATCTCTAACTTGGCTGTGAGGTAATGCCATCCCATGGCAGCCCTGGTGATCTTGTTTCCTTCTGGCAAAGAGAACCCATGTCCTGCCCAACAGCTTGGCAGCTTAGAAACTGAGTACAAAAAAGTTGAGCAAAAACTTAAAAAAAAAGTTTTGGTGATAAGAACTTACTTTCCTGTTACAACATTTCATACATGTTTTTGCAAACGATGTAGTAAAGTCACAGAAGTTTCATTTTCTGTTATGGATGAAGACTTTCACTGGCTCACTGATCTTCCTCTTCTTCCTGGAGCTTTCAAAACTTGGCTCAATGTGTACACAATTCATTCTTTGAATCTGTGAGAATCACCAGATAAAGGGATAACTCAGTAGAGAGTTGACATCTACACAAGACATGTAGAAAAGAGGAAGACCAAGCATGTGTAACGGATCCAAACCTGCTCTCCTATGGGCTTGTTTGGCCTGGTACATAACACTGCTGCCAGGACCAGAATCTGGCATTCCAAGTTTCAGGAGCTCAAGTCCCCTGGAGGCAGCCAGTTTCTGGGACAGTTTCTTGGCTCTCTCTAGTGAATTCAGCACATCCAACTCTTGAGGGAAGGCTTGTTGATCAAGGTGTGGGGCCAACAAGGAGCAAGTAAGGGTCAAGAGAGATCTAGGGCACTGATTACTTAGAGGCAGACATAATGTAAGTCCCTATTTAAGCCAGCAGAGACACAGCCCTGTCTCTTCTGCAACTGTTTAGACCAACGGCTTAAAAAGGACAGTGACTCCTTATGCTGAAGAAAAGGATATATTATTGATTACAGGGAAGCTGATCAGTGAATTATTACTAATCATCATCCCCACAGGGCTTAACTTTGGTGAAGATCTTGGGACTTATTTTCACTCAACTGAATGAATAACTGGAAGTATATATGTTCTGTCAGACAACCCCTGATGCCTGGAGTTCCAAGAAAGGTATAAAGAACATTGTACATTAATTATTCAGCTGCTAGAAAGGAATAACGTTTTTTTCCCACATCTTCTGGTCCTTGGAAGGAAAACGGAATGCAGAATATTTTAGAGCCAGACTTCTCAGAATGTCTAGAAGAGGCTCCAACGTTATCCCTCTTTTCTTTTGTAGCAGATGCACGTTATTATTGATATGGTATGACTACAAAATAGTGAGGATGTCAGTAGAGCCTTTAAGGACTGTTTAGAAACAGAAACTGGGTCTGCAAACGGGTAACTTAAGCGTTCATTCCATTCATTTATCCTTCAGTTTCAGGAAAGGGTTGAATTTCTGATCTCAGAAACCACAAAGTCTGCTTCACCTTCACTAAAACACTGACTAATAAAATAGTGAAAGTTTGAGAAAATTAGAGCTGCTTATCAAATCACTGGTTTGTTTATATGTGCGCAAGTTTGAAATGACTTGCTCTAAAGGAAAATAAATAGCAACATCAAAATGCAAAAGAAGAAGCCAGCTTTTTAATCTATGAGATGAATCTCTTATAGTGTGGTTGTAAGAAAAAGCATTTGCTAAAATTCATCTTGTCTGGAAATGCTGCAGGACATGCTCCCCATTCCAGTCCTGGGAACATGTGAAAACAGAGAAGATGGGGACAGCTCCAAATGACAACTCTGCCTGCTGCTTTAACCAGACTTTAGGCTCTTCTTCTTCTACTGTCAAATAAACTAGAGTTTTATTTTGTATCATTGAGATAATCAACGTGTCTTCAATAATGTATAGTTTTGTTTTTTTTTTTTTGGTTTTTCGAGACAGGGTTTCTCTGTGTAGCTTTGCGCCTTTCCTGGAACTCACCTGGTAGTTCAGGCTGGCCTCGAACTCACAGAGATCCGCCTGCCTCTGCCTCCCGAGTGCTGGGATTAAAGGCGTGCGCCACCACCGCCCGGCTCAATAATGTATAGTTTTATGGCAACCAGTGAAACCTGGGGATTCTCAATAGTTATAGAAAACCGGTATGCTTAAAGACAAGCATGTTATCAGTCAGGGGACACTTCCAGATAGATAAATGATCTGTATGAATTGTATAAGCCAACACAGTCAACTGCATAAAGCATATTCTAACTGGTTATGTTTGTACCTTTGATACCAAAAGCCAATTGGCAAGCAATTAGGTAGACCCGACATATCATCTCTAAACAACATTAGATGCAAATCAAATGATTTCTAATGCCTATGTGTGTGTAATAAAAATATTTGTTTTTATGTGGATGAGTGTTTGCCTGCATGTATGTGTGTACAGCACATGTATGCTTGGTGCCTGAGGAGACTGAAGAAGTTCAATACCCTGGAACTGGAGTAACAGACATCTGTGAGCCGCAATGTGGGTGCAGGGAACCAAATCCTGTCCTCTACAAGAGCAGCAAATGCTCTTATTCACTGAGACATCTCTCTGGAGAGCCCTTATATGTAATTTTTTTGACACAATGTCCCATGTATATCCCAGTCTAGGCTTGAGACTGAAGATGGCTTTCATTTCTCATCCTCCTGCCTCATCTCCCAAGTTTTGGAGTTTCAAGTGTACATCACTGCAGCTAGCTGATGTAGTGCATCTGAGCCTCATCTCCCAAGTTTTGGAGTTTCAAGTGTACATCACTGCAGCTAGCTGATGTAGTGCATCTGAGCCTCATCTCCCAAGTTTTGGAGTTTCAAGTGTACATCACTGCAGCTAGCTGATGTAGTGCATCTGAGCCTCATCTCCCAAGTTTTGGAGTTTCAAGTGTACATCACTGCAGCTAGCTGATGTAGTGCATCTGAGCCTCATCTCCCAAGTTTTGGAGTTTCAAGTGTACATCACTGCAGCTAGCTGATGTAGTGCATCTGAGCCTCATCTCCCAAGTTTTGGAGTTTCAAGTGTACATCACTGCAGCTAGCTGATGTAGTGCATCTGAGCCTCATCTCCCAAGTTTTGGAGTTTCAAGTGTACATCACTGCAGCTAGCTGATGTAGTGCATCTGAGCCTCATCTCCCAAGTTTTGGAGTTTCAAGTGTACATCACTGCAGCTAGCTGATGTAGTGCATCTGAGCCTCATCTCCCAAGTTTTGGAGTTTCAAGTGTACATCACTGCAGCTAGCTGATGTAGTGCATCTGAGCCTCATCTCCCAAGTTTTGGAGTTTCAAGTGTACATCACTGCAGCTAGCTGATGTAGTGCATCTGAGCCTCATCTCCCAAGTTTTGGAGTTTCAAGTGTACATCACTGCAGCTAGCTGATGTAGTGCATCTGAGCCTCACCCTGGTCCTGTCCTACTCTAAGCATATGGTTCTGAAGGTGTTTCTCAGCTAAGCTGGTGACTTGTATCTCTAACCCCAGTTCTTAGAAGAGGGTAGGACTGTTGTAAGCTCAAGGCCACCTTGGACGTCAATGTCTCAAAGATAGAAAACTTAAAAATTACGAAATGTTTCTTGTATTCAGATTACTAAGAGGCTACCATGATTAGTTACCAAGAACCCAAGGAATACAGAATTCACACGGGCCTGAAAAAACTCAGAAGATACACTTTCTGCTGTGTGGTACTTAACGTTTCCATTGTTGATTTAGTAACATTCTCCACTTAAGAAGCCTAAGAACAGGATTTGCCTTATGCACAGATAGGACAGCCACCTGATCTGGCAGTATTTGGATGGCATTGTGAAAAGTCCTTTCTTTGTAAACGACTGTTACTATTTCCTGTATATTCATTGCCTTAAAATGCTTTTTATTTGAATATTGTCCCAGTTGTTTCTCTTTGGCTTTCTGTTTCTCTTTTCTGCTATTCCCCTACCCCTAGGATTTTATCCTCTCCTAGGAATCAATTACATTTCATAAGCAAAGAGCCCCAACAGTTATATGTTCAATGTAGATCTCTTCTGAACCTCACATTTGCATGAGTATCCAACAGCCCACTGTAAGTCTCTACATGGTCAATCCAAAGAAAACTCAACTGTACTCTGTCTTAGATTGGAACTCATCACCTGCTTCTCTAGCCTTCTTCCAATCTTTGTTCTCACCTAAGGTATGCAAGTTAAAAGTCTGAGATTGGAGGAAAGCTCATGAGGCCTCAACTAGGCAAAGAACTACGGGTGACTGAGAGATACTGAGTGGGAGAAATAGTCTTCCCTAGGGAAGAGTACACCAATTTGTTATCCAATATCAAATAGTCAACCCTAAAAACACGCATACAAATAACATTACATGGACTGAGCAGGTTGTAGTTATATATTTAGGAATAACACACACACACACACACACACACACACACACACACACACACACACATAATGGCAATTAAAGAAAAAGAGACCATAAATTTGAAAGAGAGCAAAGGAGGGATGGGGCATGAAAATGTTTGGAGGGAAGAAAGGGGGAAATGATATAATCATATTCTTTTTTTTTTTTTTTAAGAAATTTTCACTATTTATAGAAACATTTCACTATTAGGATAAGAATTTGTACTGTATCAAGCTGATGAAAAAATGCTGGCTGTACTTTCAGGAGGGGAGGCTAACATCTTTTTAGAATATGGATTAGCCTATAGAAAAATGTCTGCTATAAGTCATAGTCTATAGAAAAATATCTGCCGTAAATCAAACAGTGAAGGGGAAGATAAATAGGAATCTCACTTACACAACTTAAGTAAAACATAGTTCTCTGAACAGATGAAGATACGTTTCTTCTGTATCCCAGGATCTAATCAATATTTATATGTATAATTCAGCTATCATTTGGCTTAAAAGGGCTTATTGGGAAATGCTATCATTTATACTATTTTCCACAGAGAAAATATTTTACTGTTTAAAATAACCCTAGACTTTTAAATTATAATCTGTTTTTATGTTCAGGCTATCTGAGTAATATTTCTCCTGCAGTTGTACATAAAATGTTTTTACATTCAAAAAAGGATAAATACTATAGAACTGTATTACATGAAATATATAGAATACACAAATTCATATGGACAGAAAGATTAGAGGTTATCTCAAGATAGAGAAGAAAGAAATATAGAGCAATGATTTACTAAGTACAGAATTTCTGTTTTGTGTGATGGAAAAACCCCACAAATGGACAGTAGTATCAGGACATAATATCATGAATGTAATAAATCAATATAATTAATGTAATTAGTGAATATCATAAATATAATTACTGAATGAATACTGCACATGTAATCAATGAATACCACAAATGTAATTGATATCATGAGTGTAATTAAAATAATAAACTATTAAAAAAAGAAATTTTTATTTATTTTTACATACTAATCACAGATCCCCCTCTTCCCTCCTCCCACCTCTCTAGCCTTTCCCCACCCCTCCACCCCCCCCCATTCCCTCCTACAAGAAGGAAAGGCCTCTCCTGAGGAATCAGCAGAGCCTGGTCCATTCAGAAGAGGCAGGTCAAAGCCGATCCCCCCTGCCTCAAGGCTGTGCGAGGTGTCTATGAGCAAGGGGCATCAAGATCATGATGGGGAAACCTACAGATGTAATCATATTCTAATCTCAAAAAAAAAATTAAAAAAATCTGTGATTCGTCCATGACCACCTTGTCATTCTCACTCCAACATCATTAAATCCTATTGATTTTATCTCAATAGTGCTCAAATCCATCGATGTGGCCAAAAACCAAACAAAAACAAACAAACAAACAAACCAACCACCCGGTGGCACTGTTGTAGACTGTCTCATTTTGCTTTGTTTGAGCTTTTTCTGGTCTTACTGCTCTTGTGCTTGTATATTATGGTTTCTGATTTTGTGTTTCTGTTGTTTTGTACGTGTATTTGTGTGTTTCTTTCTTTGTTTTATGGTTTGTTTGTTTTTGTTTGCTTGTTTGTTTTCTAAAGAGAGAAAGAAAGACTTGTGGAGTTGGGTGGGTGGAGAAGTGGGGAGGATGAGGGGAGGGGAGAAGCATGATCAGAATACATTGTATGAACACAAATTTAAACCCATCTGTGTTTTTCTTTTCTTTTCTTTCTTTTTTTTTTTTTTTAAGTTTTTCGAGACAGGGTTTCTCTGTGCAGCCCTGGCTGTCCTAGAACTCACTCTGTAGACCAGGCTGGCCTCGAACTCACAGAGATCCACCTGCCTCTGCCTCCCAAGTGCTGGGATTAAAGGCATGTGCCACCACGCCCGGCACCATCTGTTTTTCTACTATATCTACTTTAGTGCAGGCCAATATTCTTTCTTCCCATTTACAGTTACTGTTTATCCAACCTACTCTTCAGTCTTTAGTATAAATAGTGTTGTATACACCAAATCTGACTAGTCATTCCTCTGTCTCATTATTCACTCCATAGCGAGCCCTCACTCATCAGGATAAAGCTCAGTATTTTCCTACCCTGGCCCCTCTCGACAGCTTCATCTTGCCCTCACATTATTTATCCTCTTGCAGATCTCCAAATGTGCTCCTTTCTTCCCCTCACGACTCCGCCTTTAATGCTCAGTCCTATTATTTCCTCTTCCTTTCATCTGGCACATGGCAGGCAGCCCCACAGTTTCTATGGTCTGCTGGCATTCCTTGCTATCCCTACAGCTGTACTGTATTCTTACTCCTTTGTAGTACTTCCTACAAGGAATTACCAGTCCTTACCAGCCTTCCTCCCAGTATAAACTCCTTTCGGTGGGAAACAATTTTAGTCATCTTTGCACTCTTAGTCCCAAGCCTAGAGCAGGAGCACTTTAATTATTGCCTGAATAGAATGAATGCATGCAACATTGAAATTGATCAACTGAGTGTGTGTGCGCATTTGTGGTTTTGCAGGTACACATGTATGTGTGTGTATATGTGTCATCCACCTTGGGTTTTTTGATTTTTTTTTTTTTTTTAGGTAGGGTCTCTTACTGACTTGAAGCTTGTTGATTACGCTAGGCTGGCTGGTCAGTAAGCCCTAGGGATCTGCCCATCTCTGCCTCCTGAGCCCTGGGATTACAGGCACACATACACTATGTATGGCTTTTTTTTTATTTATTTAACAAGTGGGTTATAGGGATTAGATTAAGGATCCTATGTTTGCATGGCAAAGCTTATGCTGAATGAGACATTTCCCAGCCCTTGAAACTGATTTTTTTTAGCCAGGTACTAGGATAATATATCTAGTAATATAAAGAAAATACTCAAAGTCAGTTTTTCAGTATTGAGCTTTGTGAAGAGTCGTTAAGGATATGATTACAATATAATACAACGCTATATTGTCTAAACAGACATCTATTCTTTCAGCAATTACTGTGTATGACACAAATCTAAGTGAACGAAAGAGATAAAAATCCCTGTCCTGTGGGTTGTGCAATCTGGTTACATTACTTTTTGGCTTAATAATTTCCAATGGTATCACTACAGTCTTGGCTGTTTGCTTGGCAGTAATGCTTCTTCACACCTACTGTTTCCTCAGGAAAGTGCTAACAGTACTACTCACTTTGGTAGGCCAGGTGAGCGCTTACTGGACCCCTTGAGTATCTCCTAATTAGTTATGATTTCTCGGGTCAGATCTGGGTACAATCTTGTGCTTCGATCTCATACCCTGCCCCCTTTCTGACTCTAGTCCTTTGCATGTGATACTTCTGCCTAAAATACTCTCTTTCTTGTATCTTCACTTGTAGATTCTGACTCTGATGAAAAATTATTTCACCGAAGAAATTCTGCCCATCCTGTAATATTCTTATAAACATATATTAGTTTCTACAGTCTACAGCTCCTAATTCCTGCCTCAAGGAATGTCATGTCATAGAAACTCAAATCTTCTCTTTCTCTGACCTACTTTTTCTGATAGTAGGTGATAGATAAATAAATAATAGCAGATATTCTCCTCATTTCAGACAGTGACCTGTCTTATATCTGGAAGCTGCATAGAGACATCAAGAAGACTGAACAAGGAGATAGGCTGTAATAGCCTCCTTCACCTAGTCTGTTAACATTACAATCCCCAAAGGACAAATGAACCTTTTGGGGTTCTTGGCCCAGAGAGAGCATGGAAGCTCTGTGCCCCTTCTCCTATATTCCACCCTATGCACCTAACACCCTTTATAAACAGTGTGTTCCCCTTAATTCTATGAACCATTCAAACAAATTATTTGAACTTCAGGGGGTTATGGGAATCATAAATATGCCAATGGGTCAGGGGCACAGGAGAAGGAATAATCTGTAGCTTGCAATTGGCATCTGATGTGTGTGTGACTGGGGGCACAGACAGGGGCTGGGGACCACTTTATGTAGATAGTGTCAGAATGGAATTGAGTTAGAGGACACCAAATTGGTGTCTCCTGCTGCAGAAATGATAGCTTGCTTTTTGGTGAAGAGAAGTCCTCATACCTTTCAAGGCCATAACAGTCCTGTGTTGGAGCTGGAAGATGGCTTAGTGGATGAAGTGCCTGCTGCTCAAGCATGAGGTCCTGAGTTCAGGTCCCCCTGCACTCAGGTAAAAGCTAGATACAGTAATAACATCTATAACCCCAGTTCTGGGTGAAAGCCAAAGACAGGTGGATCGCTGGAGCTCTTGGTGTGCCAGACTGGGCTGAATTGGTGAGCTTCAGGTCCTAGAGACACTGCCTCAAAAAATAAAGTGGAGCATAACTGAGGAAGATACCAGACATTGACTTTTAGCATGTATGTGCACACACAGAGAGGCACCTATACATATACATGTATACTGGCACACATATGAACACATATACACATATAATGTACACACATACACCAAGGACGGGGAAGAAATCTTTTTTGTTGATTGAGGTGAGAGAGCAAAAGAAAAATAGTTTGTCAGCTGGAGAGAAGGCTCAGCAATTAAGAGCACTGGCTGCTCTTCCAGAGATCCTGAGTTCAATTCCCACCAACCACATTGTGGCTCACAACCATCTATAGTGAGATCTGGCACCCTCTTCTGGTATGTAGGCAGTTAGAATACTGTATACATAATAAATAAATAAATTTTAAAAAGAAAAATAGTTTGCTTTATTTATACAATCCTAATCCCAATCAAGTTAGGTTCCCAATCATATAATCTACAGAATTTAGAAGATTAGGAACATGCAGTTTTGGTCACATTTGTAGCAGCAACATCTAGGAAGTGCCCTGCATGTAGAAGAGGCTTAAGAATGAATGAATCTTCAAACAGCACTAGGTTTGCAATGTAGAAATGTAGTACAGGGATCAAGTGGGTGCAGGATGATGGGTCTGCATATAGTTGTGGTCAGGTGATAACTTGAGTGGCCATGGAGATGTACAGAAGTCAAATATGAGAGAAATATTTAGAAGTTAGAGTCAGAAGATTGGCCAACTGCATATGATGGTGAAAGAGATTAGGAACATCAGTAATAACTCCTGGTTTCTAGTTTGTCTAATGTGTAAATGAAGGTGCTATTCTCTTCGCTAAAGAACAATGGGGATTTTGAACCTGGTGAGTGTAGACAGAATACCTGCAATATTTCCACAGGGACATACTGAACAGATGTAAGCAGATGTTTGAGTATCAGGAGAAAACTCTGGTTAGAGATGTAAATCTGAAAGTCAGCTGCCTGAATAATTAAGGCCCTGGGTGTGGAAGTGTTTGCTTATTAGGAGAGCAGAGCGTGAGAAGGGAAAGGGGCCAGGACACAGCCTTAAGAAATTCCAACATTTAGAGATTAGCTGGTAAGAGGAGCCAACGAACAAGACTGCGAGAGAAAAAAAGACAGACAAAATACTAGCAGACTGTTATGTCAATCCTGAGGAAAGCAGTGATTAAAAAACGGAAATGGAGAAAATAAAAAGGTGGTGGTCAGTAGTGCCAAGTGTTGCTGATAGGGAAAGGATGGTCAGGACTGATGTCTGTTCACTTGAGTTAGCCACCTGGAGACTACTGGGTCCATTAAATTGGTGGAAGTACAAGTCAACTGGAAAGTGAATCAATACCTCAAACTGAAAAAAGTACACAAAACTTTATGAAAGTCAAGAGCCTGGGGAATATAAAAACATAGGAAAGGTACTGATTTGTGTCTTCAAGAATTGGCAGTAGTTTGCCAGACTCAAGGTGGTAGAGACCAAGGAGAGGTCACTTGTGACAGAGTTCAGCAGATTTAAAGTTGCTGAATTGTAAAAAGACAAGGAAAGAAAAAAAAAGACAAGAAAAGTATATGGGACAGTGAGAAATGTCCCTCTATTAGAGCAGCTCACAGGGCTAGGTTTTATACATCCTCCAATTATTACTCAATATGATGTTAGTATAAATTAACTTATCAGATAATCTCCAGGTGTCAGCCAGCTGGAAGCCAGGTCTCTCAGGCTTTGGAAAGAAAACCATGTATTTCCATATTAGCAAGAGTGAGCAGTTCAGGCCACAATAATTATCTTGCATCAGGAGGTAGACCTGCATGGGGAACCAAGGGATGGGCTGCCTCAGGCATCCAGGAAATACACTGAGTACTTTACATGCCTTGGATGAGAGTGCAATAAATTTTGTTTACTCCAAACTTATTTTTCAGGTCAGATTTGGCAAAATGCTTTTTCTATAAAATGTAATTTCTCTTGTGTGAATTCATAACCAAGCCTTAACTCTGGATTCTCTTATTTCCCAAGTCGAGGAATTCTATGGTCCAGAGTCTGTGCCCCTATAAAGTGAAGGAACTTGTAGCATTGATATTAGTTTGATTCTTCTCCCATTTATCTTTTTTGGCATCATGAAAGGATTAACAGCAATTTAAAAATAAATGATATTAGCATAAATGTAGGTCATGTTAACATTATAATGAATGAACAGTAACAAGGCAAATACTTACAGAGAACACTTATCTCCAACTTCAGGGGAGCTATGGAAATGCTGATGTGTTACTGGGCCTTATGAAAGGTTTGTTCATTTGTTTAATCTGTTTTTATTCTATTATAAGAAGGGTTCTGAACTATGACTAGTTTTATTTTGGAGATTAATGTGTATTCTTCATAGGGTTGTAACTAGATAATTCCACTTACCTCAAGAAACTATTATCTCAATTACCTTTTCCTGTTCCCTAAGGTAAAAGTCTCACAATGAAGTCAGGTGCAGTGGTGTATGCCTTTAATTCCAGAACTCCTGTGCCTGAGAGAGGCCGATGTCTGTGACTTCAAAGCCAGGGCCTGTAGGGTGCAGGCCAGCTAAGGTTCCACAGTGAGACCCTGTCTAAATAGGTGAAGTGTTCTACTGACTGAAGGTGACAACTGCTTTCTGAGCACCTTTCTGTTGCAGACGCTATGCTAAGTACTACAGAGCAAAGGTGATCAAAATGCACTCTATGTCCTTAAAGAGATCCCAGCAGGGAAACAGACAGAGCGGAGGAGATGACAGCCATGTTTAAGGCTCAGTAAGAGTTCCAAAAAGATCTTAACCATTTTTCTTCTGGAGACATATCAAGGCTTCCTAGCCATGAAGCTCGAACTAAGAATGACAAGCAGACAGACACTCACCAGGCAAATGGCACAGGAAAGGGCTACAGAGAAGAATCTAGAAGGAGGAGCACAAGCACAGGAAGAGGCGGGGCGATGGACTGAGAACATCGTTCTCCCAAGTGTGGACTTTACCCTGGAATGCTGTGGAACCAAAGGTTCCCAAAGTTCATCTGTTTCAGACAGACATCCAGCAGCAGTGTGAAGGGTGACGGGGGAGGCTGAGCGGAGAAGTAATGACACTACTTAAAGGAGAAGCCTCTGACAAGAGCAAGTATGGTAACCAGGTTATCAGGGTACTGTCGGCTAGAAGGCCAGAGAACAAAAGCCTAAACTCAAGCCCTGCTCTGACCCACCTGTTCACTGGACCCAGCGCAGGGATGGAAAAGCAAAGAATGCACAGAAGGCCAAAGTAGCTAGAGTCTGGTAACGCTCCTGACCAAGATAAGAGACAGAGACAGCTAAGGGGCTGGGGCCTGGGAACAGAGTCATTAGGATTCGTGGGAAAAACTGAATGCACTTTCAAGATTCTGAGTGGGAGATGAGCTATCCAGAAGAAAGACACCCATGAAAGTGAAACAAGTGGAGAGGAGACTGCCCCAGGAGCACACATTGAACCAAGTATTCTGGACAAAGTAAGGGACATTGCTTTCTGACATTTCGAAGGAAAGAGAAAAAGTGGATTTACAGATTTCCCTCCTCTTTCTCCTCTTCCTCTAACCACGTAGCCTTGACTAGAACTTGCCATCCGGCTGGCCTCTAATGCACAGAGATATATATGCCTGTCTCTGCCGACTATGCAGATTGATCATGGAGTCACGACAAATCTGCTATTATGCTGAAAATATACTAAGGCAAAAATGCATTTTAAACACCCAAGTTAATGACTGCATGGTCACCTGAGAGCTATGACTTATGGCCCTGTCCAGCATTACAAGAGAATACAGAAAAAGGACGCAATAAAAGACTTGTAAAAATATGCCGGGCAGTGGCGGCACACGCCTTTAATCCCAGCACTCTGGAGGCAGAGGCAGGCGGATCTTTGTGAGTTCAGGGCCAGCCTGGTCTACAGAGAGAGTTCCAGGATAGGCTCCAAAGCTACACAGAGAAACAGTCTCAAAAAAAAAAAAAAAAAACAGAAAAAAAAAAAAAGACTTGTGAAAATAATGTTCAAGGGACTTAGGACTCAGATAGTTTTAAGATATATCACTTTCAGTCTACTTCATCTCTCTGGGACTCACTCAGCTTCTTGGCCACCCCTTCAGCCTTTCTTTCTAGCCCACCTCCACTGCTTTGCGACTTCCCATCAGTCCACAGAATGGCTCCCTACAAGGGGCCCAGAGTCCCATCCTTGGCTTTATTACCCTCCTTCCCCTCCTCCATTCTGGTCTCTACTCAGACCTGCTGCTGCCTGATTGCCTGGGCCCCTTCTCCCTGCCCACCTCTGTCCTCTTGTGACTCGGACTTTTGGTGTGGAGCCGGGGTCCTCCCAGTTCTTTCGTGCTGCCCCTTTCAGCCTTTCTTTCGAGCCCATCCTCATCCCTTGTGACTGCCTGTGAACCTGCAGAACTGCTCTAACAGAGGCTCTCAGCTGCCATACTTGGCTGGGACTCAGGGACCTCCATAGCTGTTACACTTGACTGGGACCCTGATTGGGGCAACAGCAACCAAAGACAGAAACCTACCCATCAAAGGCCACCCACCCATTGAAGGTAAGATATATCTACACTAAGAAACACCTCAAACATCATAACTCCAGATGCCTAGATCCTAGCATAAAAACACAAACATGAACAACCAAGACAATATGCCTCCCCCAGAAGATAGCAACGCTATTGTAACAGGCCCCCATAAAAGCAATTTAGCTGAAGCAAAAGACAAGGACTTCAAAATAGCAATTATGAGTATGTTCAAGGACCTTAACTATATGACGAGTAAATGTCTTAATGAAAATGAAATGATGAAAATAACTCAATACATGAAAGTAGAATTCAACAAATAGAATTAACTAAAGGACAAACTGAAATAAAACTCAAAATGAAAACCTCAGGAGGCCAACAAAAACCTCACAGGGAAGCCTCACTAACAGATTAGAAGTCATGGAAGACAGCATTTCAGGTCTTGAAGATAAAGTAGAAGAAATAGGTATCTCAGTCAAAGAAAATGTTAAACCTAAAAAAAAAATTCAGGCTATGAAAAGACTAAACCTGTAGATAACAGAGGAAGAAGAAAATCAGGTCAAAAGCACAAAAAAAATTAAATAAAAGCATTGAAGAAAATTTCCCCAATCTAAAGAGATACTCAATAAGGTACAAGAGGTATAGAGAACACCAAACAGAACCAGAAATGAAATGCCTCACAACACATAATAATCCAAACACTAAATGTACAGAAGAAAGGATTTTAAAAGCTGCAAGGGAAAAAGAGCAAGTCACATATAAAGACAGGCCCATTAGAATAACACTTGACTTTCCAGTGGAGACTCTGACCAAAGGGGCCTAGACAGATGTTTTATGAGTTCTGAAAGACTACAGATGACAGTCCAGACTATTATACCCAGCTAAACATCCCATCACAACTGATGGAGAAGAAAATAAATTTCGTGATTAAAAACAAATTTAAGCAATTTCTGTCCACGAATCAAATTCTACTGAAGGCACTAGAAGGAAAACTTCAGTCCAAATAAAAGGTTAACTACACCTAAGAGGACACAAATAATAAGTAATCACAAAACAGTTAATCAAAAAAAGAGGAGGGTGCAAACACACCACCACAGCAAAATAACAGGAATTAATAAACACTGCTCAATATTAATTCTCAATAATTACCATCTCAATTCCCTAATAAAAGGACACAGAAAACAGGATCCAACTATTTGCTCCATCCAAGAAACAAGCCTCCCAAAAAAGGACAGATATTACCTTAAGGTAAAAAGATGGGAAAAGATATTATTAGTAAATAGAACCAAGAAGCAAGTAGGTATAGGTATTTTAATAGCTAAAAGAATAGACTTCAAAGCAAAACTAATCAGAAGAGATAGGGAAAGGCACTACATACACATTAAAGGAAAAATCCACCAAGAGGATATTATAAACCAGGTTGCGGTGGTGCATGCATGCCTTTAATCCCAGCACTTGGGAGGCAAAGCCAGGCAGATCTCTGTGAGTTTGAGGCCAGCCTAGGCTACAAAGCAAGATCCAGGTCAGGCACCAAAACTACACAGAGAAACACTGTCTTAAAAAAAAAAAGAGTATATTATAATTCTAAACACTTATGCACCAAACACAAAGAGACCCAATTTCTTAAAAGAAACACTACTACAGCTAAAAATACATACTGACTCTCACATAGTGAATGGGTGATTTTAATACTCAACTCTCCCCAGTAGACAGATCATCCAGACAAAAACTAAACAAAGGAATGGTAGAGTTAAGTAATGTCTAACATGTAAGTGCCTAACATGTCTACAGAACATTCCATTCAAATTCTAAAGAATATACTTTCTTTTTAAATGCTCTCCAAGATTTACCATATATTAGGACACAAACCAAGTCTCAACAAATACAGAAAAACTGAAACAACACTTTGCATCTTATTTGATTACCATGGGCATCAACAACAATAGAAGAGCAAAGTATACAAACTCTGGGAAGCTGACAAACACACTACTGAATGAGTATTGGATCAAGACAGAAATCAAGAAGGAAATTTAAAACTTTTTAGAACTGAATGCAAATGAAAATACACCCAAGCCTATGGGACACAATGGAAACAGTTCTAAGAGGCAAGTTCATAGCACTAAGTACCTACATTAAAAACAAACAAACAGCCGGGCGGTGGTGGTGCACGTCTTTAATCCCAGCACTCGGGAGGCAGAGCCAGGTGGATCTCTGTGAGTTCGAGGCCAGCCTGGACTACCAAGTGAGTTCCAGGAAAGGCGCAAAGCTACACAGAGAAACCCTGTCTCGAAAAACCAAAAAACAACAACAACAACAAAAAAAAAACACAAAAAAACTGGAGAGATCTCATACTAATACCTTAAGGACACACCTGAAAGCTCTAGAAAAACAAGAAGGCACAATATCCAAAAAGAATAGATGGGAAGAAATAATCAAACTCAGGGCTGAAATCAATGAAATAAAAACAAAAAAGTACAAATAATTATTGGAATGAAGAGTTGATTCTTGGAGAAAATCAATAATATTGACAAACTTTTAGCCAAATTAACCAAAAGACACAGAAAGAGGATCAAATCAGTACAATAAAAGATAGAAAGGCAGACAGTATAACAGATATTCTGAGAATCATAAGAATATACTTTAAAAATCTATATCCCACCAAATTGCAAAACCTAAAAGAAATGAATGGATTTCTTGATATATAAGAAAGTTAAATAAAAATAAAATAAACGGCCAGGCGGTGGTGGCACACGCCTTTAATCCCAGCACTCAGGAGGCAGAGCCAGGCGGATCTCTGTGAGTTCGAGGCCAGCCTGGGCTACCAAGTGAGTTCCAGGAAAGGCGCAAAGCTACACAGAGAAACCCTGTCTCGAAAAACCAAAAAAAAAAAAAAAAAAAGAGAGAGAGTAAAAAAGTAAAATAAACGATTAACATACCTAAAACTCCTCTCCTAGTGAAATAGAAGTAATCAATGACAAAAATCCCAGGGCCAGATGGACTCTGTGCAGAATACTACCAAACTTCAAAGAAGAACTAATGCCAATCCTCCTCAAGTTATTCTGAAAATTAGAAACTGAAGGACCATTTAAAAATTCTTTTTATGATGCCACTATTATCCTCATACTAAAACCATGAAAAGACCCAGCCAAAAACAAAATTATAAACCAATATCCCTTATGAACACAGATGCAAAAATTCTCAATAATAGTTGCAAACTGAATTCAAGAACACACCAAAAAGATCATCCACCATGATCAAGTAGGTTTCATCCTAGAGACATAGGGATGGTTCCACATAACATAAATTGATAAATGTAATTCACTACATAAAAAGACTGAAAGACAAAAACCACAGGGTCATCTTATTAGATGCAGAAAAGGCCTTTGACAAAATCCAACACCCCTTTATGATAAAAGTCCTGAAGAAACTAGGGATATAAGGACATACTTCAACAAAATAAAGGCAATTTACAGCAAGTCCACAGCCAACATCACCCTAAAGAGAAACTCAAAGCATTTTTTGACTAAAATCAGGAACAAGACAAAGATGTCCACTTCCTTCATAACTATTCAATAACTATTCAAGTTTTAGCTAAAGCAACAAGACAACTGAAAAAGATCAAGGGGATACAAAAAGGAAAGGAAGAAGTAAATGTATTCTTATTTGCAGATGATGTGATTTTTTTTTCCTACCTCGGAGCTGAGGACCGAACCCTTGCATTTGCTAGGCAAGCATTTTACCACTGAGCTAAATCCCTAACCCCATGATATGATTTTTTATACATAAAAGGTCCTAAATACTCAATCAGGAAGCTTCTACAGCTGATAAACATTTTCAGCAAAAGTAGCAGGATAAAAAATTAACACAAAAATACCTTCCTATATACAAATGACTAATAGACTGAGAAAGAAATCAGGGAAACAGTATCTTCCACAATAGCCTAAAAAAATTACCTTGGGATAACTCTAACAAAGTATGTGAAAGACTTGTATAATAAAAACTTTAAAATGCTGAAGAAAGAAATTGAAGAAGGCAACAGAAGATAGAAAGACCTCCCATGTTCATGGATTGGTAGGATTAATATTGTGAAAATGGCCATCCTACCAAAATCAATCAACACATCCAACACAATCTCCATCAAAATCCCAATACAATTATTTACAAAAATAAAAAAAACCCCAATCATCAACTTTATATGGGAACACACACACACACACACACACACACACACACACACACACACACAAAACAACAACAACAACAACCCAGGATAGCTAAAACAATCTTAATAGTCAAAGACCTGTTAGAAGTATCACCATCTCAGATTTCAAGTTGCACTACAGAGCTGTGGTAATAAAAACAGCGTATTGACATAAGAACAGACACAATGATAGTGGAATAGAATTGAAACCCCAGACATAATTCTAGAACTTATGGACACCTGATTTTTTGACAAAGAACCCAAAAACACATACTAAAGAAAAGTCAACTCCTTCAAGCAAATGGTGCAGGTCAAACTGGATAGCTGCATGTAGAAAAGATGAAAACAGACCTATACCTACCACCAAACACAAAACTCCAAATGGATTAAGGACATCAATTTAAGATCAGCTATCCTGAATCTGATAGAAGAGAAAGTGGGGAATAGGCTTGAAGTCATCAGTACAGGAAGGACTTTCTGAACAGGATATAAATACCACAGGTATTAAGACCAATAATTAATCAATGGGATCTCATAAAACAAAAATGCTTCTGTACAGCAAAGGGCACCATCACTCAAAGCATCAGCCTACAGAAGGGGGAAAAACTTTACCAATTACACATCTGACAGAGGGTTAGTGTCTCTAGAATGTACAAGGAACTAAAAAAGAAACAAATAACCCAATTAAAAATGGGGTATAGATCTAAACGAAGAGTTCTCAGCAGATAAAACACAAATTTCTCAAAAACACTATTAAAAAGTTGAACATCATTAGTCATTAGGGAAATGAAAATTAAAACTAATTTGAGATTTCATCTCCCCACTTGAATGACCAAGATTAATAAAACAAACGGTAGTAAGGGTGTGAGAAAGGGGAACACTCATTTATTGCTGGTGGTAGTGCACACTGGTACAGCCACTATGGAAATCAGTGTAGAGGTTTACCAAAAAGTTGGGGATTTAGCTCCATGGTAGAGCGCTTGCCTAGCAAGCACAAGGCCCTGGGTTCGATCCTCAGCTCCAAAAAAAAAAAGTTGAAATTAATCTACCACAAGATCAAGCTATACTACTCTTGATCATATTTCCAAGGGCCTCTTCATCTTACTGCAGCGACACTTGCTCATCCTTGTTTGTTGTCCTATTCATAATAGCTACAATTGGGAACAGCCTGTATATTCATCAACTGATGACAGATAATGAAAATGTGGTACATTGACACAATGAGATATTATTCAGCTACTAAGAAAAATGAAATTTGCAGGTAAGTGAATGGGGCTAGAAACAATCATCCTGAATAAAGTAACCCAGACTCCCCAAAACAAATTATTTTATATTTTCTCTTATAGGCGTACATTAGCTGTTAAGCTTGGGATATGTGTGTTTCAATTAGAACGATCTCAGAGTTTAGGCAGCTAGTAAGAGACCAGGGAGAAGAGGGACTCTTTTAAGGAAGGGAAAACAATATAGTGTTATAAAGAAATAAAGGCTGGGAGGTGGTGGTGTATATGTCATTAATCCCAGCACTCGGGAGGCAGAGGCAGGAGGAGCTCTGAGTTTGAGGTCAACCTGGTTTGCAGAGCAAGTTCCAGGACAGCCAGCACTACACAGAGAAACCCTGTCTGGAAAAACAAACAAAACAAAACAAAACAAACAAACAAACAAACAAACAAATGGGAAACTAGTATTAAACGGAGAAGGAATGGAAGGCAGGGTAAAGAAGGGAATATGAGGAGAGATAACTAATGTAAAGCTTTTGAAAAGTCATATGGTAGCCCACTACTGTGGAAGCTTCCTATATATAATATAAATTTAAGTGATATAACCCTATAATGGGAGAGACAATGCCCCAACTAGACATCTTACACCACCATATGGTTATTTGCCATTTGTGTATCATCTTTTGTGAACTGTTCATTAGACCATTTATTGATCAGTTATTTTAGTTCTTAATTAGGTTTTAATAAATTATTGTTTGGGAATTTGATACAATGTGTTTTGATCATTTTTACCCTTAGTTCCCATTTCTCCCAGACCAATTCCCTCTCCCTGCCCATGCAAATCTGTGTCCTCTTTCTTTCTTCTTTTTTTTTTTTCAACCCATCAAGTCCAATGTGTGCTGCCCATATACTCTTGAATATGTGGCCCTCCACTGGAGTGTGGTCAATCTACCAGGAGTCACACCTTTAAAGAAAAGTGACTCTTCCTCTCCCATTAGCTATCTATTGTTAATAGCTTAAAGGTAAGACTTCATGTTTACATCCCTCTCGGTGTTGGAATTTTGTCTAGCTTCAGCTTGTTCAGGACATGTGCATGCTGTCACAAACGATTTGGGTTCACACGTGCAACTGTTCTGTCATACCCAGAAAACATCCTTGTACTCACCCACAGTCTCTGACTCTTACATCCTTTTCTATTGCTGTGAACAGACACCATGATCAAGGCAACTCTTATTAAAAGACAACATTTAATTGGGGGCTTGCTGACAGTTTCAGTCCATTATCATCATGGCAGAGAACATGGTAGCACACAGGCAGACATGGTGCTGGAGAAGTAGCTGAGAGTTCTACATCCTGATCCAAAGACAGCAGAGAGAGAGACTGAGCCTGGCTTGGGCTTTTGAAACCTCAAAGCCTACCCCCAGTGACACACTTCCTCCAACAAGGCCACACTTCCTAATCCTTCTAATTCTACCAGAGTTCCAGTCCCTGGTGACTAAGCATTCAAATACATGAGTCTATGGGGGCCGTTCTTATTGAAACCACCACACATCTGTCCACTCCATCTTCTCCAATGACCCCTGAGCCTTGGGAGTAGAGGATGTGATGTAATGTCTCATTTAGTGCTGAGCATTCCAGTCTCTCATTCTTAACTAGTGGGTGGGTTTCTTTTGTCATCTACTGCAAGAAGTTTCTCTGATGAGGACTGAAATATGCACCAATCTTTGGGTATAAAGATAAGCCCTTAGGAGCTGGTTTAATACTATGTCTATTTAGCAGAATAATGGTGATAGGTTCTCCCCTAGGGCCTGTGACCTGTCTAGCTACAAGATCTTAGCTACCATAATGGTGCCAGGTATGGATTTCATCTTGTGGAATGAGCCTTAAATCCAAGAAGAAAGTGGCTACTCCATGACATTCAGGTCATTTATTGTACCAGTGGGCATGTCTTGCTAGGCCACAACAGCTGAGTAAGCCTAATGTTCACTTTTCTCCTCCAGTAGAACGTATAGTACCTTCCAGCACAATGAAAGCTAGCCAGTACGGATGAAGATCTCAGGTCAGTACCAGCTTGATTTCTCCATGATCTATGACACAAGTACATGGTGTCTTCAGCAATAGGGCCTTACCATCAAGTTCTGGAAGGTAACCAAGAGCACTGGCAAGAACCTGTAATTTTTGGGAGTCTATGGGTCCTTGCTGTCCAACAACTACAAAAGTGGAACACTCTTAACAACTCTAAAAGAGGAAACTTACTTCTGGCATGGGGCTTTTGTTAGCCTGTGGTATCTGGTAGGGGCATTATTGCCCTGTCATAGAGTAACTCTATTTTAACTGTTTTTATATGTGTGTATGTATATGTCTTAGGAAACATCGACAGTAGTAGGTTTCCTTATGATTTTTTAAAAAAGTCTTTAGTGTTAATCTTTACCCATATTCCTTCCTCTACCCTGTCCTCCCACCCCCACCATATTTAGCCTTTCCTGTTCCATTATTTCCCTTTATATCATTGCAGTCTATCTCCCCTCCCCTAGAAACTGCACAACTACATTCTAACCCTCTTTTTCCCTTAGAAGCCTCCCATGTCTCCTTACTAGTTTCCTGACCTCTGTGAGTATTCCAGATGAAACGCACATATTTGAAGATTCAAAGCTAACATCCACAAATGAGAGAGGTCATTCAATATTTGTCTTTCTGGGTCTGGGTTACCTTAGTAGGAATGGTGATTTTCATCTCTCTCTACCTGTGAATTTTGTGATTTCATTTTTAACAGCCAAATAAAATTCCATTGTGTAAAACCCCAGCACTGAGAAGGAAAAGTGGACACAAAGTCCCACCTCGGTTAACCAAGAAGCTACTTGAGCCAGGCGGTGGTGGTGCACGCCTTTAATCCCAGCACTCGGGAGGCAGAGGCAGGTGGATCTCTGTGAGTTAGAGGCCAGCCTGGTCTACAGAATGAGTTCCAGGCTAGCCAGGACTGTTTCACAGAGAAACCCTGTCTCAAAAAGAAAAAAAAAAAAAAAAGAAGCTACTTGCAACTGATATCTGTTGGCAAAGGAAAAATTAGTTTTCTCCAATGGCACCACCACACCCTGCCAGCATCCTTTTTTCTTTCTTTCTTTCTTTTCTTTTTTTTGTGTGTGTGCTTTCAAAGAATGAGAACATGAAGTTGGGTGGAAGATCTCAGAGGAGTTGGGGAAGGGAAAAGAATATAATCACAATATATTGTATAAATTTAAGAACAAATTTAAAAATTCCATTGTGAAAATGTACCATATTTACCCATTCATTAGTTTTAACTCTTTTTATATGTGTGCATGTACATATTTTAGGAAGCATCTACAGTAGTATAATGAGAATGTTATTCTGTATGCTGTGAATGTGTGTTGCTCTGATTTGGTTGATAAATAAAATGTTGATTGTCCAGTAGCCAGGCAGGAAGTATAGTATAGGTGGGATAAGCAGAGAGGAGAATTCTGGGAACAGGAAGGCTGAGTCAGGAGTTGCCAGCCAGACACAGAGGAAGCAAGATGTGAAGGCAAAACTGAGAAAAGGTACCAAGCCATATGGCTAAACATAAATAAGAATTATGAGTTAATTTAAGTGTAAGAGCTGGTCAATAGTTAGCCTGAGCTAATGGCCGAGCAGTTTTAATTAATATAAGCCTCTGTGTGTTTACTTGGGTCCAAGCAGCTGCAGGGTCGTGGGAGCCGGGCAGGACCAGGAAAACTTCAACTACAGTAGTAGGTTTCCTTATGCTTTGTTTCAAAAGTCTTTAGTGTTAGTTATCTTTCCTCATATTCTCTCCTTTTTCCATTCCCTGGTTACCGTGAATATAGCAGCAATAGACATGGATGAGCTAGTATCTCTATAGGATATAGAGTCCTTTTGGGGGTAGGCCCAAGAGTGGTATAGCTGAATCATGGGGTAGATCCATTTGTAGCTTTTTGAGGAAATTCCACACTGATTTCCATAGTGGCTGTACCAGTTTGCACTAAGTGTCCCCCTTTGTTCACATCCTTATTCCTTGTGCTGTTTTTTGTTTTTTTCAACTTGATACAAATGAAGAGTCACCTGTGAAAAGGGAACCTCGATTTCGAAATTATCTCAAGACTGGCCTGTGTACATGTCTGTGAGGGCATCTTCTTAACTGCTAACTGAAGTAGGAATGCCCAGCCTATGGGCAGTACCATCTCTAGGAAGGTGAGCTTTAGCTATATAAGAAAACTAGTTGTGGGCTCAGTCGTTAAGAGCACTGGCTGCTCTTCCAGAGAACCTGGGTTTGATTCCCAGCACCCACATGGTTCACAACCATCTATAACTTCAGTTTTAGGAGATCTGATGCCCTCTTCTGAACTCCCTGAGTACTGCACATACATGATGCACAGACATACATACAGGCCAAAACATATATACACATTGAGTACAAATAAATAAATCTAAAAAGAAAAAAGTAGTTATGTAGGCCAGAGGAAGCAAGCTAGTAGGCAGCATTCCTCCATGGTATCTGATTCAGTTCCTGCCTCCAGCTCTGGCCATGACTTCATTTGATGATGGATTGTTTTTGTTTTTGTTTTTGTTTGTTTGTTTTTTTTGGTTTTTCGATGATGATGGATTGTAACCTGCAAGCTGAAATAAATCCTTTTCTCTCCAAGTTGCTTTTTGTTATGGTGTTTACTACAGCAACAGAAAGAAAACTAGAACATTCCTCTTTTACAGATGTGGAGACTGAAGATCAGAGGAATGACATGGCCTATCCAGTCACATGTTTAGTAAGTATAATCCAGGTCTCCTGATACCAAATTCATTGTTCTTTACAATTCACTTCTTCAACCCAAAGGAGGGAAATGAAGGTAGGAAATTTTAGGAGAGGTCATCAGGACTTTCTGTAGGGCTCCTGGGCTTCTACTTGGGATTAGCCCTTTCTTGAGCACAGTTTACTGTGACCTAAACACAGATGAAATGAAATTACCAGTAGCTCTTCTTTGGAACCCAGTTTTTCCTTATGACTCTTAAATTTCTGTTCATCATCATTTCCCTGCCATCAAAAGTGGCCTGCACAGCATTCTTGTAATGAGTAAATGGAATGGCACACATTGAGCGCCTAAAAAGCGGCATCTCACATGTGTAAGTCATCCTGTGACTGACAGCTGCAATCACTCTCACTGCCTCAAGGCTTTCCAGCCACACTGCACCCCTTGGCAGGCTAAAAATTGGGCCCCAAGAGGTGTCTGTGTCCTAAGCCCTACAACCTGTGAATGCTCCCTTACATGGGGAAGGGAAGCACCACCAAGATGCTGATGTGATTAACAATCTTGAGAGGGGAAGATCAGTCTTAATTACTCAGGTGAGCTTAGATGATCATGTGTGTGCTTAAAAGAGGGGACATGGAGGGACATGAACACATAAGACACTGGTGAGCACACAGGCAGACTGCAGTGCTATGGTACAAGTCGAAGAAGGCCAGAAGCTATAGTTCTGCAAAGAGCTGCTCTGTAGAGGCCATCCAAGCACAACATACACACAGAGCTTCCTAGGGATCACAGTGATAGCAGAGATACAGACACTAATAAATAATGCTTAAGACATCAAGATTATTGTAGAAACAATGTTCCCAAAATTAATTATCATTAACATAATTCTGACAAAAATTCCAACAATGTGCATGTTGAAACTTGTTCCATGGATTCTAATAGCCATACAGAAGAGAAAATTACCGTAAAAACATTTAAAGAGGAGAATTATAAAGGAAAGAGTTCAACTTCCAGATACCAAAACAAACCACAAAGTGAGAATTAGAGCATGATAACAATATTACAAGAGTAGATTTATGAGTGACACAGAATACCAACTGTAAAACATCTACTTGTATCTAAGAATGTGACATTACAGTTTTAGCAGGGCAGAGCAGACTGTTCGAGTGGTATCAATACAGTGGGAAAAGTCTTCCTACTAGAAAAAAAATATTCAGCTAGCTTAAGGAGTCAAATATTTAAAAAAAAATCAAATTAAGATGGGCAGTTGTGGCGCACACGTTTAATCCCAGCATTTATGAGGCCGAGGCAGGCGGATCTCTGTGAGTTCGAGGCCAGCCAGGTCTACAGAGTGAGCTCCAGGACAGCCAGAGCTAAACAGGGAAACCCTGTCTCAAAAAACAAAACAAAACAAAACAAAAAACAAAAAAAGGGGCTGGAGAGATGGCTCAGAGGTTAAGAGCACTGGCTGTTCTTCCAGAGGTCCTGAGTTCAATTCCCAGCAACCACATGGTGGCTCATAACCATCCGTAATGAGATCTGGTGCCCTCTTCTGGCCTGCAAGCCTACATGTAGGCAGAATACTGTATACATAATAAATAAATAAATCTTTAAAAAAAAAAAACCCAGAAACCCACAACCAAAAAAACAAAAAAAAATTATTAGAAATAAATATAGAATATTTGGCAAGTGCAAGGCCCTGGGTTTGATCCTCAGCTCCAAATATATATATAAATATTTGATAATAACTTTAGCATTGAGGTTTTTTTCCCCTTTCTTCTCTTCTTTCTCCTCTTTCTCTTTACTTTTCCTCCTTCTCCTTCTCTTCCTTCTAAGACAGGGTTTTTCTGTGTAGCCCTGGCTGTCCCGGAACTCACTCTGTAGACCAGGCTGGCTTCTGAGCTCACAGAGATCCTCCTTCTTCTGCCTCCCCAGTACTGGGATTAAAGTTGTGCACCACCATGCCTGGTGGGAAGAACTTCTTAAACAATATATCAAACAATGGAAAGACATCCACATTCATAGGCTATATGACTTAATATTATCAATGTCAATACTACAGATTCAAAGCAACATCTTTCAAATCCCAATAATGGGCTTGCTCATTATTGAGTGAGATGGCTCAGCAGGTAAAGGCAGCTGCTGCCAAACCTGACGACCTTGGTCCAATCCCTGGAACCACCAAGGTGGAAGGAAAGAAGTGACTCCAAAAGTTGTCCTCTAACTTCTACATGTGTGTCATGGCCTCCTAACAAATGAATGAAAAAGAATCCCAGTAATATTTCTTACATAAATAAAATAAAGGCTATTCTAAAATTTATAATGGGTATAATGGATAGCTCAGCAGTGGAGCGTTTGTCTACCATTTGATATGTGCACACCAACATTTATAGTATAACTCACAATAGCCAAAGTGGGAGCAATCTACAAGTCTGTCCTAGTCAGTTTCTGCTGCTGTGATGAATACCATGCCCGAAGCAAAAAAGCAATCTGGGAAAGAAAGGATTTAGTTGGCTTACACTTCTAAATCACTGTTCATCATTGAAGGAGTCAGTACAGGAACTCAAACAGGGCAGAAACCTAAATGCAAGAGCTGATTGCAAAAATCACAGAAGAGTACTTACTGGCTCACTGGCTCCTCATGGCATGTTCAGCCTATTTTCTTTCTATTTTTTTTTTAAATTTATTTATTTTTATTTCATGTGCATTGATGTTTTCCTTGCTTGTCTGTGTGAGGATGTCAGATCCTCTCGAACTAGAGTTGTGAGCTGTCATGTGGGTGCTGGGAGTTGAACTCGGGTATCTGGAAAACCAGCCAGTACTCTTAACTGCTGAACTATTTCTCTAGCCACTCAGTCTGCTTTCTTATAGAACCCAGGATCACGGCCCAGGAATGGCACCACCCACAATGGGCTGTGCCTTCCTCCATCAATAACTAATTAAGAAAGTGCCTTATAAGGGGCTGGAGAGATGGGTCAGCAATTGAGAGCACTGTCTGCTTTTCCAGAGGACCCAGGTTCAGTTCCCAGCACCTACATGGCAGCTCACAACTGTCTCCAACTCCAAGATCTGACACCCTCACACAGACATTCAGGCAAAACACCAATGCATAGTAAATAAAAATAAATTATTAAAAAAAAAAGAAAGTGCCTTACAGCTGGATCTTATGGAGGCATTTTCTCAATTGAGATTCTCTCCTTTCAAATAATTCTAGTTTGTGTCAAGTTGACATAAGACTAATGAGGGGGGTTGGGAGTGGGGAGAACAAGGGAATCCGTGGCTGATATGTAAAATTAAATTAAATTATAAAAAAAAGAATTAAGGCTGAGAAGGGGACAGAGATAGAACAGAAACAGCTTGCTATTCTGCCCATAAGCATCTATATAGTCATTTTCTAAGTATTGTTTCCTAGAAATTTTTATTGTGTTGGATAATAAATTCAGCTCTTTTCATTTTCAAGATCTTAAAATTAGGTTTCTATCACCTGAAGCCAAAATATATCTGTATTCTTTATTATTTATACAAAGAAGTTAAGACTCGAAAAAGTAATGTGACTTGCTTTAAATTCACAATCAGAGACAGAATAAGTCCTCAAATCTTTCAGGCCAGAATTCATTCCCATTTCTGAGGGGATTCCTGAAGCTGCAGTTTTAGAAGTTGGAGATTTTCTGTCTTGCCTCAGGTTCGCTGTACATTCTCTAACTTTATCAACCCTCCTATGTCACTTGCAAAATAAAGTTCCCAATTACTCATGCTGTTGACACAGAGGCAATAGAACTGACAGATTTGGAGGCAACAAAAGAGATGCCTTTTTGTTCTGAGTATTTGTCTTCTAAGAAATAAATAAATTTGAGTTCTGATGGGGGAAAAAAAAAAAGACTAGCCAGGGCAATGTCAACAGATGGAAAGATGTTATATACACAAAATGTAGTATTAAAAAAGAAGGCATTTCTAATATATGCTATGTATATGAACTTTTAGAACATTGTGTTATGTAAGTCAGTCACAAATGGGCAAATATTGCTTGATTCCACTTGTCTGAGGTCTCTGGGATAGTAAAATCAATAGAGATTGGCAGTAAAATGATGGTTTCCAGGGACTGAGGGATGATGGTAAGGACAGGGGAACTACTGTTTGATGGAAATAGATGTCTTTGATAAACAAAGACATCAAAGATGGGTGGTGGTCATGGTTACATGATAATGTGAACATACTTCATGCTACTAAACTACACACATAAAAATGGTTAAAATAACAGTAAATCTGACAGCATAGGCCTGTAATCCCAGCTACTAGGAAGACTAAGGCTTAAGGATGACAAGTTCAAAGTTTGCCTGGGCAACAGAGTGAGTTTGGGGCTAGTTTGGGTAACTTAGTGAGACTGTCTCAAAAATTTTAAAAAGGGCTGGGGATGTAACACAGTGGTACAGTGCCTTCCTAGCATATCTGAATTCCTCAGCTCAATCCCTAGTAATGGGGGTTATAGCTGCAATTTAATAGATTGGCTATTTGACTATCCTCAACCCAAACAAACAACAACAAATGCTCATGATGTGTTTTTAAAGACAGGACCATAAAGAAAATATATTTCTTGCAGTAGGGGAGTGTGAACAAGACAGTCTGTACCAGCTACAGAAACTACTAGGGGCCAGTTTTAGAGAAATGATTCCATACCTTCACAGTCAAGTTCAAAAACATCGGGGCCTGGGGAGATGACTCAGAGGTTAAGGGCTGTCCTTCCAGAGGACCTGAGTTCAGTTCCCAGCAACCACATGGTGGCTCACAACCATCTGTAATGAGGTCTGGTGCCCTCTTCTGATCTGCAAGCATATATGCAGGCAGAACACTGCATACATAATAAATAAATAGATCTTTAAAAAAAAATTTCAAAAACATTCCCAAAGCAATGTTCTTATGGAAACATAATTTTTAAATTAAAACTTTTTATTTAATGTATTAATTTTATTTTAATGAACTCTGGGTGTATGATGTGGATATAGGCTTGCCATGGCATGCATGTGGAGGCAGAAGGACACCTTTGTGGAGTCCATTCTCTCCTCTACCTTTACATGTATTCCAGGACCAAACTCAGGTTGTCAGGCTTGTGCAGCAAGTATTGTTACCCACTGAGAAATCCTGCCAATCCAGAAAAGTGAAATTTAAATATGTACTCAATAGCAGAAATATAAGAATACCATGTTGTAGTTAAAAGGAATGAAGTTCATCTAAGTATGCTATCAGGGAAAAATTCCCATTTCAGAAAAAGACATTACTGTCTAATTTTATGTTAAAAAATTAAATATATATGCCGGGCAGTGGTGGTGCACACCTTTAATCCCAGCACTCAGGAGGCAGAGCCAGGCGGATCTTTGTGAGTTCGAGGCCAGCCTGGTCTACAGAGTGAGATCCAGGAAAGGCACCAAAACTACACAGAGAAACCCTGTCTTGAAAACCTCCCCCCCCCAAAAAAAGTTAAATATATTACCTTGTATATTTTTCTATGTGTCTATACATAGATTATCACCCAACAGAAATAGAATGTAAGATGTAATTAAAAGCCACATATATAATTTCAGATTTCTGCCATATTAAAAAATAAAAACAGATTATGCACATACATGCACACACACACACACACACACACACACACACACACACACACACACAGTGTTTCTAGGGCTAGAGTTTAGTGCCTCACACATGATAAATATGCACTCTACCACTGAGCTACATTCCCAGCCCAATAATATTTTAATATTATTTAATATTTAATTCAATATATCAAAACACTATTGTTCCAACATGTGACCAAAATAAAAATTGAGATATCTTACACTCCTTCTTTATAGTATGTTTTCAAAATCCAGTGTATATTTTATATATAAAACATCCCAACTAAAAACTAGCCACATGTGTATGGGTGCGTGTATGGATGTGTATATGTGTGTGGAAGGGTGTATGAGAGAGTGTGTGTGTGTGTGTGTGTGTGTGTGTGGAGTCTTGAGGTTGAATTTAGGTGTCTCTCTCTAATGATCTCTACACTTTTTGAGACAGCATCTCTCATTAAAGTTGGAGCTCACTAATGCAGCAAGACTAGCTGGAGAATTTTCACATGGATACTGGGGATCTGAACTTAGACTCTAATGTCTGTACAGCAAGTACCTTCCTGAGTGAACCACTCTCCAAGGTCCCAGACTAGCTATATTTCAAGTGATCACTAGTGGTGTGTGTGTGTGTGTGTGTGTGTGTGTGTGTGTTAAATAAAGGGAAATGTAAGGACTATCCATGACAGTTTTGGGATTGTCTATAAGAATATATTCAAGGGGGCTGAAGATATGGCTCAGCGGTTAAGAGCACTGACTGCTCTTCCAGAGGACCTGGGTTCAGTTCCCAGCACCCACATGGCAGCTCACAACTGTCTATTACTCCAATATCTGACACCCTCACACAGACATACATGCAGGCAAAAACACCAATGCACATAAAATACAAATAAATTATTTTTAAAAAAAGAATATATTCAAGCCTAGGGCTAGAGCAATGGCTCAGTGGTTAAGAGCCACTAGGCTGTTCTTCCAGAGGTCCCTATGTTTGAGTCCAAGTGGTTCACGACCATCTGAAACTCCAGTCCTGGGGGATCTGATCCCTTCTTCTGGCCTCCACGGGCACTGCCTCCCAAGTGCTGCGATGCCTGGCTATTTGGCTTACTTTCAAAAATCATAATTTATTCTTCTCAATAAAAGTCAGTTATTTCACTGGGCAGTGGCGGCAAACATCTTTAATTTCTGCACTCGAGAGGCAGAGGCAGGTAGGTGGAAGATGGATCTTTATGAGTTCGAGGCCAGCCTGGTCTACAGAAAGAGTTCCAGGACAGCCAGGGCTTCACAGAGAAACCCTGTCTTGAAAAACAAAACAAAACAAAAAAAAGTTATTTCCCAACTTTCAAATACCTTAGTAATTCATTTTGCATTCTGGTGGTAAAGATGGATACACAAAGCATATAAGCTCATGCATTCTTAAGTAGTTATAAAAAAGAAAAAGTTTGAATTGTGGCATGAATAGAAGAAACTTTCAGGCAATGAATGATATGATGATGTTATTAGATGTATCACATCTGACATTCATTTGCTGACTCTTCTCACAAGAGAGGAGGGTTGGGTGGCAGCGCACACCTTTGACCCCGGTACTCAGGAGACAAAGGTAGCGAATGACTATGAGTTTGAGGCTAACCAGTTTACAGTGAGTTTCAGGACAGCCAGTACTTCATATCAAGACCCCATCTCAAAGAGAAAGAGAGAGACTGAAGACAAGTGCTGAAAGAGAACAGGCACCTAAACAATATTCATTTTAGACATATTAAATTATATTTATTGATTGGTGGTAGGGGGCATGTCAAAGTGCTCTGGTGGAGGTCAGTGGACAACACGCAAGAGTAGATTCTTGTTATTATGTGGGTCTCAGGGACCGAATTCAGGTTGTCAGTCTTGGTAGCAAGCACCTTTACCTGCCAAGTCATATCACTAGTCCTAAACTTAATTTTTTAAAAAAGGATTTACTTATTTTTATTTTATGTGTATGAGTGTTCTGCCTGCCCGCCTACATGTGCACTAGTACCCATGGAGGCCAGAAGAGGGCACTGGATCTCCTGGAACTAAAATTTCAGAGAGTTGTGAGCCACCACATTGGTGCTGCAAACTGAACTCAGGTCCTCTGCAACAGAAGCCAGTGCTCTTAACCACTGAGCTATCTCTTCAGAGCCCACATTCAACATTCATATCAAAGTTTCTGACACAAAATGAAAGCCAATCAAGGTAGCTCACCCTGTGATTCCAGCTCTCAGAAAGCCAAGGCAGGACGATCCTGAGTTCCAGGCAAGACTGGGATACACAGTGAGAATCTATCTTTAAAAAAAAAAAAGAGTTGGGTGTGGTGGTCTATTTCTTTAATCCCAGCACTCAGGAGGCAGAGGCAGGCAAATCTCTAAGACTTCCAGGCCAGTTCCAGGCTAGCTGGGCTACATAGTGAGATCCTGTCTCAAAAACAAAACAAAACCACATACATCCCCAAATTGGAAAAAACACTGGAAAAAAAACTTAAAAGAGAAGAAGTTCCCAATATCAAATTAAAACAATTATACTTTTTTCTTGATCAAATTTATTAATATATTTAAATCGCTTCCTATATAATCAATGAATTTTCTGCCATTAATTTAGTTGGGGTCTACATAATTTCCTACATTTTTCTATTATTTATCTATTTCAATGGCTAGTACATTCATGTAGCATGCAACACAAAAGCTAATTAGAAAAAGTCTACAATGGGGCTGTATCTTGAAATCTTGAAGTTACCCAATTTTCGATGTAAGAGACAATCCTGTCTTGAAATTTTCATTTTCTTGAGTCTTTACAGAAAGTACCTGTTCTCATTTAAACTCATCTGCACAAATAAAAACTGAAATTGCTATAAAACTCATGTTATTCTTTCCAAAATGTTAATGTAAAACTCCATCAGACCTCATTACAGTGAGACGCCGCCAGGCCACTCTCGGTCCCTGAGCTAAGGAGGTTCATTTTCACTGCCTCTAGTTACTTCCCCATCTAGCAACCACACGATTCCTACTAACTAAAGCAGATGAAAGGGAGGGTAAAGGAGGGTCAGACAGGCAGATAAATCAGATTTCCTAGTAAGTGCTGTGGTGGTAAGCAGGGCATTGGTGGCAGCAAGCGGGCAAGAGTTGGCACTAGAGCACTTCAAGGTAGTAAGACATAAGACACGGAAGCCACAAACTAACCAACATCTAACACCAATAAAATGAAGGGCTAAAAACCAGTACAAGCAGTATGCTTTAGGAATGCAGAAGGACAAGGAATGGAGGCAAGGACTTTAAATTAGCCTGGAGCTGGCTCAACATGTCTGACAAGCTTCTCCTCAGAGTGCACAAGTTTTCCCTGACTCATGAAAACTGAACTGAGACTATGCCAGAGCAGTGTGCAAAGACTGGGAAGGAAGTCTTTTGGAACCACCATGGAAGGGGAAAGTCTAAGAAAATTTCAAACACACAAATGTAGAAATAATAATAAAAGACCACTGCAGTTACAACTGGTCTTCAGCTGCATGTTAGAGAATTTTCAAAAGATTTACTGTCAAGTTAAAATTAGGGCTGCCAGACCTTGTTCAACTCAAGATACCCAGTTACGTTTCTGTGTTTTAGGTATCCCTTAAAGTGTGCAAGCTGCATCATCACAGTGTGCATGGACTCCTGCTGGAGCAAACGTAAGAGTTGTTTTCCTGCTGCTGCTGCTGCTGCTGTTTGCACTTTTGAGAATCAAACCCAGGGCCTTACACATGGTAGACAAGCACTCTACCACTGAGCCACACTCCTGGCCCCAAACACCAGTTTTTAACAAACACTTTCTAATCCCATCACTAAGTTCTTATTTGGCATACAAAGAACATCCCCTTGGCTAGTATTTCCTATAACAAGAAACACTGTTTGCAATATTTTGAAAAGTTCTTTAAAACCCAAGTCTGTTGAACGTTCACTGTAATGCAGCAATGCTTCTGAACACAGCTACATTATATACCTAAAGAATGACATATGTTTTCCAGCCTATAAAGATTTTCCATGATGTGGCTGGGCCGCTCAGTTTCCAGTTAAACACAATTTCGATGCAGGGCCATTTCACATGGAGCAGAGCTGGAGAGCTGAGTGGAACAGCATTGTTGCAGGGCATGTGACATTTTGACTCTGAGGCTTTTGGGATTTACTGATTCAGACTGGAAAGTTTCCACCTTCTTTTAGAAGAGCTTCTCTCATTTTTACCTAATATCTCTCAATCCGCTGCCATGGCCAAATTCAGCCAAGTACCAACATCTACCAAACCGGCAAAGAATGAAACATTAGGCCATACAACAGAGTTTTAAAATGGGATGAAAAATGGATTTTTTTGCCTCTATAGTTGACTTCTAATAATCCTGCTCAGAAGTCATCTATCCAAATGATATGAAGAAACACTTAAGCCTTAGAGTCTCTTCTCCATACTTCCCACTAATTGCACTGCAACTGACCTTTTGAGATTGCACTTTGTGGGTATAGAGCTGACTCCTGGCAATTTTTATAATTTACTCAAATTTTTGTGAAAAGTTACCCTTGGGATTTCCACTAAGGTAATGAAAAGTTAACTGGGGGAGTTCTTTGGAGGGAGATACTGCTACCAGCACCTCTTTTAAGAATGTGGTGTGTGGGTGTGTGTGTGTGTGTGTGTGTGTGTGTGTGTGTGTGTCTGTGTCTGTCAGTGTGTCTGCACGCTGTATAGGTGGAGGTCAGAGGATGACTTACAGGAGTCGGTTCTACTCTTCCACCAGGTGGGCTCCAGGGAACTTGGTAGCACGCCCTCACCTGCTGAGCCATCTCAATGGCCCTCAGTTTTGACTGCTTTACTCTCTGTGAGTTTTTTTGTTTGTTTTTGTTTTTGTCTTTGTTGACAGGTTTCTCTGTGTAGCCCTGGCTGTCTGGAACTCGCTCTATAGGCCAGGCTGGCCTCAAACTCTACCTGCCTCTGTCTTCTGAGTGCAGGGATTAAAGGTATGCACCACTCCTGCTGCTCGACTCTAGGTGGGTATTTTCACACATGTAGGACTTAAAAAGTTCTCAAGCAATATTATATATGTAAAATAAGATCTTATGTTTGACACAAAGGTTAGTATATGTTGAACACTCAATACAAACTAGTTGCATATAGTTGAACATTATCTGATTTTGTTGAACATGAGATGACTATTAAATGAAATACCTTCTGAGTTGGTATGGTGACTTAAAGTCAACTTTATTTGGGGGTATGAAAAGTGTAAGGGATCGCTGAGTGGCAAGTGGAAGTCCATGTCCTATTACGAAGTCTCTCACTTCAAATCCCAGCTGCAAACTGCTACTCTTCCCATAGATACAACAGTGGCGGTAAACTGCGCATGCTTGAACATGCGGAACCCATAATGAAGAATATTCTAAGAGGAAAACTGAAACTGGAGACACTGAATACTAGACAGCATACAAACTGAGACATCCTTTTCAATCCCACTAAGAAGCAAGGAACATTGTAAAAAGCTAGTCCTCTGGCCCTTTTCATGGTATAGGCTATAGAGTAAGAATTGGAGATCTGGGTTCCATAACTGACTTGCAAGTTTCCACACAGAAAAACAAAAAAGGAAAGAGACTCATATTTGCCATGCAGCAAACAGGGATGCTTTGAGGATTAATGACATAATGTCTGTAAAGAGGTTGGAGTTCCTCGGAAAACAGACTCTACATAAATATAAAGTTATAATATTTAGGCTTAGTCCACAATGTGAGACCTGGTTTCTTTGGCTCATGAGGTCATCAGCAGTTTTGTAGAATGTGCTCAAATACCCACCAAGCAATCTTTAAGGCCCTCATAAGTGGACTGCCCAGCTAATATGAGCCACCTGGTTGGAGAAAAATCAGAGCCAGTTTTCCTTCTTCGGGGCTCCAGAGGATACATGTGGGGAATGCTGATTCCATAAAGGAGAAAGGTGTAGCCAAAACAGCACTTTCACAGCATTTAGGGCAGTGGTTCTCAACCTTCCTAGTGCTGTGACCCTTTAATAGAGTTCCTCATGTTGTGGTGACCCCCAACCATAAAATTATTTTTGTTGCTACTTCGTAACTGTAATATTGCTACTGTTATGAACTGTAATGTAAATACCTGTCTTTTCTGATGGTCTTAGGTTATTCCTGTTTTGTGGTATTTTGTTTGTGTTCTGACAAATAAAGCTTGCCTGGAGATCAAAGGGCAGAGCTAGCCACTAGTTACCCATAGAAGCTAGGCGGTTGTGGTGCACACCTTTAATCCCAGCACTTGTGAGGCAGAGGCAGGTGGATCTCTGTGAATTCAAGGCCGGCCTGGTCTACAGAGTGAGTTCTAGGACGGCCAGGGCTACACAGAGAAACCCTATCTCAGAAAACAAAAACAAAAACAAACCAACAAACAAACACAATGCCAGACAAACTGGAGACAAAAGAATGAGAAGAAATTGAAAGGATGTAAAGTCGTAGTTTGGACTGGAGCCTATCAGAAATGGCTTTTAAGACCATAGACAACTTTAAAAGACAATTCTGGATGTTTTAGGTCACTACACCATGCGAGGACAAAAATAAAGGTAGAGAGATCACTGCAGAGGTGCTATGTTCTATTTGAGTGGGAGTAGTTAGAATTGGTTTGATTTCAAATATATCTTGAACGGGACGCTCAGTGGATTTCCTAATGAACTAGATGCGGCGGCTTATGAGAAGGACCAAGGACGGCTCCCAGGCTTTTGACTGAAGCAGCTAGACGAAAGATGGTACTGTTTATTGAGAAGGAAAAGACTGAAGAAGTGTAACGGTCCGCTTTAACTGTCAACTTGATAGAACCTAGGATCACCTGGGAAGATAGTCTCAGAGACTGTCAACATTGAGGTGGGCAGTGTGCACGTTAATTAAGTTAACTGATATGGGAAGGTCCAGTCCACTGTGGGTAGCCTTATTTCCTAGGCAGGTCTGAATTCTATTGAAAGTAGGGAAATCAAGTTGAGCACCAAGCAAGGGAACATGATATGCATTCATTTTCTCTCTGCTCAAGACTGTGGGTGTGATGCTGTTTCAAGCTCCTGCTCCCGTGACTTCCCCACAATGACGGACTGTGACCTGTAATTGGTTTCTCCCCCCAGCTGTTTTCTGTCAGGGTATTTTATCACAGCAAGAGAAAAGAAACTAGGACAAGAAGTGAATAAAAGGATGGGAAAATGAAAAGAACTGTGGATTAGACAATGGAGCTGTGGAGAAAAAAGTCCAATTAAAATGAGTTAAAAACAACAGAAAGCAGAGAAACAGATACAAGAAGAACTTCGGCAATCATCATGCAAGATGGAAATAGTTTGTATATGTGGTTTAAAAAAAGGCATTTTGGGGGTTGGGGATTTAGCTCAGTGGTAGAGTGCTTGCCCAGCAAGTGCAAGGCCCTGGGTTCGGTCCTCAGCTCTGAAAAAAAAAAGGCATTTTGGACAAGATAAAATACATTTGTTAAAACAGGGAAGCACAAATGGACTTGATTATTTTCTCATGGCAGTAAGAAACTAACCTAACTCCAGGAGGGAGAACATATTGAGCAACTGTGAGAAAGAAAACAGGTAGGGTGGAAGCAGATTTGGAGCATCCTGCAAGCTGGGTAGAGGTGTTTAGACTTGATGTTAATAGGACATGGGAGTCCTGAGATCTTGTTGATCAGGGAAGTGGTATGACGAAAGTTGTAGTGAAGTTACAGCAGGTTAGATGGTGATATTCTGTGGTGGAGAGGAAGCTGTAGAGAGTCTGGAGGCAAAAGCGACAATTCACACGGGAGCAGATGAAGATCTGGACTCACGTTTTTGTCAGTCAGATCACACCGGAAAGGGAAGGCTTGGGGGGGAATCTGAAACACTGAGATAAAGGAGATACAGAGAGGCGGGGACATTGGGTAGGGAAATGTGTTCTGGGTGTGGAAGGGGATGGGTGTACTGAACTTGACATGATAGTGGAATCTAAGGAGAGAAATGCTGGATAGCAGTTTAAAGATGCAGAAATGGGACAAAGTGACCCATTCAATCTGGGAAATCAGGCACTCGCTCAGATGCCTACAATTAGACGTGGGAGAGGAACAGAAGCAAAAGAGAGAAATGGATGGCAGATCAGACAAATGGAAAGGAAACAAGAAGAATATAATACCAGAAAGAAGAAGGGATGTTTCAAGAAGAACGTGATCAACACCATACAGTAGATCCAGAAGAATGGAATAGGAGCAAAGGCCGAAAGACCATTTCATTAGAAGATTGTTTCAGTTTGAAGAGAATGGTTGCGAAGTGACGACACAGGAAGAGGCCCACTTCCTGATGGAGGAACTGGTAGGAGGGCATCTTCAGAGGAGTCTGTAGGGAAAGGAGAGAAACAGGATAGCCACTAGAATATGGGTAACTAGAATCAACTGAAGGTTAACAGCTCTTGTTCTCCCTACTGAACGTTAGACCCACGCCTTCAAATTTCCCTTACTTTCCTCTTCTCTGAGAATTTCAAAGTCTAACTTGTGAACAATTTCAGGTTTATGATACAAAAGCAAGTGGAGGAATTTGACCTCTCTGTTCTTACAAATCAATAGGAAATTATTTTTACTAATATTTTTTTCCCAAAATTGAGCTTAGAGTTGTTCTGACAAGCTCTCGAAAAATTCCGTAGGAGAGATAAATTTTTTTAGGTCAAAGTTGTTTTTTTTTTTTAAGATAATATAAGTTTATGATATCCAGTGGCCTTCTACCAAGCTGATATAGTTATTTCCAAATAAAACACAATGTATTACTATTTTCTTCTTCAGGCATTCAGACATATTCTCTAAATACATTTGTAGTATTTTTAGAATATTTTGAAGTATTTTTCATGTTTTTATGTCATCTTTGGAACTCTCAAATCCTGTATAAACATATTTACATATTTATTTATTCATTCTTCAGATTAAAATGTTAAAAATCTTTTACTACTACATCCTCTAACTATTTCTTGAAGTATTTTTTAGAAATGTATTTACTGTCTTCTGGACAGAAATGGTAAATTGACATTTCCTTTATAAACCTCGCCAGAGCCAGGCAGTGGTGGCACACTCTCAGCATTCTGAAGGCAGAGGTATGCAAATCTCTGTGAGTTCGAGATCAGTCTAGTCTACAGAGCTAGTTCTAGGACATCCAGGGCAACACAGAAAAACCCTGTCTTGAAAAACAAACAAACAACAACAATAACAACAACAACAAAAAAAACCCAAAAAACTTCACTAGAATGAGAGTGATAAATTCTGAAGGCAAAAACTTAAAAGAACAGAAAGCATAAGAAGACAATACCTGGGCTGGAGAGATGGTTCAACAGTTAAGAGCACGGGTTACCCTTCCAGGGGCCCTGAGTTCTGTTCCTAGAACCTACTTCAAGTGCCTCTAATTCCAGTTCCAAGGGCATTGCCCTCTTCTAGCCTTCATAGGCACCCACACAGGCAACACACATGCATGCATATACACACATACACACAGAGGTGGGGGCACTCTACCTCTTTGTGTCTACTGGGCTAATGCCTTGCTTTTGTGGACGCTGATGAAGAAAAACAAAGACGTTAAAATACAGATGTTAGGAATTTTCCCAAAGGCCTAGAAAGTCATTCTATAATGAAGGCCACAGCAAGCTTCAGAGTTTTACAGTCCCTGAACTCTTAAATGTGAGCATATAGGACTACCAGCCTCCAAAGATCTAAGGAAGATAGATAGATGAGATGGAGAGCAGAAGAAACAAACATGGACATGTAGAGAGAGGGGAGGGAAGAAATAAAAACTCTTCAGCTGAACACAAAGGTGTATGCTGTAATCCTAGGTCTTGGGAGGCCAAATCTGAGGCCAGCCTGGGCTATACATCTAGACCCTGTTTAAATAAATAAAACAAAACAATGCAAAACACACACACACACACACACACACACACACACACACACACACACACATACCTGAAAAACCCCAAATCTATATACAGGTAATTAATATTTTTCAAAGGTAAGTGATAAATATATAACCACAAACAAGAACAGGATGCCATGAGAAAGCTATGTTCAGAGAAAAACAACAACAAAGGCCTTGGGAATGAAAATACAATCACACAAAAGAAAAAGAATCAATAGATAATTAGGAGTGTGTTGAAGGTTGCATTGTCCCCAGAACAAGACAAAAGTACAAGCATGGAAAATTGATCACAATTTTTTTAAACAAATAGAGCACCTACACAAAAGGTCCGATATCTATCTGGGGTTGCACAAAGAAGGAAAAGGAAATGAATTTGAAGGGATATTATTTTCCTTAAGGAAATAAATCAAAGAACTTTCCAAGAACTGAGGAAGAGCCTGACTTAACAGACTGAAATGGATCACTATGTATCCAGGATAAATAATGTACAAAAACAGCCTTACATCAAGAGAAGTTGCTATGAAATTTCAAAACCTTGAGGAACAAAGCTTCCAGACAGGAACAACGAACAAAGACTCAGAATCAGAAGGGTCTGAAACTTCTCAAGAAGCAACAATACTGAAAGCTAGAAGACAGAGAAACAGTGTCCCCAAAAATCTACCGTGACAAAATAATTATCATGCTAGATTTTTATTCCAACCTACCTCTCAATCAAACACAAGATAAAATGATGATATTTTAAGACATGTAAAAATATCAAAAATATACTTCCCCTTCAGTTATCTTTAGGGAGGTAATGAGAAAATATGCTCCACTAAAAAGTGGACAAAACCAAGAACAGGAAACAAGATACCCAATACTGGCGAAGAATTCCCTGTAAGCTGGTAAAGGATGGTTTCAGGATGAGAGCAGCACCAGGTAGAAAACCCTACATGCTGAACAAAGATGAAACTGATATTTGTGACTAGCTAAGGGAGAATTTGCCCAGCATTGTGTACCAGAACTTTCTATGAAGATGGAAGTTTTTATCTGCATACTGTCTAACACAGTAGCCACAAGCAACAGTTCATCCAATGTGCAAATACAAACGTCAATAGACAGAAGCCATTATTTTATTGCTCTAGCAAAATTTATTGAACCAATCCTTCCCTGAGGGAGGACACTCAGGTTATTCTTAACTTAGAACAATTATAAATAGAACTTTAATCATAATACTATGAATTTGGGGTTAAGATCCTTTGTTGCTTTTCCAGAGGACCCAGGTTCAGTTCCTAGCACCCATGTCAGTTGGCTTACAACTGCTTGTTACTCCAGCTCCAGAGGGTCAGATAGCCTCTTCCTGCCTCTGAAGGCACCACATATGCATATGCTCTCAAGACATACACATAAACAATAAATCAGTTTTTTAAAATAAAAAAATACTATGAATCACTCCCTTTTAACATTCAACTGTAGGCAAGTGGATCTCTGTGAGTTCAAGGCCAATCTAGTGTACACAGAGAGTTCCAGACCAGCCAGAGCTACACAGTGATACCCTTTCTCAAAACAAATTCAGTGGCCATGAGGAAAAACACAATGAAATGCACAGTAAAATGCATCTATTTTAAGTGTATATCTTTTTATGTTTTGATAAATGATAATCATAACTACAATGAAGATATAGACCATTCACCATTCTAAAAATGTTCCCTTATATCACTCAGCCCAGACAAACATAAATTTGTTTCCTCTCATTATAAATTAGTTTGTTTTATATGTTTTAAACAAGGCCTCACTATATAGCCTTGGCTCATCCTAGAACTCATTATTTGGACCAGGCTTGTCTTGAACTCAGAGAGCTGCCTGCCTCTGCCTCCCGAATTCTGGGACTAAATGGGTGCACCACTTGGCTAGTCATAGTTTACTTCTTTTAAATTATACAAATATGTTCTTTTGTTTGACTTTATTCTAACTTATAAAATTCATACTCATATTTGCCTGTATCAGTTGTTTCTTTTTATTGCAAGTTATAATTCATTTTCCAAAGACATCAGAATTTGCTTATTCTTTAATGTACTAATGACATTTGGGTTGATTCCAGTTTGAAGTTATTATAAATAAACTTTAATGAATGTGCACATACAAGCCTTTATGTGATTATGTGTTTTCATTCCTTTGCTTAAGTACCAGGAGTGAAAACTGTTGCATCATATAGTAAGTACATTTTTAAAAATGCCTGTGTCTCACAAAGCACTAAGACATGATTACTTTGGGCTTTTGTTTCGTTTTCTTCAATATATGTCAACTAAATTTCTCTTGCTGTACAATTCAAATTCACTGAACTATAATGGCCTCTATCTGCTAAACCTATCCAGTGATGTTGCAAATATGGTATTTTTCAGATCTATGGTTCATTTTGTGCTTCTCTCCTTAAAAACAAGCACTTTCCACATTTTCTTTCCTCATTATGCTCATGTTTTTCTTTAAATCTGTGACCATACTGATAGTAGCTTTCTTTTCATTTATCTTATTGAGGTCTAATCTGCAAAAAATAAAAACCCTCTGTGAATTTTGATAAATGCAACCCAAGTCATTTCAATTAACCAACCCCTTTATTCTTAAGCCTCAGAACCAGCTTTTGAGTCAATTTTCTGTTTCTACAGTTTTCTTTTGCAAAACATTGTTTAAGAGGTCAGCTTCTTGAGTATCCACGTAAGGAGCTCCATGGACTGCTCCAGCAAAGCTGAGAACACTGTTTTTCAGAAATTAAAGTCTCAGTCATACTTCGAGGCACATGCATGTAATCCTAGCCCTCAGAGGCTGAGGCAAGAGAATCACATATTTGATGCCAGTTTAGGCTCCATAGAGAGACCCTATATAAATAAGAATAACGTCTCTTGAAGTATCCTGAGTGCATACAATAAATGAAGAGGCTTTTATTCAAGAATAGCTACTAGAAATTGCTAAGAATAGTAACAACAATCTAAGGTATTTGAACCAAGACCATTTCCCCCACCCTCTCAGTTCAATGAGACTATCCTGCTCTATCCCATCACAGATTAGTGCAACCAAGAACACAAGGCTCTCTCTAAGCTCTAACACTGAGGGCTATCATCATACCCAGGGAACATCAACATTTATCTTGTTCTCAAATACGTACTGCTGGTCATAAGTTCCAAGAGAATACAGTCATATAGAGGCATCTACCTCCTTTTGTCCAATCCCCATGAATAAGCTTTGTATATAGCATCACTGAAATTCTGCAGCCCCTCCTTTGCTCTGGCTTGTAAGGCAGTGAGTGCATCCATGATAATGAGAGGCAAGTAAGGAAGAACTGGGTCTACTGTCTCTACTTCACCTAGCACTCTTCTGGTTTAAATGTGAACTGCCCACACAGGCTCCTGTGTTTGAACAGCTGGTCCCCAGCTGGTGGTCTTGTTTTAGGAGGTTCTGGGGTCTGACTAGCACTGGGAGTTGAGTCACTAGGAATGGGTTACTGAGAGTTATAGCCTGGCCTTCCTTCCAAGTCTTTCTGCTTCTTGATCCATCACGATGCGAGGAGCTGCAGAGTATCCTGTGCCATCACAGACTACATCCCTGGACACTTCAAGCCAAAATAAACCTCACCTCCCTTAAACGTTGTCTCCATTCAAAACTCTGCCACACTGATGAGAAATACTAAACCAATATAACTTCTGAAGCATCATTGCTACTCAGAGAAGCATGGAATTGTCCTCACCCCTAGCCCCAAGGCTATGAATCAGAGACTGTTTTTAAAGGAAGCTAAATAACAGCTGAAAAGAGATTGGTTGGCTAACTGGAGATACAGGTAGAAGACACTGTAAGAGGATTCTTTCTTGGAGAAGGATCAGGAAACAGGGTTTTTGTTTGTTTGTTTGTTTGTTTGTTTTTTCAGGGTCAGAGCAATTTTCAAACATAAAACCCCAGAAACATCTCTTCAAATGAGTTCAAACATGACTGAATTAGTTAGACTAACAACCTGTGATTGAGGCAGGGGAGGGGGGCACTGTTGAAACAATAAATCAATCACTAGCAATTAGCTGAGTAAATTTAAATCCTGAGTGTGATCTTGTAAAGAGACAGGAAAGTCATGTTAAATTGCTCCTATCCCAGCACACCTTTGAATCCCAGTGCTTGAGAGGCAGAGACAGGTGGATTTCTGAATTTGAAAGCAGCCTGGTTTTCATAGAAAGTTCCAGGCCAGCCAATGGTACATAGTGAGACTACATCTCAGAACAAACAAGCAAACAAACAAAACTACTACCACTAACAACAACAGAACAGCCTACTGCCCTCACCAGTATGACTATGGACAAACCCAAGGCAGAATCCCTGAGTAGCAACATCAGAGATAGTACTGCAAATGAAAAGCCAATTTAACTGTATTAATCTAGCCAGTCATTAAACAAATAAACAGCAATAATCAGCCCTAAGGAATAGGGAAAAGACCAGAACTTGAGTTCCTACTTTATTTCAAAGGTCAAATTTCAAACAGAAAGCTGTGGAACATACAAAGAAACTATGACCTGAACTGTCAAGGTGTCAAAGTGACCAGAAGTCACATAAAATGTAGACTTTGAGATGCTCATTATAAATATGCTCAAGGGGACTGGAGAGATGGCTCAGTGGTTAAGAGCACTGACTGCTCTTCCAGAGGACCCGGGTTCAGTTCCCAGCACCCACTTGACAGCTCACAACTGTCTGTAACTCCAGTTCTAGGGGACTCAACACCCATGGCAAAACACCAATGCACATAAAATTTTTAAAAAATGTGTTCAAAGAACTAAAGGAAACTATGATTATAAAAGTAAGTGAAATAGAAAAGCATTACATTAAATAGATAATATCAATAAAAAGATAGAAATTACTAACCAAATGGTAATTCTGGAGATAAGGGAAATAAAAAATTCACGAGAGGTTCAGTGGCAGATCTGAACTAGTGAAGAAAACCATTAGCAAACCTGTAGATAGATCAATATAAATTAAGAAAAGAAAACGGTTTGGAAAATGAATGACAAACCATATATACATGGTGATATTTTGTATATGCTCTAATAAATAAAACTTGTCTGAAGATCAGAGGGCAGAGCCACCCACAGAGTGAGCCATAAAGACCAGGTAGTGGTTGCACACACCTTTAATCCTAGCACTCAGGAGGTAGAGGCAGACGGATCTCTTGAGTTCAGGGCCACCCTGGACTACACAAGATTAATCCAGTCTAAAAGAGAAACAGAGCCAGGTGGTGATGGCTCACACCTTTAATCCCAATACTTGGGAGTCACATGCCTTTAATCCCAGCACTAGGAAGACTGAGACAGGAAGTGATATGGCTGGGAGAAAGGAATATAAGGCGGGTGTAGACAGGACTCAGGGGCGTTTAGTCTGAGGATTCATGGAGACAGGATCTTCCCCTTTTGGCTGAGGAGCTGGTGAGAAGAGAAGTGGCTGTGGCTTGTTTCCTCTGATCTTTCAGCATTTACCCCAATATCTGGCTCTGAGTTTTTATTATAAGACCAATTAGGATTCGTGCTACATATATTTTGGTGATCCATCAGATTATAGTGGAGTTGTAACATACCTAGTGAAAGCATGGATGAAGAGGAAAGAAAATTGCAGACAAAAAACAGCCACCAGACAATGAATAATGAACAGTTTAGCAGAGGCTTTTGTGGGCCTTAACAAGTTCCTTAAGTTTAAGAGCAAAACAAAACAAAACAAGAACTTAAAAACCTAGATAACAAAACTGAAAGGTTTCATCAATAATGAAGAATATTTGTGGTGCTTACAAGCAAAGCAATAGGAAAATAAAGAAAAAAAAGAAAAGTGGTCATAGTTTTAAAAATGATACATCCTCAGCCAGGCAGTGGTGGCACACACCTTAATTCCAGCACTCAGGAGGCAGAGGCAAGAAGATCTCTGAGTTCAAGGCCAGTCTGATCTACAGAGTGAGTTCCAGGACAACCAGGGCTGCACAGAGAAACCCTGTCTTGAAAAACAAAAACAAAAAGATAAATCCTCCAGAGAGCCTCAGAAGATCTTTTAGCAAGGATCCCAGAGAAGGCATTGCTGTCCAAGAGTACTGCTGACCTGAAGACCCAGTAGAAATGATGTAGAGTGAGACAATGGACAAGATGTGGAGTGAGAAAATAGTGACATAGGTTATTCTGATCTGGTATAGTCCCTAGGCTCATGTATAAGTTGGAGTTTTTGTTTTTATGAACAAGTTTTTAAAATAAAATGCTGCAAGCCACAGGAAAACATAATGGAATTTGCTACTATCACAAAAGCTACTACTTGGAAAAGTCAAAGACTTCTCCAAAGGTCAAGCCATGGCTTAAGAAGTCTTGGTGGCCAGGCGGTGGTGGCGCACGCCTTTAATCCCAGCACTCGGGAGGCAGAGGCAGGTGGATCTTTGTGAGTTCGAGGCCAGCCTGGTCTATAGAGCGAGATTCAGGAAAAGGCGCAAAGCTACACAGGGAAACCCTGTCTCAAAAAACCAAAAAAAAAAAAAAAAAAGAAGAAGTCTTGGTGATATTTTAGCTTTTGTATATATATTAGCTGGTTCCTACAGTGATTTCCTTGTAATGCTATGCATGCTTCTAAGAACTCCTAACAGTGTATTTACCAAGCATCCAAGGCCAAACGATCTCCTGAACTAAGGTAACACCCTTGTGGAAAATGCCTGTTCCCTAGGTCAGACGGATAGCTTTATTTCTTGTACTATATGAGACCCTCCTTTTCTATTGGTAACTATAGAGTCCTAACTTCTTCTCTAACTACTTCCAGGAATGTAGACTGTGCACACAGATCCCCTTCTTGATCTACTGACTGGTCATCAGCTCTCTATTGACCTCCTTTACCACGCCCCTTTTGGGTTGTAAAACAAAGCCTGGTGGTCACTGCCTGAGGAAAATTCTTACTGCCTTTATGACCCCTTAAGAATTCAAGCCTGGTGCTCAGCCAGAGGATTGCTATTGCTTGGGTTTATAACTGGATTCCTGAGAGACTTAGAGAGAACTGAGAGAAGAAGGGGACTGAGAGGAGGAGCGAGAGAGGAAAAAAAGAACCGAAGAAGTAGATGGGTAAGAACTAGAGAGAAATGAACTAGATGGGGAAGAACTAGAGAGAAATGAACTAAGATGGGGAAGAATTAGACTGAAGGGCTAAAAGAGAGGACTAGAGGAACGAGATGGAAGATGAGGATGAGCCAGATGGGGAAGAACAAGATGAGGAAGAACAAGAAGAGAAAGGAGATGGGAGAGGAGCTAAGATGGGAAAGAACTAGATGAATGAGAACTTAGATGGGGCAGAACTAATATGAGAGAATTAAGATAGAACTTAGAGGAGACAGCAGATAAATCTGGAAAGAAATTAGGCAAGGAAAGAGCGAGGTGTGAGAGCAGAATAGAAGCTGTGTAGACAGAGAACTGACTCAGAACAATAAAGTGAATGGACTAAGGAGTTTTGTGTATGTAGATTCATTTCCTATCATCAAAGATTTAATTATCCGCTGGTTGTAGATTCTTCCCAGACCCTGGGAGGGGACTATCGAGGGGCTGGACCCCCGTAGTCCTTGTTAATAAAATAATAATAATAATTTTTAATAGAAAGTTTCTGGAATATATAGAAAGAAACACTACATATGGCTATATAAATGTGTATATTAAGCTAAATGTTATTGTAAATAAGTTAAAATGCTTTTTTAAAGTTTATAAAGTTAAAATGTTAAAGTAAATTAATTGATCATCAAAAGAAGAAAAAAAATTTAATAAAATTAATGTAGTCTAAGTGTAGAATGTCAACCAATAGTCTGCAGTAGAGTGAAGTAATGGAGGCTGTCGGTCACTCACCACTCAGGTCTGACTCACTGAGAGCATCCTGCACCCTGGCAAGCTTCTTTGTGCCCTACAGAAGCACACTATTCTAAAATCTGCCACACCATATTTTTACTGTACCTGTTCTATGTTTAGATACATAAACACTCACTACTATGCGGTCACTGCCTACAGCAGTCAGTATAGTAACATCCTCCCCAGGTCTGCAGCCTGTGATAACAGGTTATACCATATTGTTCAAGTATGTTGTAGGCTGCCTCATCTTGGTTTGCTGAAGTACATTCTGTGATATTCATTAAACAGTGAAATCACCTAACAAGAGTTTCATCAGAATGTATGTGCATCTTTCAGCAATGTATATGACTGTACTAAAAAAAAAAATCCTTAAGTTGAAAGAAAGAGCCCCAGTTATTTCAAATAATCCAAAGAAAACAAAGAATAATGCTAAAACTGCCCTTAAATTCAATTTTCAAAAGTAGTATAAACGCATATTTTCCTTTCACCTATTAAAAGAAATTGTATAAAATCATATGCATATGATATATGTTTCATCTATAACACAAATAACTATATTTTTTTTGCCTGTACTGCACAAAAGAGTCAAGTGCCAATCAGAAAAGGAAATCATCAGCTAGGCAGTGGTGGCACACACCTTTCATTCCAGCACTTGGGAGGCAGAGGCAGGCAGAGCTCTGTGAGTTCGAGGCCAGCCTGGTCTACAGAGTGAGTACCAGGGCAGCCAGGGCTGTTACACAGAGAAACCTTCTCTGGAAAAAAAAAAAAAGAATGCATATATGTCTATGTGTCTATGAATCTATGTATGCACTAAGGGACGTAAGCAGAGATCTCAACAGGGAGCTTCCCCCTTCACAAGGCAGCCAGATTTATCAAGTAGTTATCATTATTAAAAAAGCCACCCTCAGGAGGTGGAAAAAGTGGAAGTTTCTGAAAAATGATTTGATGATATTCATTGATGAGCTATACAAAATTCTAAACTATGTAAATTTCACTCCTGCACTGTGTAGCCAATAGAAAATAAGGAGAGGAGTTTTCACACCTGCAAAGGCATATATTGCAATGCTATTTATAACAGCATTATCAGGAATTAACCTTCTCTCTGTCACTAAGAAATGACTGTTTCTGATCTACAGCTTTGGAGGCTCTAGTCTCTGACTGCTTGGCCCCACTGCTCTGGGCCTGTGACAAGACAGTACATCACAGTGGGAGCATGTGGCAAGGACAAAGTGTTCACTTCATCACCAGGAAGCAAAAAAGAGAATAAAGAAGAGACTAATTTTCAAAGACAAGCCTCAGTGACCCACAGACCTCTTACTAGGCTCCACCCCTTAAAAGGTTTCACCAGTTCTCAACAGTGCCATCCTGGGAACCAAGCTTTAAAATATACAGTAATGGAGAACATTCAAGTATGAGAACCTAAATCCTTAAAAACAGAGAAATAGCATAAAATCCAAATGAACTAACAAAGCCATTAAACTTCACATATAAAGGCTAGGGTAGGACATATTTACAACATCAGTGCTAAATAAAATTATATATGCCATGAATGAAATAATACACAAATAAGTCTATCCATTGGAAAATACTGGAAAGGATGGGGCATACAAAAGTAAAATTTGTATTGATAGAACAATAGAACAATTGAAAGATTTGAATTTTTAAATTACTTTAATGTTGTTAATTGTATTGTTTAAAAAAGTTCTTTCAGTCAGACAATAGTGGTGCACACCTTTAATCCCAGCACTCGGGAGGCAGATCTCTATGAGTTCAAGATCAGCCTGGTCTACAGAGTGAGTTCCAGGCGAGCCAGAGCTGTTACACAGAAAAACCCTGTCTCAAAAACAAAGAAACAAACAAACAAAAGTTCTTTCAGACTGTGGATAAAGTTCAGTGGTAGAATATAAACCTAGCATGTACAAGGCCTGAATTCAGTTCTCAGCAGCAAATCCAACCAAAGAGTTCTATTGAGCCAAAATCAGCCTCTTCCCTACCTCTGCTCTGCTCACAGATGCTATTTTTATCCACTGTATCTTTATGCCCCTGAAACTACACAAACAATACTACTTGAAGTATCTGAAAATTATAATTACCATTTTAGTGCCTTCACTCTCTGGTCCTCTTCAAGACGGACTGGATGTTAGAGAGACCCATCAAGATCTGTAGGTGTCACTCACCAAGACAGCCTCACACAGCTCAGTCAGCACAGCTTGGGGGGTGGGTCAGGTTTGAACAGTATCTCAAAGCAGATCAGACTGAAACACTATCCAAAAGGATGTGAGGAGCGAGGAGAAAATGGAGGTTGAACACATTCTTGGGCAGGCTATTCAGAAGAGCGTTAGAACTACAGATAAGGAGCACGAGAGGAAAATGATGTTTGGTCAGAAGTTGAAATTTTATTTGAAGAGGAATATGAGAGATCTGTAAGGAATACAAGTACACTGATGGTACTATGAGGGATCTGTAGGTATTGTGGTGGTTTGAATAAGAATGGCCCCATAGGTTCATATATTTGAATACTTAGTCATCAGGGAGTGGCACTATTTGAAAGGATTAGAGGAATTAGGAGGTGTGGCCTTGTTGGAGGAAGTGTGTCACTGTGGTGGGCTTTGAGGTTTCAAAGGCCCATGCCAAGCCCAGAGTCCTTTCTGCTTGCAGATCAGTATATCAGCTACTGCTCCAGTGTCTGCCTGCATGACACTATACTCCCTGTCCAGATGGTAATGGACCAAGCCTCTGAAACTGTAAGCAAGTCTCCAATTAAATGCTTTCATTTTTTATAAGAGCTTCCTTGGTCATGGTGTCTCTACACAGTGACTAAGACAGGTATGCAGGTCTGTACATTGATGGAACCATGAGGAATCTGTAGTTATGCAGTGCTATATACTGATGGGAATATGAATAACCTGTGGGTATACAGGTCTGTACACTGATGGGCAGATCAATGTGAAATGATGTCAGAGAAGACAAAGACAAAAGAAACCATGAGCTAAATAGAAAACAGAAGCAACTGTTTGTGAGCAGCACAAACAAAACATGACTTTTTAGCCAAGTGGGTGGTGGCTCACACCTTTAATCCCAGCACTAGGGAGGCAGAGGCAGGCAGATCTTTAGGCTTGAGGCCAACCTGGTCTACAGAGTTAGTTCCAGGATGTATCCAGGGCTACATAAACCCTTTCTCAAAAACAAAACAAAACAAAAAATGATTTTTTGAAAAGACTAATAAAAATACTAATTTGGGGTATATATAATAAAAAAATGAGACTCAAATAAATAGCACCAGATAGAAAAGAAACAACTAAAGAAACATAATAGATTTCTAAATTGTGAAAACTAAACATTAAAGTGACTGAGAAAATGGTCAGATACTTACCTGTATGTTCATATATGTGTATATGTATTTATACAAATATTTATGGTGGTTTTTATTTCTGTTTCCCTCCACCCCTATCCCAGTGCTGGGGCAAACTGAAGCCAGTTCCTCACATGTGATTAGCACACACTCTACTATGGAACGACACTACATGCCCCCATAATTAAAAAAAACAAACAAACAACTTCTTTCCTTGTGGTTACGGTCCCCTCTGCTTTAGAGATAGACATAGAGAGTGTATCTCTGTAAACTCTGGAGTAAACGAGTATTTATTTTCTTTAAGCATTTCAATTTTTTCTGTGTATATATGTGTGGGTGGTGCCCACAAAGCCCAAAAGAGGGCACTGGATCCCTGTCTAAGTCTCCTAAACAAACATTTCTTAAGCAGTATTCTAAGCTGCTGACTGTAGCTGAAAAGACTAACAAACAGGATTCTTTTAAAATTAAGAACTTCTGCTCAAAATTTTGGTAATACAAATTATTGACCTGCACATTTTTTCTTTACCCTGACTCATTCCTTTTCAGTACTTAGATTACTGGTTCAACAGAAGTCAAGAACATAACTTTATAGTACCAAATGTCATTCAATTGTATATTGTGCACTTTATTGTAAACAATGGTGAACAGTGGTCAAGAAATAGGTTTTTTGTTTGTTTTTTTAGATTTATTTATTTATTTGTTTATTTATTTATTTATTATGCATACAGTATTCTGTATGCCTGCATGCCAGAAGAGAACACCAGATCTCACTATAGATGGTTGTGAGCCACCATGTAGTTGCTAGGAATTGAACTCAGGACCTCTGGAAGAGCAGCCAGTGCTCTTAACCTCTGAGCCATCTCTCCAGCCCAAGAAATAGTTCTATATTCCTTTAAAAAAGAACTGTTCATAAAATATCTCCACAAAACAATGAAAAAGAAATTTATAAAGTTAAATAAGATACTTACTACCCGTGTTCGGCAAATTACTTCTATGTAGAATGTATCTGCAAAATTCCTACACATCAGTAAGTCAAACAACTGTACTGATTTTCACTATTCAGCAGGAAAATAAACATTAAAACCACAACAGCATACCACTACACACTCACCATACCACTGCACACTCACCACACCACTGCACACTCACCATATCACTGCACACTCACCACACCACTACACACTCACCACACCACTGCACACTCACCACACCACTGCACACTCACCATACCACTGCACACTCACCATACCACTGCACACTCACCATACCACTGCACACTCACCACACTACTGCACACTCACCACACCACTGCACACTCACCTTACCACTGCACACTCACCATACCACTGCACACTCACCATACCACTGCACACTCACCATACCACTGCACATTCACCATACCATTGCACACTTACCATACCACTGCACTCTCACCACACCACTGCACACTCACCAGAATGCTTATCACTAACAAGATGAAACATACTCAGCATACGAAATATACCTAAAAAAATGATGGAAATCGCCAAAGTGGATGAAGATGTGAAGCAGCTGCAGCTGTATGAAGCAATGCAACTCTTGGCATATGTACTTTGGAAACTGTTTTTCAGTACCTATCAAAGCTAACTGCACATATACCCTTTGACCTAGCAGTTCCACTCCAATCAACCCAACTCCCACTAGAAATGTGTATATATTTAACTGAGCAATATTTTCCATTAGTCTCAAAAGGACTAGTGATAGGGACCCCAAGTTGGAGCACATCCAAATGTATACCAGCAATAGAATGAACAAATATATGCTAATAGGAGAAAGGATAGCAATGTTCTTGTTAACTAGAGTAGTTACTGTGAGGTTAAAACTGTTTCTAAGCAGGTTGTAGTACCCTACTTCTTGATCTGACTGATGTTATTATCAGATTATTCAGTAGGACCAAGACATGGTGTGACCAGCAAGAATCCAGAAAGCATAATTTAAGGAGGCTCTCACTCTTGGCACTTGAGGGCATCCATCCACCCTGGGCATCTTGCTTATGTTGGTAGTATAGTGGTAAGCATGGCTGCCTTTCTAGGCATCTTGCTTGCCTCACCCATGTCCCAACCCAACTGTTCAGTTTGTGGGTATTTACTGAGACATATATTTTTTGCATGTATATAATACTTAAACTGTTAAGGGGTCTGACCTATCTCATATCATAAATGATATAAACTTTTAAAAACTAGATATATGCCCAGCAGTGGTGGCGCACGCCTTTAATCCCAGCACTCAGGAGGCAGAGCCAGGCGGATCTCTGTGAGTTCTAGGCCAGCCTGGGCTACAGAGTGAGATCTAGGATAGGCTCCAAAACTACACAGAGAAACCCTGTCTCGAAAAACCAAAATAATATATATATGATTATTATTAATCACCTTAAATAGAGAAGGGGTTCTTAAGAATATCAGAAGAAAAGACTAGACTACATTAAATGAACAGTTTTTCTTTCCCAAAAGACCTGTTAAAGAAAATGTGAAGACAAGCCACAAACATAAACAAATTATTACAACATAAATAAGTAAAAAAGAATGATTTTTTCTTTTAATTATCTTCAAATATATATAGATAGATATATATGTAGATATATATGTAGATATATATGTAGATATATATGTAGATATATATATATATATATATATCTGTGTGTGTGCATGCATACATGAATACAGGTGCCCTCAAAGGCTAGAAAATGGGTCCCTCTGGAGCTAGAGTTACAGGCATTTGTGAGCCTCCTGACATGGGTGCTAGGAACTCAGTGTAGGTACTCTGGAAGAGCAGTACACACTGTTAGCCACTAAGCTATCACTCCAGCCCCCAAAATATTTTTGCATCAATGAACAAAGATAACTGAATGCACCAGAAAGTCAGAGTGACTAATGAAAAGATGTTCAAGCATCAGCAACAAGAAAATACACTAAAATCATGCAGTGTTAGCATGTTAAGCAGACTACAGAAAACATAAACTCAAGCAATAATAAGTATTTGCAAGAATACGAGATCTCAGCCAGGAGTCGGTGGTACACACCTTTAATCCCAGCACTCAGGAGGCAGAGCCAGGCAGATCGCTGTGAGTTCAAGGCCAGCCTGGTCTACAGAGTGAGATCCAGGACAGGCACCAAAACTACACGGAGAAACCCTGTCTCAAAACAAACAAAACAAAAAGAATACAAGATCTCACTTCCACTGCTGGTACAATAAATATGGGCTATTTTGTGCTTTCTAACGAAGTTGCAAAATGTGCAAGCCTGTGGTAGTTTGAATAAGAATGACCCCCACAGGCTCATATATTTGTATGCTTATACATCAGGGAGTGGCATTATTTGAGAAGAATTAGACCAATTAGAAGGTGTGCCCTTGTTGGGCAGTGGTGGCACATGCTTTAATCCAGCACTAGGAAGGTAGAGGCAGGCAGATCTCTGTGAGTTCGAGGCCAGCCTGGGCTACAGAGTGAGATCCAGGACAGGCTATAAAACTACACAGAGAAATCCTGTCTCAAAAAACCAAAAAAAAAAAGTGTGGACTTGTTGGAAGAAGTGTGTCACTGGGGATAGGTTTTGAGGTTTCAAACGCCCATTCAAGGCTCAGTCTGTCTGTCTGTCTGTCTATCTGTCTGTCTCTGTCTCTCTCTCTCTCTCTGTCTCTCTATGGATCAGGATGTAGCTCTCAAGATAACTGTTCCAGTGTCTGTCTGCATGCCACCATGCTTCTTGCCATGATGATAATGGACTAAACTTCAGGAACTCTTAAGTAAACCCCCAATTAAATGTTTTCTTTTATAAGCTGTCTCTTCACAGAGAGATGTCATAGAACAGTGACTAAGACAAAGCCTAAAACTAGTATATTCCCTATAGACACTCTTTTGCATTTGTACCAGGAAGTGTGCATATAAAGTAGCACACACCTTTAATCCCAGCACGCAGGAGGCAGAGGCAAGTGGATCTTTATGAGTTCCAGGCCAGCCAGACTACAATATCTAGACAAGAGAGACTTGCCCCACCCCCACCCCCAAAAAGGGAAAAATTAGTAGGATACTAGCCAGGCTTAATGGCACCTATTTCTGGTTCTAGTATGTGAGAGGCTGTTCCCATAGACCCAGGGATCACTTGAAGTTAGGAAACTGAGATTAGCTTGGACAACACAGATTCTGTCTCAAAAAACAAAAACAAGGGCCAGCCAATCTGAGTGTAATGGTACAAACACTTAATTCCAGCATAGAGAAGCAAAAGCAGACAGATTTCCTTGAGTTCTAGGTCAACCTGGTCCATAGAGCAAGCTCCAGGTCAATCAGGGCTACATAGCAAGATTCTGTCTCAGTAACAACAAAAATAAAAAACAAAACTCTGAACAAACAAGAAGAGTAGGATACAGCATTGGAAATAAAAGAAATACCCACAATAATGAGATCACATTTTTGACAGTCAAGCAAAAGATAGAAATCTCAGAGTACTTGAGTGTGGTTACTTCTATATATGTTTACATAGACTTAGTCTCATAGAGGGTAAAATTACAAGGAGGAACTGTCAGAACTACATAGAATTTTTCTCAAAAATACTTTTGTTGGTTTCAAGGTAAAGGTTCCATGTATTGTGTGAATGTGTGTATGAATGTGAATACCTTCTCGGAAGAAAAACAATATTTCTATTTAGTGGGAAAATGTCAGTAGGACTTAACTTACTAAATTCTCTCAAATAACTGGATCACTAAGAGAGGAATGGCATCAACCAAGTTTACCACAAAGTCCAGATCCTTGTAAACACAGTTTCCCCTGTCAGGTTGTCCTGCTTACATTTATTGGCAAAGAAAAAGATAATCTAATTTATTTTTTTTCCTTTTGGCTTTCTGAAACATGGTCTCAGATAGTCCAGGTTGACCTCAAACATCTGGCCTTAACTTCTGTTATTCCTGCCTTTATCCCTAAGGTTTGGAGGCATGTAGATCCATGCTTGCCTTTCAATTTATTTATGTATTCATTCATTCATTTATAATTATCTGTATCCTTTATAAAGTATTCACATTCATACACACATATAAAGGATATGCACTCATATGCACATACCCATGGAGGCTAGAGGTGACAGATGTCCCCTGAAGTTGAAGTTATGGGTGGCTGTAAACTACCAAATACGGATGCTGGAAATGAAACTCAGGTCTTCTGGGAGAGCCGTATGATATGAGCTCTTAACCACTGAGCCACTTCTCCAGTCCCTTTAAAAATTTTCTTTCTTCCTTCTCACTTTTTTTTTTTTGAGACAAGGTTTCTCTATTTAGCCTTGGCTGTCATGGAACTCACTATGTAGACCAGGCTGGCCTTGAATTCATAGACATCCTCCTGTCTCTGCCTCCCAAGTACTGAAATTAAAGGCGTATGCGATCATACTCAGTTCTAAATTTTTTCTTAAAACTAAAAATCTAAAACGTTCTCATTCTTTTCTTAACCATTATTATTGTTGTTGCTATTGTTATTATTATTATTAACCTTTACATGTTAGCTATATATCCCTTGGCATAGAATCAAAAGGAAAAAATTGCACCAGAATCTAGTTATTTTTATGCCTGACACTGTGAAAAAACTTAAAAAAAAAAAAAGACAAAAACTCTGTTTGGTAACATTTGTCATATTAATTGAGTTGAGATTAGGACCTCCCTTTAAATATACTAAACACAACACAGAGTTAAATATTTGGAAGGTACTTTTAGAAGCTACCCAGCATAGTCATCCATAAATTTTTCTGTAATTATTAATATTATTACTATTCTATATATTGGTGTTTCACCTGCATGTATGTCTGTTCAGCATGTGCATGCCTGGTATCCACAGAGGCCAGAACAGGGTGTCAGATCCCCTGGAACTGGAATTACAGACAGTTGTGAGCTGCCATGTTGGTGCTAAGAATTGAACCTGGGTCCTCTGGAAGAGCAATCAGTGCTCTTAACTGTTGAGTCATCTCTACAGCCCCTATAGTCATCTTTTTAAAGTAGAATTCTAAGGCAAAAAACAAAAAAGTTATCCTAATTTTAAAATACTTCCTGAATTATTTTTATAGTATCCCTTCCCGCTAAACAGCCTGAAAATATTTTTGTTTCAGAATCCTTTAACTACAATGTCAGCACACAGCAAACATTATTATTCAGACAACTGCTAAGTCCTCAGCTTTAATTCTCTACAGAAACGAGGAAAGTCAAGGGCTCTAAGCTCTATCAGACCCACTGGCTGCAAGCCTACCAATCCCTCAGCTCTCCCCACTGATCAAACTGCAATGCTTGTCATGGAAGTTGGTTTCATTCTTTATTTTTTTTTTCTCTGATTCAGGTTGATATGTAAAATTTTTCTTCCCTAACCCCCTCGTGCCAAGTTACTACAGTAATCAAGATTTAATGTATACTTCTATTGAGTATGAACACATCAGATACTTAGAATATTTTTAAGCACTAAAAATATATTACTTTCATGTGAAAAAAACAAATATATAAGTACCTTTAATAAAAATAAAGTGCATTGGGATTTTATCATTGGCAGACTAACAACATGTATTTCCTTCTAGAAGACTGTAGTTTTTTACTAAAAAGCCCTTGACGTCAGAGGGTAGTTTTGTTTCCGTTTTCATACCTGGCATGCTCCACTGGACTCTGTTACTGTGACATGACCTGAATACACACTGAAATGTCAACTGTGTTTAAGGGAAGCAATGAAGGGCCACTAAAACCTGGCCTTACTTGGTTGCTGCTGTCCTCTTCTTCCTCATCACAGTCAAGACCCTGATGGGCTATCTCAGTAGTGCCATTCTCCGGAACGGGACTGTTGTCCCCATCAAGCATCCTCGTGGCCTCAGTTGTGACTTTTACTTTCATGCTGTGAAAGCCAGAGGAGACTGAACCCATTCGAAGGCTCACAGGCTCCCCATCAAACAGTAGGAAATGTGAGTTCACGCCTTCTTTAAAACCAGGAGGTTGGTAATCATATGGGGTCACTGCAGAAAGGACAAAAAAAGTATTGCAAATTAAGTTTCAATAGAGTAAGTGACAATACTTCATATCTAGTAACAAAGATCTTTCAGATGCTTATAAAATCCTTCTAATTATATACAGCATCACTTGAGCACTTAAAAAGGATTTGGCTGGGCAGTGGTGGTGAATGCCTTTAATCCCAGCACTGCAGAGGCAGGCGGATCTCTGTGAGTTTGAGGCCAGCCTGGTCTACAGAGCTAGTTCCAGGACAGCTAGGACTGTTACAAAGAGAAACCCTGTCACGAAAACACACACACACACACACACACACACACACACACACACACACACACACACACACAGAAAGAAAGAATCTGACCAAAGGTCTCTACCTACCTGAATTATAATAATGGAGTTTCATGGTAAGTATAACATCATTAGGAAGGGGTCCAAGGTTCTGCATCAGTATATACAATTGACGGATCAGTAGGGAACAGGCTTTCTTAATATCTTCACTGTTTGTCCCACTTTCAAAGCTTGTACTACTACTATAACCACAGAAAAGTGGCACTTTTCAATCATATATAATATTCACAATATACTCCAAAACAATACAACTATTGGCTATGTCATCTAATAAGTTAAACATGAAGATATTTTGTAGACAAATTTTAAGAGGTAACTTAAAGGAATGATAGTACTTTCTGTAATGTATATGCAAAGGATTTCTGAATAACAAATACCCCTAAAGCATTTTAAATATGGTCATTTAAAAATTTTGGCTTTCAAATAACCACACCTCATAATAATGAGAACAATGGACTTGTAATTAGGTGACCTAGCATCTAATATCATCTAATATCAGCTGTACTGTTAACCAACTGAATGACCTCGGTCAAATCATTTGCACACATTCTAGGTCAGTTAGCCCATTTGTGAGATAAGCTTATGGACATTTCTGCAGCTCTCCAAGCATGAAATCAGTCACTAGCTCGACTTATTATCTAATAATCTACCATATGATTGTCTCTCAAAGAGATCCCCTCCTCATTCTTGCATGGATTACCAAAGCATCTATTCTTTTTGTCTGCACTGTAAGACATTCTCCATAAATTAAGACTTCCAATAGGAAGGTCTATTCATGTCACCTTATTGCTTAAAACTCTGCTATTATATCCATCGCCTTTCAATCAAATAAAAGAATGGTGTATATACAACTAATTATTCTTTCACCTCCCACATGCATTTGCAAATGCTCTTCAGCTGTACTGAGCTCTCTGTTTCTCTTCCGATGCTCCCGTAGCACCTACCTAGCTCATATGGCATCACATCTTTTCAAGGAAGTCTTCCCTATACTCTTCACCTTCCCCTCAGTGTCCCCATATAGACTATAAATGGGTAACTCTTTCATCTCCACAGTACTAGGTTTGGTCTCTAGCTACCCAATAAATATTTGCTGAATTAATAAATGAATAAAAGAATTGGGCTAATTATCTTCTAATTCAAAATTTTCATTTCCCTCCAAAGTTTTATTCCCAATTCATCTCAGATTTGAATGCCTTCAAGGACGAGCTACAACTGCAATTTATTTGCAGTACCTTGAACATAGTGGCACTAAGCAATGAAAAAAATCATCCCAAGTAATTAAACTGTCAGGTCTTTCCCTGATTTTTAAAGGCCGTGAGAAATCACAAAGTAAACATATATTAAGTGGACATTTTAGCAATAGAAACCCTAACTAAGACAGCATTGGAGAGAAATCCTCAAGCTCCCCAGGAGAACTAGAGAAAAGGGAGCATTTTTGCCAAATTTCTCTTCAGAATTGTTCCTTTAAGGGTATTTATCTCCCCTATTTGAAGCTTTTCTACCAGACTTTTTACAATATCCATTTCATCTAATTCTATTCCATTTCATCAGCAGTCCTTAGTTCTCCATGCCTGTTGGCTGGTCTGAAGCCAAAAGCTTCGGGAGAAGAATGTTACACATTTCTATGTGCATGAGGGTCTTCCTTGGTTTTGCTCTTTGACCTGTTTTGTATCTAAAACACATTTTAAGACTTGATAGGAAAACACAGTGCAGCACTGGGCGGCAGTGGTGCACGACTTTAATCCCAGCACTCGGGATCTCTGTGAGTTCGAGGCCAGCCTGGTCTACTGAACGAGATCCAGGATAGGTACCAAAACTACATGGAGAAACCGTGTCTCAAAAAACCAAAAAAAAAAAAAGAAAGAAAAAAGAAAAAGAAAGAAAGAAAGAAAGAAAGAAAGAAAGAAAGAAAGAAAGAAAGAAAGAAAGAAAGAAAGAAAGAAAGAAAGAAAAAGAAAATTCGCACTTAGGAGGCACAGGCAGGTGGATCTCTCTGTAAGTTCAAAGCCAGCCTGATCTACAAAGCAAGTTCCAGGACAGACTCCAAAAACTACACAGAGAAACCTTGTCTCAAAAAACAAAAACAAACAAACAAACAAACAAAAAACCCACAGTGCATATGAGTTTCCCAAAGAGTGACACACAGAAAATGGTATGTGTATGGATAAGCAGATGACAGTATTTATATATGTAGGCAAATAATCCAGGAGTTTCATTTCCCTCAGGCTCAATCTGCCTGTATTGAAGATGAAAAGGATCAACAAAGCCAACAGATTGATACCAACAGTGCCACTGGAATAAGAGCCAGAGACAGTCATATGGGTTCTTTACCCAACATCATGTTGACAGCCTTATTAATATATTTTTAGTTAAATCTTGTTTGTTTTTCAATATTTATTACTATTTTTAGTTATGTGTAGGTGTGTGTGCATGTGGGTATGTGCACATGAGTGCAGGTGTCCTCAGAGGCATGATTCCCCTAGAGCTGGAGTTATAGACAGCTGTAAGCTACATGATGTAGGTGCTTATAATCAAACTCAGGGCCTCTGGAAGAGTACTTTCTTAACCACTGAGCCATCTTTCCAGCCCCTTTATTAATATAATTTTAAGAGCCATGACATCCACCATTGCCTCAACTCCTACCAGCTTAGTGTATAGACTTCAGACATTAAAACAATTATTATAATTTCTACTCATAATAGTGGGGTATTCTAGGGCTTATAAGAAAATGACAAAAAGATTTAAGACTTTCCTCTGGCCATATGAAAGCTTATATTTACTTCACTCCTATACATTTCTTGTGTTGACTAAACAATTAGAATCTACCTGTCAAAGTCCATAGTGGTTCCATTTTTTGTGTATTTGAATTTGAATTGGTATATCTCAGTCACTTTCTAGAAAAACCAAAGAGAACAGAGAAAGAAGTTAATTTTGAAACACAACCGGACTTTTACCTTATAAAAAGGAACATTTCATTGACTATCCCCTACGCTTCCTCTGTACGTTTGTCTCAGAGTATTACTGTATCCAGGAATAGTAGTTCCAGGTATAATGATAACTTAATCTCCCTCCTCTCAGATAAAAATAAGTTAGGCAGCAAATATTTCCATTACATTTTACCAGTTGAGGAATCATTCATTCATGTAATGAATGTTTTATCAAATGTCTACTTTGAGCTAGAAGGTGAACAAGGCAGAAAAGATTCCTTCTTTTTCCACAGACTCTACAAAGATTCTAGCTAGTCAACAACAACAACAAAAAAAGATAATTTCAGATAAAATGGATGCCATGAACAATATAAAGCAGATGCTATGGTAGGAAGGACATAGTAGAGAGAAAGATGAACTAGATTTAGAGGGGTCAAGGAAGACTTGCCTGAAGATATGATATTTTGAGATGAGCCTCAAGAAAGGCCAGTCACATACAAGCCTGTGGGGCAGTGCCTTGGGGAGACAGAATAGTAATGCAAAAGCTCTTAGTTGAGATGGAATGTATTTTTTAGAATCCAAATAGAAGCCAACTAGCTGGAAATGAGAGGTGTGGTTGTGCAACTTTGTTGACAGTAGTAAGGATTTTGAATTTTTTTCTAAGTTCACTGAAGTCTATTGAAGGTTTAAATAGGTCAGTGATGCCAGGACCTGATCACCTGTACGCCTTAAGAATACAGACAGTGTGGTGGCTTGTATGAGAATGGTCCTCATAGGCTCATAGGTCTGAATGCTTAGTCACCAGGGAAGAAGTGGAAGTATCTGGAAGGATGAGAAGTGTTAGGAGGTGTGACCTTGTTGGAAGAAGTGTGTCACTGGTGACACCAGGCCCGGTATCTGTGTGTCTGTCTCCCCCAACTCCTTTATGGCCTACAGGTCAGGATGTTGCTATCAATACTGCTCCAGCATCTGCCTGCCTTCTGACATGCACCTCACCATGATGATAGCAAGACTAAACCTCTGAAACTATAAGTAAGCCCCAATTAAATGCTTTTTCTTATGAGAGTTGCCTTAGACAGGGTGTTGCTTCACATCAAAAGAACAGTGATTATGACAGACAGGGAAGGACCAGGTGTGGTGGTGCACACCTTTAATCCCAGCACCTGGGAGGCAGAGGCAAGCGGATCTCTGTGAGTTTGGGGCCAACTTGGGCCACACAGCTTGTTCCAGGACAGCGAGGGCGACATAGAGAGACCCTGTCCCAAATAAACAAACAAACAAATAAATAAATAGAAGAGAAAAAAAGAAAGGAGGAAGGAAGGAGAAAGGGAGAGGAGAGGAGAGGTAGAGAGAGAGAGAGAGAGCGAGCGAGCACTGTGGTAATTTAGGGAAGGAGTGAATGGCAACATTAAAAAATGGGAAAAGGAACTATGGTCTATGGCATCAAGTCTTATTTCCTGCACTAAAAACTATTACTGCTATCTGCTCTCATAACTGGTAAGGGTGTGGTAGAACACAGAGAACAAATTTTCTCATAAGAGACATATAGTATTGAATATAAACCTGGCTTTTTGGAGCCCACTCCCTATAGTGGGATACCTTGCTCAGCCTTGATGCAGGGGGGAGGGGCTTGGGCCTGCCTCAACTTGATGTGCCAGACCTTGTTGACTCCCCAAGGGAGGCCTTATCCTAAGGAGTGGATGAGGGTAGGGTGGGGAGGAGGTGAGAAGTAGGAGGGGAGGGAGGGGGATCTGTGGTTGGTATGTAAAATGAAAAAAATTAAAATAATATATATATAAAAGAAAGTATACATACTGAAAATTTTTTAATTAACATGTAATATATATTCCACTGAAAATTATAAGTTTCTATGAAATAAATACAAACTGATGCTAAAAAACAAAAAGCAAAAAAAAAAAAAACCAAAAAACCCCAAAAACTAGTGATATGGCTCAGAGGTTCAAAGTGCTTCCAGTAAGCCTGAGACCCAAGTTTTATCCCAGGGACCCACAGTGGAAGAACAACTGACTCCTGAAAGTTGTCCTCTGATCTCCACACACTTGCCACTCACACCTGCACACACACACACACACACACACACACACACACACACACACACACACACACACAAGCTAACTGAAAAGACTTCTGCTTAAAAATAAATGTTTTGCCCAGATAAATTATATAGTTTGTAGACAAAGCTGAAGGTGCTAGAGGCAGATTGAGTATAAGTTGATATCAGAACACAGAACATAACCTTCATCCATCTGGTTCAAAATAAATCCTTGACAATGTGGAACTGAGGATGTTAGAGTCATCAAGAACTGCTTTAGTGTTCCTGTTACCTTTCTCCAAGATTTGGTCTCACAGATCTGCTGATCTTATACTTTAGCATATAACTTAATCACAGGTGAGCAGAGCCTGGGAAAATATTGAACCTAAAAGACTGATTGTAATAAGTTAATTTTAAAAGAGAATTGCTTTTATAACTGGTCAGCCCATTTGAAAAAAAAAATCAGACCAAGCTCAGAAGGCTGCTTTGTGAATACAATAGAAGAGATGGGTCAGATTAGAGATGGCTGCAGGTGCCTAAAAGCAACAGGTTCCCTCCAAATAGGCTAGATACACAGTGTCCTCTTAGCCAGTGATAAGTATAATTGTCAAGCAAACAATGCCTATTCTTCTTGCCTGCTCACGTGTCTGGTCAACCCTAGCCTGTTAATACTATGAGAATGTATTTTGTAAATAAAAGAGATCTTTAAGTAGTTGGCAATTTTTTATTATTTGATTCCTAAACTGATTGTTTTACTGTAGAGATACATAACTGTTTTACAAAGATATTAATCCTGAGGGTGGAGAGACGGTTTAGGTTAAGAACACTTATTACTCTTATAGAGGAGCTGGGTTCAATTCCCAGCACCTGCATCAGGAGGCTCAAAACTGCCTGGAACTCAGTTCCAGGGGCCCTGACACCCACTGCTGGAGTCTAAGGGCACTGCACACACATGATGCACATACAGACAAGTAGACACAAATGCATACAAATTGAAAGAATCATTATTAAAAGTATAATTCTTGACAACCTCAAACATGTTCAGACTACTTCTCACTCCACATTCTAATCCACTAGAGAGACTTCTCAGGTCTATCTCTAAAGTGAGTGAATCACAAATCCGTGTGATCTTTATTCTCTGTTTACTAGCCAAGAGTTTCTGAAAACACAAATCAGAGCCGGGCAGTAGGTAGTGGCATACATTTTTAATCCCAGCACTTGGAAGGCAGAGGCAGGTGGATCTCTATGAGATCAAGGCCAGCCTGGTCTACATAGTGAGTGCCAGGACAGTCAGAGAAACCTTGTCTCAGAAAAAAAACAAAACAAAATTCAAAGCAAGGGGGAAAAAAGAAAAGAGAGCTAGGAGAGAGACAAAACAGAATAAAAAACCAAAAGGCTTCTCACTCCATCTCTGTGTCACAGATACAAAAGCCATGAAAGCGGCACAAGTAGCTATTACGTCTGATTTACTCTGCCAAGTAGAAAATCTCACCCTTATCTTCAAAAACTCCTAGTCCTCTTAGGAAATATATGAATCAACTGAGAGGATTAAACTGTGGGGCTCTGCTGGGAAGGAACTTTAAAAAAGACACAAGTTAGTACAGACAGTGAGCCAAAGAGGCTTCACCAAAGACTTGAATACCACAGCAGAGCAGCAAAGTGCAGGCTGCACTAAGCAAGCTGAGGAATCCAAATTTAGATAGGAGTAAAGAACTAAAGGTCTCAAGCCTAGTGTGGAGGTGCACAACTTAATCCCACCTGGGAGGCAGAGGCAGGCAGATCTCTGTGAGTTTGAGGCCAGCCTGGTCTACAAAGGAAGTCCCAGGACAGCCAGAACTGCTATGTGGAGAAACCCTGTCTTAAAAAAAACAAAAGAAAGCTGGGCAGTGGTGGCGCACGCCTTTAATCCCAGCACTCGGGAGGCAGAGCCAGGCGGATCTCTGTGAGTTCGAGGCCAGTCTGGGCTACCAAGTGAGTTCCAGGAAAGGCACAAAGCTGCACAGAGAAACCCTGTCTCGAAAAACCAAAAAAAAAAAAAAATAATAATAAGAACTAATGTTCTCAAAAGTCAGTAAAAATATCAACAGGGAGAATTCAGATGGTAAAGAGCTCAGAATAATGCTGTATCTTTTCTTTTTCCAAAAGATCACAAAAAGAAATAACTAAATAATAATAATAAAAATGTGTGTGGCTCCTACACATTTATGACTAATGTTGACATGTTACAGGATAGCCTTAGCTCCAATCAATGTTGTTTTTCTTTTTTCTAACATTCTTACATAGTTTTTTGTTTGTTTGTTTCTTTTTTTTTGTTTGTTTTTTCAAGACAGGGTTTCTCTGTAGCTTTGGAGCCTGTCCTGGAACTCATGCTGTAGACAAGGCTGGCCTCGAACTCACAGAGATTCGCCTGCCTCTGCATTTCAAGTGCTGGGATTAAAGACATGCGCAACCACCACCACCCGGCCCATAGTTTCTAAAAAATCACATAAAACTGATTCCACTTATAATAAAATATAAAGTTCACGATGAATTGCTCTGTTCATGCAGTAGTCCAGTAACAATCTACAGCCTCAACTCAGATAAACATACTTATATATAGTATACATACATTACCATCTATACACTACCATCTTACCTCAGGTTCCTTAGGATTTGTGTACAGCTGTTTAAGGGAAAATACAGAACACTTAATATCCAAAATTTACTAGATTACTGCTCATTGAAAATACTGTCTATGTAAAGAGTTCAATTTGTGCTCTGTTAACTGAGTATTACCTGGGCATATTTCAAGCTAGAGATGGGATTAACTCTTATATTGAACACTGAATCTTTTGTTTGTTGTTTTTTGAGACAGGGTTTCTCCGTGTATCCTTGACAGTCCTGGAACTCGCTCTGTAGACTAGGCTGTCCTCTAACTCACAAAGATCTACCTACCTCTGCCTCCAAGTGCTGGGATTAAAAGTGTGTGCCACCACACCCAGCAAGAACACAGAATCTTTAGACTGTCTATGAACACTAACTTTGTGGAAGTTTCTTAAGATTGATGTAAAGTATCTGTAATTAATATGACTGAGCTGTAAAATATTTAAATAATTAATATATATATATTATCAATGCTATCTCAATTTTCTACCATCATTTATTCCCATGGATATATAAAACTTCAAAAAAGTCTAAAAAATTTGAAAAAAAAAAACCTTTGAACCTGTTACATAACCAAAAAAAATGGAAATTCTAAGTGTTAGTATGGTATATTCTATATGTTCTCTCATGTAATATATATGCCAAAGAAATATACTGAATATTTATAATATCTTATTAAAGCTCTGATATACCCAATTTTTTGTTTGTTTGTTTTTGTATTTTGAGACAAAGTTTCTCTGTGTAGCCCTGGCTGTCCTGGAACTCACTCTGTAGACCAGGCTGATCTTGAACTCACAGAGATCCACCTGCCTCTGCCTCTTGAGTGCTGGGATTAAAAGTGTGTGCTGCCCTCGCCCAGCTGAAACATCCAATTTTTAAAATGTTAAAATGCCATAAATCCCAAAAAGGGAGAAAGGGAAAGATTACTGTCTAAATGCTTCACTTGCCAAAAGTCAGTGCAGAGACAGCCGAGACTTCGTCTTCAAGTATATACTTACTGTTAGCACTGCCATGTGAAGCTTCAAGAGAAAAGAAAACTGTGTTATTATATGCTTGCACTACTGAACTGTCATTTCTGATAGAGACTAATTCAAATATTACTTCAGAGAGGTTCCAGACACTTGGGTAGGGAAATATTCAGAAGGCCAGAAAAAGGAACTAATAATTCACTCATTCAAACAATGTCTATTACAGACATTAGCTTTACTGGAACAGAAGAAGGATACAAAAAAGTTTTTATTTTCTAACTTGGGAACCAAAGATATACAAAACAATTCATTATTGCTCAAAATTAAATGTACCACAAGAATCTCTAAAAAGTACTTTTGAAACTAATCTAGCAAGGTAAAAATATTAGGAAGTCTGGTGATCTTACAAATTCTTGTCTCTCTATATAAGTACAATTATAAAGACATTTTCTCAGCTTTAACAAATTTTGGAATATATAGACATTGATACAATCAAGTCTATGATAAAGTTTTAAACCTAAAATATAAAATTTGAGGACCATAATTCCATAGCAATTGACTAAAACTTGAGTGCCACCGTGTGGCTATTTTGGTATGTAACTGATTTTTATGACCACATAGTAAAACTGTTAATAGTTTATTGACACATTAAAAAAAATACAGCCACTGATCTCAAGAAACATGCAGACTAGCAAGGGAGATGAACACTAAGAAAAAAAATCACATGGCTATAGCATTACACTCATGGTTTGGGGGTTTGTTTGTTTGTTTTGCTGTGAGGAAACAACACGGGCTGTAAGGAGAACACTGATGGGGGACAATTTTAACTGCAGAAGGACAAACTGGAGTTAGGCAGGACATATGCATGGGACAGAATTTTTCAGGCAAGACAAACAGTATGTGCAAAGATAAAAGGAACTGACATGTTCTAGAGTCTTTAGCTTGAACAAGGGTGTGAGAGGGGTATCGTAGAAAGGCAAATGGGGATTATTCAGATCTTCTTCATCATTAAAGGATTTTAAACTTTATTTTAAAATTCCTGGAAAATTTTTAGGCATAAAGAGTAACATGACCAGACTTCGGTTTCTCAAAGAATGTTGTGTGGAAAGTGGACAGGATTGTAAGAGATGAGGGTGGGAATAAGGAGGAAATTATATAGCTCCTTTTTATAAAAATTATTTTTTTTTTTTTTTTTTTTTTTTTTGGTTTTTCGAGACAGGGTTTCTCTGTGTAGCTTTGCGCCTTTCCTGGAACTCACTTGGTAGCCCAGGCTGGCCTCGAACTCACAGCGATCCGCCTGGCTCTGCCTCCCGAGTGCTGGGATTAAAGGCGTGCGCCACCACCGCCCGGCTTATAAAAATTATTTTAATATATATGCTTATTTTAAAGAATTCAAATTTATCATAAAATATAAAGTACCAAGAATCTCATAATTAGTAATATCATGTTCTTCAACAGAACATCTTCCAAGGGCTCTAGCTACTCAAAACTTGTTTTTGCTTAAACTACTTTTTTTTTTTTTTAAGAAACAGGGTCTTGTCACAAGGATGGCCTCAATCATGATCTTTCTGCCTCAATTTCCCATTGAACTACTTACTTAATTATATATACTCCCTGCAATAAGATCATATGAGAAAAGTTATAAAATCCTAACAATCAAAAACAATGTAAATACTGTTTAAAAGTCCATCAGGCATGTCCAACCTTTTGATACTGTGAAATGACATTGTCATCTACAAGGTTCACACTGGAAAACCATGTTACTGAATCACAAAAAAAAAAAGTCTCATGTTTGGTTTACAATTTTGTATTGGACCACATTCATAGTTATCCTGTGCCACATGGTCCACAGGCTGTGGATTGGACACATCTGTATCTAAGGTTTTATCTATTCTTTTCTTAAATTTTTAAGACTTATTTACTTATTTATGTGTATAGGTGTCTGCATGCAGTGTGCACAGAGGCCATAAGAGGGTGCCAGATCCCCTGGAACTAGTTACAGATGCTAGCTAACTGGGTGCTGGGCTTGAACCCTGGTCCTCTGGAAGAGCAGCCAATATTCTTAACTGTTGAGTCAACTCTCCAGGCCCAGTTTGTGTTTTGATGTTCCTAGGACAGTTCAACTACTGTTTTTTATTATTAACTCATTCAATATTCTTTTAATTTCAAAGTTTCATTTATTATTGTTGTATGTGCATGTAAAATGCAAGTGTTTGGGGGTACATATTCCATAGCATGTAAGAATCAGAGGACAACTTTGTGGAGTCAACTTTTACATATGTTCTAAGGATCAGTAGATCCCAGGCTTGTGTGACAAGTACCTTTATCTGCTGAACCATCTTGCCTGCCTCTAACTCATTCAATTTCAAAATGACTCTTAAGAGGTAGGTTCTGTTATGTCACTTTTCTTTTTCCTTGAGACAGGGTTTCTCTGTGTAGCTTTGGTGTTATATCACATTTGTGTTGATAAATTAAAGTACTGTAGTAGGTTGTTTGTCTAAAGTCATAAAGATGTAACTAACAAAATTGGGATTCACCTCAGATTGACTGCAGAATGCTGATCTTTTTTATTATTTTTAAGCTTATTTTTATGTGCATGAATATTTTGCCTACATGCATGTATGTGCACCATGTGTGTGACTGTTAGAGCTCCTGGAATTAGATGGATGGTTATGAATCACCACGTGGGTGCTGGGAATGGGACCCTGGTCCTCTGCAAGAGCAACAAGTGCTCCTAACCATAGAGTCATCTCTCCAGCCCAAGAATGCCCCCTTACATTGTACTGCCTCTGGATGATGAACACCCAGGAAATGTTGCTAATAAATTGTTAAACCTTATGATGACCCTCAAACCCTTCTCAACTCGTCCAAGTGCTTAGAGGCTTCAAAGATCAAGAGTCCTTTCTTCTTAAGCTGGAGATACAGCTTGAGGACACAGCACTAGACCAGGATGTGTGAAGCTGTCCTGCACTCGTCTCCAACAATTCTTTCTTTGAAAGATTGCCCTTGAATCTCTGCCAGGGGAAGCCCTCCTTTGTTATGCTTTCCTGCTGCACAGATTCTCCACCTTTCCTTTGGATGTAGTTAGGAGTAGTACTGTTAATTATGCTGTGATAGGGTGATGTCAAAATATCTCTGTATTTTTAAGTATCAAACTGACATGAAAAAAATCAAGTCCAATATAACAAAAGTACTGACCAATCAGAAAGGGTGCAAACCTAGCTCTAGAGCTGGGTTCCTATGAACAACTTTTAGAGTCTTTAATTTGTGGCCTTTATGGAAGTCTAGGGAGCTCTCAAAAGAAACTCTGGTGGGGAAAGGGGGAAAGTGTTGGTAGGAATTCACAAAGACTATAAAAAGCAACTTCCAAGCCAGGCGGTGGTGGCATACGCCTTTAATCCCAGCACTCAGGAGGCAGAGCCAGGCGGATCTCTGTGAGTTCGAGGCCAGCCTGGGTTACCAAGTAAGTTCCAGGAGAGGCGCAAAGCTACACAGAGAAACCCTGTCTCGAAAAACCAAATAAATAAATAAATAAATAAATAAATAAATAAATAAATAAATAAATAAATAAAAATAAAAAAATAAAAAGCAACTTCCCATTGATACAGAAGTACTGTCAATAGTTTAGCAACAGGTATAGCTGGGCCAGTGTGTAACTGCCAATCATCAGCCCTCATATGAGCACCACTCCACCCTCTGCCATGGTCTATAAACCCTTCCCTTCCCTGTTTTATCTTTGTATCCCTCTGTCCCCTGGGTCAACATGGAATAAATCGGGAATAACAACTGTTCACTCAAGAGAGGGAATATATGACTACACTAAATAATTGAATAAAAGCTTAGTCACATCAACGTTTCTTAAATGGGAGCTGGAGTAAAGACACAGGGAAAAGTAAAGGGAGTATAATGGCAGCAATGTCATTTATATGCATCTGATCTCTTCAAGCAGGCCTAGAGCCTGCATTTTTCACACTCTTCCTAACTGTCTAGGGAAGCAGGAGAGAGCATATGCATATAAAATTTGAGCTGTGTTTTCAAAGAAAATCAGTTACACACATGAGTTATAGTTACCAAAATAAAACAGAGTAAAAATTCATCATTTAACTCTGTTTTCCTTTCCCATCTGCAAACTGAATTACCACTATTATGAACATGTTCAATGTGCTAACTACCAGATTCTTGTCTTCCCTAACCCACATCCTGTGGATCTTGTCCAGTGACTTCAGAGGAAACTGTGGTTAAAAAAGGTATGAGTACAGAAGAGAGGAGAATGAAGCTTTCGTTTCTAACTGATGTTAAGGGTGACATCAGTGGGACCACAAAGACAAAAGAAAACTGACTGGTGACTACATCGGTGGACACTGTTGCACGGTTAAACACTACACAATAGAAAGTCTAAGCTTTTTAAAGGGCAGAAGGTGAATCTTTAATCCTGATGTAAATTTAAAACATTCTTACGTATCTCTTTTCCAAAGCATCAAAACAACCTTGAATCCTGTTAAGAAATAAATATTCAATGTCACTTTGGACCACATGAATAGCCAAAAAATAAGCCCAAGTATATAATTAGTTTACACTTCTATTTTGAAGTATATAAATTAACAATCATTTTGTCTGTTCTGTTTAATCATCTTTTAAAACTCCCAACATCTTTCCATATATTTATGGAGTGTTATAAAAATAAACAAGCAGTTCTGAAGCGCAGAGTGTGTTTTCTCTTCCCCTCACCACAATGTTAGTACAGATATGCATATGAAGAACAATCAAATGTAGAATTGTTTTCTCTAGACAAGCCCATTTTCTTCTAAAACGAAATCAATAGTTTAAAATAACACTGAATAATTGCTACAATTTCCAGGAAAGAGGACTAAGGAAAGTGGTTTAAGGAAATGATTTTACAAAATAGTTTTACGGGTTATTTCAGTCATGACAAAAATGTTGTTTTAATTTTACAAAATTTACTTACCATTTAATAATATGTAATGACCCAGGACACTTTTTGTCTTCCCGGAGAATTTTTAAACTGAGGTCTAAAAATATAGAAACACAACTGTTGTACTGAAAAATTCATGTCAAATAGAGCATTTCTTGCATTTTCTTTCGTTTTTTTGCGGGGAGGCAGGTGAGGGTTCGAGACAGGGTTTCTCTGTGTAGCCCTGGCTGTCGTGGAACTAGCTCTGTAGACCAGGCTGGCCTCGAACTCACAGAGATCCACTTGCCTCTGCCTCCTGAATGCTGGGATTAAAGGTGTTCGTCACCACCACCTGGCACATTTTTAAACTTCTAAATACCTACTTTAAAAATAAATTCCATGTTGATAATTATCTCAGTCCTAATTTCGGAGGCAGTTTGGCAGACTTCCTATTCTACAGTGTAACCCAGCTGCGTTTATTGCAAAGTTGGTTTCTATTACTTCTTTGTTTCCTTCTAAGTAATCTAAGGTGTCACTGAGATCATCTCAAGTGACAATTTAAAAACAGTCCCAATTTAATTCTTATTTCTTTCCCTCTCAATGAAAAAAAATTAAACACAAATGTATAAATTATTCTCAAACATTTCCATGTGAAATCTAACTACTTCTCTATATTAGGGAAGAAAAGGAAGATATTATAATTTTGGGTTGAAATCAGTATAAAATCATTGACTCATGTATGATTTAATAGGAACGTCTTGAATTTTGAAATATTTATTAATTTATGAGTTAATGTGCCACACTGCATGTGTAACAGTTACAAGACAACTTGGAGGAGTCTCTCCTATGCTGTGTGGGTCTCAGGGATTGAACTCATAGCATTACCTTTGGCAGCAAGTACCTTTCTACCTGCTGAGCCATCTCACCAGCTCTCAGACGAGAGTCTTTCATCTTTTCATACTGTTTTCTGATGCTAAAGTTAACATCACTTCCACTATTGTTGGGGGATATGAAAATTATTCTAATTACTTAGAATTATTTAGAAAATAATTCAAAATACTTAGAAATTATTAAAAAGTAGAGTACCATACAAATATCGCATGCTGACGGGGGGTGGGGGGTGGGGGGGTGGCGCACACTTTTAATCCCAGCACTCGGGAGGCAGAGCCAGGCGGATCTGTGAGTTCGAGCCCAGCCTGGTCTATAGAGTGAGATCCAGGAAAGGCGCAAAGCTACACAGAGAAACCCTGTCTCGAAAAACAAAAACAAAACAAAAAACAAATATCACATGCTGTGAACAATCTTTCTCTACACTGAGTAAGTATTACTCTCTGGTTAATAAAGAGCTGACTGCTCAATAGCTGGGCAAGTTAGGCAGGACTTGCAGACAAAGAGAGTGCAGGGAAGAAGGAGGGCAGAGAAAAGCAAAATGAACATGCCGTGCTGAAAAAAGGTACCACCACATGGAAGAGCACAGTTAAGAAATATAGGCTAAATTGAAATCTAGTTAGCAATAAGCCTAAGCTATACGCTGAGCATTTATAATTAATAAGTCTCTGTGTGCTTATTTGGGAGCTGGCCAGCAGTCCCAATGAAAAACTCCACCTACAATTGAACATTTTTGTGACATGTCACTTTAAATGCAAATACATTGAGGGAGACTGACTTCTATTAACAGTCACAAAAAAATGAAACTATGAACAATGGTTTTGCCACCATGCCTATGGCAGTGTGAGCCAATGTTCCTAGAAAGAAGGTGTACTTTATAAGGCTGACTAATTAAAACTTCAATGATTGTGGAAAGGTTGGAATGTTGAAGGTCCAGAGCCTAACTACAAATATCTTGTGCTATCTCTAGTCCCCTTAATAGCCATTTATTGCCTAACCTCAGTTTATGAGCTAATGCCCTTGGGTATATTAGGTGAGTCTTTCTGGAATATACCAACAGACTCTCTAGCTTACACTAACACAAAAGCTGAAAATGTCAGCAGACAGCACCTGAGGCTGACAGCAGAGATTTCCCTACTTTGCTATACCCCCCTACCACCAAGGTGTTTGAAAGTGTCTTGATTTATGACTTTCTTTCTTCTGTTACTAAGAGAACTTCATGAAACTACTTCCACACTGGAACATGGATTTGGGTTTGGCAGCAATCTAAATCTGTGTTACTCACACTTGGCTCTAAAATAAACTATCTCTTTTACCTTTTGAGGTAAGACCTGTGTTTTTTATGTCAGCAGTAGTAATGACATAACAAGCATTTAATTTACCAAAGCATGTCTTCTTTTATAATTCTATGTTCCAAACAGGAGGAGAAACTAATTATATGCTACCTGTAAACACATTAAATCTTATAGATCTATCCCGTAAGTTAAAAGAAGTCATTAACACAAAGAAAGGTGCCATGATTACAAGTACCATGCTTATGTGTTTATAGCAAACACACATTTCACTGATGTTCATTTGGAGAATCAATATTGCTTAAGAAAATAACACTGAAATGAAGCCATGGTGTATTATTAAATATAAACACGAGAAATTTCCAATTAGATTTGGAAAAATAGCATTTTAAAAGGAAATGTGTGGTTCTCTATATTTATTTCCCAAATGATAAGTTTCCATTTTAGTGATTAATCAACAAAACTAAAAACAAAGTTTATTTTACTTTTATTATGTGTATGGATGTCTTGCTTGCATGTATGTCTGTGCACTGTGTGGTCTGGTGCCTAGAGAAGCCAGAAAAGAGAGTTGCATCCCCTGGAACTAGAGTTAAAGATGGTTGTGACGCACCATGTAGGTGCTAGAATTTGAACCGGGTCCTCTGGAAGAGCAGTCAGGGCTTTTAACTATGGAGCCATCTCTCCAACCTCACCAGTTTGTGCTACAGCACATGTAGAGGAAGGAGGACAACTCGGAGAGCTGGTTTTCTCCTTCCACTATGTGGGTTCTGGAAACTGAACTCAGGTTACCAGGCTTGATGGCAAACACCTTTACTGACTGAACCATCTTGCTAGTTTTTTGTTTTGTTTTGACTTGGGTTTTTGTTTTTGTTTTGTTTGTTTTCCCAAGATAGCTCTGACTGTCCCATAATTCACTTTGTAGACCAGGCTGGCCTAGAACTTACAGAGATCCACCTGCCTCCAGAGTGCTAGTGCTCGCCTAGCTTGATTTGGCTTTTTAAGACAGGGACATACTATGTTGCCCTGGCTCAGCTAGAATTCTCTACATCAACCAGTCTGGAGGTGAACTCAGAGCTCTTCCTGCCTATTCCTGGGTACTGGGATTAAAGATATACACCATTACATGTGACCCACAACTCAACTTTTCAAACAAATCATAAGATTTTGAAAAACTGAAGAGCCCCTGGTACAATTTCTTCTAAGGAGCAAGATACAGCTTGTTATATAAAGTCATAATATGGTAAATTTAAGGTCACAAAGAGACAGAAAAAGTAAGAGTTGAAGAACTTGCGGCCAGTGAGATGGCTCAGTGAGTAAAAATGCTTGCTACACAGGTCTAAAGACCTGAGATCACTCCTGGGAAAACCATAATGAAAGGGCAGAACTGACTAAAACTGGTCCTCTGACCTACACGGCCACACATATCTATGCATTAAACACACACACACACACACACACACACACACACACACACACACACACACTAATAACAATAAAATGAAGAGGCAGGACTGGCTATTGTAAAAAGAACAGAACTGATTAAAATAACTGTCTAAATATCCCTGCTAATCAACAAATGGATTTGCCTCTCCCAGGCATATTTATATGTTAATAGGGAGAAGTTTCTCACCTGATTCCTTTGAACTTCCTCAAGGTCAAAATGTGTACCTCAAAGAACAAATTCAACTGAGGCACATAATAATGTAAATCTTCACCATTAAGATAGATTTTTGTTCTGGCTTTTATAGGGATGGCGTACAATTACTAGACTTAGCTCTACAAGTTTCCTTTTTCATTTGATAACTAGCTGGAAGTGAATGGCTCCTATAAATAAAACCAATACACATAGCAAAATTAAAATGGAAAATGGATTAGTAAATTGATCCTGAAGAACATGCCCCTGAGTTAGAATTAATGCACTCTGTGAAAGGGGAAAGCTTTCCTCCTGCTAAGCAGAAAAGGGACACTAGCCAAAGCAATCATTTAACTCAACTTTACCATCTAAATGGCGATCTCTGTAAGAGCTCTCTGGAAACAGGCCCCTCAAATATGTTATACATGAGATAGAAGTAGCAAAAAGTTTCTTCACCATTACCAGTGACTCATGCTCATTAGTGATTTGGGATGGGAAAATTGTGCTCTGGAAGAAAAAAATAGATGAAAAAAAATCAGTATTCATGAATATATTCAGCTCACCAACAACTACCGCAGAAGGATGGAAAGACTTTTTAAGACTTCAAATCTAATACATTTATAGGTAATCAAAAGAAAACAGGGCTCTGTATACTGTGTTAAAACAGATCTTCACACAAGCAAGGTAGAACAGAAAGGCAGGCAATTACTCAAGTAATTCAGGACTAAAACAATTTATTTCAATGACCCATTGATCTGAGGCAAAACTGGAAGTCTAATTATATAACCTCATTCCTCTCTTCACACTCGCCTCAGACTTCTCTGGAATCTGAATCTTACTCTTGTTTATTTCCACTGCTCTCTTCAAAGTCACTATGTACATCTGTCTCACCACTGCTTCTTCTCATCCCTCATCAATATGTACCTTCTCTGCAGCGTTTGACACTGGATCCGTATTTCTCCCTCAAGTTGTCTTAACACTATTTTGTTGTTTTGGCCAAACCAGGAATCGAACCTAGGACTTGTTCTGTGTTGAGCAAAAACTTCAGTTACTGAGCTAAACTCCTACCTCCTAACACCATTTCAGCGTTCATCCATCCCTACACACCTGACCCCACCCCAATGCATGAGTCTTGTTTGTCTGAACAGGGTTTCTCTGTGTAGTCCTGGCCGTCCTGGAACTCACTCTGTAGACCGGGCTGACCTCCAACTCACAGAAATCCTCCTGTCTCTACCTCCCAAGTGCTGGGATTGAAGGGTGCACCACCACACCCGGTCCATTTCTCTTTATTTTTTAACCAGTTGTCCTCCCCTGGAGTCTGCTTTCAATCCTTTTCTCTATTCACAGTTCTCTTGGATAATCTTGTTTATCCTCACAGCTTCAGTTTACAGCCTATAGAGAAGACTTCAATTTCCAACTTATGTTCTCTGCCTACACTTCTAATAGCTGGGCAGCTGTTCCTATACTACTTTGCACACCCTGAAATTCAGTTATCTCTGCCACCCTACTTAAAGAATGGTCCCCAGTTTCATTCCTAGACAAGTAAATTATCATCTATTCCAGTTACCACACTAGCAACTTCATTCACCTGTGGCTTTTCTCCCTCTATCATGTGCCATATCTAAACATCAGACTGTCTCTTTTTATAAATAATTTTAAAAAGCATGAAAAGAAGCAAGAAAAGTTCTCTGTGTGCTATGTGTATGCTCCTGTGTGTGTAGGTACACAAATGTGTGGGTATACAACCATGTATGTACACATGTAAGTGGACACCAAAGGCCACCCTTAAGCTATTATGAACAGGTGCTATCACTTTGTTTTTTGAGACAGGGTCTCTCAACTGCCCTGGATTCACTAATTAGGTTACTGCCTGGCCAGCAAGCACCAGCGATCACCTGTCTCCTCCACCTCACCAGTGCTGGGACTACAAGTGCGCACAATGCCCCGGATCAAACTCAGGTCTTCGTGCTTGCAGAATGTACAGTTCACGGCTCTGGTGACTTGAGAGTGGCTTGAGGGTAGACTGGTAAGAGGGGGGCGCTGTGATGAAGAGGTTAAGGACACAGACTCGGCATCCCACCAGCCAGGTTCAAATCATTATTCTTTACTACCATGACTTAGGATTTGGGCAGAGGTCAGCAACCTTTTCTAGTAGATGCCCAGATAGGGAGTATTTTAGGTTTTACAGTTCATTCTGCCACTGCAACATGAAAGAAGACACAGACATCATAAACAGGCAAATGTGTTACAATAAAACTCCTTTGCTAATAAATTGTTACAGGTACCTGATTCTGCATTACTCCATCTCTCTAGTACCTCAGTGCCTTCATCTGTAAATAGGGGTAACAGTAAGACCTACTTGATTGAGGACTAAATAGGCGGAAGTCTATAAAATGTTTCTATGGTCCCTATCACTATTGTTTTTTTTGGTTTGTGCCTGTGTGCATGTGTGTTGTTTCACTTGTTATGTAAACAATATTACTCTGTTAATTTGTAAAACATCAATTACAAAGCAAATTCCAGGACAGCCAGGGCTACACAGAGAAATCCTGTCTGGAAAAAAATAGTAAAAGAAGAAAACCAAAAGAGTACATACGTACTCTAATGGAATTTACAGCCCAAGTGGAGAGAGAGAAAAGACTTGGTAAAAGTCTTGTTCCCAAAGAACAGTTTTTGACTAACCGAACACAGACTGGGTATCAGATTACTGGAGCAACACTAGAGGCTGTGCATGTAAGACAGAGCAGTGGTTACCTGAGGAGGAGGGCTGTGGGAAAGGGAAACTCGGCAGAGCCCTACAAACAAGTGGCGAAGAAGAGAAACTGTTCCTAGTACAGGCAAGAGGGCAGGAGCGCTGGGACACAGCAGGGGCATGACTGTCAGCTCAGTATAAGCGCTGCTGAGAGGTTAAGAAGGGCAGCACTGAGAGAGGCTCAAACCGAAGTCCATGTGCAGCACATCTAGGGCACCATGTTAAAGGAGCTGTATTTTTTTTTTTTTTTTTTTTTTTTTTTTTGGTTTTTCGAGACAGGGTTTCTCTGTAGCTTTGCGCCTTTCCTGGGACTCACTTGGTAGCCCAGGCTGGCCTCGAACTCACAGAGATCTGCCTGCCTCTGCCTCCCGAGTGCTGGGATTAAAGGCGTACGCCACCACCGCCCGGCTGTATTTAGTCTTTAAAGCAAGAGGAAAGCCAGCAAAGTTTGATAATAATTTTCCTCTTTAATTAAATATTTGTGGGGTTTTTTATTCTGTCTCCGGGACTACCAGAAATATTTTAGAGGAGTGCTGAGCCCTGCCAAGATTATGAACAACCAAGTACTACTCCTAAAAAGCTCACAAAGTTCTTTTTTTAAGACCAAGTCATCCTTAGAAGTTTTTGTTGAAAGCAAATCTCCAAATGATAAACTGTATTTGGTTAAGTCAGGAAAATTCCAAAATGTAGTGACAGAATAGGCTTTCCCTCCTTACTGGAATGAGACTACACTGATGTAGTCAGAACCTTAGAAATAAACAGGCTAGAATTTCTCTTTCCAGGCCAGCAAGATGGTTCCTATGTAAGGACACCAAGCCTTATGGCCTTAGCTCCATCCCTAGGACCCACCAAGTGAAAAGAAATCCACCACCAATGCAAGCCGGCAACTGACCTATGCAAACACACACGGCACACTGCTCACCCTCCACACTCAATTTCTTAGTTAGAGTTTCTACTTCTGTGATGAAACACCATGACCAAATCCAACATGGGGAGAAAAGGGTTTATTTGAATTATGCTTCCACATCACTGCTCATCACTGAAGGAAGTCAGAACAGGAACTCCAGCAGGGCAGGAACCTGGAAGCAGGAGTTGATGCAGAGGTCGTAGAGGGGTGATGCTTACTGGCTCAGCCTGCTTTCTTAAAGAACCTCCCCCATCAAACACTCATTAAGAAAATGCCTACTAACTAAGGCCTGCCTACAACCCAATTTTATAGATACTGCTGCTTTCCTTCTCCTCCTTTCTTCCCGGCATCCTCCTCCTCCTCCTCTGTTTTGTTTTTTGAGGCAGAATTTTGCTGTGTAGCCCTGGCTGTCCTGGAACTCACTCTGTAGACCAGGCTGGTCTTGAACTCAGAGATCCACCTAGCTCTGTCTCCAGAGTGCTAGGATTAAAGGTGTGAGCCACCCCCGTCACCCCCGCCACCCCCCAGCTAGAGGCATTTTCTTAATTGAGGCTCCCTACTCTCTGATGACTCTAACTTGTGACAAGTTGACATAATAGCCAGCACACCAGGCACACATATAAATAAGCATGTGCACAGATACATAATAAATAAATCAAATTAATAAATAAATTAATATAATAAAACCTTTTTTCCAAGTTTCTCTTTTCTCATTGTGGTGGTTTGAATGAGAATGCCCCCATAGGCTCATATGTTTGAAATCTTTGTCCCCAGTTGAAGGAATTGCATCACTGAGGGTGGTCTGTGAGGTTTCAAAAGCCTATGGCCATTCCCAGTTAAGAGTACATCTTTCTCTCTCTCTCTCTCTCTCTCTCTCTCTCTCTCTCTCTCTCTCTCTCTCTCTCTCATGGATCAGAATGTACATTCTCAGCTACTGCTCCAGTGCCATGCCTGCCTACTCGTTGACATGTTCCAAGCCATGATGGTCAGACTCACACTCTGAAACTCTAAGCCCCCGCTACAACACTCTTCCTTCTGTAAGCTGCCTTGGTCATGGTGTCTTATCATGGCAACAGAAAAGTAACAAAGACATTCATTAAAGTCAATTTAATCTAATTTGGGGGAGCTTTGCACAGTATTTTTAATTGGAAAGACTTTAGAACTCATTTAAGTCAATGTACTCAAGACACAGGCACTAAAGGGAAATCTAGAAAGATAAGTGATTTGCCAGATCATAAAGCTAACAAGTTACAAGTGTCCTTTCACTATATTATACAGTTCAACTGCTGGACTTCTAATAATTCTAATAAAGTTACTTAGAGGTAGTTACGACCCACAAACATCTTCAGATGAAAAAGAACTTCCAAAAAGTACACACATACGGTGCACACAGAGACAAACAGACAACACACACACACACACACACACACTGTCCTAGAACATCTTCTGGACATTCTAGATATGATTTTGCCATGTGTAAGAATGTATCTTCTTTAGTAGTCTATATAATGACAATGAGTTATCACTTTATATTTTTGTCAAATAACATTATATTCAGTTATTTTAAAGGTATTTAAATTTTTTTTTGAGGCCAGGAATGGTTATTCACACCTGCAATCCAGCAGAAGTACTGTAAGCTCATGGCCAACCTGAACTACATAGTAAGCTTGGACTGTGTACTTCTAAAAAGTAAAAAGAAAATTTGGGTTTTGAACCTGTAGATCCTGAGAGGTTAGGGTTTCCTTGAGTTACTGGGTAATAGCTGACATGGAATGCATGTAATAACTCACTAAAAACATTCCAGAATGGCAAGGCAATATATGAATAACTCATTTGTAAAGCTAAATAACTTGGAAGTATAAAGACATTAAATACAGGTACTAAAAGGCTATTCGTAGTAACAAAGATCCATGACTGGAAAAGCCTCCACAGTTTTGTTACTCCAGGGTTTTTCTCCTTAGCTCAGCTAGTCTAATAGCTTAAACGTTACCGGTGATATTTTTCTAAATATCTAATATATGGACATACCATAGCTTGAAATAGAAGGCATTTTCACGTTCTGGTAGTAAAGCATGCTGCTGCTGACAATTTAACTGTTAAGTTCTATGACCTTGAGCTGCTTACTTTACTTTTCCAAGCTTTAGTTTTTTCTTTTCTCGTCTCTTCTCTTTTCCTTCTTTCTTTCTTCCCTTTTCTTTCTTTCCTTTTTTTTTAGACAGGGTTTCTCTGTGTAGCCCTGGCTGTCCTGGAACTCACTCTGTAGATCAGGCTGGCCTCAAACTCAGAGATCCTCCTGCCTCTGCCTCCTGAGCGCTGGGATAAATAAAAGGTGTGCACCACCACCGCCCTGCTCAGTTTCTTCCGTACTGAGAGGTTTAATTGAAATAATAACATAATGACCTTGGCACAATGCCTGACACATAGTTAAGTGCTGAATAAATATTGACTTCTGTGGTTATTATCAGTTTGTATTATTAGATAACAAAACTGCACTGTCACTTGAAATTTGCTGGGAAAAGCAGTTCAAGGAACCCAAACAAAGGTAAGGTTGAAGCAAAAGTCAATTTGTTCATTTACGGTGAGAAAAATGCCTGCCATGCTGACTGCAGTTCACACATCCGGGTCAACGTTTCCCCCAGGAGGGAGCACACACTTAGATGAGATTAGGTGTTGGCTTGGGGAGTACGCTGAAACAAAGCCAGAAAGATGACTGCTTGCTTTATGCCTGATTTCTCCTTCAACGTCAAACTTTTCTCTCTCTCTGCTATAATTTAATACTCCTAAAACAAGTACTGTACTCACTCTTCCAATCAAACTAACCTTCTGACCTGGCACTGGCTGAATAAAAAGCATCAATTCTCTAGCCTGGCTTTTAAGATCCAAATTAATCTGTTCCCCAATTTCCTATTCCATTTTGTTTTCTTCTGCTGGCCAACATGAGAGTTTTACTACAGAAAAAGCAGCTCTCCCTAAAAATGACATGCTTATTTCTTATTCTGAGCCAAGGCATAGGCTAGGTTTCCTCATGAAATTCTCTCTCCTCTATGAGCTTTTTCATCATTTCAGAGTATACAAAAATCCCTAAATTGCTAGTTTGAATTATTGTATTCTTTTGTGGTTTTCGAGGTGGAGACAGCATCTCAAACTAGCTTAAGGTGACCTGGAACTCATTATGTAGCAAAGCTGGTCTCAAGCTTGTAACAATTCTCCTGGCCTCAGTCTTTCACTCTTTTTCACATATATGTAAATATTTATACATATATGTGTATTAACTTAATTACCATAAATCTTATTTTTCTTAGATTACAAACTTTTAAGAATATAATTTGTATTTTCTCATAAAACACATTGTTTTATATATAATATAATATATATATAATATATATTATATTATATAATATATTGAACCTAAATAAATAAATGATGAATTAATGACTATTCTGGGATATGCTGAACTAGCCTGGGTAAATCCAGCAATGTTTCCTGGCCTGACATACTGTAGCCTGTTGTGTCTGAATCGTAAATGCCCCCCAAAGTTGAAGACATGGTCACCAACCTGTTGCACTATTGAGAGATGGTAGAACTTTTAGGCAGTAGAATCTAATGGGATGACATTAGATTGTCAAGTGTGTCTCCTCCCACCCCCACTCCTGGTCCTGGCCACCACAGTGTGCCACTTTGCTCTACTGTATTTTTGCCCAGCGGATCCCCATGATGTTCTGCCTTGATACTGAGTCAAAAACAATAGAATCAACTTCTGAAACTGTGAGCCAAAATAAATGCTTCTTCCTCTTAAGTTTATTATCTCATATGTTGTCACCACACAGGAAGTGACTAACACATTCTCCCCCAGATTCTTAGCATCAAAGCTTCTCTCAGTGCTCTCTTCAGTTCTGAAAATTACATCACAAGTTTCCTAATTGCTTCAGGAAGTAGATGTCTAACAAAGGACCATTCTCTTTAAATAGCTCTTTGTTTCTGATTTCTTTTACTCTAGTAAACATGAAACAAGCACCCAGTAAGTAACTCTGTAATTGGTCTTAATTTTCCGAATATTCCCAGTCCATCAGGCATTAAAACATAGACATACTTTCTCAGAGTATTATGTGCCAATTAACTGATAAAACTGCTGCTAAGGAAATTTCAAATTAAGTAACTCACTAAATGGTCATTGATTTTCTTTGAATTCTTAACAAATACCTTAGATGCCTTTAGTGTTCTGGTGTCTCGGGAGAGCTGAGCAGTGGTCATCATGAGACTGAGTCAGGGTTCTTTCAACAGTTCTAACCTGTTAAAAAATTCATTAGAGATTTGGCCTGACATAATACTTCCTATCTTGTCTTTGCAAAGATGGAACTGGATTCTAAAGTCAAAACTTAAAGTCAAGTAAGGTTAAGTATAGACTATTTCCCAGACTATCCTGTTTCATGAGAAATTTACCAAGCTCAATTTTGAAAACACAAAGGGAGAATGAAGCTAAAATAGTTCCACCTGGCCCTATCAAAAATTATAAAAATGAATCTGAATTATAAAAATTCTTATTTTGAATTTTCCAAATGAGAACTATATAAATTAACGGTAATTTTGGCAAGTAATCTTAACAACCATGTAAGTTTTCACTACAAGCTTCTTCTAAATCTGGTATGAAGTCTTTGTATTAATTTTTCAACCACCCCCAAAAAATTGTAAGATCTACTCATTCATAAACACATTCTCAGAAGAAAATAAGTTATAAGTCCCCTAAAGACTCAACAATATATCTCATTCCCTTAACTGTCCTTGGGTATAGCTGGGCTCAAAAACACTTCTTAGACTAACTTCTGATTTGTTTACAAACTCAAAACCCATTCAGAAAAGGAAAAGAGTAAGTGTTAGCAAAGAGGCGGAGAATGAAACCCTTATGCCCCGCTAGCTCAGGTGTGAAGCAGCCCAGTCACTGTGGAAAACAGTATCAAGTTCCTCAAATTCTTAAACAAATTACCTAGTATTCAGCATTACCACTTCTAAGTATATAGCCTAAAGAAATAACCAAGGACGGGAAGAAGCAGGGAGGGCCTCAAATACTTGTACATCAATTCTCATAGCGGCATTCTTCATCACAGTCAAAAGGTGGAAACAATCCAAATGTCTGTCAACAGACAAACGGACAAACAGCCAGGTCCAGCTACACTGGGAGCTAAAGCAAGGCAATCATCTGAGCCCAGGAGTTTGAGGTCAGCCTGGACAATGTAGCAAGTTCTCATCGTTTTTTTTTTTTTTTTTTTTTTTTTTTTGGTTTTTCGAGACAGGGTTTCTCTGTGTAGCTTTGCGCCTTTTCCTGGAACTCACTTGGTAGGCCAGGCTGGCCTCGAACTCACAGAGATCCGCCTGCCTCTGCCTCCCAAGTGCTGGGATTAAAGGCGTGCGCCACCACCGCCCGGCCAAGTTCTCATCTTAAAAGTAGGGGGGTAGATGAATGGATAAACAAAAATATGATATACATACATAAGGGCTACTCAATCTTTAGAAGAGGATGAAATTTTGGTAGCACGACACAATGTAAATGAACCTCTGCAAGCACAATACTATGTTTAAAAAAAAAAGCAAAGCAAAGTTAGAGAAGGACAAATATATGCTCTCACATATGAATATCTACAATAAATTAGGCAAACATATGCAGACAAAAAGTAGAACAGAGGTTATCAGGACTGGGGTGGGGATAGGAGGAACAGAGTTCAATAGTTTCTATTCACTATGATGAAATGTTTTGGAAATGGTAAATGGCTGGCATCTGTCACATAACAGTGAGCATTACTAGATTATACATTGAGAATGGCTGACATGATTAGTTTAACATTATGCATAATAAATCACAATTAAAAAGTTGACAGAGTTGAGGGGAAACCCAAAATTATACTCAAAGACTAAATTACCTTTTTAAAAAGTTTTAAAAGTTATGTATTAAAAGTATACTTTTCAGGCCGGGCGGTGGTGGCACACACCTTTAATCCCAGCACTCGGGAGGCAGAGCCAGGTGGATCTCTGTGAGTTCGAGGCCAGCCTGGCCTACCAAGTGAGTTCCAGGAAAAGGCGCAAAGCTACACAGAGAAACCCTGTCTCAAAAAAACCAAAAAAAAAAAGTATACTTTTCACCTTTTTTGCTTCAGTGGAATTTTTTTAAAGTAAATCTTCCATTTTCTTTCTGAAGGCCTTAATATTATTTCAATCGGGGTCTTATTTGCAATAACCATTTAAAGAAATTCTACTCTGGCTCACCCAGGGAAATCTGTTACCTATTATATTAGCAACTAAGGCAAGATTCTGGAAGATTTTTGCAAGAGGTTAGAAATATTTAAGACAGTGCCACAAGGTGGTGATAGAGACTATAAGCAGATACTATTGAATTTCTCTTAAATTATTTCTTCAAAACAGCACTAGGGGACACTATTACAATATTTTTATATAGACTGAAATTGACCTAATGGTTCCTGAGTAGTTCTTAAACGCTGTCTTCTTTTGTTGTCTTCAGAATGTAACTGTCAATCTGACCCAACACATCTGTTGCCTCCCTTACATTTTAAGAAATAAGGAAGGCAGGCTTGAGAGATGCCTCAGTATTTTTAAGGGTACTGGCTGCTCTTTCAGAGGGCCAGGGTTCAATTCCTGCACCCACATAATGGCTCCCAACTGTCTATAATATCATGTATGCATACATGGAAATAGAGCACTCATACACATAAATAAATACATCTTTTAAAAAAAGAAAGAAGGAAGGAAAAGAAAGGTAGGTATAGGGGCTTAAGTTCCAGTTCTAACTCAGTAGAATATAACCTCCTACAAGGGAAGCAAGAAATATGAGTAATATTTTTTTAAATCACTTTCTATATTGGTAGGATTTTAGACAATTTATTTATGATTATAATATATTTCTCATGGCATGTTTAGAGAATCAAGACTAAAAACAGCCATCAGTTTATTAGATCACCATGCACTATTATGCACCTGTATTTTTAGAATATATGAATGGTCCAGATTAAATTAATATCCCTGAAAACCAATAATCCAGGGCTATTGCATCTGAGAAAGGAAAAAATTTTTATAAAACAAGTAAAATTAAATTTTATACAACACAAATGGATATATAAGAAAAAGTAACCAACAGTACAATCTAGCAGAAATAGACTTTGGGCCCAGTGGTGGTGGCACACGCCCTTAATCCCAGCACTTGGAAGGCAGAGGCAGGAGGATCTCATAGTGAGTTCGAGGCCACCCTGGTCTACAGAGTGAGATCCAGGACAGGCTCCAAAGCTACACAGAGAAACCCTGTCTCAAAAACAAAAAAAAAGAAAGAAAGAAAGAAAGAGAGAGAGAGAGAGAGAGAGAGAGAGAGAGAGAGAGAGAGAGAGAAAGAAAGAAAGAAAGAAAGAAAGAAAGAAAGAAAGAAAGAAAGAAAGAAAGAAAGAAAGAAAGAAAGAAGGAAAGAAATAGTCTTTGGAATTAAGAAATCTGTGTTCAAATTTGGATTCTACTACCTAACAGTTGTATAACTCTGGTTAAATTAATTCCTCCGCAGTCTGATTTCTTTTTTGTAAACATAAACATAGATCCAACTTTTCAGGTCTTGTTCAGTGTACATCTGGAATAGTAACATAGGACAGGAGTGAAACATATGGACTTTCTAAAACAAAACTGCCTAAGATCCCATCTCAGTGTGCAATTCTCTATGCAACCTTGGACAAGATATATGTCTCAATTTCTCCATCTGCACAACAAAAAATGTAACAGTGACTACCCCACAGTTATTTCAAGTTAAATTTATTAAATTAATACGTTACTTGGAACACTTTTTGACATATACTTCACTAAACGTAACAAAGCATGTTTGCTTTAAAAACAAAACACCTACTAGTCTAATGCAGTAGTCTCCCCTCAAGTGCTTCTCCAGACTCACAGTCCCCTCCCACTGTCCTCCAGTCTTTTCTCCTATTTTCTTCCTGCCATTTTGGTATTCCTCAAGCTTCTGTCCTAGTGTCTTCTATTACAAACAAATATACTCGCATTATCTCAATTACTACTATTCTAATAATTTTATATGTATATTCCCAGCCCAGGTCACTCTGGATTATTGACCTATAATTCTGTCCATTTGACAATTCCCATTTTGATGTTCTTAGCACATCCAAATGTCAATTCTTTCCCCTCCAACTTATTTTTTAGCGAATGACATCATCAAATACTTAAATCACTCAATCTGAAAATGTATGACTCAACTCTGCCTTCTTTCTTATTTCTTTGTTCAGTCAACTTAGTAATTCTCAAATTTGTCAACTATTCACTTTCTCCACATTGTTGTCAATTTCTATTTTTTTGGGGGGGGTCTTCTTTTGTTGTTAGTGTTGATGCTACTACTCTTGTTGGTTTTTTAAAATAATTTATTTAATTTTACTTAATGTGCATTGGTGTGAGGGTGTTAGATCCCCTGAAACTGGAGTTACAGACAGTTGTAAGATGCCATACAGTTGCTGAGAATTGAACTCGGGTTCTCTGGAAGAGCAGTCAGTGCTCTTAATCACAGAACCATCTCTCCAGGCCCCACTGTTGTTTTGATAGGCTCTCACTACATGGCTCCAACTTCCTGGAACTTGCTATGTAGCCCAAACAGCCTTGAACTTGAGGTGATTCTGCTGCCTCCTCTTCTCAAGTGCTGGGATTACAAGTGTGTACCACTACACTGGGCCTGTCATCTCTTCTTTAGATCAGATCAGCCTCATCTTCTGCCTGAATTACTCCAACCAGTCATCTACCTGCTGCTGTACTCAGCCATCTCTGTTCTGTGTTTCATACTTCATCCAGACTTTTCTAATTACAACCTTGATTATATATTATTTCCAAACAAGTATTTACATAGCTCTCCCACTACCCTCAGAAAAATTCTTTTCCATGGTTAAGATCTGCCTGGTTCGTGCCTCCCTAACATCTTCAGTCATTTCCCTTGTATTTTTATGCACCAGCCATTTGTATATAGTTTACCTCTTCTCTCCCTGGTTTTCAGGCTTTGGGAATACTCTCCTGGTCAGAAACATCCTCTTCTACTTAAAGTCTTATTTATCTACTGAAGATAGTTTAGTTTCTCAAGAAACAATGCCCTGATTTCCACTACCACCTCTGCCAAGTGCTTGGCATTTTTAAGGGTTTTTTTGTTTGTTTGTTTGTTGGTTGGTTTGGTTTGGTTTTTTTCAAGGCAGGGTTTCTCTGTGTGTAGCCCTGGCAATCCTGAAACTCACTTTGTAGACCAGGTTGGCCTTGAACTCACAGAGATCCACCTGCCTTTGCCTCCCAAGTGCTAGGATTAAAAACATGCGTCACCACAGCCCAGCTTTAAAGGTTTTTAAAAGTGCAATTCAAAGGGTTTTAGTGTATTTACCAAGTCATGTAACCATCAACACTATCTAATTAATTACCTCTAAAAGAACCCCCATGTCTGTTAGCAATCACTCCCATTCTTGGCTTCTATCAACCACTGGAAACCACTAATACACTTATTCTGCTTTGGAAGCAGGGTCTTATCAAGTAACCTAGGCAGGTCTCAAATTCATGATCCTCCTGCCTCAGCCTCCTAAGTGCTGGGATTTCAATCATGTGCCAATATACTTAGATTTTAACCTACTTTTCATCTCTATTGATTTGCATATTCTGGACGAAAGTTAAATCACATAATCTGTGACTTTTGTGTCTTATTTAGATGAATTTTTAATCCTTAGAATCACTACAGTTCTGGAACAAAATTGATGCTCAATATCTATTGACTCGATGAAGAAACACTCTGGGAACAAAAAGAGTTTAGGTCTACATGGCTAGAGAGATGGCTCAGCAGTTAAGAGTGCTTATTGCACAGTCATGAGTTTAAATACTGTAGCCTCAAGCTCACACAACTGCATGTTCTAACTCCAGATCAAGGAGCCCTTATGCCCTCTTCCAGTTTCCACAGGCATCCAAACAAATGTGTGCATAAACTCAGACACATGCACATATACACAAAATAAATATTTTAGAAAAAGAATTAATGTTCCAGAAAAAAATCATAAAATTTAAAGTTAGAGAACATCTATTTCAAATACCTATCTTTGTAGATTAGGAAACCAAGATCCTAAGAAGTCATTGGTTTAATCAGAGCCTAAAACACAAGAAGTTGGACACACAATTAAGGAGTACCACAACAGTGACTCCCCAAATGAAATTCTCCTTTGGTTTCACTTTATGTACATGAAATACTATCAGTGCCTCCCTAGTTGCTGACTTACTGCCTCATTTCTAAACATTGTAGCCTCTTTCTGGGGTTAGAAGGAGCTGATTTCAAGAAGGCAAAAAGACCCAAATGATTTTTCAAAAGAGACAAAATCCTTTTAACTTCTAATTATTCTGTTATTGCTGTTTCTCTCTCTTTGAACAGCTGTTTTATGGAGGTCTCCTATTCAAGTACAACCCGATTAATTCTTGAGCACACAAGCCCAGAGACCATCCTCTCTCAGAGAACACCCCTGATGCGCTTCGATTCATTATCTGTGATAGTTTGGGTTAGAATGGCCACCATAGGCTCATTTATTTAAAAGCTTGGTTCCTAGTTGATGGAACTCTTTGGGAAGGATCAGGAGGTGGGACCTTATTGGAGGAGGTTTGTCATTGGAGGTTGGGCTTTCTGAGGTTTCACATATCCACACCTTTCCCAGAACTTGCTCTCTTGCTGTCTCATGTGATCTGTTTCACTCTTTTGAACTCATGCTCTAGTCTTCCCTTTCCCTCTCCCCCTCCCTCCTCCTTCTCCCTCTTCCCTTCCCTCTCCTCCCCCTCCTCTTCCTTCTCCCTCTCCCGTCTTCCTCCCCTCCCTCTGCTCCCTCTCCCCCCTCCTCCTCCCCTCCCTCTGCTCCCTCTCCCCCCCTCTTTCTCTCCCCCCTCTACCTTCTGGGTTTGTAGATCAAGATGCACGTCCTGACTACTGCTTTAGTGTCATGCTCGCCTGCCTGCTGCAAGAAGGCTAGTTTCTTCAAAAATTGGTGCTGGAACAAGAGAACAACCACAGGAGGAAATGACAGGATGGAGGAACAGGACAAGGGTTCAACCTAAATCTCATGCCATATATGAACATAAATTAAATATGGATTAAAACATAAAACAGAGACTGGGGAGATGGCTCATGGCATAGTACTGTGCACCTGTAATCTCAGCTGTGGGAGGCAGAGATAAAAATGTATTTGGGGCTTGATAGCCAGCCATTTTAGCCAACTAGGGGAGCTCCAGATTCAATGAGAAAGCCTGTCTCAAAAGAATAAGGTAGAAGGGCTGAAGAGATGGCTCAGAGGTTAAGAGCACTGACTGTTCTTACAGAAGACCCAGGTTCAATTCCTAGAACCCACATGGCAGCTCACAATCATCTGTAACTCCAGACTCAGGGAATCTGATGCCCCCTTCTGGCCTCTGTAGGCACCAGGCACCCACATACATACATGAAGGCAAACACCCATACAAGTTAAATAATAATAATACAAATAAAAACATTAAAAAATAAAAACAGCAAACATTGATATCTGACCTTCAAATGTACATCACATGCATTTCAAGGTGTGTGAAAACACACATGTGCAGAGAGATGAAAGAAAGCAAAATGTAAAAATATAAAACAGGGCTGGAGAGATGGCTCAGCGGTTAAGAGCACTGACTGCTCTTCCAGAGGTCCTGAGTTCAATTCCCAGCAACCACATGGTGGCTCACAACCATCTGTAATGAGATCTGGTGCCCTCTTCTGGCCCGCAGGCATACATGCAGACAGAACACTGTATACGTAATAAATAAATAAATCTTTAAAAAAAAATATAAAACAATGAAAGAAACTGAAGATCAGAAAGAGACTCTGGTTTGCCAAAGTTCTCCCTGCTCAACCCTTTGCAGAGCTTGCTTCAATAAATTACTAGCCACCATTTTAACACATTCCATTTATCCCTGATAATTCTGCTACTTCATGCTTACTCAGACTAAGTGGTTCCCACTATATAAACTGGGCATTTGTTCATGCTCTTTGCTTTTTAAAATATCTTTTTTCATGCTGTTTCCATTATCCATTCATTCAACATTCACTGTGCAATTGCAATGTTCCAGGCAAAACACAGGATTACAAGAAGTAAAACATGGTCCTTGCCGCAAGAGATTTATGGTCTGATGAAGGGGAAATTAGCTTATCATCCTAATGAAATCTAACACCCTTAGAGGGGCAAGAACCACACTTACACTTTGCTTTCACTAGGTGAGCTGACGATGTACTGCACAGTCCATTTAATGCTCACATCATGTATGTGTAAATTTAACTCTAGATTCCAGTATGAGAGAAAACACGGTATTTATCTTTCTGAGTCTAGTTTATTTCACTTAGTCTCCAGTTCCAATTAAAACAAAGAAGAGCTATTAAAAATGGTGGAAATTCAAGGTTTACCAGTCCATTTCTCCCTACCACACATCACCTCTTGTTTTTAATGTGTGAAATCTTTCATCATCCAGGGTAGGAAACCGTGTTACCTGAGGCTTCCAGTCCTCCTCCTCTCGGGGCCCACGACTATACTTCTCCTCAGAGGACTTTCAACTTCCACGAAATACTTTCAAATCAAAGCTCTCAAGTAAAAAGAACAACAGAGAAGTTGGAACACGAAAACCACAGAACCCCACCCGAACGCCTTCCTCCAAGGACCCCGGGTGCGGGCAGTGGAGGCTTCCGCCTCGGTCTTCACCTCGGCCTCCTTCTCCTCAGTCTACTTCTCCTCAGTCTACTTCTCCTCAGCCTCCTTCACCTCGGCCTCCTTCACCTCTGGCCTCCTTCACCCTCGGCCTCCTTCACCTCTGGCCTCCTTCACCCCTGGCCTCCTTCACCTCGGCCTCCTTCACCCTCGGCCTCGTTCTCCTCGGCCTCGTTCTCCTCGGCCTCGTTCTCCTCGGCCTCCTTCACCCTGGCCTCCTCCTCGGCCTCCTTCACCCTGGCCTCCTCCTCGGCCTTCACCTCGGCCAGTCGACGCCAACGGCTTCCACTAGGAAAAGCCCGCCCCTCGGGCTTATGAATAGTCAATGAGGCCACAGGCGCCTCTTCAGGAAGAGCTCTCCCAGGCTTTCCCCGGCTGCTTGCCTAGCTCCGCCTCATGAATATGCAAAATAGGCCTGGAGACCGCCCACCCCGCCTCGGCTGTGGGCGGGGCCGCATGCTAGGGCCCCCGAAGAAGAACACGTGGGGAGCTCCGGGAGGCCTCGAGGGACCCACGGGGAGGGCTGAGTGAGGGGGCGGGGCCTCTGCTCGGGGACGCCCACCGAGGTGAGTCAGGGTGGGGCTGATGCCCGCCAGGACCCCTGACCAGCGTTCCCTGAGGTCGGAGAGCGGAGCTGGTGCCCCTGGCTAGAGCTTGGGAAGGCCTGGACTCGACAGAGAGCGGAGCTTTGCAGGCCTGGAAGGCGTCTTTTCCGTCTTCCCTGGCACTCCACTGTGGTCTTCTTCACATTAGTGTTTAATTATGCGACTAAAACATGGCTGTATGAACCTTACTTCGCGCTTATCTCCACCCGAGGCTCCCCAGATCCTTTCCTGTATGTGTACTATGAAGATAGCTTTCCAGAGCTATCTGAAGTTCCTTAAACCTCTGCGGTGGGATTTCCCAAGGCCATAAGTGAGTGAAATTACTTGACATTTCTTATTTTATCCCCACAGGAAAGGAAAAAATTAGGTTATTGAGAACACGAGTTTAAAACGTAATGAGTAAACCACCATCTGGGTTAAAATAGTCAGGATTTTTCTCGCCTCAGCAGCAGTTAGTACCCCTCTCTCCAATCTTGACAATCAAAATGGTTTCTAGATTGCCAGCGGCCCCCTCGGGAGCAAAATCACTTTCAATTCAGGTTCTTGCTTGGATCTTGTACTTTCCAGAAATAACTTTTTGTTTTCTTTTTAAGTTCCAACCACAAAACCCTTTCCAGTCCCAAAATTAATTCGCTTCCTGGCTGGAACATTAGACTCCTCTCCATGCTGTCTGTCTGTCTTAATTTGTCCTCTGTTTGCTGGTAATACAGACATCTTTACCAAAAGCAACTTGGAGGGAAAGAAAAAGGTGTGTTCACCATACAGCTTACACTCCATCTTGAAGTGAAATCAGGAACTCAAGCAGAGCAGGAACCTAGAGGCAGGATAAGCAGAGCGCGCAGAGGAATGCTGCTTACTGGCTTGCTGCCTCGGGCCTGCTCAGCTTGCTTTCTTACACAACCCAAGACAGCCTACCCAGGGGTGGCACCACCTCCAGTGGCCTGAGCCCTCCCACATCAGTCAAGAAAATGCCCCACAGGACTTGTCCACAGGCCAGTCTCTCAACTGAAAAGGCTGAGCTCAGCCAACCACCACCATGTTCAGAGACCCTTCCTTCTTGCCTTTCCACTCTCGTGTTCACAGTTACTTTTTTCTCACTCTTATTATTCTGTTTCCTTCACAGAACTTCATATGGGTTCATTTCTTTATTAACCTGTTCTTTCTATCTAGAATGTACATGAGATAGCAAGTGTCATCAGAGGATCTCCCAGTATTCAGTATGGGCCCCTGGCAAATGGTAGGCACTTGACAGATATGGGTGGGCCCGGTGCGGTGGTTGGTGACTGTAATTCTTAGCCATTTGGAAGGTTGAGACAAGAGGACTACTCTGAGTAGCTTAGTAAGTAAGGCCCTGCCAATAAATAAATAAATAAATAGTGAAAAGAGGCAGTGTAGGTATGTAGCTCAGTAGAACACGTGCCTCTTGAGCATGCAGCCCTCAGCTAAATCCTCGTATCTCAAAATAAAAGTCAACATTAGTGAGATGAAACAATAACTTCTCTTCCTAATTGTGTCTTCAACCTTTCTCCTCGTTCCCATTGCTGGCTCCTTGTGATTTCGTTTAGAACATGAATGGATGAATAAGCACGCGTCCCTAGAGTGGATGGGTGAAGCCTGCCTTGTTCCCGCTGACTTATCAACTCCTGAGATGTTCATTTTACCTCTTGCTTCATGTTCATTGAATTGTATACAAGTAGATAATTGAATGAACTGATCACCGACTTAAGGAAAAATGTTAAGATAATTAAAATTGGCGGAGCTCGAGGAAGCCTTAGAGATCATCTCTGTCTCCTCCTTGGCTTCACAGATAAGGGCTTAAGTATTTGCTCACGGCCCCTGGGCTTGTTAGCAGAGCAAATCGAAAGCGCGACCCTCGTCTCTCGTCTCTCATTTCAAGGCTTTTTCTTGTCCCCCAGTCGAGCTAGTTTCTCATCACTCTTCTGTGAGCCTGACTTACAACTCGAACAGAAACCCCCAGCAAGGACCTGCTTCTTGTCTGCTAAAGGCTGGAGCTTGATGCTCTTAGATCAAGTCCGCGCTAGGCTAAGGAGCCAGGGCACCCAAGAGTGGAGTACGATACCCACGGTTTTGTGGCCCCCCCCTGCCACTTGCTTCCCCTCCTCTCCCTCCTCTTCCCTTTCTTCCTCCTCCTCTCCCTCCTCTTCCCTTTCTTCCTCCTCCTCTCCCTCCTCTTCCCTTTTTCCCCCTCCTCTCCCTCCTCTTCCCTTTCTTCCTCCTCCTCTCCCTCCTCTTCCCTTTCTTCCTCCTCCTCTCCCTCCTCTTCCCTTTTTCCCCCTCCTCTCCCTCCTCTTCCCTTTCTTCCCCCTCCTCTCCCTCCTCTTCCCTTTCTTCCCCCTCCTCTCCCTCCTCTTCCCTTTTCCCCCTCCTCTCCCTCCTCTTCCCTTTCTTCCCCCTCCTCTCCCTCCTCTTCCCTTTTCCCCCCTCCTCTCCCTCCTTCCCTTTCTTCCCCCTCCTCTCCCTCCTCTTCCCTTTCTTCCTCCTCCTCTCCCTCCTCTTCCCTTTCTTCCTCCTCCTCTCCCTCCTCTTCCCTTTCTTCCCCCCTCCTCTCCCTCCTCTTCCCTTTCTTCCCCCTCCTCTCCCTCCTCTTCCCTTTTCCCCCTCCTCTCCCTCCTCTTCCCTTTCTTCCCCCTCCTCTCCCTCCTCTTCCCTTTCTTCCCCCTCCTCTCCCTCCTCTTCCCTTTTTCCCCCTCCTCTCCCTCCTCTTCCCTTTCTTCCCCCTCCTCTCCCTCCTCTTCCCTTTTCCCCCTCCTCTCCCTCCTCTTCCCTTTCTTCCCCCTCCTCTCCCTCCTCTTCCCTTTCTTCCCCCTCCTCTCCCTCCTCTTCCTTTCTTCCCCCTCCTCTCCCTCCTCTTCCCTTTTCCCCCTCCTCTCCCTCCTCTTCCCTTTCTTCCCCCTCCTCTCCCTCCTCTTCCCTTTCTTCCCCCCTCCTCTCCCTCCTCTTCCATTTTTCCCCCTCCTCTCCCTCCTCTTCCCTTTCTTCCTCCTCCTCTTCCTCCTCTTCCCTTTTTCCCCCTCCTCTCCCTCCTCTTCCCTTTCTTCCCCCTCCTCTCCCTCCTCTTCCCTTTTTCCCCCTCCTCTCCCTCCTCTTCCCTTTTCCTCCTCCTCTCCCTCCTCTTCCCTTTCTTCCCCTCCTCTCCCTCCTCTTCCCTTTTTCCCCCTCCTCTCCCTCCTCTTCCCTTTTCCTCCTCCTCTCCCTCCTCTTCCCTTTCTTCCTCCTCCTCTCCCTCCTCTTCCCTTTTTCCCCCTCCTCTCCCTTCTCTTCCCTTTCTTCCCCCTCCTCTCCCTCCTCTTCCCTTTTTCCCCCTCCTCTCCCTCCTCTTCCCTTTTTCCCCCTCCTCTCCCTCCTCTTCCCTTTTCCTCCTCCTCTCCCCTCCTCTTCCCTTTTTCCCCCCTCCTCTCCCTCCTCTTCCCTTTTCCTCCTCCTCCTCCCTCCTCTTCCCTTTCTTCCCCCTCCTCTCCCTCCTCTTCCCTTTCTTCCCCCTCCTCTCCCTCCTCTTCCCTTTTCCCCCTCCTCTCCCTCCTCTTCCCTTTTCCTCCTCCTCTCCCTCCTCTTCCCTTTTTCCCCCTCCTCCTCCCTCCTCTTCCCTTTTCCCCCTCCTCTCCCTCCTCTTCCCTTTCTTCCCCCTCCTCTCCCTCCTCTTCCCTTTCTTCCCCCTCCTCTCCCTCCTCTTCCCTTTTCCTCCTCCTCTCCCTCCTCTTCCCTTTCTTCCCCCTCCTCTCCCTCCTCTTCCCTTTTCCCCCTCCTCTCCCTCCTCTTCCCTTTTCCCCCTCCTCTCCCTCCCCTTCCCTTTCTTCCTCCTCCTCTTCCTCCTTTTTTCTTCTCTTCCTCCTTTTCCTCTTTCTCCTCTCCCCCCTCCTCTTCCTGTTCTGTTTCTTCCTCTCTTTTCTTTCCTTTCGGTAATAGAAACTGGAAATTGTCTCTCCAAAGGCAAGTGTGTAATTCTCAGAATTTGTATCTTTGTCAGAAATTGGCCGTTGTTAAAGTTCTGACATCTGGGAGTAAAATGACATGTAAAACAGTAGAAGGGAGAATAGGGAGGAATCCTATCTGAGCGGACTTCCCGGCCCAACCTTTCTCTATTTAGAAACCTTTGGATCATTTGACTCATCCATTAGTCTCTAGTCAGAACCTTGCCCCTTGCCTGCTGAGGAGGGTTTTGGGTTTTTTGTTTGGTTGGTTGGTTTTGGTTTGTTTGGGTTTTTTGTTTTGTTTTTGTTGTTGTTGCTAAGACAGAGTTTCTCAGCCGGGCGGTGGTGGCGCACGCCTTTAATCCCAGCACTCGGGAGGCAGAGTCAGGCGGATCTCTGTGAGTTCGAGGCCAGCCTGGTCTCCAAAGCGAGTTCCAGGAAAGGCGCAAAGCTACACAGAGAAACCCTGCCTCGAAAAACCAAAAAAAAAAAAAAAGAAAAAAAAAGAAAAAAGAAAAAAGACAGAGTTTCTCTGTATAGCTCTGCCTGTCCTGGATTTCGATCTATAGATCAGGCTGACCTCGAACTCACAGAGATCCACCTGCCTCTGCCTCCCGAGTGCTGGGATTAAAGGTGTGCGCCACCACTGCCTCTGGTTAGCAGAATCACATGGAGTCTTAGACTCTCTCCCAAGGCATGAGATGGCATACTGTATCACAGGAAGAGCAGCGAGCTACCAACAGGGAGCTATTTAGACTGACTGAAACTGCACATCACATTTTGTTTAACCTTGGGGATCATTTGAGGGCAATCACAGTAGACATCATATTGAATATAAAATGTACTTCAAAGAGGACGTCTCTGGAGGCGCCTCCCTCTTTGGTGTACCGCAATGATAGCAAATACAGAGGGCAGAGGTTGGCTGCCAGATAGGGGGGTGAGTTATTTACCACACTTGCTTCCAGCCTTCATCAGGACTCCTGAAATGACCACAGCCTCCGGTCCTGCTCCGGCACTGCTGTGCGTCCTTCCTCTGCAAGCACTCTGATCAGCTGTGGGGGTCTGGGAGAGGATGACTCAGACCCTGGGCTTCGGGAGTTTGGAGTTTCGTGGGAAAGGGGAGCTGCAAACCCATTAGAAACACAGAGGACAGTTTGTATATAGTGATGGGGCAGAAGTGTGTGGTGCAGGACAAAAAAGAAAAGTGTCCACTCAGGCAACCCAAATGGCTTCTCAGAGAAAGGGCATCTTAGGAGAGTGTGAATATATAATTCCCTCCGTCTGTTCTTTGGCGATGGCTAGATCACTCCACATCCATAACAGCAGGCATTTTATCCACCACTTTAGACCCAGGAGAAAGAAGATGGTGTGAGTTCTTCCCAATGCCGAGAGCAGCATACTCCTGAAAAGCTCAGTGTCGCCTGTGCAGTCTCAAGTGTCTCACTGGAGCTTGGGAGCAGAGCTGGGTGGACAAACCCCCTTTCATCTTTGTCCTCCTCCTCGGCAAGGTTAAAGTGAATGTGGTCCTTTTGTGCCGGCTGTATTCCTTCAAGCCCTCTCATTTCTGTGTTCGGATGTTATTTATTTTGGTTTCCATGGGAGCATTCAGTAGTGTTGTGGCTTGAATCTTAAATGTTCTCCGTATACTAAAGGCTTGGTTGCCAGCCTGTCACACTGTTGGGGGGTGCTAAAACTTTTAGGAGGCAAGGACAGGTGGAGGGAAGGAAGTCCCGTCGGGTGGACTTGGCTCCATTTCTGCTTCTCTTTCCTTCCCAGCAGCATCGAGGTGAGCAGGATGTGTGGTCCTCACTGTGATGCGTTACCTCCCCTCCAGCCAAGAAACGAAAGCACCAAACAGCTGGAATGATGAGCCAGAATACGTTTGTAAGTTGTTTCTCTCGAGCATTTTAGTCATGGCGATGGAAAACCGAGGTAAGTGGCCCCGTGGTTTCTAAGGGACAAAAGTCCTCGATGCACAGGGTGGATTTATGAAAGTGATTCTGAAGTCCTAGGAGTTTTAACATTAAAGAAAGGAGAAACAGAATGATTGAGAGAACTGAAGTTCTGAATGAAGCCTGTGCATGTAAACCAACTACATTGTTAGCTTACTTGGGATTTGTTTCCTTTAGAGAGAGAAAAAGAACACGATACAGATATATATGCATGTATGTATATAGATATAGCGATGTATGTATATACTTGTACATATATGTATATATGGACACACACACGTGTGTTTGTGTCTGCCAACTTGGCTGAACTTCTGATCTTTCCTCATCTTCTGGCAGCTAAAGAGAAGCCAGTCGATACGAAACCAACTCCTGACGGCAAAGTCTAAACACAGATGCCTGCTCCCTCTGCCCTCACCCCGTCAACCTACAAAACATGGCTTCATGTGTAAGTGGCAATTTATTGTGACCTTCATGCCCGCTCAGAGGTGCATATCCACCCCTGCCCCCTCAGGGCTGATTTTTCTGACTGGTAGAGCTCTCCATGTGGATTGTATGTGTCTGGGAAAGCCAGGTTTAATGAGCTGGAACGGGAAGGGATGGACTGTGAGTGACAGGCTGTTCTGCTGCCTGCTTCAGGGCCCAGAAGAAATGACGTCAAGGCAGACACTGACTACTCCAGCATTATAGAAATATTTGACTACTTGGTTCTGTTTTTCCACTCCATATCAAGTTTTGGGTGTCATGTAAAACGATGTTACTATTCCTAATGATTATCACTTACTATGGAAAGTTCCACATAAGAAAATAGTTTTGAAACTGGCTTTCCATGATTGGTACCCGGGAATATCTGCACTAGTGATAGAAAATGGCAGTTACCAAAGAGTGATCCAGAACTCCAGTGAGGCCATATTGCTGCCTCAGCCCTGGGAGATTCTTTCTTCTTTCCTTAATTCACACTTAACAAGTGATAATTAAATTTGTAGTCTCCGGTTGAGAGGCTCTGTAATTTAAGACTTAAAATTCTTAAGATTGTAGCATAGGCTGAACATAATCATGTAAGAAATATGAAGCAGGCTTTTAAAAAGATCCTTTCTGATTAGAGAAACAGACATCAGTTCCTCACTGCCAAGAAAAAGGCTCAGCAGCTGAAACCGTGAGCCGTCACAGGAGAATCACCTCCTTCACTGTCCAGTGGGAAGAAAAGGCTGGGTCAAAGGCGTTGTTTGGATGTTTGCTGGATGGACAGTCTTCTTCCCGGAAAGTAGTTTTCCATGGATGCCCTATTCTTAGTGCTTATGTATGCTCATGTGTTCACGTGGGGGCAATTGTGTGCATATGCATGTGTAATTGTGTTCATGTGGGTGCACTTGTGTGCACATGTATGCAGAGACCAGTGGTCCATCTCAGGTGTCACTCCTTCCTCAGGAACCATCTACCTTATATATTCAGACAAGGTCTCTCGTTGGTCTGGGGACTCTCTGGTTAGGCTAGGCCGGTTGGCCAGCAAGCCTCAGGGCCCCACCTGTCTCTGCCTCTCCAGCATTGGGGTTACAGGCATGCACCGCCACTCCTGAATTTTCTTATGTGGGTTCTGGGGATGGAACTCGGGTACTTGTGTGGCAGTCGCCGTACTGACTGAGCTACCTTCCCAGCCCCAGGAGCTGTGATTTCAAATGTGCCAGGGGCTTGTTACCTTCACTTCTGCCAGGACCCAGCGTGGAAGGTTATGCTGTGGCGAGAAGGGGGGAATCGGGAATTATTGTACTTTCTAATAACTTGTTCTGCGAAGAGTGCCTAGACATGAGACATGTTGAACTGACATATTTTTGTTGTTGGAAGAATCCTAAATATTATCCAAGTGATTTTCAGGGATGTATTCAAATTAGGCATAGTAAGATTTATCTTTAAAAAGAAATATCGGCCTGGCGGTGGTGGCGCACGCCTTTAATCCCAGCACTCGGGAGGCAGAGACAGGTGGATCTCTATGAGTTCGAGGCCAGCCTGGGCTACCAAGTGAGTTCCAGGAAAGGCGCAAAGCTACACAGAGAAACCCTGTCTCGAAAAACCAAAAAAAAAAAAAAAAAAAAAAATATCGTAAATGTCTTATTTTGGTTGTTTATTATTTTGTAGGAAGTTGTTTGTTTTTACAGTTCTGAAGATTAAACCTAGGGCCTTGCACATTCAAAGCAAGCACTTTATCACAGAGTGATATTTCCAGGACTTTTATACTTTTATATTTTATTCTGGTGTGTGTGTGTGTGTGTGTGTGTGTGTGTGTGTGTGCGTGCGTGCATGTGGAAGCCAGAGGTTGAGGTCAGATGTCTTCCTCAACTGCTCTTCCCTTTATCTTTTGATACAGGGTATTCACCCATTCAACTAGGCATCCCAGCTAGCAAGCTGCTGCTGCCTCCAGCTCCCCAGTGCTGGGATTCAAGGTACATTCCAGCTTTTTAGATGGTGTTGGGGATCTGAACTAAGGTCCTCATGCTTGTGCAGAAATGCTTTACCAGCTCAGCCATCTTCCCAGCTCTGACTTTTATTGTTTGAGACCTAGTTTCACTGGGGTACTTAGGCTGGCCTGGAAATCACTCTGCAGCCCAGACAGGCCTTGAACTTGCTGTTGTCCTGGCTTAGTCTCCCAGGCAGGTAGGATTACAGGCTTATACCACCAGGCTTAGGTTTTATTATTTTTTTATTCATCCTAAATTGAAACCGTTATCTTTTTGTGTGTAAACTTTTATTCAAGTATAGTATACATACCCATCTTCTTTTTAATGCATTTTATTGACATATTCATAAAATTCACCGCTTTGAAGTATACAAATCAGTGGTGTTTAGTTTAGTCCCAAAATTGTGCAACCATGTCCACTACCCAACTCTAAAATAGTTTCATCGTCTGCAAGAGAAAGCCCAGCTTATGAGCAGCCATCTCCATTCCTCAGAGATGCCTACTCTGGACACTTCATATGAAGGAAATCATAACATGGCTTCTTGTTTCTGACTTCTTCTTTGGAATATAATAATTGAAGTATAATAGTCATCCATATTTGTAACCCAGATCCCTTTTGTGGCTAATATTCAGGTACATGCAACATTTTGTTTGTATATCTATCCGATTGCTATCAGTTGATTATACCTTTTTGCTGTCCACAATAATCCTGTTGTGAACAGACGTGTGTAAGTTCTTGTGTAGTCGGGAGCTTCCTAAGAGTGGCATCCTGGGTGCCATGGTAACTTCGTAACTTTGGAGGAGCTGCCCCACCAGAAAGCACCAGGTCATTGTACGTGGACACCAGCAGCTCCATTTATCTGAGTATCACCTTGTAGGCTTCTCTGTTGGTTCTTCTCATTAATATAAAATGATGCTCTATTGTACTTTTCTCTTAGGACATAAAGATGGTAAGCATCTTTTAATTTGCTTATTGACTATGTGTGTGTATATCTTTGAAAAAATTATTGAAATCATATGCCCACTTTTAAACTGAGTTATTTTTTATAGATACATTGTAAGTCCCTCTCGTTCTCTGGGTGCAAGCCCTTTATCGCATGCTTTTTAAATATTCCGCTCTTTGGGTTGTCCTTACTATCTTGATGGCATCTTTGGAGCACAGAAGGTTTTCATTTTTCTGCACTGATTGAACCCAGAGCTCCCACCCTAGGCCAGAACCCTAGGACTGAGCCACACCCCTCTTTTGAAATGCTGGTCTTCTGGTGAAGCCACCACATGGCCCAGGCTCTTCTCACTCGTGTGCTTTCTGCTGAGGCCCCTACTGATACGTTTACAGGATTGTCCTTAAATCGAATGAGTTGCTTTTCTCTTGCTGCTTTTAAAATCTTCGGTCGTCTTTGACCTTTTTTTAACATTATTATTTGTTCATTTGCGGCACGGCGGGGGGCGGGGGTGCCATGACGTGTGTAGAGGCCAGAGGACATTGTGCAGGAGCCAGTTTTCTCCACGCACCATGTGGATCACCATGTGGGTAGATCTCAGGGTCACAGGCTTCCTGGTAAGTGTTCTAACCGCCAAGCCCTCTGGGTAGCCAGACCTTTGGTAGTTGTATCGTCAGGCATTATATGGAGCTCCTCAGGTTTATCCTAGTCAGAAGTCTTTGAATCTTCTTGAATTTGAATGTGCTCCCTTCTCAGGTGATGGGATGTTATAAGTCACAGGCCATTATTTATTAGGTGAGTTATCGAGCCTTTTCTCCCTCTTCTGGAGTTTCCCAAATGCATCTGTCGCTATATTTGGTCACGTTCTGTCATTTTTTACTTTTCTCCAGTTCGCTCTTTGCTCCTTTGATGGTGAATCTTCACCGTCTGCCCGCTTAGATTCTAAATAGAATCACCAAGAAGAGCAGGGTGTAGTGATGTGTGCTTGTAATCCCAGCACTCAGAGGTAGTGGAAGTAAGATTCCCACTCCAAGACCAGCCTCATCTATATAGCAAGTTTTAGACTAGCCAAGGCCACATAGTCAAACTCTGTCTTTAAAAAATATAAATAAATAAATAGATAGATACATAAATAAATAAATAAATAAATAAATAAATAAATAAATAAATAAATAAGTAAATAAATCAATACCCTAGAAGAGAGTGGGGCACGGCCCTGGGTGTGTCTATGAGGGAGTTTCCAGAGAAGATGAACTGAGAAGGCCAGCCCTGGGATGTAGGTAGTGCCCTCCCATGGGGAAGAAGAGAGAGCTGGTGAAGCGCCAGGGGTCCCTCCCGGTGTGCTGCCACACGTAAGAATTGCCGCGGTCCACCAGGCCTTCCCACCACCATAGACTAGGTCTTCTGAAAGCATATGCACTAAGTGACAGTTCACCGTCCCCCGTAAGCCTTGCAGTCGTGTGCTTCGGTCACAGCAGTGAGACAGTCGCTACCCGACCGTCTCCAGGGACTTCGTTCAGCTCACTGCCGGATGGACTCTGCTGCTGAACCCTCACATCAGTTAGTGGCGTCTTCAGCTCCCGATGACCACTGGACCCCCTTCTATGGTTTCTACCTTTGGCTGACATTCTCATTTTATTCTTACATTGTTGTCCTTATTTCCTTTAGTTGACCCATTTCTCTAGTTCACTGAGCTCTTTCCAAACAAGTCTTTGCAATTACTGTTGGACAGGAGACCTCTGGAGATTTATCTTGGTGCTTTGGGCCATGTTTCCCCGTTTCACGGTATGCAGTGCTGTTTGGATGGACCGTGAGCGTTTGAAGAAACACTTTGCCTACTCTTTACAGACCTCCACAGTCTGCCCGGCTAGAGACTTCGCTGCATCTCTGTGTTTACCCATCCCTGTTGTGGAAGGTTCTCCAAATCCGAGCTTCTCGCTCCCTCTGGTGTCTGCGTGCAGTACTGCAGATAGGTAGGTAGGTTCCTTTGTTTCCAGGGGCTTCTGGGTTTTACTAGTTACAATCAGAATCAGACAAGATAAAATCAATCCTTGGGAAGGCTCCCAGAAAGACAAAAAGATGGGCATACATTCTTTCCTTCCAAAAGAAGAAACAAGACCTGGGCCCCTTTCCTGATCACACAGAGCTGGGAAGACTGAAAGCAGTGAAGACTTACCTTCTCAATACAGCTGTTCTCGCCTCTGTACTTTGCTGGGCTTGGTGACTTCCAGTTAGTTTCTGGAGTTTTTGTTAAAGCTTTATGAACTGTATATTGTGATAAAGTCAGTGTCTACGGTCTATGGTCTATGGCTTTCTATTTCATAATCTTGCCAACCTCAATCAAGATTCTTAACTTTTTGGAATTATGGTATACTGATAATATGATGAAAGCTGTGAAATTCCTACCTAGAAATACACATACATAAAATATGAGATGTAAGCCAGGTAGGGTGGTACATGCCTGTAATCCCAGCACTTGGAAGATAGAGGCAGGAGGCTCAGGATTTCAGGGCCAGCCTCAGCTACATAGTGAGTTGGAGGTCAGCTTGGGCTACATGAGCCCCCCCCCCCATTGGGTGTGTGTGTGTATGTGAGAGAAAGAGACAGAGACAGAGGAACAGAGAGAGACAGAGAGACAGAGGCATACATTTGGAGAGTGTTAGGTTCATATACACATGTACCCTAATTTAAAAATCTTGACAGTCTGTGCAGTGAAGAGTTAAATAAGCAGCTTTGAGCTCCTCAGACTGCACATTCAAAAGAGGACTTAACCAGCAGAGGGAGATGGGTTTCTGAAGCTTTGAATATCCTGCCTAGAGTCTTTTGTCTGCCTGGAGCCTTGGACCTCAGGATAAGCATTTGGCACCAGGAGTTACGCTAACACTGAGACCCACAGAGATGATCTGTTTTTATGTGCCTGGGATCCTAGGCCTCGTTATATCAGTTTGATTTCTGTGAGCATTGGTCATTTAACAAAGGGTCTGCCTGTCTATGTGACTGAACTACAATAAAAATCCTGGACCCTGGTGCTCACGAGAGCCTCCTACTTAATGACACATTGTACATCATTGCTGAGAAGTAAGTACCCTCTCTGGGAACAGCAGAGGACAGCTGATTTCTTCTGGACTTTTCCCTTTGTGACCCTGATCTCTATCCTTTCGCTGTAATATAGTTTCACTGTGAGCATAGCAACATTTTCTGGGCCCCACTAGCAAATTACCTTATCTTGGGAACCATTTCTGCCCTAAGCTGTTTATGCTGAGGTGGCCAACCTGCCAGGCCCGCTACAGTGTGTGACCTTATGTCACTCAGCACTCATAGTGTAAGTTGGTCCCAACAGAATGTCACTGTCTACATGCTACAAAAGTCCAAGGATCCCAAGGTGAATAGGTTCAGACCTCGGCATTGACCTCCCCAGCTTTCCAAATCTAAGTGGTAGAACTCCTGCATGTGGGTCAGATTCTTAGCTTTCTGTCGCTTCCAATTTCTCTCGGCATGGCGTTCTACCATACCAGCCCCCCTCCCCTCCCCTCCCCTCCCCCGCCACACACACACCTGAGGGCATACACTCCAAGGCCACCAGTGGATGCCTGCAGCAGAGGCACTGCCAAACCTTACCGCCAGCGCCTGTGTGGCAACTACCCGCCTCACATGCTGTGCCCGTGACATTGGCACTTGGAGGCACAGCAGCAAAGCCAACACAGGCTTCTTCTTATGTCAGCTTTGTGAAGAATTTGCTCTTATCCTAAGTTCTAGCAGCTTCCTCCTTTGAGCCTTCACCTTTCACCTATAGGAAGTTGTTTAACCCCCACCCCCATTAACCTCTTTCTCAGCCTCTATCGCTCAGCTTCTCTCCCCGGACCCTTCTCCACAGGTGCCCCTGTCCTGTTTCTGCCGCCATGGTTTTGGAATGTCATGGTATGAGGTCTTTTGCGTCTGCCTTTTTTCTTTAGCTTGCTACTGTTGCCTTTGTGAGATTCCTCTGTATTCTTCCATGTCTGGCCATCTGTTTCTCTCACCGAGGAGAAGTATGCTGTTGAGTGTGCCACGGTTTGTTTTAGTGATTTCCAGTTATTAAGCTATTACCAGTTTGGGGTTCCTGAGAACATTTATATTTAGTTGTTTATGTGGATATTTTTTTATTTCTTTTGAGTAAATGCTGGAAAAGATGTTTACCACATCATATGGATGAGCATGTTTGTAAGGAACTGCCCAATATTTTTCAAATGGCTTTCCAATTCTGTATTCCGACTAGCAATATGGGGAAGAGTCCTGCATCTTCACTGCCGTTTGCTACCATTAGTCTTTTCTAACTTTAGCCGCTGACCAAGTGTAGAGTGGTAACGTGGTTCTAATTGGTAGCTGTCTAGTGGCTAATCCTGCAGGGCTTCTTTTAAAATTACATTTATTGGTGGGGCACAACTGTCTGTAACTCTAGTTCCAACAGATCTGACACCCTTTTCTGGCCTCTGTGGGCACCAGGCACACACGTGGTGCACAAACATTCATACAGGCAAAACACGCATACACATAATGTAAAATAAATAACTTAAAGATTACATTTATTTATTTGTGTGTGTGTGTGTGTGTGTGTGTGTGTGTGTGTGTGTAGGGGAAGGAGTGGAGTTGTGCCACAGCACTCATATGGAGGTCAGAGGACAACTTTTGGGAGCTGGTTCTCTCCTCCAATCTGTGGGTTCCGGGGATTGAACTCAGGTCCTCAGGCCTGGCAGCAAACACCTTTGTCTACTGAATCATCTCCCTGACCCTCTGAGCATCTTTTCATATGTTGATATGTTCATATGGTGAAATCTGTGTTCAGTGAAATCTGTGTTCAGTATCTATTTTTATTTGGACTGTTTATCTTATCACAAAATTATAGGAGCTCTTTATAGACATACGTGTATGTTTGCATGCATGTTGGTTTTTTGGAGCAGAGTCTTGTGGTACCTCAAACTAGAAGCAATTCTTGCACTTTGCCTCCTTAGTGTTAGGATTATAGGTGCACAGTGCTTGTTAGGAGGCTGTTTCATGGTCTGAACATAAGTCTTTTGTCCCAAATATGCTTTGCCTTTTGAGTCAGGGTCTCACCCTATAGTCCAGGAGTCCTGCAACTCACTGTCTACAACCCAGACTCAAGTTCCCAGCAACCCTCTTGCCTGACTTAGCCTCTCAGATTCTAGGATCACAAGCCACCATGCCCTGCTCTTTATAGTTGCTTCTTCCCGGTGTGTGCCTTGTGCTTTCATTTTTCTGACAATGTCTTTTGCTGAACAGTTTCTAGTTTTGAGTTTGTGTTTTAGTCACATTGATCCAAGGTAAGGGCCAGAGTCCGGGAGCAGCTTCTGCAAATGGATGTGCTATTTTTCCACCACCATCTATTTAAAAGACTTTCCTTTCCATGGGCGTGTGCATGCATTTAATCCCAGCACTCGGGAGGCAGAGACAGCTGGATCTCTGTGAGTTCGAGGACAGCCTGATCTACAGAGTGAGTTCCAGGACAGCCAGGGCTACACAGAGAAAACCTGTCTCAAAAAAACAAAACAAAACAGAAGAGACTTTCCTTTCTCCCACTAACTTATATTGGCCTCTTTGTAGGAAACTCATTGTTCCTGAATGTGGGAGTCATTTTTAGCCTCTGTGTAGTTCTATTAATCTATATTTCTATCTTTATGCTTTGTCTGATTTTGATTCCCATGGTTTCACAGTAAGTCTTGAAAATGTGTAATTTAGCTTCTCCAATTTCATTCTTTTTTTCAGATTGCTTTGGCTCTGTGTTTTCATGATAATTTTAGAATCAACTTGTTAATCTCTGCAAAATTACCTGCTGGGATTTTGACTGGGCTTGCATTGAATCTTTAGATCAATTGGGGTCATTTAACATCTTAACAATTCAAGCCTTTTAATCCATGAACGTGGATATCTATCTCCCGTGTATTTAGGTCGTCTTCAGTTTTGCTCAGCAGTATTTGTAATTTTCATCGTATAGGTCTTGTGCATGTGTTGTTAATTAATCCCTAGATGGTTTATGTTGGTACTGCTAGCACTAATGTTTTTTCCTTTCAACTTGCAATCATTCTTTGTAGTATAGAGAAGAAGTCCAGTGGATTTTGTATATTTGTTCTTTATATGTTTTTATTTTTAAGTGAAATGGAGATGAAGTTGCTGAAGTTTCTTGTTTTCGTTCTTTGGACTCTGCATTCCTTCAGTTTCATATTCTTTTTTTTTTGTTTGTTTGTTTTGTTTTTTTGAGACAGGGTTTCTCTGTGTAGCTTTGCGCCTGTCCTGGATCTTGCTCTGTAGACCAGGCTGGCCTTGAACTCACAAAGATCCACCTGCCTCTGCCTCCCGAGTACTGGGATTAAAGGTGTGCACCACCACTGCCCAGCCAGTTTCATATTCTTATAAACATATGTGTCTGTCCTATTTAACAAACACAAAGGGAGCATATAATGCTTAATATTTGACAAGAGTACTCTTATTAGCTCAATTTAGAGATGAGGAAAAGGAAACCTGGAACAATGAATTAATTACCAAAGTCCCACAGATAATAAGTGGCTGGCCTGGGAACTGATTCTGGCATCTGGCTTTGGAGCCCATTCTGTCCATGAGAGGTCCTCAGACCTTTTGCTGTTTGGACACCTTCATAGTCTTAACAATGACTATAGCTGAAGTTTTCCCGTGTCCCACCTGGCCCATGGTCAGGACAAATCTCTCTCACCCACCAGTCCTGCAGCTGCTTGGACCCAAGTAAACACACAGAGGCTTATATTCATTAAAACTGCTCGGCCATTAGCTCAGGCCTACCACTGACTAGCTTTTACATTTAAACTAACCCATAATTCTTATTTATGTTTAGCCACGTGGCTTGGTACCTTTTCTCAGTTCTGCCTTCACATCTTGCTTCCTCTGTGTCTGGCTGGCGACTCCTGACTCTTCCAAGAATTCTCTTCTCTACTTGTCCCGCCTATACTTCCTGCCTGGCTACTGGCCAATCAGCATTTTATTTATTAACCAATCAGAGCAACACATTCACAGCATACAGAGCAATATCCACAGCAAATGACTGAGCCAAAGTGTGCGTGAAGAGAGAATGGCTGAGAAATGTTGATTTCAATGTTTGCCATAAGGCTCCAGATTAAAATAGGATATACCAGCCGGGCGGTGGTGGCGCATGCCTTTAATCCCAGCACTCGGGAGGCAGAGGCAGGCGGATCTTTGTGAGTTCGAGGCCAGCCTGGTCTCCAAAGCGAGTTCCAGGAAAGGCGCAAAGCTACACAGAGAAACCCTGTCTCGAAAAACCAAAAAAAAAAAAAAAAAAAAAAAAAAAAATAGGGTATACCTCTGGGTCAAGTGTAGAGGAATAAGAAAAAACTCAGAGGCAGAGGCAGACTCTTAGATGTGCAGTACCCCACCTCCACTAACCCCTACCCCCTGTACTATAGGGGAAATATGTTTCAGCAGACCCAGCAGATGCCTGAAACTGGGTAGCTTTGAATCCTAGTAGAAATCAGACTTTGAATTTTGAATTTTTATCTTTTCCTAGAAGAGCAATATACAGTGCAGTGCCCTGTTGAGATTCTGGGCAGAGCAGTGAACCAGTGTCTGGTCAGTCATGTGACCACAGCAGTAAACAGCCAGTCTTACAATGTGAGGTGCAGCTCAATGCCTTCATTCAGTAGCATCGGCATATTAAACACACTTTGATCTGGGATACTTCCATCTCACTGTGGGCTTATCAACTCCACTGTGAGCCAAGGAGCGTCTGCCCTGGGTCTTCTCTCTATGCCCTGCAGTGTTGCCAGCGCTCGACCTTCAGTGGTTGACCCTGGGCGTCTTTGCACTGCTGTTCCTGTGCCTCGAGGCCATGAGTAAATATTATGATAGCGCAACAGTTGATTTGCTGAGATGACTGAGTGGCCAGTGAACAGTAAGGTGTACAGCATACATACTCTGAACAAAGGGATGATTCATGCAGAATGCAATGGGGTTTCACCAATAGCTCAACGCTAGAGCATTTGCCTAGCACGCATGAGATGCTAGGTTCAGGACCCAGCACCACCAAACAAATAAGCAATTAAAAATGGAATGGAGGCCGGGCGGTGGTGGCGCACGCCTTTAATCCCAGCACTCGGGAGGCAGAGGCAGGTGGATCTCTGTGAGTTCGAGGCCAGCCTGGACTACAGAGTGAGTTCCAGGACAGGCTCCAAAGCTACACAGAGAAACCCTGTCTCGAAAAAAGAAAGAAAGAAAAAAAAACAAAAAAAAAAAAATGGAATGGAATGGTGTGAGATTTTATCACTTTGCTCTAAACAGTATTAAAAATGAAGAATTTAGAAGTTATTGTTTATTTTGGAATTTTGCATTTAATAGTACTGAACTGGAGTTAACTGTGGTGTGTGTGTGTGTGTGTGTGTGTGTTCTCAGTTTACATCACAGCCTCAGAAATTCCATTGGTTGAGAGTGTGGTAACAATGGAGAATAGGAACTCTATTCCTTGACTCAAACTGTACACAAATGATGTTTTCAGGTGTAATTGACCTACATTCAAAAGTTCTAAGTAAACAGGTAGAGATCACAGGAAAATATTTTCATGATACTGGATTGAAGTAGGTAAAGATTTTGTCATAACATAAAATGCACTAAACTGAAAACTAAACATTGATAAATGATGACTAATGAAAATTAAGAATATCTGAGCCTTGAAAAGGCTGGCTAGAACTCACCATGCAAGAAGGAAACCAACTCTTAATAGTTGTCCTCTGACCTACATACACACACACTGTGGCATGAATGTGCCCACATACATACACATACATACCACACACACACACAAAGTAAGCAAAATTAATAACATCAGACTATCAAAACATATCATTTTTAAATGCATTTTTATTTTATGTGTATGTGTGTGTCTGTGTGAGTATATACCAAATGCACAGGGTCCCAACAGAGGCCAGAAGAGAGTGACGGATGCCCTGGAACTGGAGTTACAGGTGGTTGCGAACCATCTGATTTGAGTGTTGGGAATTGAGCTTAGGTCCTCTAGAAGAACAGCAAGCTCTCTTAACTGATGATTCGTCTCTCTAGCCCCTGGAAAGACATTATTTAAGAAAGTAAATCAAGGGGTTGAAGAGATGACTCAGCAGTCAGGAGTTCTTACTGCCCTTGCAGAGAACCCGGGTTTGGTTCCCAGCACCCACACGGAGACTCACAACTATCTCTAGGTCTAGAGGATTTAACACCCTCTGCTGGCCTCTGCAGGCTCCTACACCCATGCAGTCCACAGAAAGTCACACAGGCTCACAGATATATACACACAAATAAAAAGGAAATAAAAAAGAAAAGAAGCAGAGCCAGGCATAGTGACACACACCTTTAATCCCAGCACTTAGAGGTGGAGGCAGGGGGATCTCTGAGTTGTAGGTCAGCCACAGGCTACACTGTGAGATCTTGTCTAAAAAAAAGAAGAAAAAAAGAAAAGAAAAGTAGACCAGCTATGGACTATTAAAGAATTCATATACAAAATTAAGAAAAAAACTCCTTCAAATCAATAAGTAAAAATTAGTGCATCAACCATCAAGAGACTCCTACAAAAACATTCATGGCAGCCCTATAATTGACTAAAATTAGACAAAATCCAAATATGCATCAAGAGGAAAATAAAACAATTTGTGATATAGCCGTATAATATAATATGATTAGTAGTAATAAAAGAAATGGACTACTAATGTACAGAGCACAGATGAATCTCAAAACATGCTTGGAGAAAAGCCAGATACAGGGTTGGTCGTAGCTCGTTGGCGGAGCACATCTTTAACAGGCACCACACCTTGGAGTCAATCCCCTACCCAAACCTCCCCCACAAAAGAAAAACACAAAAGAATATAAACAACTAGATGCACTGGCACACACCTGTAGCCCCACCAACACAGGAGATTGGGTCAGGAGAATCACAAGTTCAAGGCCAGCCTAGGCAACTTAGCAAGACCCTGTCTCAAAAACGGATGGGGCTTTGGCTGGAAATCCTGAAATATATACTATACAGTTTCATTCATAAGCCACTAAAAACTAAGCCAAATTAATATGTGGTGATACATATCAGTCTGGTCATCACCTCTGGTAGACTGGGCATTGACTCAGTGAGACACAGGAGCCCTTCCTTGGGCATAGGTTATGCCATACACATATGTGTTAAAAATAAGGTATATGTTTAAGAGTTGTGTCTTTATATAAACTGTCAATTTTTTTGTTTTTGTTTTTCGAGACAGTTTCTCTGTGTTGTTTTGGTGCCTGTCCTGGATCTCGCTTTGTAGACCAGGCTGGCTTCGAACTCACAGAGATCCACCTGGCTCTGCCTCCCAAGTACTGGGATTAAAGGTGTGTGCCACTGCCACTGAGCTGCCGCCCCAGAGTGTGTCAGTTTTTTTGAGACAAAGTATCACTATGTAACTCTTTGCCACCTGGAATTGACTATGTAGACCAGGTTGGCCTTGAACTCATAGTGAGCTGCCTGTGCCTCCCAAGCACTGGGATTAAAAGTGTGTGCCACCATACAGCCCTATAAGTCAATTTTAAAACTTTAGGTAAAACAAATCGCTGAGGATCCCCAAAAACCTATGTTTTTTTATTTCTGTCTACCAAATTTTAGCACTTTAGAAATTGAAAGAGAAATTTAAAAATGTTAGCTCATTAAAATGTTATTAAATTCATTACATATTTTGTAAATAATGTCTTTATGAGAAATAACTTTATTTTCTTAATAATGATAGTAAAAAGCATCCAGCCTCAGTGGCGCATGCCTGTGATCCCAGCATTTGAGAAGCAGAAGTGGAAGGTTTGCATTCTAAGCCAGCCTGGGCCAGTCGCCAGACTGTCTCCAAAAACAAAAACAAAAACAAAAATATTCATGAGAAAACTGACATTCAGATTTTCCTTGGCGGGAACTTCTTTAAAATTTCTTTAATGTCAGGCTTAAAAGAAGACAGCCGAGTTCAAAACCCTGTGTCTGCATTTAATTTGTTACAGCCTCACATTAACCAGCCTTTGGAAACTCCAGTGTATACCTGAGGGAAAGCAAATGAGAAGACAAATTGCAGGTTAGAATCATTAGGAAAACAGCTTGGACCTCGTGACCTCCGAGTCGATAGAAGCCTGCTGTCTCCCCTGGTGGCGTGCTGACCCCGGGCTCTGACTCACTCCCCTTGGCTGCTTCTGTAGTGCGTGGCTAGAAAAGAAATGAACGGCCTTTTCAGAGTGGAGTTAGCATTCCTAGTACAGTCCAGATTTTCCGCCGGCCCACTCTTCCCTCTGTGACACGTCTTTTCTTCAGCTGGAGATCTATTCCAACCAGCAGGTAGACGGAAGCCAGCACGGCGGCGGCAGAGTCGTCTCAAGGTGACCTCTGTCTCTGCTTTCCTGGGTACGATGATCATCTAGATCTAGAATTAGTATGTTCTTATATGTGTTCGCTATCCAAACATAAATATAAGTGTAGAGAGGTCACTTGTATCCTGTCTCAAACGCTGTCCCCACCACACTCCCGCAGGTACTCAGGATTTCTCAACATTTTTTTTTTCTTAGCTAAAGCCCTGTGAACTATTTTTAAGGATTTTAATTATTTTTATTTGTGTGTCTGTGCGTTTATGTCACACACTGTGCCATCGGTCCCGGGAGCTGAAGTCACGGGGTGTCCTGAGCTACCCAGTGTGGTATTGGGAGCTGAACCGCGGCAGGAGCAGCAGGTCTTTGAACTGCCCACACATCTCTCCAGCCAGCCCTTGAAACTCGTCTTCAGATGACTTGGGAAATCTCTGGACTACTTAGACCGCTAGTTTGCCTCTATCAAAGTCAGGAGCATTCTCCAATTTTTCCCTAAGTGGTAAAAGATACATTAGGGTTTTTTCCTCATAAATTATTTTAAACTGTGAAGCAGGAATGGATCTTCAAACCATGGAACACAATAAAAAAAACCTTTTATTTCCATAATACTTAATCACATCTTCCTAAGGACGACTATATTTAATGGCAAAACTTGGGGGAGAGGAGGAAAAGCAGGCCGCCATTTCTCTTTCCACAGCCGTGCAGCGAGTCAGTGCACTGTGCAGGGCGAGAGGGAAGCTGGGGGTGACTAGAGTCCCGAGGCGGCAGCTTCATCACGTCTGCACTTCAGGTGCCTCAGAGCCTTTCAGAGGCAGGGAAGATCCAAACCATAGTGCTTCATCATACACATCTCCAGGCTTGTAGATAAACTCCATTATCAAGAGAAGGCTCACGTCTCCGGTGAATACCAAGTGGCCCACTTACTGTCACACTAAAGTGGCTTTTTAGTGCTGAGAATCATTCTGGGCACATCTGTGATGTCCTTGTGTAGACCTCTTCCTGTGGAGCACGTGGATGAGAAACGTGCCTCCCAGTTCCGAAGAGTTTGCAACGTTTCTCGCTCGGTTTGATGGAGGACACCATTATGTGTTTTATAGAGGGCTTCAGACTAAGAGATGAGCAGGGTGGGGAGGGCGCTTGTGGAAAGGGAAAATGTGACCTCGGCCTTAAAACACTGGACAGATGCAGATAAGAAGCAAGATCCCACCCTGCTCTACACGGACCCAGGTGTGATTCTGTTGTGCCCAGGTCACAAGACCCCCAAGCAAGACCACCACAGAGCCAATATCCCATGCAAGCACACAGAGGATTTTAATAACAAAACAAGCAAGCTTGGTCAGCCATCCAACATCTGACACAGCGGGTGGAGGAGGAGAACGCCCTGAGCACTCACTTGAAGGGGTTTATATAGGAAAGGTTTACAGGCAGCTTGGGATTGGACGAGGGGGTTAGGGGTGAGGTAGTTCTTTGAAGTTACTGGCTGAACTATAAGCGTGAGGTTACTGATGGCTAACAGGATTCAGGGTATCTGCAGAGACATAAATCTTTTACTCTCTATATCCTGCTTTTGTTGAACCCAGGATATACACATTCAGATTTATTGTTCCAGTCCTACTCTCCTCTAAGGTCAACTTCTGGTCAGTTGAACCCATTACTCCCCATATTTTGTTTTGCCAAGTCCAGGATACATAGATTTATTGTCCCAGCCTTATAAGTTCAACTTCTGGTCACTTCTAAAGCTGCTGGTCAGCAAATACCTTTGGAGGAGGGGAGGGGGAAGCGCCTCTCAAGATGGCTACTGATTTTTCCCTTTCAATTCCATTGTCCTGCGTAAAACCCTAAGGGGTGGGATGTCTTATGCCCACTTTGAGATGATGGTGCCCTGTAGCACAAATCCTAATTGATCTTAATAATAAAAACCAGGAGCCAGATATTGAGGTAAATGCTGAAAGATCAGTAAAGGAGCCAGGCGCTAGAGAGAGTTCTTACGTCTACTGAATCCTCAGCCTGAAAGGGGCCGAGCTCCTGTCTCCACCCAGTCATATCACCTCCTGTTTCCTCCTCCCTAGTGCTGGGATTAAAGGTGTGTGCCACCACTGCCTGGCCTCTACTGGCTAGCTCCACACTCTGATTTCCAGGCAAGGTTTATTTGGTAGAGCACAAACAAAATATCACCACAGTACCCACACAGTAGGTGAGGAATTTAAGCACAGAAAGGGCTTAGGTCCCCAAAGCCAACTAGTGAATGGCAGTGTCTAACTAAAACTCAGTGCAGTGTTCTTAACGCTGCTCCCTTACATTCCTCAGCAGCTATTCTCAGTTTAACTGACTAAGCTAACAACCCAGATGTCTGGCCAGGCTGTGTCCCTTTGCAGAAGGGCCCAGAGGACGACTCCCGCCCCAAAGCTGCCATTTCCTGGCTTGCTGTCCTCCGCATCTCCAAAGTGGTCCACAGACTCCTTGCATGGCACCCCTCTCTGGGCCCTCGGCATCCTCATTTATGCTAAGGACACAGTGAGATTGGTCGCATAGATTCCTATCTCTAGGTCCTTGCCTCAATCATCTCTACAGCCTCTTTTGCATTGTAAAACAGCATATTCAAAGGGTTCTGAGGATTAGGAACTGGTCTTCTTTGGATGACCGTTATTCTGACTATGTCAGGTAGAGCCTGATTGGTATTATCACGGGTTGCAATGGTGTTTGTGGTGGTTTGAGTAGGAATAACCACCAGAGACTCAAGTGTTTGAATGCTTTGCCCATTAGGAGTGGCACTATTAAGGAGGTGTGGCGTTGTTGGAGTGGGTGTGGCCTTGTTGGAGGAAGTGTGTCATTGTGGGGGTGGGCTTTGAGGTTTCATATGCTCAAGCTACGCCCAGTGTGGCACACAGTCTCCTTCTGCTGCCTGCAGATCAAGATGTAGAACTCTCAGCTACCTCCCCAGCACCATGTCTGCCTGCACACCGTCATGTCCCCCATGATGATAATGGACTAAACCTCTAAAACTGTAAACCAGCCCAATTGAATGTTAAGTGTTGCCATGGTCATGGTGTCTCTTCACAGCAGAAGAAACCCTATGACAGTGTTCCTCCTGGGATGGCTGCAAGAGGTTGAAAACTGCCACCAAGTGCTGTCTTCATGGGAATTGGCCGGAACACCAAGGAAAACAGGGATGAGCACTCCTGCCACCTCCAGTCTCAAGGAAAACAGGGATGAGCACTCCTGCCACCTCCAGTCTCAAGGAAAACAGGGATGAGCACTCCTGCCACCTCCAGTCTTCTAGTCTGCCTAGTGCTCCCAGTTTTTAAGACTGATCAAGGAGCCGGCTGGATACAGGGAGTTTTGTGTGGCAAAGCAGAGTGCAGAATGACAGGTCTAGCTTTGTAACAAATGAAGACACCAGTTTTCAGAATTGCATTACAGATGCTCCTCGTCTTACAGTGGGGCTATCTCAGTAAATCTGTTTTAAGTTGAAAATACCCTAAATCAAAGATGCGTTTAATACATGGTTGTTTCCCTTATGAAGCGTGGATGCCTGGGACCTGTATAAAATTCCCAGGAGTGGCTGATTGAGAGTATCATACTCACATCACTAGCCCAGGAAGGGCATAACAGTGGAAAGAGAACAGTTGCTCCTCGGTGGGTATCATTTTCACACCAGCATCCTAAAGCCCAAACTTTCTAAGTCAAACTAATATAAGTTGGGATGGTCTGTATGTTTAATTGAAAGTTCATAACTCCAATATGTAATGATTTTTAAAAAAACAGCAAGAAAAAGACAATCGAAGTTGACTATAGTGGCCCATGCTTGTAATCTCAGCAACTCAGGACACTGAGGCAGGAGGATTACAAGTTCAAGGCTGGCTGAGGCTGCTTAGTGAGACCTGTCTTAAATGAAAAGTTAGAAAAAATAGTGGGGAGTTGGGGATATAGTTCCATGGTAGAGCACTTGTCTAGCCCATGGGAGGCCGTGGGTGTGGTACCCAGAGGCTGTAAGCACTTAAGCCAGTAACCCAGCTGCTCATTATGCATGTAATTGCATATGCCTTTGTTTTTACACACTGGCAGCAAGTAGGTTTGCTGACAGCAGCATCAGCACAAACAGATGGCTAATACACTGTACCGTGATTTTAGGATGACCACAGTATCATTGGGCAACAGGAATTTTTCAATTCCATCATCCATCGTTTCCTGGGACCGCTGACAGATATGCTGTCTGCCATTGCGCAGATTGTCATTATGCAGCACATGACTGTATACAATGATGAGGCTGGGGGCTCCTGTAGAGTAGAAAGCAAGGGAGTACTTGAATAGCAAGACAATGACATCACCAACAGGAAAGCCCATGAAGATGGGTTTCTACAGGGCAGAGGGGCTAACCAAAAGAACACTGTCTTAGTTAGGGTTTCTTTGCTGTGAAGAGACACTATGACCACGGCAACCATTATACAAGAAACATTTATTTGGAGCTGGCTTACAGTTCAGAGGTATAGTCGACTCTCTTCACGGCAGGAAGCATGGTGGCATACAGACATGGTGCTGGAGAGTAGCTGAGAGTTCTACATCTGGATCAGAAAACAGCAGGAGGAGAGAGAGGGAGAGAGAGAGAGAGAGAGAGAGAGAGAGAGAGAGAGAGAGAGAGAGAGAGAGAGAGAGAGAGAGAGAGACTGGGCCTGGCTCAGGCATCCGAAACCCCAAAGCTAAGCCCTAGTGACACACTTCCTCACAAGGCCACATGTCCTAATCCTTTCAAATAATGCCACTCCCTATGAGTCTGTGGGGGGCATTTTCATTCAAACCATCATAAACACCATTGGCAAACATGGACTAATTTGAGCAACCAAAATGAAGCAGGAAGTTAAATTTGTTACTAGAATTAGAAAAGATTATGTGACACAGGAGACTATTAAAGAGATAGTTGTGTGTAAAGACAGTACCATACATCACCTAAAAATGGCAGCGCCAGCATGGACTCACATCAGCCCTGAAATACAATCCAAAGCATCTGTTTCAACTTTAATAAACAATTGTGTAAATCAGTAGAGGAAATGTCAAATCCCCTGTGCAGAACTCCTGATACCGCATGGACAGGGTCTTCTCCTGGGGCATGGTGGCTCTTTTTTCGTAACTCCAGCATTAGGGAGGTGGAGATGGGGGATCTGGTATTCAAGGCCGTTTTGACCTGGATAGTGATTTCCAGGACATAGGTATTATTCTTTTATAACCTCATACATATTACGCGTATTTTAGTTATTTTATACCCATTACTCTTCCCTACCCCCTCAAGGCTCCCCTCACCCCCTCCTTCCCAATAAGCTGCCTCATGTTTTCCTGTGTGTGTGTGTGTGTGTGTGTGTGTGTGTGTGTGTGTGTGTGTCTTGTATAATATTAAAAGGACCAGCCTTAATATTATACTTCCCAGGAGCTCAGGAGAGAAACTACTAACCGCAAGAATTATTTTCGGGAAATGAATCTAAGTATACCAAGCTCTTTGTCCATCTACTTTATTCTTCTGAGATAAAATCCTATCTACACAGCTTCAGTTCTGTTCTGGTGCCTAACTCCTTTCTTGCCTGATTTCTCTCTATATTTATCTACTGCTCCCTCTAGGTTCTATCTTAATTCTCTCGTCTTAACTCTGCCTCATCTAGGTCCTTCTCATCTCATCCTTACCCAGCTAGTACTTCCCCATCTGGCTCTTCCTCATCTTCCATCTTGTACACATGTTCTCTCTGCTCAAAATCTTCCTTATCCCTCTCAGTTCTCCATCCTCAAGTTCTCCACTCCTCTCCATCTCCTTGTACCTCTAAGTCCTCTCAAGTCTCTGAGGTGTTCAGTTATAAATTCAAGTAATAGCGATCCTCTGCCAGAGCACGGTCACCCGGCTTGAATTCTTATGCAGTCATAAAGGTAGGTCAGAATTTTCCTCAGGCAATGACTGTCAGGCTTTCTTTTACAACCCCAAATGGGAGTGGTAAAGGAGGAGGTCAACTGAGTGCTAATGACTGGTCAGTATATCAAAAAGGGGATCTATGTGCTCAGTCTACATTCCGAGAAGTGCTTAGGTAAGACATTAGGGGTCTATTAGTAAGGTTGTATAAGAAAGGAGAGTCTCACCCTAAATTGCACAAGAAATAAAGCTATCCTCCTGACCTAGGAGACAGGTGTTGTTTCTTTCGTTTGGCCTTGGATGCTTGATAGGCATTTTAGATAAATACACTGTTAGGAGTTCTAGGAAGCATGAATAGCATTACAAGAAAATCACTGTAGGAACCAGCTAATATACATACAAAAGCTAAAATATCACCAAGACTTCATTTTTTTTTCGGGGGGAGAGGGAGACGTTTTTTTCGAGACGGGTTCTCTGTGTAGTTTTGGTGCCTGTCCTGGATCTCACTCTGTAGACCAGGCTGGCCTCGAACTCACAGAGATCTGCCTGGCTCTGCCTCCCGAGTGCTGGGATTAAAGGCATATGCCACCACTGTCAGGCTCACCAAGACTTCTTAAACCATGGCTTGACCTTTGGAGAAGTCCTTGACTTTTCCAAGTAGTAGTTTTTGTGATAGTAGCTGAATTCCATTACGTTTTCCTGCAGCTTGCAGCATGTGTGAGTGTGTGTGTGTGTGTGTGTGTGTGTGTGTGTGTGTGTGTGTGTGTGTGTGTGTGTGTCTGTGACTGAGTTTAATTAGGGCTGCTTGCATGAGGGAGAGTTGGAGGTTTTTACCAAGAATGGCACCTTACCAGTGGCTATACCACTGAAGAAAAGGGGCTTCCCCTCCACCAGCCACCATTACTGTGAACAGTTCCTCTGAGAAGGGCGAGTTTCGTATGTCCCTCCTCCATCCACGAGGGAGCGCCAACAACCCCATTTTGTTCAGGTTTTACAGGAAACCACAGCTTCTGTGAGCTCAGAGTGTGATGACTACACCATGTCCAGAAGAGGCAGCCAGTTTCTCAAAACATGGTGTCACCTGGTGGTTTTTCAGGCTGGGGACTGGCCCCAGAGCATGCTGGGGCAAGTGCTCTACCATGAGCTTGCCCAGTCCCTCCCTGTCCCTTTTGACACCGTCATCTCCTGATCTTCCTTCTCTTTCTCTGTCCCCTTTACCAGGTTGGTTTTTGCAGGTACTTCAAACTTTCCTGACAAAGTAAAACTGGCAATGGGCAGGTTAAAGGAAAGAGGCCATATGTACATATTTATTTGATCAGTTTCACATGAAGGCTTCAGATGACCTGAATACCCAGGGTGAAGGCTCCATTTTTCTGCTTAGGTTCTCTAAGACATGGGCAGCCATGTAGAACTGTGACTGGACAGCATATTTGTGAGCTGGTAGAAGCAGACTGTGAGCTAGGCGGTGGTGGCGCACGCCTTTAAACCCAGCACTCAGGAGGCAGAAGCAGGCAGAGCTCTGTGAGTTCAAGACCAGCCTGGTCTATAGAGCGAGTTCCAGGACAGGCTCCAAAGCTACCCAGAGAAACCCTGTCTCGAAAAAACAAACAAACAAACAAAGCAGACTGTGGACAGGGGCCATAACTAGGTCTTCTATCTGGTTCTTCTTGACCACCCAGCTTCAGTGTGTCTGCTCCAGGGTATGAGGCAGCACCCTTTGTACCACCTATATAGCCAAACACCACAGGAACACCTTTGCAGCCAGTTCTTAGCAAGGCGGGGCGATTAGAAGATGGCTTTAGTTTTAAGGTAGACTTTGGGGCAAAAAGGTTCTGATTTCTATCCTGCCTGGAGGAAGAGTGACTTCCGTTCCTATGGCTTGCCTAGGGGAGGGAGACACGAGGCAGGTGGAAGGGAACTTTGCTTCTGAGGCCACATATCATTTTCTGAGTTTGCAGTCCCTCCTTCTGTCCTTTATATGTAGCTTTGAGATTGCCTCTGCTCATTGACTCTCTGGGCAGGCTCCCTCCCATTTACTCTCAGCCTCGACCCTGTTCCCCTTTACTCCAGACCTTTCTCAGAGAGCCATCTGGAAAGAGTCTTCTTAGAAATGAGCTCCCTAGGGCTGGTGAGGTTTCTCTGCTGGTAAAGGCACTTGCACCTGAGTTTGATTCCTAGGACCCAGTACCCATATTATGGATGGAGAGAAATGATCACATGGTGCCCCTCCCCCCCCTTTTTTTTCAAGACAGGGTTTCTCTGTGTAGCCCTGGCTGTCCTAGAACTCACTTTGTAGACCAGGCTGGCCTCAAACTCAGAGATCTGCCTGCCTCTGCTTTCCCAGTGCTGGGATTAAAGATGTGCAGCTAAACACACACCGCCTGGTTCACATGCTGTCTTATGCTGTGGGGCACATATACATTCTTGTTCTCTCTCTGTCTCTCTCTACCTCTCCAGCACATCTCTACCCTAGGAAGCTAACCCCTGTGTTAGCCAGTATGCAGGACAGCCTCGCCCTCTCTGTTGCCCAAACACTTCATAGGATCCCCTGTGAGTGCCCAGTGCCCCTGGAAGCTGTGTGTGGAGCACTCCTCTGTGTGGAGCACTCTTCATACTGCTCTGGGTAGCCCTTTCTATACTGCATGCTGCTCTGTTCAGACAAGCTCATCTGCCCCAGCTCAGATGCCCTTTTGCTCTGTGGCTTGAAGCATCCACTGCCTAGTTGCCTCCTTTTTCTTTTTCTCTCTCCCTACCCCCTTCTTGTTTTTCTTCTCTTACTGTTTGTTTGTTTGTTTTGACATAAGGTCTCACTCAGCAGCTCAAACTGGCCTGGAACTCATAGTAGCTCTCCTGCCTCAGCCTCCCAAGTGCTGAAATTATAGGTATGAAGCAGCTACCACCTTTGTAATCTCCAAGGAAACCAAAGCTCTGATGGGGCCTCTGAGACCCTGCTCCGGCCTTCACAGCCAGAGACTCCCTGTGGAGGGTTTACCACCTGATGGATGCCGGTGTTCCTGAGAATGTCTGCCTGCTTCTGCTTGGGATCCTCCTGGCCTAGAAAAGGGGTCTCTGGATGCATACAACAGGCAAGTTGTGGGGAGGAGCCTGGAGAAGATGCAGAGGAGAAAAGTTGTGTCTGGTCAGGAACAACCTGGTGTGGGGACTTCGGCCTTTGGGGAAAGTGTTGGAAGGTGAGCTTCAATTTTAGGTGAAATCTAAACTTCAGGGTTCGATTTTGTGGTTGGAGGGAAGTCAACCAATTAAACAACAGCTCAGCAGGAAGAAACAGAATGGACTAAGAGATCTTTAAAAGCCTTCAAAAGTCTGGATTGACAATTGACTGTCTTTGAAAACAGGAAATTGGATATTGGAGTATTTTCTGTATCCTGTGCTGAGCATTTGATACTGAAGTACTTCTGGAGGACAATATTCTTGGCCTCATACTACTTTGCTGAGAATATGCAGGACTGTGACATTAAGGGTTTATAATATATCTGCATTTTCTTAACAGGAAATATTTTTAAGGTTTTTTTGGGGGGGTGTTAATTTCCTTTTGGGAGGGTGGTTTTGGGATTGAACCATGAGTATTAAACTAGTGCACGGCCACTGAGACACACCCCTAGCCTAGGTTAACTTATAAACAAGGTTTGGTAAGCTGAGCAGGAATCTGCAGCGATTTGGAGCCTGGGAGGCAGATGAGACCAACTTCTTGGGATCCAAGTGTGAGTCCTCCTCAGAAGGATGCTGGGGTCAGGCTGTCAGTCACTTCCACATCATTGGAAGGAGCAGGACCTCAGGTAAGGCACCCCAGTTGCCCAAGTTGGTGAGGCCTTGGTGGAAGCTGGGGCCTCCGGAGCCAGTGCAGGTCTCCTGATCCCCCCCCCCCCCCCACCTACCCCCCGTGCCTTTCAGGAGCTTCAGATCTTATTTAAGCAGCCCTCCTTCACTCCCTGGAACTGAGGGCCAGAGCAACTGAGACGAGCCTCCACTCTAACTGTAAGAAACAATTAGGCACAGCTAATGGCCATAATTTGTTATTGCTACGCTCTGCTCCCAAGGGTTCACTCTAAGTTATTACCCAGGAAGAAACATAAAACTGCGCATAAATCTGTGTATTTCATAGGAACAAAGGAAGCGTTTTTTCCTTGTGTCTCCCTGTGATTAAACTCTGTGGTTCTTCCCAGTTGGAAATGATGCAGCTTCTCACAGATGGGAGGGACTGTCACTCACTGGCTCACACCGTTGCAGACACATGTAAAGAGACAACCACAAAATGTGCACTGGGCCCAGTGCACAATAAACACGTGGGGGCCTCTTGTGACGTACCTTCGGCCTGCAGCACAGACGCACTAAGTCCAGGGTGGGACCCTTCTTGGTGTGGGGGTCCTGACACAGCAGAGGCTGCACCTGTAAAGCCAGAGCTGCTCATGAGAAAGAACAAGGTCTTGCATGTGCTCTTGGCTCCCTGTCTATTGTTGACAACTTCCGTTAGTGGCCTTTGAACCAGGCAGACAGAGTTAAAAATCCCAATTCTGCCATGTGTGATCCAGGCAACCTCTTTGAGACTCCGTTCTTCATCTGAAGTGGGAATAATGTCTGTCTTAGGGGTTGTTGTAAGACGACAAGAGCTGTGCATTATCCCTCCTTCTCTCTCCAGCCCCAGGCCTGAGCATGACTAACTTCCTTAGCGATCACTTGCCCGATTGGCTCTAGTCCCTCGACTGCTCTGTAGCATCTTCCTCACATGTCTTCTCTCAGTGGTCCCTTAGGAGGACAGGGATCCAGGCTTGCCACCCTAATGCACGTCTGACAGAAGCCAGAGCTGCCATTGCTATGTGGCTGGCAACCTCAGATGTAGTCAAAGGTTCTAGTAACTGCCAGGTGACCACATAAACTGTCAACCAGAGGTTGCATTCCTGAAATGTGGAGCTAAGTCCTTCCTTAGGAAATTGGGGGCTGATGACTCATGCCTGTAATGCCAGTATTCTGAAGTAAGTTTAAGGCCAGCCTGGTCTATAAAAAGTTCTAGGCCATCCTGGGCTACAAAGTGATACTTTTTTTAAAAAAAACAAACCACAAACTCCCCCAGAAATCCCACACCTAGGTCAGGTATGGTCACCCACAGCAGACCTGTTAAGAGCCAGAATCTGGCTGCTCCAATCAGAAACACCAAACTTACCAGGGAAGGAATGAAGGGGTGATTCCCTGGTTCACTGACCCAGGGTCATCTGAATACTTAGGCCAAGCTCAAACTGGTAGATGCCTGAGCTGGCCAGTGCTATGTCAACTTGGAACAAGCTAGAGTCATCAGAGGAGGGAGCCTCAACTGAAAAATGCCTTCATTAAGGGCTGTAAACAAACCTGTAGGGCATTTTCTTAATTAGTGATTGATGTGGGAGGGCTCAGCCCATGGGCTGTTTGTCCTGGGTTCTATAGGAAGGCAGGCTGAGCAAACCAGGAGGAGCAAGTCAGTAAGCAGCATTCCTCCATGACCTCTGCATCAGCTCCTGCCTCCAGGTCCCTGCCCTGCTGGAGTTCCTGTCCTGACTTCCTTTGATGATGAACTGTGATTTGGAAGCATAAACTGAATAAACCCTTTCCTCTCCAGGGTTCTTTGGTCATGGTGTTTCATCACAGCAACAGTAACCCCCCATCCCAATGTATACACTAAGGCCTTCTGGAGAAGAGCACCAGTGCCCTGAGAAGTCCAAAGCAGGGCTGTGGAGAGGGGTTCTTTTTGTGAAATACTACTTGTAGCGAGCACATACCCCGGTTACGGGGGAGGAATAATCACTCTTGATTCAGACTTGGTATAACACTCATTTATTCACACAGTAAGATTACAAGCAATATTCATCCTGTCTTCCAAATGGAAGCAGGAGTACCTCTCCGGGTGTACAGGTCCGGACTCACCACGTCTGTTCCTCTGGATCTTGGGTCAGCCTTCCTCAGGTCAGCCACGTCTGCACTGGGGACAGGATCTCACGTCTCTGGCAGAGGAGAGTCGTCTCGCGCGAGGGCCTGACGAGCTCTGTTGGTTGGATCTGAGGCTTCATCTTTTATATTCTTTCCTGGCTAGGTTTCTAGTCTTATCCCTACTTCCACACATAGCTTATAGCTTATCACTACTCCATTTGTGGTTTACTTACATTATTCTATTGCTTATCACTCCTGACCAGGGTTGTTCACCCTAGGCCTTACATGTGTTCCTTACACTACTCATGAAGGAAGGTACATGAGACATGTATACAGAGGCTGATGCATGGTACTAGATGTACTGATGACATTCACCTCCAACTGCAGTACTTGGAGCATCTTCTGCTCTCCAGAGACTCCATCTGCCCCCCACAATCTGCCTATCCTCACTAGACAACTTTGGTCTTGGTGATGTCTGTTGTCTTGTATCCTGTACACAACACTTTTTTCCCTCCTAGTTTCAAATTTCTATTTTTTTTTCCCCTTGAGACAGGGTTTCTCTGTGCAGCTTTGTGCTTTTCCTGGAACTTACTCTGTAGCCCAGGCAGGCCTCGAACTCATAGAGATCTGCCTGCCTCTCCCTCCCGAGTGCTGGGATTAAAGGCGTGCGCCACCACTGCCTGGCTAGTTTCAAATTTCTTAAGGATGGGATTGCACAGTGCATATATCAAACACTCAATATTTTTCAAGACCCACTCATGTAGCCACGGACTTGCCAATGGACAGGTTTGCTGTGTCTGGCTTGTGTATTCTCTGGGCTTTGGTGTGAGGCTGGCATTCCAGATTGCTTACAGAGGCAGGAAGAATTTGGAGGGAAGAACCTGAAGTAGCTTGAGGTCAGAGTACAGTGTGGTGGGAGGGGTTTGCTACAGGAATGCAGAGTGGGCGTGGAGAGGGGGGCAATGAGAACTCACTTGATGGTTGCTTTTTAAGGCTGGAGGGGTGTGCTTCCTCCAAAGCCACAGTTGAAAGTTGGACAAGCCTAAGTATCACTGTGATGCTACCAGGGACCACACCCTATTTCTTTACTCCTTTTGGGGCTCCAGTTCAGCTCTGTGTGCCCAGGAAGACCAGGCAACAGAGTTCACTGCAGAATACTGCCATAGGAGACGGAGGAGACACAAACTGGCCGGCCGGTGCTTCTGCTTTCCCACCAGGGGCATGCTGGTTGGCTGACTTGGTGGTGAGGTTGCCAGTCCTGAAAAAGCTTACTGGCTGTCCCCATATCTCACCTGCACTGGCAAGTGAGGTAGGTCTCTTGTGGAGTCTATCCCACCATTACCAGGAAGCCTGACTTGAGCAATACCTCACTCTAGTATTTCAGCTTGGAGATGGCCAGGAGTCTCTTCTGTCCCTGAGATCTGACAGATGCTCCCCTGCTCTCTACTAAGTATAGTAGATGTTGGTGCCCGGAGTTGGCAGGCTAGTTTCACAGCCACAGAAAGACTCCGACAGGATGCCGTCCTCACACTGTAGACCAACCAGACTTTGCTGAGCATAACCTACTTCCTCAGCAGCCCTACTGAACAGGAGTCCGCACAATCCTCAGATGAGCAATGACAGCAGAGTGCGGTGGTTAAGACACTTTAGGCAATTGAACTAGGCAATTTAGGGGGCCAGACATTAGGTCTCACACATTGGGTCATAGTCCCTGGCTTCCGAGGTTTTATTTATTTATTGTTGTTGTTATGGGTGGTGCCATCCTGGGGTTCTAGTGGACTGGGCTGCTAGTCCCGGGTTCTATAAAAAGGTAATCTGAACAAGCCATGGGAAGCAAGCCAGTAAGCAGCTCCCCACCATGGTGTCCATATCAGCTCCTGCCTCTGGAATCCTGCCCTGTCTGAGTTCCTGTCCTGACGTCCTTCAGTCATGAACAACAATGCTGAAGTGTAAGCCAAATAAACCCTTTCCTCCCCAACTTGCCTTTTGGTCACGGTGTTTCATCACAGCAGTAGAAACCCTAGCTAGGCACCAGGATACACTTACCTCTCGAACCCAGGCAGGCTGTGCATTGGCTGTCCTGCCTTTGGCCTGTAGGTAGCTGTTATAGGTCTGTACCACCAGTAACATTGACACCAGAACACTGCAGCCCATCGGCCCTGCTCTTAGCCCCTCCCCTGCTTTAGACATTTTTACCATGCTAAGGGCGTCTTATAGCACTGCTGCCCCGTCTCAGCTTGCTTCCTGTCTCCTCCTCTGCCCCACCCCACATCTAGATGAAGAAATCAGGAGGCTGGGTGGGGCAGTGGTTGGATACAAGGCTGTGCTGCTTATCTGCTGGGAGGCCTTGATCATGGGGCTTCGCAGCGCTACAGGCTCAGTTGTCTTTCTTTCAGATAAAGATACAACAGTGTCTGCACCGCTGGGTGGACAAGAAATTTGTGGTAAATACTTGCACAGTACTTATCTGTAGTAAACCTTGTCATCTCAACTCACCCTGCTGACACAAGCCATGTTCTGGCCTAAACGTTTAACATCTTTGCTGCCTTTCCTCACTCACTAACCCTGTGCTCTGTGCTCGCACACCTGCGCTCCTGCCCAGACTCACACTGGCCTAATTTGGCTAGTCCAGCTATACAGGTTTCATCCTTTCTCTGAGCTACGTCCCTGCAATCAGCAGAGTGTAGAGGAGCACTAACATTGTCCATTGACAATGACAGCATTCTCCCAGCAACTCTCCTCTTAATTCCTTTCCTGTCCAATGTCTCCACTCACAGCCACCCGCCCCAGCACTGAACATCCATGGCGATGCAGTGAAATATGAGCCGGGGTAAAGTTCCACAAAGCCTGCAGCCTTTCATACCTTAGGCCAAGTGGTTCACCGGGAAATGGGGATCTGAGGGAGCCCCTGAGCTACACAGGGATAACCAATCGGGAGCTTCATGACAGTGATCTGGATATAAAAGTTCAAGGGGTGAAAAGCTGAGGATGCCCATGACGGAATTTCACAAAGATGATCAAACACGAAGTGCTATGTGTAATGTATAATTTCGAGAGAGACACACCTAAAAAGTGTGTTTTGTGCTAACAATCACCCTGGAGTTGTAAATCCATCTTGTTGAAGTATACTTACTTTAACAAAGCCCTCAGGAAATGAGGCCAAAGGATGCAGGTTCCAGTTAGAAGATTCAGAGAGCTGCTAGTAATAAAATGGACTGTTACTGAAAAAAACCACTAAGGTTTTCTCGTTATGAAAAGTGATAGTTAACTCGGTTTAGCATACTACAATGTACATACTTTCCCCCAAACCATGCACATGATAAATAATGCAGTTTTCTGTATGAGCTAAAAATTAAGCTAAGGGCTGGGGACACAGCTCTGTGGCAGAGCACCTGCCCAGCTCATGCCCTAGGCTCCACCTCCAGCACTGCAAAACAAGATTTCTTTTAAAAGGCAATTAAAACAAATTGTCAGTTCAAAATGAGTTTGAGGCGGGGCTGAAGAAATGGCTCAAGTGAAGAGCACTGGCTGCTCTTCCGGAGGACCCAGGTTCAATTCCTGCCCCCACATGGCAGCTCACAACTGTAACTCCAGTTTCAAGAGATCTGATGCCCTTTTCTGGCTTCTGCAGGCACCAGGCACACACACACGGGGCACTGACATACACACAGGTAAGCATTTATACATATTAAATAATAAAGTAAATAAGTTTAGGAAGCCAGAGAGGTGGCTCAGTGGTTTAGAGCATCGATTCTTCCAGAGGACCTAGGTTTGATTCCCAGAACCCACATGGTGGTCACAACTGTTAACTCCAGTCCCAGGAGATTTGAAGCGCTCTTCTGACTAATGCAGGCATTAGGCATGCTTGTGGCACACAGTCATACATGCAGGCAAAACGCTCATACACATAAAATTAAAAGAAAAAAACATAAAAATTAGTTTAGGATACTTTTTATTGATTTTATATGCCTGAGTGTAAGTGTATGCACCATGTTTGTGCAGTGCCCAAGGAGGCCAGAGGAGGGCACTCCATTCCCCTGGGACTGGAGTGACAGGCAGTTGTGAGCCACCATGTGGGTAAGTAGGAACTGAACTGGGTGGGATCCTCCAGTGCTATTAATTGCCATCTCTCCAGCCCCCTAATTCTTGCTTTTAAATATTTTTATCCTTTGAATATTTTATACATGTATACAATGTGTTTTGATCACATTTCCCTCCTTTTCTCTCAACTCCTCCCAGATCCACCTAATTCTCTATCCCCTTCCCAACTCAGGTAACCCTGCTCTTGGAGAAAAGGGCCTCTCCCTCTCCTACCAGCCATCAACTGTCCACAGCTCTCAGCTAGGCTGGAAGTAATAGTTATAGTTCCAAGATAGAATTAGAAATGTTCTTTTTCATATTTTTTTTACATCTATTTTGTATGTTTCTATGTTTATGTGCAAGTGGGTACTCCTGCCAAGCATGCATGTGTACACAGAGTGTTTAGTTTCTCAGTCCACCATGTAGGTTCTGGGGAACCAAACTCAGGTCCAGACTTAACAACAATATCCTTATCAGCTGAGGCATTTTGCTGGTCCCTGCACCATTTTTTTTCTTGTCTTTCTTTTTTGTTTTTTTTGAAACTCTGCTCTCCCTTTTGGTTGACTCTGAGAAGCTTTGCAGGTCCCAGTTCTATTGGATAAGCCTTCCAATATATTTATTTACCTGATTTTTTCATAAAAGGTGATATATTTTTGAGGACAAATAATGCTAAAGACAACATGCCATTTCATGGAACAGTGAGACAGGGATGTACCTGACCCACTAATGAAGCCTGGACAGAGCTTTGGCCTCCGATGACATGTTAAATGAATCACAGGGTATATCTATGGCTGATGGGTGCAAAGTCCCACGGCTGGGGCCTCGGCCAGGGTCTCCAGAATGGGGGAGGGGTAACAGTGTCAGGGTGAAAGGTTAGTGAGAGCTTCAGCAGACAGAGGCTCTTGCCTTCAGCCCAGGTGGGGTCCCAAGGCATGCTCTGATTGGCCAGTCTACCTGACAGGTACAGAATGGGCAAGGTACTGGGGATGCCCTTCTAACCACCCCTCCATCATTCTGTTGGCATCACAGAGCCCGGTATAGCAGTTTGAGCTGCTGGGATTCACTGCTACCTGCCATGGTCAGAACTGCAACCAAGCTTCAGAAACAGACCAAATGGAGACATCTTCCCAGTCCAGGAAAGGCAAGTGGGGCATCCAACCCCAGCATACAACTAGAAGGGCAACTTCTACTTCTGGCCGTTGGGAAGCGTGCAAATTGGCACCAGTGTTGGCCAGTTTACCAGATCCTGCAGGCTGAGGGGCACTGAAGTTAGGAAGTCCTACTGCTTCACTCCATCCAGCTGACGGAGCTGGGTTAGTAGAGGTGTAGTCCCAGGAGGGCAGGGGTGAGGCAGAGGGTAAGCATATGAGGGTACGCACACACCTAATGCATCGGAGGAAGGAGCCTCCAATGAGCCACTAACACAGTCATATGGAAGTGTGGCTCCCATTTTGAAAATCCCTTTTTTGGAGGGTGGAGGCTGGGAACTGAACCTTACCAATGTTAACAAATGCCCCAAGATTGAGCTACTCTCAGCCCGGTAACCTGGTCTTCTAGGAAGCAAGTGTTACAGGAGGCCAGAGAGCTGGAACTCAAGACTCCTGTACCCAGAGAGCAGCTACAGAAGCAGAAACCCCAGCGCAAGTGCACTGTGAGGTTAACAAGGCCATATGGGCTGGGTGACGGCGGCGGCGCACGCCTTTTAACCTCAGTGCTTCAGAGACGAGGCAGGTGGATCTCTATGAGTTCGAGGACAACCTGGTTAATAGAGTGACTTCCAGGACAGCCAAGGATACACAGAGAAACCCTGTCTCCAAGCTGCCAGATGGATGGATGGTCCCTGGGACATGAGCACAGAGTCCAGGGCATCGGGAACCAATGAAGGAAAGGCATGGGACTAGCCTTTTTCTAGGGAAATGAAGGGCAAGACTTGAAGTGGTAAGGTTCCTGATAGAAAAGCTGGTACCAGAGTTTGACAATAAGGCTTTGTGGCACCGTATTTTAAAAGACTGGGCTGACAGAATGGCACAGCTGGTAAAGGTGCTTGTCTCCAAGCCTGACAACTCAATTTTGATCCCCAGATCCCACATGGTATGGTTGAAAGAGAACTGCTACAGATTTTCCTCTGACCACCATTATGTGTGCCATGGCACACACACCACATGCACAGATGTACATACACATAGGCACATAATGAAGAGAGAAATAAATGTAACCACAGCCCAGAGACTGGAAAGATGACTCTGTGGTTAAGTGTGCTCACTGCTCTTCGGTTCCCGGAAAACAAGTAGGTGCTTCAATGGCTGCCTTTCAATCTGAATCTGCTATGTGCCAGGTACCGAAGTGGTTCTGAGAAAGCCTCTGGCATGCAGCAGCTGCGGCTAGGCCCTGCGAACAGTCTCAGACCCGTGCCCTCTCAGTCAGCAGCCTTACAAAGGCTCCAGCTAACACATGTGCCAGCCTGTCTACAAGAGGAGGAGGCAGAGAGACTCAAGAGGCCAGAGGTAGTGTTAACTACCATAGATGTGCAGCTGGTTCTTAGGGTGCCCAAGTGGGAGACCTCATGAACGAAATGATTTTGAGTGCTTGGGCATGTTGGGAAGTCGCTTTGCCGAGGTCTAGAGTTGAAATGTGTCATTTTCCTTTGCCAAAGGTCAAACTCCCAGCTGCTCCTCAAACCACTTCTCCTATGTGTGTGTGTGGGGTGGTGGTGGGGGTGGTGGTGGTGGTGGTGGTGGTGGTGGTGGGGGTGGTAGTAAAAGGACAAAGAGATTAAAATACAGGGCAAAGAATTAGAACTCATTAGCAGATACCACCGTGCGGACACTCAACTTTATTCACTTTATCTATATATTTAACAATTCTAAAGTATTTACTTCTTGCTTTGACAAAAAAATGAAAAATATAGGAGCACTGACTCCTCTTTAGGAGAAAAGGGTTATATGTACAGCTACGGAGTTACGGTTCCTCCTTTACATACAAAGAAAATATTAATAAAAAAGTGCTTCATTGATCAAAAAGGGCTAAGAGCTGCAAGCATTTATTCACACTGTACAACAGACCCAAGAAACCCGTATCATAACCTCTTGGCACCTGTCACTAGGAACTTCACAATCTTCAGTTATGCCATCCTTCCCCCACCCGCACCTCCAGACCACAGCAAGCATGGAGGAAAACTTCACCCTGTTTCACTAGACGAGGCCTCTGCGTGACTTGCTGCTGGAGGAATGAGCAATGCTCTGATACCCTGGGCTTCGGTTCAGCCAACAGTGCTAGGAAAGGCTTCTGGGCTTCTTGCACCCACTCGGGAACATGCAGAACCACCTTCCTGAGACACAGAACACCCATGGCCAGGTAACAGTTTCCAAAGAAGAGGGGCATGGACACAGGCCAGGCTAGAACTGAGGTGTCCCCCCAACCTCACCCAGCCCTCACACTACAATTGCTCTGTTATCTGTTTGCGGCTTTTAGCAGAGCCAAGCATGGCCCCGGGGGTGGGGAAGGCACAAACATAGATGCCAGCAATTCAAAGCACAAACCAGAACTGCCCTCCACCCTTCCCACACCCACCTCCACCACAGATAATTACTGGTTTAAGGCTCTTTTTGGACCACATCAAAGGTCACTGAGGAAAGGTACCCCAAATCTCCTCATGCTATTTTCTAAGAACCCTAAAGTCACCAAGTGACTCTTCACTGGTAGCAAAAGCCAGACATGTGACCACTCAAGACAGCCAGAAGCAGGACAGAGGACTCCTGGGTCCTTCCTTCTGCCCCCAGAAGTAGCAGAAGAGGAGGGCTGATTGTGTGGAGAGCTTTGTAACTGTGGGACTCTGTCCCTCAAGGGGAAGATGCATGATTGGTCTGCTTTAGGAATGGGGGACTTGTGGAACCCTGAGTCTGGATTTCCCTGTGTTGGCCGAGGAAGAGATTGTTTGTGGGACCAGGCCCCAGAGAGAGCTCACAGGTGCCTAGCTCAGTGCAGGCCTTGACCACATCAGCAGGACACTGCATTCTGGCCAGTCTGCACCTTTAGGTGTTTAGGAAGCCAAAGGAGGCAAAGGGAGCCCTACCCAATCTGGTCCAAGTTAAAGATGGAATCCATGTGGGCCAACATGTCAGCCACCCAGTCCCTCAGTAACTCAAAAGAAGCACATACCTCTCTTTTCTAAGTGAGGCCTGTGGGGTGCCTCTATGTGCCCTTCTTCCCAATGCCATCCTGTTCTTATCTATGAGGTGGGATGGCCCTGTCTCTCTCAGGAACAGCACTCTCCAGAAAGGTCCTTCCAGCCTCCCCAGCAGCAAAGGGTTACCAGTCAGCTCTGACACAGCTGTGATGTGAGGAATGGTCACTAATGGTAGGCTGACTTTCTGTCTTGCTGTCTCATTCTTCATTCTGGCTCCTTCCACTGGGAAGCACTGAGCCATCCCCCAGCATGCCTGACAGCAAACAGCTCAGCAGTTATAGGGCCTGGCAACCTCTGGGCTTCCATTTCAAAAAAAAAAAAAAAAAAAGAAGAAGACAACTGGGGACATTTTTCTTTTTAGAAGGCAAAGAGGGAGTGTGGAAAAGGAAGGGAAGATGAAACAAAAATCAATTTACAATCCAGTGGTACATCCCAATCTCTGTACAGGTTGTTCTGTGCCCCCATTCCAAAGTGTATGGGCCTCTCTGACTGCCCAGGCTCTGGATGAGCCTGTTAAAGAACAGCAGCATGGCCTCTGCCACCCCAGGTCACTGAGCTTCAGTTTGAAGTGGCAGCAATAGGCTTATCCAGTTCAAGGTCAATGCTGGAGCTTGTGGGATGGAGGCTGCTATAGCAAGACTTGCACACTCGACTGGGTTCAAACAGCTGCTGGCTAGGAACTGGAACCTTCTGGTTACAACAACTGGAGCAGAATACGTTCCCACAATTCCTTGAGACAAAAAGAAATAAAACAACATTAGTTTCAGCTGTTAGGTTTTCGTGGGGAAAACCAACTTCAGAAAGCAGCATTTGATGTGTGTGGTCTAGAAACATGTTCATTTCTCCGGGCCAGGAAGAAGCCGCGTAGGAAGACAAGTCTACCTAGTGCAGTCATTTTCACTTCAGGCCAAGGGTGACATGTGGCTGCCTCACCACTCTGGCACAAGGCTGTCAATACACAGGAAGATGCTCAGGAGAGCTCTCTGTGGGTAAATGAGCCCAGCACTGAAGCAGCTGCCAGCTCAGTGCTCAGTCCTGACCTGGGGACAAACCCAGTGGCTGCACTGACCTTGGTACTGCCATCTGGGTAGCTTGAGGTCACAGGGAGGCCAACGTCAAAAGGAGTTGGCTTGTGGACCCCTCGAAGAAGAGAAACAACTATGCTGCCCAGCTGGGGATGAAGAACCCTGCCTAATGGCCACTGCCTCAGAGACAAGTTGGATGCAGACTCTTGCCAGCAGCATGCAAAGCTAAAAGCCAAAGCAGCACTGGACACATGCTCAGCGTGAAAGGGAGGTGGGAGGACAGGCCATGGAGAAACATATGCATGTATACATCCCTATTAGAGTGGTCAGTCGGCTATGGCTCACGGCCCTGCCCCATGCATCTCCAGGCTCCCCTCTCCTTGCATCTGTGCAGCACAGGTCTGCACAGCCAGCCAGAGGCCCATCGCACACATACAGGAAGGAAAGGCAACCAACACAGGATGAGTTCTGCCCACCTTACAATCCTACACTTGCTGAGCCCTACAGTACAAACCGACACTCATCAGCTCGGCACAGGAAACTCCAAGGTACCTGACACAGCTCTCCAGAGATGAGAAGAGGAGGTTAATAAGAAAGCTTCCTCTGCGCTAACTTCTCAGCCACGCCCCTCAGAATGCGGACCACACTGGGTAAGGACCACTCGGGCACAGGAGGAGCGGACACTGACGACCACATGAGACAAAGCAACACTGTAGAAGGGAAGGTGTGACACAGGGCAATAGGACAGGGAGCCAGAACACAAGCCCTTCGTTTCTAGAATGTAGGAAGCACTTTACAACTTTCTAAGAGGCATGAGTCAGCAAGAACTTGTGATTCTGAACACTGGAAGAGGAAATCTTCTGAACACCTGTACTCGTTTGGCATACCTGCTGAAGTTCAGCTTTTTAAAAAGCCCGACATGAATTTGATCAATTAAGCTTTTCTATCTGACTTCCTTTTGGAGACCCTGAAAAACCTAAGTGGAGTCATGCGTGCTAATTAATTCTCTGGCAAGATCGGATTTGTTCATTTCTGTCTCTATAAAAACAAAACAAGGAAGTGATGCCATTTGACTTGAAAGTTACTGGTACCATCCTGGCATCAAGGAATGACTGTGCCCTCTCCCCCACAAAAAAGTCCTGAAGCCCACTGGCTTCCCCTGAAAGATCAGCCTTGCAGAAACACCACTTCTCATCAAGAGTGTACCAGCCCAGTGGCCCAGACAGTCCAGAGGGGAGCACAAGGCTGCAGCAGACACGCCCCTGGCAGTCTCTATCAGCTGCTATGGATCCCCATGCCCACCTGCCTGCCTGTGCTCTCCCTTACAGGCTTCAGCCCAATGAGTGCAGAGAAGGGAATGGCAGCATTAGTGTGGAGAAGTTATTGTGGGTGTGCAGACATCACAGACAAGTTGTTGCAAATGCTCACCACGTTTGATCAACACGGTCAGTGTCCCTGAAAGGAGGGGAAAAAGAGCTCAGAGGAGAAGCCATTTGGTCTAGGGATGCAGGGTGGGGGAGACCCATGGTCTTAAGAGTGTCATCTGTCTACAAAGAGATTTTTCCATCACTTCTACATGTGGGCCACTGTACGATTATGAAAAACTTCCTATCAGAACACTAAACATCTACTAGACAGTTACCATCCTTGCCAGGGCAAAGTAGCCTTAGTTACTCACTGCTCAATCTAGAAGAAAGAAGTTAGGAGCAGCAAGGATTGGAGACTGCCCTCAGCTGTGTCTACTACTCCCCAGCCACAGCTGCTCAGCAGCAGCACAGGGATCCGGGAGCAGAAAGAAGTAGGAAAATCAGGCTCCCTGCCCACAGCTAGAAAACTGTTTCTGCTCAAAGTAGCCATGATCAGTTTTATGGTGGAAATAAGAACTGATGATCTGCATGGTAGCTGTTATCTCACCAATCTGAGAAACCAAACAAAGTTATGTCCACATTTCAAAATTGAATATAATATAATTTTGGGAAGAGAGTTCCCAAATGCAGTTCTGGAAGGACCAATTTCAGAGGCACAGAAATGTGACCCCAAGGGCAGCTCACACAGAACACTGCTAGTAAGATCTCCAAGTTCAGACTCCATAGCCCACCCCACCCGAAAAGCCCCCCCCCTGGGCACCTGCAGTGGTGCTTCCTGCTGGCGAGCCAGAAGGCACTGTCACAGGCATAGCAGTGGGCAGCCAGGTGGTCAGGGAGCCAACGGGTCATCTGCAAAATACATGGGACCAGGTTAGTGACAGGAGGTGGGCCAGTCAGCTCCAGTCAGCAGAGTCACACCAGGGGGAGCAAGAGTCCCAAGGACTACATGGGCTCCAGTGACAGCAGCGCAGCAGGCCTGCTGACAACAGCAGTTCAAGGAAGGTGTCCACACTGTTTGCCTCCCGAGACACCATGGCAGCAGTGGCACCTGGGCTGCCATGAGAGCTGGCAGAGGCAATGGAGAGAGGGGGCCAGTTTGCTGAGTGTCCCTGGCTTAGAACTGCTGGATGTGGGTTCTCAGACAGAGATGCAGAGGCTCCAGTCTCCTGGGAGTTTCTTCCTTGGTGAGGGGCACAGGGCAGGGATTGGAGTGGAGAAAAACTGTAGGACACCTGTATGGATGGCACGCAGAGCAGGGGCTGAGCCTGTACCTCAGTGTCCTGTTTATCCACCTGCTCCCAGCTGGCTTCAGAGAAAATCTCTGTGCTGCAGCGAGACAAACAGTTCTGATCCAGATTGCTTTCCGAGTCGGGGATTGAAGTCTGTTGGCAAACAAACACAGCTGAACAGAATGAACCTGTGTCCTCCCAAAGGCAGAAGAGAGCACTGGGGTCTGAGTGCTAAGGTTCCAAATGTGCAGTGACACCAGCCATCCAGACTTGGGCTGACCAGGTGCAGAGAAGGCCGGGCTCAGAAGGCTAATGAACTTTGTGGAGTGACACTGAGTGGAAAAGCGGCCTTAGGGTCCAGGAGCACGTGAAGTGAGCCAGATGGAGAAGGACCGCCCTCTGTGTCAGCTGTTCTGGTGGGCCTGGTGATCTAGTCCAGCACTTAATGAACACAGTGACTTGGTGTGCTCTCCTTTTTCTGAAGGACTCTTGGGGACACTGAGAAACCATTATTAATTAACATGAAGAAAAAGCTGAAGGTCCTTTGGCTTTAAGTCAATGGATCTGGGATGATTACTCCAGAACCTGCCTTACACTTGTAATGTCAGGCCCCATCAAAGAAGAACCCTGGCACCCTGGCACCCTCTGGGAACCCAAGAACCCTGGCACCCTCATTTCTAGCCACCAAGCCTCATCAGTGGTAAGTCCTCAACAATGCTTTACAAAAAAAACAAAACAAATCAATCCCTTCTCTCCATTTCTCCTGCCAGCACCTGCCACAGAGTGGGCACAAACACTTGTTCGAAAAGAGCGAAGCTCTCAAAGCTCCCAGAGTCTGGGAAAGCAGGCAGCTTACTCGTGAGTAAGGCAGGACAAACACTCCACCATAACAGTATTAGCACTGCTCTGCAAATGCCACTGTGAACAGGTGTGCAAGCCCTTCTAAAAATACAGTATTTTTATTTGGTGGTGGAATAAACTGAGACAGAGTCTCACTCTGTAGCCCAGGTTAGCCTAGAACTCACTATGCAGCTCAGGCTGGCTTCAAACCTGTGGAAATGCTCTGCCTCAGCCTCTCAAGTGCTTTGATTACAGGTGTGAGCCTCAAAGCCTGGCTGACACAGGACCCCATGTCATGCATCAACTCCCTCCCTGCCTCCTAACTGCCTAGAAGGAATGGAAAGCCAGTACAGCAGAAAAGAGGCAGACTGCTGTCTCCATGGCCAAGGCTAATTCCCAAACAATCTCTCTCAACATGGCAACTTAAGACCTTTCTAGTCTTTTCAAAATCTGTTTCAATAACCATGCATTGGGTGCATAGAGCACCTGGCCTGTGTGTTGTCTCTTTGGATAGCTTTAAAGGAATCATGACCTAACTTACCACTTCATCTCCAAAGTCCCCATTGAAGCGCAGGGAGCTGGTCAGGTACTGGCTCTCCAGGCGACTCTTCAGCTCCTGGACTTGTTTCTTCAAGGTCTCCACTTCCTGCTGGTGGCCAGACTCTATCTGACGCAGACGCTGTTGGATTGTGTCTGTGTATACAGGCATGCCATCATCATCCAGGTGGCTGCGGGAAGGCTGGTCAGGGCTGCTGGTAGTGGATGGCCTCCCTGAGTGGTTATTCAGCCACTTGTGGTGCAAGTTCCTTGAGTACAAGTGAGCAGAGCTGCAGACTGTGGCAGACAGCTGGTGGCTCAGGGAGTCCTTACTCCTCCCAGCCTCCCCATTGGCACAGTGCCCATTGGGTGTGGGGTACTTCTGAAGGGTGCCAAACCCTGAAGGCTGTTCTGAAGCCTTGTTTTCAGTCTCTAGGGCACCGTTGCACACAATTCCCTGTCTACATTTGTCTAACGGCAAGGCACAAGGAGCCCGCATCAGGCTGAGGGTGTTGCCAGGGGATGAAGTCCTATATAGCACAGAGTCCCATTGGGGCCTCTCAGCAGACCTGGGCTCTGGAGCCATGGGAAGCATGTCCTTGCCACTGAACCTACCACTGCTTGCCAGGCAAGGTCTGTGATGGAGCTGGGGCCCACTCTCTGACTTTACCTTATCTTCTAGTAACATGTGCATGGAGCTGTTCGTGTGTGGTCCTCTTGTCTCAAATGGGACTTGGGAAGGCAGCAGAGAACTAGACTGTGAGGTACCAAGGCCAACTTTTGCATCTACCGGGAGAGCAGGAGCTACATTTTCCCTGGCCTCTGCAAAATTCTCTACTTGAGGCTGTTCCACAGGGACCTCCTGGGAGTCCTCTCCCCTGAGGGGAGCCTGGAGTGAACTAGAGAGAACGTTGTGCCCATCCTGCTGCTGAGGACTATCCTGTGAGAACAAAGACAGGCTGGGGTCTAGATGGTTTCTTAGAGGAGCATCATCCAGCTTGGATTCTTGGTAAAGGACATCTGAGCCCTCAGCCACCATCCTGCTCTCCTTTGCTAGGAGTGCCTCCTCTTTGACCTCTGGCACCTCAGTGTGCTCCCTGTGGGCAGGCTCTTCTGCCCCACTCTCCTCTTTGGTGGCTTCTTGCAAAATGTTCTCCATCTGCCCTTCAGCCACACCAGCCGCTACAGAGAGCTCAGCACCTCCGAGCAGCCTGCTGGGCTTCCGCAGGCTGTCCACAGCAGGCGCCTCTTCCCCAGACCCAGCAAAGCTGCTCAGCTCCAGTGAGCGCCCATGCTCCTGCCACTTCTCATTCAGGCTGGGGTCACTGCTGCGCCGGCTGGCCAGCGGCACCATGTTGTCACAGGCTGTGGTCAGATTGTCAAATGATCTAGTCTTGGGTAGCCTAAAAGAAAAGGGTTTGGGGAAAATGAGAATCTTAGAGGCTATTAGGAGCGCAGTAGGGGACAAGAGGTTTTTAATAAGCCACTGTTTCACAACAGGGCCATTACAGCAACATCTATGAAAATGAGGCTCCAATTCCTAGAGTGGCAGGGCTCTCCACCAGCACTGCCTGACTGTCAGTCCCTGTAGGGAAAGGGGCTAAAGAAACCCACCCTGACCCTGGAGCCCAGGACCAGGGAAAGAAACACAGCCTGGATCTGGGACCCAAGCCAGAGAAAGAAACACTTTATCCCTGAACCCAGAACCAAAGAAACATGCCCTGACTCTGAAACCAGTGCCAAAGATACACACTTGGTCCCTGGAATCAGAGCCAATGAAAGAAAAATGCCCTGGCCTTAGAATTAGAGCCAAAAAGCTAAGAAAGGCCAGTGAAAGAAACACAGTTTGGCTCTGAAATCAGGGCCACCTCTGTCCCTAACCCAAAAAAACTAACCAATCCCTGGACAGAAAATCTCCCTGGAGAAACTCCACCCCTAAGAAATCCTATATAAGCCATCCTGCCTGGTGGGCTGTTCTTTCCCACCTGGTAGAGGCAGCCACTCTCCTGGACTCCTCCTTCCCAAATAAATCTCTTTCTCAAAAGAGTCTTGGGTGTGAAGACGTTCATTCACTGGCACATAGAAGAAGAACCTTGCTAAGACATCTCTTAGGGCACGAGCAAGGTAGAGCTGAATAGAAGAACCTTGCTGAAACGTGCCATAGGGGACTGAACAAGGTGGAGCAGAAAAAGTAACTTTTTCCGGGAGCTGGAGGAGAGTGCTACATTTCTGCAGGGGTTTCCCGTTAGCAGAGTGAAGCAAAAGAAACATCATCTCAGGCCAGAGAAGAAGCAGAGCTCTGCTGGGAAGCCCCTTAAGTGGGGGCTGAGCAAAGCTCAGCTTGTAGCGGCTCTCCTGGAGAGGAGCAGGATTGTTTTATCCTGTGGGGAGACCACCCCCCACTGAAACCAAACTCCTGAGTTGCAACACTCACAGTCCCCACCTCCAAATAAACTAAAAGCATATATTATTTCTTTTTTTCTTTCTTTTGGTTTTTCGAGACAGAGTTTCTCTCTTAACAGTCCTGGCATTCACTCTGTAGATCAGGCTGGCCTTGAACTCACAGAGAGCCCCTGCCTCTGCCTCCCAATGCTGGGATTAAAGAGGTGCACCACCGCTGCCTGGTGCATATTTGGTTTTTTTGTTTGTTTGTTTTTTGTTTGTCTTTTCAAGACAGGGTTTCTCTGTGTTGTTTTGGAGCCTGTCCTGGAACTCACTCTGTAGACCAGGCTGGCCTCGAACTCACAGAGATCCGCCTGGCTCTGCCTCCTGAGTGCTGGGATTAAAGGTGTGCGCCAATGCCGCCCGGCTGGTAGTATATCTAAAAGTCATTCTTTTACTCCCACCCACCCCCATTCTTTCATTTTTTCCCCTCCCTTTCTTTTTTGATTTTTGAGACAGGACACATGTGCCCCAGATTGGCCTCACACTCTATGTAGCGTAGGAATGATGCTGAATTGCTCTTCTGCCTCTACCACCGATGTGCTGACAGTACAGAAATGTGCAATTGTGCCAGGTTTATGTAACACTGGGGCTCAGACCCTGGGCTTCATGCAAGTATTCTACCAACTGATCTGCACCTACAGCCTCAACAGGCACTCCTCATGATGCTCTGTGTCTCTCAGGTAGTGGCAAAGTAGCTTGCTGGTTCTTTGTATTATACATTTTAAGTTCATTTATTATCTATCACTCTGATCTTAATAAAGCTAATTCACAAGTGGCAAAAGCAAAATTTCTCTCATCTCACAACATGTGACTTTTAAGCCTCAGAAGGGCACAGAGAAAGAAGCAGAGAATACTGGGTAAACAAACCAGAGAGTCACAAAAGACACAATGGATGCGCTCCATCACTGAGAAACTTCTCAGTGCATGCGATAGAATAATGTAGCGCCAAGCCCAACTCACTTCCAGAAATAAGGCCTTACTATTTGTCTTAAAAAGTCTGCCAGTGGTGGTGCACGCCTTTAATCCCAGCATTCAGGAGGCAGAGGTGGGTGGATCTCTGTGAGTTCAAGGCCAGCCTGGTCTACAAAGTTGTTCCAGGACAGCCAGGGCTACACAGAGAAACCCTGTCTCGAAAACTAGAACAAACAAACAAACAAAACAGCAGCAGCTAAACTTCAGCCAGATGTGACAGTTCATGCCAGTAAATCACATCACTGCAAGTATGAGGTCAGCTTGGGAGGGAGGGAAAGGTGGGGGTATGGAGAGGGAAGGAGGGAGAGAGAGAACACCACCATAGGTGACTTGAGACTCGTGGCATCGGCCCTAGGCTCACCGGCTCAAGGGGGGGTCATCAGGGCTGGTGCCTGGGGCTGGGTATGGTCCACAGCTGTCATCTGTGGGAGTAGATGGAGATGGGCAGGGAAGGTATACTGCACTCCATAGCATCAGATTCCGCACATGGCACACGGGGTATAGTACCTGAGAAGAGAGGAGGACACAGGTTTATGTCTCTTAGAAATGTCTAGAAATAAGGAGCAAGAACAAACACACCCAGCTGGGACACTCAACACAGCTGGGTCACAGATCAACAAGGAGGTTGCGACAGTAGAGGAAGGTCTCTCTCCCAAGAGGGCAGGGACAGAACCATGGGGTCTGTTTGGCAACAGCTTCCACTTAAGAGCCTCTTGTGAGCATGAAAATCTAATGAATCTTTTAAAGTCTGACTTATTAATTATCTCAGATGATCTTTACTGACTTTAATCAGACTGATTTACTGCATAAAAATCATTCCATTAGATGATGAATGTCTGTTTCCTCAAAGCTCAGCTTCAGCAGATACTGTCAAACCTGTTTTATAGAATCACTTAAATTAATCATGTGAAAATAAAAGAGTTTCCCTCCCTTATTGCCACTTCCCCAGGAGGCACAGTGAAGGAAGGAGAAGCAGCATACATCTTTTAACTGTAATGAGATGTGGATTCATTGTTAACCTGCTTTGATTTCTAAGGGCTTAAAATGCATCTGACAAAGAGAACATTAACACATTTTGGTACACCAATGTAAGTGCCTCTTTTCTTTGCTTAGCAGAAGGTATTCTTTTGGGGCAACAAAGTCTTAAAAGGTCTACCAGCTCTCCATGTGAAAAAAAATCACAGACACATGCCAGCCTCAGAAAGAGCTGTGTGTCAAGACAGAAGCTGCAATGGGTCCCATTGCCTGGCTCATGGGGACAGTAACAGGAACCTGGTGGCTGACCCTTCTTAGCCATAAAAGGCATCTGAGAAAGAGCTTAGTGCCTTCCCTCTGCTGAACTGAAACACACTAGGAATACAGTGAGCTTTGGTGATGATGCATGTCTAGGGTGGCAAAGTAGAGACACGCACTACACCAAACCACCTTGAACCCAGCTTGGTCATGGGCAGGCCAGAGATTATCAGGAAACAGGCTTTGCTTAGACAGAATGGTGTAAAATGGAAAAATGGAACCAAGATCTTGAGACAGCAGACATGTTTTCACAAAAATAGGCACTACTCAAACCAGCTCCCACTTGTGACCCCATCCCCAAATCCCTTCTGCTGATCACACAGACGGACTGAAAGGTACATACAGCTTCTGACTGAGATGAATACAGTAGGTTTTTGAAAGCTTTGTTGCCTGCCCGAAGAAGTGACCACACAGAGCATGTCCGTTCCTGAGTCTGCTTTTCCCCTCTCTCCTTGGCGTTGTTGCACAGGAATGTTCCAAAGAGGCAGGAATAGGTATGCTGTACCAGTTTCACCTGTGCAAGTCCAATGAGGCAAAAATCACACAGTAGGACACATGGTCTTGGGAAGGAGGTCAGCCCAACTGCACAACTCACCATGACATCCCTGAGAACATTTCAGCTCACTCAAGGATACGGGGGTGTGTGCACAGGCAGTTAATATATGGCCTGCTCTTCAGAATTGCCAATTGCAGGGCCTGACCCCAACCACCAGCACTTCTACATCAAAGGCATTCTAATGCAGGAGGCAGAGTGAAGGACAGGGGAACCAGGGGCTGAAACAGGAAGAGTACATCTTCCACCAAAGAAGAGGGAGGAGAAAGCATGGTGGACAGCACGGGAGAAGGACTGGAGGAGAGCAAGGCACATTCAGATTGTTTCTATTTCTAAATTTTAGACCATACACTTTAGAAGACAAGTTTAAAACAAACTATGTTTACAGAGGAAAAGTTGGTGCACCGAGATTCACTGAGTGAAAAAGAAAATGCCAGTTAACTGCTACTGCTTTTAAATAAAGCAGTCGCTCCCAATTAAACGTGAAAAATGCATAGTTTTGGGTGAAAATGGCCCACTAACATTTGTATTAACATCCCCCTGAGTGTAGGTGGCTCCCAAAATGTAGAATCATTAAGTCCAAACTCACAAGGAATGCTTCATTGAACTCAAAAGAGCAAGGAAATTGCCTCTGAAGCTGATGAACGCAGTCAAGCCACTGCAGAAACACTGGGCAACGCTCGTTCAGGTCATCTGAGTTCTCCCCATGACCACACCGGTCAGCAAACTTATGGCCAAAATCCAGCCATTCCATCTCCACAAGGACTTGGAAACCCTGCAGGGAGGCACCAAGGAGAGATTACTTGTGGAGTACTATCTATCACCTGTGACATCCTGAGCTTCATGTCACCAACAGCAATCTCCTTTAACAGCCTCCTGGTAAGTCCCTCTGGACTAGGCTCAGAGCCAAAGGCTCCCTCCCTAATGGCACACCCATTTACACAAATGTCTCAACTCACGAACTCCATTCAGTATTCACTTAAAGAACACTGACGCCTCTCTCATTTACTACATAAATGCTACCTGCCTACCCACATTTCTCTTTTCTTATTTTTTGCCTTTGATGTTACATTTACAAAGCCATATTTGTAAAAATCCTTCCCCAGCACCGATTTTTATAAATATTTGTATTTTATGTCACGTTATGCTTTTGTTCTTCTATCTTTAACCCACAGACGTTATTTCAGAGATGTTCTTTCTCCAGAATTCTGTGTGGTCCTGTCTAGACCCATCATAAGCATGTGGATATTCTTTTGCAGAAACCCATTTTCCTGAGGTAGACAAATCTTTCTAAGTAGAGAAATTGCAAAGGAAACATTTCTGTCTTCTTGGTACCTTTCAGCCAAACCGTGTTCCACTGAATAAGGTGAAGAACTAGCAAGAGACACCTAGCCATACAGCTCTAAGGGGAGGAGGCATGATTAAAACAAATTGGCAATTTTTACAGGCCTAACTTTCAGTCCCCACACCGATCATGCAACCCTCCTAACGGTTTCCTCAACTTCTCCTGAAGTCCTCCCTCCCTCCCTCGCTCTGACACACTCACCTCTACTGTTCGGTAGTAAGGGTCCAGCAGGAGCTTAGCCAAGGCCACAATCTGGGGCGTGCGATCCCAGCCATCTGAGCAGTGCACTAGCACTGGGCGTTGATCACGGTCCACAGCATGCACTACAAGAAGTGCTGACTTCAAGAGCACTGACAGGTGATGGAGCCATTTTGTACTCTCAAGAGCTGAAAGCCAACTATACAAAAGGGGAAGATAAGGAAATACTATGTTTATGATTTTATGGTATCATGTCCAATGCCTATCAAATTAAAAAGCAATTACCTAAGACCTTTGCCTCTAATTATAGTGATTTAAAAAAAGTCTATTTACAAAGCAAGCCCAAACGAGAGAGTTAAGCTCCACAATCAAGAGAGGACAACTTTAGAAAAAAGGCTGTAATTAACAATGCCACATTGCACCTGGAACTTTTTAAAAGGACTGATTCTTAATTTGTAACTATGTGTATGGGAGGTGGTGTGCATGTGAGTGCAGATGCCTGAGGAGACCAGAAGAGCTGTCATATCCCCTGGAGCTAGAGTTACAATATGGGTGCTAAGAACCAAGCTTGGGTCCTCTGCAAGAGCAGTATGGGCTCTTAACCACTGAACCGTATCTCCACTTCCCTAGCCATCCCCCCTCTTTTCCTGCGATGGTGGGAATGAAAGCTAGGGTCTTGCATTTGTTAGTTAAGTGTTCTAGCATTAAGCTATACCCCAATCCTGGTTCTGACACACACACACACACACACACACACACACACACACACACACACACACACACTTATTAGCTTGAGACGGGTCTTGTCATACAGCCCAGGCTGATCTGGAACTCAGTTCTCTTAGATGAGCCTCCAAGTGCTGGACTCCCAGGTATATACCACCACACCTAGCTCTCCACAGGTAATTTGCCAAAAGGGGGGTGGGGGTGGGGTGGACAGAGTAATGCTAGACAGGTACATACAGTATAAGGAATAGCTCTTATGGACACTTCTGAGACCCCTAAGAGATTTTACAGAAGCTATTTAATGACTATCAACTCTGACCTCACAACAAAATAAAGAAAACACATATATACAAATACATCTAGGATGAGATGTAAGCTGGATGACACACACAAGAATGGTACAAACTTTACCTATCACCCATGTCCGAACACCAACCACTGTTAAGTCTTTACTATACTTATTGACTAAAACTAGGTAAGTCCAAGGAGATGAACAGTCATGAAAAGTGGTACAATGGCTACATAGTATCACTGAGTTAATTCAGATTGGATTCAGAAAGGATCCCCCCCCTCTAAAAAATCCTTTAGAGGTTATCAAATAAAAAAGAATTGTCTCTTTGGCATAAGGTTACATATTCCATCACCACCCCCAACTATGTTGACATCTCTTCCTCCATCCCTCATTCCCCCAAAACAAGTTCCGATTTTTCCCAAATGTAGCCAAATTTGTGACTTAAGGCTACAAGTCTAGCCATTTAAACACTGAGAGAGAAGGAATAAAAACGGTCCAGGATCTTTGAGACGAGTTTGTCCAGGTAAGGTCTAGATGAGGCCTCTAGCACAACGCTGGTCTACTAAACCTAAGGAATGAATGGGAATTTTTGTTAAGCTCTTTCCTGCCAGGCCATCCGACAACATAACAGTCTCTAAGTGTCCTTTACAACTCGACTGGCTCAGAGACTGACACTGTCTCCATCACTGCTGTACCCCAAGCTTAGCCCCTAGCATAAGGGAAGAGTCCTTCTAGTTAATGAAGTCTAAGTTTGCCATTGGTAAAATTCAATTTTGAGACTTCCTATCTCAAAATTAAGTGTATCCTAGGTACACTGAAAACACTTTCCTGATAGGTCAGTTGTTTGTTCTCTTTTGCTTTAAAATAAATCAAAAGGCTTAAGAGATGAGTAATTAAACTATCTCCCTGCTGCTGAAGAAGCAGTAAACAAGACTCTGGCGGAGAGTACTCTTCAACCTGACTGAATGCTTATGAACTAGCAGCCAGTGGTGTCTGTGCCGGAGAGAAGCTGTACTGCAGTCGGCCACCAAAGGGGATGCCACAGCACTCCTCTGTGCTAATGTCAAACTGGAACAGAACCACATCATTCCCCAGCCTGCCACAGCTCCAGATGGATGGCTTATTCACAGTGCCCATCATTGCCATAGCTTCTTTTTACCCATAAGAGAGATTAAAAAACCTAAATACAAAACATTATTTCTTTAACAAATCCTCCATTCATTTGGACATGGAAGAGGCTAATTATTTTTTGTGTGTTCAAAATAAAGTTTTGTTTTTAAATATTTATTTTTTTACTTCATGTTTTGTGGGGGGGGTGCAAGTGGGTATGTGAGCCAGTGTTAGCACACAGTTCCACTGAAAGCCAGAAGAGGGCATTATATCCCTAGTAAGTGGAATTACAGACAATTGTGAGCCACTATGTGGATGCTGGAAACCAAACCTGGGTCCTTTGCAAGAACAGCAAGTGTTCTTAACCACTGAGCCTCTTTCTGACCTCAAAAATCAAGTTTTTAAAGAAATAATTTAAGTATATGGGAGGTATTAGCGACTACTCAATACTGATCTGGTCTATTTACTTTACATGAAAAGGGATCCTGAGCAATTAAACCACATAGGCAAAGACACATCTCTACAGAGTCCTTACACCAACCTTAGGGGAAAGAACTAGCTAGGCCCTGGAGCTAAGTGACAGATGCAGTGGATACTCCTCAAAGGAAAGAAAGCAGCTGTTCTCTGGTCACTGCAATGGTCTAGATGAGAATGGTCCCAGAGGCTTACATACTTGATTGTTAGTCACTAGGAAGTAGCACTATTTGGAGGGGTTAAAAGGATTAGAAGTTAGGGCCTTGTTGGAGGAAGTGTGTCAAAAGGGGTGGGCTTTGGGGTTTCAAAAGCCCATGCCAAGCTCAGTATCTCATTCTCCGGCTATAGATCAGGATGGAGCTCTCAGCTTCTGCTCCAGTGTCTGCATGCCATCTTGCTGCCTGCCATGATGATAATGGAACTGTAATGTAAGCAAGCCCCTCAATTAAATGTTGTCCTTCATAAGAGTTGTCATGGTCATGGTATCAGTTCACAGCACTAGAAACCCTAACTAAGAGCCATCTCTCCAAAGGACACTGCTTCATCCTCAGGGCTGACTGCCACTGTGATAAATCTAATCACTTTCTTGGTTGGTTGGTTGGTTGGTTGGTTGGTTATTTGTTTTTGGTTTTTCAAGACTGGGTTTCTGTGTAGCCTGGCTGTCCTGGACCTTGCTCTGTAGACCAGGTTGGCCTTGAACTCAAAGAAATACCCTTGCCTCTGCCTCCCTAGTGCTGGGATTAAAAGCGTACAGCACTACCACCCAGCAATTTAATTACTTTTTTACCAAGAGTCAGCACAAGGAGTTTAAGGCAGCAACTGATAAATCTTTTATAAATCCAGTTATGAGCTGGGCGGCGGTGGCGTGGCACACACCTTCAGTCCTAGCACTTGGGAGGCAGAGGCAGGTGGATCTCTGTTCTGATACACAAAGAAACTCTGTCTTGAAAAACCAAAAAAAAACAAAAAAAAAATCACTTAAGAACACAAAACAAACACACTTGATGTGATTATGTGGATCTAATGACAGGAGTCAAGGAAACAACTATGGGTTTCAGCATAAACACCTAAAAGAGAAAATCCTATTTTCATTGGCACATCTCTGGCTTCCTGAAATAATAGGGAGGGGCTTTTAAATATTTATCTGTTCATATTTGTTTTACAGAGCACTGCTCCTAATTTATCTTGCATTCAAACAATCCCCTTGCAGAGGGGGTATTACTTTACCTTCCTCACTGCAAATTCCAGCCATTCTTGTTTGTTTTTTGTTTTTTTTTAATCTGTCATATATTACATCCTGAGCGCAGTTTCCCCTCCCTCCCCTCTCCCCCAGACCCACTCCCCATTCTCAGCCTGTCTCCTCTCAGAAAAGAACAGGCATCCCAGGGACATCAACCAAAACAACATAACATGCTACAATAAGACTATCACATCGAGGCTGGACAAGGCAACCCAGTAGGAGGAAAAGGGTCCCACCCAGCCATTCATTTTCAATAAGCAATAGAAATTAGGATGTTATTACTGAGCAAGCTTACTTTAGAAATGGAAGCTAAAGTGTAAAAACAGCAAAGAAACAACCCCAAAACCAGTCTAACATGTTTAACACTTGTAGAACATAATGAGAAACTGGAGAGATGGCTCAGTTGGTAAAATGCTTGACACAAGTATGACAACCTGAGTTTGAGTCCTTCAGCACCCAAGTTAAAAAAAAAAAGATGGGTTGACTCGAAAGCCTCCTCTCTTAGACTAGCTTTCATAGTACCTAAAGGGGTTATACAAGCTTCAAAAGGAGGAAAGCTACCACCAATCCTAGCCAGCTGTGATGACTATAAACCACAACGACGACCAGCATGGCATGAAATCCCTAAAAGTACAGCAGTGGCACTTTTAGCAATAACCACCAGCTGTACCACCAGACTTAGAGCCTGCTCAACAGGAGAGAACTCGTGACTGGTACTGGAAAACTAGCCACCTACCCAAGACTAATGAGATCATGGACCTTAATGAGGACCTACAATCACCACACTATTAAACCAGCATCATTCCCAGCTGAATTCTAAATACTTATCCAGTAACTCACAGATAAGTGGAATTTTCACCATTCATCAAACAAACTTCTCTTTGCAACAAGTGGAGACTATTACAGAAAATCACAACTGGTCAAATCTAGAGAACAACTGGTTGTGGGGTGCCTAGCACCAATCAATAGACCTTCAGTACAACTCCTGCACCTAAGGCTCTGGGAACATTGTAGAAGAGGGAGCGAAGAGGACCAGGAAATCTGCTGTGAGACTGTGTCTCCTAGAAATGATAGAGAAGTTTCACTCAGGAGACCTCAACAATATGGCTGCCTTAATAAGATCTGAACAAGTATACCACCAATAGACATTCTAACTTGGAAAGGGTTAATCTCAGAGGACCCCACCCTTGTGATAAAGAACTACATTATAACTGGGTAATACTTATAGTGAGAGAAAATCAAACATATAGGCAGGGTGGGTGCGTGCGTGCGTGCGTGCGTGCGTGCGTGCGTGCGTGTGTGTGTGTGTGTGTGTGTGTGTGTGTGTGTGTGTAAATTGTGACTTTACAGTAAGACACCTCAATTCACAGCAAGTGTTACTATAGTAGTTTAGGGACCAAAGAATTACACAGTTTGAGCTAAAAGACAATGCAAAAGAGAAAGGAGCGGTTCCATGAACAAGAATGTATTACTTCTGTTCTGAGGGCTGAGATCTATTTTGTGCTGCACATCCCTGTGGCAGAACTGGTTACAGATGTATCAGTTGGGGCTGAGGAGCCTAGACGAAGAACTATAGGCTAACTAAGGAGCAATGAGATTGGGAGAAATCATCTTCCCAAGGAAGAGTTCCCAATTGATTATCCAATACAAAGTAGTGAGCCCTAAAAAAACAAATATATGATAAATGGATGGAGCAGGTAAATTTATATATATACACACATGTAACAATAATTAAAAAATAGAGGTCATAAATTTGAAAGGGAACAATTGGGGGTGCATGGCAAGAGTTGGAGGGAAAGGGAAGGGGAAAATGATGTGATTATATTTTAATTTCAAAAATAAGTTAAAAAAAAAAACCTGCAGAAGAGCTAGACTGCTTTTTCAACAGCTCATGTTCTATGCTGCCTGGCTCCTAAGCCTAGAAGAATATCCACAGAGACTGAAAGTATAACTGAGGTTCACTAAAACAAAACAAAAAAGAAGAATACCCTCAAACTTGTTTGTTGTTGTTGTTGTTTTGTTAAGAAAGGAAGGAGGGAAGGGGGGGAGAGGGAGAGAGAGAGAGAGAGAGAGAGAGAGAGAGAGAGAGACAGAGAGACAGAGAGACAGAGAGACAGAGAGAGAGAGAACAAAAGCAGTAACAAGGGAAGCAACACACAAACTAAAGCCCAGGGCTTACTTTCCAGGATCTGGCATCTGTGTGCACAGCAGTCGTAGAGACTGGAAACTCCTCCGGATAGAATGGATATTTGCCATTCCCATAAACACAACTTCACAGTTTGGGTAATACTCTGGAGAGAAAAACAATAAAGAAAACATAAATACATTCAAAATAAGGATCACATGAGCAAATGTAACAGCAGCAAAGTGGCAGCACTCAGACAGCAGGGCATGACAGATTCAGAAAGGGCACCTCACCAGGATTCTGTTTACTACCACCTCCATTTTCACCCCTCTTTTCTTTTCTTTCTCTCTTTCTTTCATTCAAGACTTATGCCTGCATGTGTGCCTGCAGGCCAGAAGAGGGCACCAGATCTCATTACAGATGGTTGTGAGCCACCATGTGGTTGCTGGGAATTGAACTCAGGTCCTCTGGAAAAGCAGCCAGTGCTCCCAACCAGTGAGCCATCTCTCCTGACCACCGCGTTTCTAATAAGTCTAGGGCAAGTGTGCTAGGAGCTAAGGACTCACATTTGTACTGTGAGAGACAACAATGCTTTTAGAAGAGCAGACTGAGAGCCTCTACAGCAGCACTAACAGACCTGGGGAAAGTCCAGCTTTCCTATCACCAAAGATTGGCACAGAGGAGGAAGATGATCTGCACCTTGTCCAAAGCACAAGAATGTCAAGGACCCAAAGAGCTGCCCTGGCTTTCCAGATGCAGAGTGAGGAATGTGCCTTGTCATTTGTTTTAAATCAAGTCTAGGTTGTGCGTGAGCTGCAGTGACAAGGACAGATTATCAAGGGGCAGATCATGCTCTCACCTGGGCACTCACAGCCTCCTCCTTTGGCTCGATTTGCCACAGCTGCTGCATAGGAACGTGCATCCAAGATCAGAAGTTTTTGTGGCTGGAGAGCTAAACTTTCTGCTCCTGAAGCATTTGACAGAGAGGAATCTGCAGACATCAAGAAGAGGGTAAAAACTAAATGAGCCTAGCTTTCCTAGAACTGTGAAAAATTAGAACCAGAGGCATTAGAACCAGTCAAAACAGACAAAATGAAACTCAATCAACAAAGCCTCCTAACTAGACCCTGGTACACAGAATTGGCTTCCGTCTACCCTGTTTTGCCTTCTGATTAGAACTGAAACGGATTTATCCCATGAAGACCCACACTGCCCAGTCTCTTACTCCCATTTCTACCCCTGCAGTCCTTTCATAGAAGCTGGTATTTCTCTCTGTAGACTGGAGACAACCCAAGTCCCCATTACAACTCTCATGATAGCATGAAAGACAACGCCGGGTTCTTAAATCAAGCTTGAAACAAAAGGTCTTCCAGGGCTTTGTCAAGACCTGCCGCTCCTCAAACAATCTCACAGAATTCTCTTTTACCAAAGTAACTCTATAACCAGGTGTGGTAGCACATACCTTTAGTCCCAGCAATCAGGAAGCAGAGGCAGGTGGTTCTCTGTGCATTTGAGGCCAGCCTGATCCACATAGTAAGTTCCAGGACAGAGACCCTGTCTCAAAAAACCCAAAGTAACATTGTCTTCTAGGAAAAAGCCACTTTAAGAACAGCTTCCCAGGTGCTTCTAAAAACTGCTGCCATGGGTCTAGAGAGCACCTTACCGAACTCCACATCAGAAAGATCTCCGCCATTGGGAAAGTCCCGACAACTGTTCCTAGTGGAAACCTTGCTGATACTTGATTGAGAGTCACAAGCACAGGCTTTGGCCACTGACTGCACCAGATGCTCATCATCAGCATTTCGCCAGCCCCACCAGCTAACCTCCGGCTGTCCGCAGCGGGCAATGACAGCTCCATTGCTCTGGTGCCTGTGTGGAGACAAGAGACAATAACTACTATTTCAAGGCCCCCATCTGATGCTCTGTACTCAAATAAGAAGTATGGTAGTTGATTGTAAGTTCTTTAATGAATAGCCTGACACGAGGTAAATATTGAATTGGCTTCAAATCCTTGCAGTATTAATAGGGACAGAAATGAATAACAAAACCTACATAACTTTCTCAATTACATCCTTCTATATAGTGCCCTCTATAAAGTTACCAACAAATGATAAATGAATATTCTCAGAGAAAATGAACTAACATTCATAATTTAGATATTCTGAACCTTTATGTTTGGGAAATAAGCTTTTTTTAAAAAAAATTATGAATACTATTCTAATTCTACTATGTAATAATTAAATACAAATTCTTCATTTCGGATACTAAATCCAATACATTAGATGCTAAATTATAGAACAAATTGTTTTGCCTCACTTCTGAGGGTCCACTGCAGTACCCAGGCTCATTACTGCTGGCTTGAGGATTCTTTTCAAACATTTCCCATCTCTGTAACTGGAACATTCACCTGGCCCACAGTGGACTCCTTTATGAGTCACAAGTTATTCTTACTAGAGGCATAGCACTCAATGACCCAGCCATGCTTCCTTCCTCAGGCTCGTAGAAGGAAGATATCACAATCCCACTAAACCACACTCTGACAGATCCTTTTCCAAACAGAGTCTATGCTGAGATGCTATTAAAATTTCAGGTGTTTTCCAGTATGTCAATTAAAAAGTTTGGGAACTGTAATATTTACTAGTAAAAATGGAATAAAGTTCAAACACATGCTAAATCATCAATAAATTGGAATGTGTCACATAAATTGGAATGTGTCACATAATAATAAAGTGAAATAAGCCCATCACAGAGGACACATGTTGTTAAGGGTCAATTTATATGACATATTCAGAATAGATCAATCTAGAGAAACAATGTATTACGGGTTATACTTTGGGCTAGAGCAGTTGGGGAAGTAAGGAACGACCGCTAATGAATATGAGGTTTCTTGCAGGGTATCAAAAATATACTAAGATTGATTGCAGAGGTGGGTCATACAACTCTAAATGTAATATACTAAAAGTTGCTAAATTGTATTGACATACTTAAAGCTTTTTTAAGTTATAAAAGTAATCATCTGGCTATAAAGATGGAGGGCTCAGTGGGTGAAGGACATGCCTGAGCAAGCCTGGTACCTGCACTCCATCCCTGAACTCATGTGGAGTCACTCCACAAAGTTGTATCACATGTGCTGTGGCCCATACACATCACACACACATAATAATAAATAAATCAATGAATAAATAAAATTTTATAAATCTTTCAAAAAGATTTTTGTTCTATATTTTATTTCTGTGTATGTGGGTGAGTCTGTGTATGGAAGGAGAGACCAAAAGAGGACAACAGATCTCTAGGAGGTGCAGTTACAGACAGTTCTTGAGTGCCCAATATGGGTCTAGTAACCAAACCCCATTCACCTAAAGAGCAGCAAGTGCTCTTTACCACTTAGCCAACTCTTCAGCCCCAATAAACACTTTAAAAAAAAGGTCCACCAATTCTATATCCTGAAGAAAATGCCCATGTTTTTAAAAATGCTCTTGAATATGCACATGCAAATCTGCATACAAATAGTACAAATGTGTTTACACAGAACACAGTACTCCGTTTTCTTCTTTAGGGAACAATCTGAGACAAGTTTGTTTTTAGTCCTTAAATTCACAAGTAATGAATTAATTTAGTGGTAATCAAACCCCACTAGAACAGTTTACTTATAGGTTTTCAATCCTCCTTCCATGTGAGCAGCACGTTGGCTAACAGTACACATTATTACCAACACCTCATTGGCTCCCACACAAATGAAGCAAAGACATGAAATCCAGTGGATTCTTGCTGTGCCTCCCTAATAGGCTGGGGAATCACTGAGCTGAATGACTGCAAACTTCCCAGAAGAGGGTGGTGGAGACTTCCTGAGCATCCTCTGTAAGGTTTCCTAGCACTGAGCCAGGAACTCTTCACCCTGGGTCTTAGTTTTTTCAGGGTCAACTGGGTCACTACAAGTAGCAGTAGTCTTTTAATCTCCCAAAATGCTTGATACTGCATCAAAGATTGCTCAAGCCGGACAGTTCCAATCACTTCAAAAGGAAAATTAAAAAGAAAATAAGGTAAAATAGACGTTTTACCACTTTAAAAAACAGAATTTGGAAAAATACCAAAGGGTGAAAGGTCTAGTAAATGAATCCACCTACTAAAACATGGAATGCTTCCATTTTACATGAAAATGCAATGGTTTTAACTGCCTCTAAGTCAACAGTCACGCAAGCTCCCCATAGCATAAGATGCTTTGAAAGATCACCATGTGTACACACAGAGGTGCTATGAGCTGCACTACAGATGGGGGCCTCCCAAGATCTTGCTATGTTAAAGCAACTCCACAGTTCTAATCAGTTACTGGTTCAGCTCAGCTAACTGCTGCTAGTAACCTCAGAAATCATTGCTGCAGCCCACAAATAACTAAATCTAGGAAATGTTGGGTTTAGAGGCATCTTGCCACCTGTGGTCGTTTGAATAAAATGTGATGGTTTGAATGAGAATGGGCCCCATAAGCTCATATATTTAAATGCTTGGTCATCAAAGAATTGCACTATGTGAGAAGGATTAGGAGGTGTGGCCTTGTTGAAGAAGTATGTCACTGGGGGTGAGCTCTGAGGTTTCAAAAAGCCCATGCTTGCAGAACAGGATGTAGCTCTCAGCTAATACTCCAGTTCCATGAGAGCTGCTGTGATCCCTACCATCATAATAATGAACTAAACCTCTGAAACTATAAGCAAACCCCCAATTAAATGCTTTCTTTTATAAGAGTTGCCTTGGTGTGGTGGTTTGAAAGAAAATGGCCCCCAAAGGGAATGACACTATTAGGAGGTGTGGCCTTGTTGGAGGAAGTGTGTCACTGTGGGTGCTGGTTTTGAGGTCTCTTTTCTCAAGTTTCACTCAGTATGACAGTCAGTCGACTTCCTGTTGCCTCTGAGTCAAGATGTAGGACTCTCAGCTCGAGCACCACATCTGCCTGCACTCCGCCATGCTCCCCATCCTGATGATAATGGATTGAACCTCTGAAACTATAAGTGAGCCACCTCAACTATAAGTGGTCATGGTGTCTCTCCACAGCAATAAAAAACCCTAACTAAGACACTTGGTTATGATGTCTCTTCACAGCAATAGAACAGTGACTAAAACATCACCTCTGCTAGCATTGAAGAGTGGTGGAGTGTCCCCAACATTCAACACACCCCTCACAAAACTAAACAACATGGGAATCCAATTTGGACATCAGAAATATAAGATACATGTCCTGGGATAGAGAGCAGCTCCAGGAAGCCTTCTGGATTTACATGGGCTACATCAAGAACTTGTAACTATAATCTTGATTTTCTCTCAAAGACTGAAAATGAAAAATTCCATTTATGTATATATTCTAGGATCTCTAGAATGGGGGAACCCTAGAACTCATGCCTTTTAAAATAACATTTTAGAAAAGAAAAAAAAAAAACTAAATGTCTTATCACATTCTAAGAGCTTTTCTTACATAGCACACTTAGGCTTTCTGCCTCAGGGCAGGATTCACTGAAGCCTGTGACTGAGAAGATGAGAGAACTTGCCCTTCGGCTCCAAGTCAGCAAGGCTCGCAAATGCCAGGCAGCTGATCTAATACCGCTGTCGGTCACAGCAGCCAGCTGCTTTTCCCATTCTTATAAATCCCTTCAGCTTTCACTGCTAACTCCCACGTCCCTCTCACCACTTGAGTGATAGGTCAGTTTGGTGACCTACCTTTCCAGTAGTGTCAGAAAACAAAAGTGATGAAAATGGAAGGCTTAATGGGTTCCACTGAGCACAGCAAATATCGTTCACTTTCTGTATTCAGCTGGGCATTAGAATTTACCTTCAACAGATAGGAAGGCCACAAGAAATACACTTTCCTAGAGCCTCAATATTTGAATGCAATGGCTCCTGGTGGGCAGTTTTTAACTAAGTCATTGTTTTGGTTCACCTTGGGCAGAATCTATAAAGTATACACACCAAAAAAATTAAATGGAGACCATTAACATTACAAGACACAATAATGACTTCCTAAAAATTAACATGATTGTATAAGAGCAAAAAGGTCACTGACTTTTAAAGCTAGCACTCAAGAATATTTTTTTTCTTTTCTTTTCTTTTTTTTTTTTTCTCTCTCTCTCTCTGTTTTTGAGACAGGGTTTTTCCGTGTAGTTTTGGTGCCTGTCCTGGATCTCGTTCTGTAGACCAGGCTGGCCTGGAACTCACAGAGATCCACCTGGCTCTGCCTCCCAAATGCTGGGATTATAGGCGAGCACCACTGCTGCCCGGCTAAGAATATACTTTATTCCAAATGTCACTTAAAGACATTAAAGTGTTAAGAAGCTCTCATCAACATGCCACAGCATGTTGTAACGTAACAATTACCTGTCCCATTCAGCTCACCAGAAGCAGACTGGAGTCAATTAGGGTGCCACAGTCAGAATGGACAGGAAGTCAGATCTATCTGTCTTTATCTCACCCACCCCTTTCAAAATTTGGACCCCTTAGAACTTGTTATACATAGCTATTTCCTCTAAATTAAAATACCCCTCTTGCAGGGAAGAGGAAGACTTCTAAGATGCTCGTAGCACAAGAATATGCACCTCTCCAAGGGTATAACAGCAGTAAACACTTGCTGGGGAAGAAAACGCTGGTGGGGCTGCCTACAGTTCTGTAGAGAATGCCAGTAATGCAGCTTTCACGAGTCACCACAATGGGGAAGCTATCTCAGAATCATCTGCTTCTCGAACCCACTCCTCACCCATGCTCCTAGAAGCAACCTTAAAAGCTGTAATTGGTCAGCAAGCTAAATCAGATGGAAACATTTCTTATGTCTGTATCTGGGATTAACAGAGGTTCATACATGTTTCCCCACAAGAAATCACACACAGCTCTTACGCCTTGGATCTCTGAAATTTTAGAAACAGCGGGACTGTTTCTTATATTTTTGGTTGTGAGCCTAGCCTTTAACGGCTGAGCTATCCCTCCAGCCCGGGACTGTTTCTAATTGTATCTCAAAACAAGAGTCTTTCCTTATGTCAAAGTGACAACCACAAACACCATTATAGTTCATTCAGCTCTAAGTTTCACCAATCTTTCAACACAAAAGCCCTATTAAACATCTGATATTAAATGCAGCAAGCACAAGGAAGAATGCTTTTTTTCCCCCCCAGTTTTCTGAGACAGGATTTCTTTTTATAGCTTTGGCTGTCCTGGAACTCACTTTGTAGACCAGGCTGGCCTCTAACTCAGAGCTCCACCTGCCTCTGCCTCAGGAGTCTGGGATTAAAGGTGTGCACTGCCACCGCCCAGCTTTAAATTAACACTTTAAAAAAAAAAAAAAAAAAAAGACAAAGTCTTCCTGTTCAATAGTCCTGTCTAGCCTGGAAGTCCTTATATTGATGTAGACCAGGCTTGTCTTGAACTAACAGAAATCCACCTGTCTCTAACTCTCGAGTGCTAGGATTAAAGGCGTACTGCCACACCTAGCCCAGATACTTTTCTATTAAAATGTTCTCATCAGGGTCCACTCACACGACTAGCTAGTGTTCTGGACACAATGAGTACTAGTATATTTCTTTCTGCAGGCACAGCAGCTTCAGCAATAAGGAAGCATGGACTTGCTTGCCTGGGACTGTCTCTGAACCCTACCCCACCTGGCACTTACCAGGTTAACAGCAGGTGGTGGGGCAGTAGTACCAGCCTAACCTGGGGTTGGTCTGGCTTACTTACCTGTAGATGACAGCAGGGATGCGCTTCCAGGATCGGAAGCCTGCCACACTTTCTAGTTCTTTGTCAGTGATCCAGGCAGGTACTATGAGCTCTTGTGGATAGCTACCACATAATCTGTTGGAAAGAAGAGAATGGTGGTGAGAAGAAAGGAGGAAGGGAAGGGAATAAGATGGGGAGTGAGAGGGATGCAGGACACGACATGAGCCAGCACGACGGGGGCATTGTTCATGCCACCACAAAGCCAGCTAAAAAGGTAGTGAGGGTGCTTACCTAGCATGTTCAAGAACCTGTACTCATTCTTTAGCCCAGGACAAAAAACTAGCACAAGAGAAAAAAACCTAGCACTGAGGGAGCAGTATTTGAGTTTTTGGTTTCCTTAACAGAATAGGCAGCCATAATTTTGCTTATATTTTATACACATTATCTTTGATGGTTCAATCTGATGCTACCTTTTGGAATTTGATAATCTAGCAATAAAACAATGAGAGTTGAGGGACATTCTCACACTCCATGATAATTCTCTGTTGATGTATGTATGTATGTATGTATGTATGTATGTATGTCATTTTAAACTACTGGAATAGTCAGTTAAATTACAGAAAAAAGCATCTATGTCTCCTCTTGTAGCTTTAGTCTTCCTGGCTCTTGTCAAAGGAAGCATGAAAAGGACAAAGCCCACCATTCAGATCTCCAAAGAACTCTTCAGATTAATTTACTCAATCTCTGACATGAACTAGGATGTCCTAATTGTAAGCAACAAGTGCAGCCAGGAGTTACACTGATACAATACACAGTAATAATCCCAGTGAGCCAAATTAGAAACGTGAATAAGCAATTAATCATAATGCCTATGAAACACACTGTAGAAGAAACTATATACTGAGAAAGACGCTGTCTCTTGCTTGCTCTCTCCGTTCCCCTTCCCCTGTCTCACTCTTGAGTTCTCTCTCTCTCTCTCTCTCATTTTAAAATGAAAGGTGGCAGATACATTCTAAAGTCAAGCTGTTGACCTGGGGCAGAGTACTTCTGACAGGCTTTATTTACAGGGCAGTATCACTGAGTAATCTTCCCTTTGAAAGCAGTATGGAAATTAACACTAAAACTCACAATGCATCTGTGCTGGCTAGTTTTCATGTCAATTTGACACAAGCTAGGGTCAGGTGGGAAGAAGGAAACTTAAGAAAATTCTTCCACAGGATTGGCCCATAGGCATTTTCTTGATTGATGCCTGATGTGGGAGGGCCCAGCCCACTATGGGTGATGTCACCACTGGGAAGGTGGTCCTGGATGGTTCAGAAGTCAGTTGAGCAAGCCATGGAGTGTAAGCCAGTAGCAAGCAGTACTTCTCTGTGGTCTCTGCTTCAGTTCCTGCCCCTCAGGTTCCTCCCTGAGTTCCTTTGGTGAGGACTGTGATGTGGAAGTGTAAACAAACCCTGTCCTCGTGAAGTTGCTTTCTGGTCATGGTGTGCTATTGTAGCAATAGAAACACTAACTAAGACACCATTACCTTCATCACCCTCCCCTACTCTGTTCTATGCATTAGAGGAGATTTGATCACTTTACACGACATCTCTTTCTTCCTTGCTCTCAATTTCCAGAAGATAAAGAACCAGACATTTAAAAGCCACTGAGCCAGGAGGATGGTTGTGACTGAGAATAGCTACACAAACTTCCTAACACCCATTCAAGCTCTTTTTTTTTTTTTTTTATTTGTTCTGTTTTGTTTTCCTAGAGAGGGTTTCTCTGTATAGTCCTGGCTGTCCTTGAACTCACAGATCCACTTTGCCTCTGCCTTGCAAGTGCTGGAATTAAAGGCCTCCATTCAAGCTCTTGCCAGTCACCATGGCAACTACTCTCCAATCACTCATCTTGTGCTTTTGGTTGTTTTAGGTTGAAGACTAGACCTGGATCTCATTCTTTAGCAGTGGGATGACTGTTTCACAGTCCTGGAGACTGACTTACTCATAGGAACTGGTGGTTCTGAGCTCACTGTCTAACAGACCCCATACCTCTTCTACTCAGAAGTCAGCTCTGCTCACTGTGAGTAAGCAGCTCCAGGGTAGGGAAAGGGGGTTCCACTCAGCAAAGCCTATGTAGCCTCAGGTTCCTATGGCTTTTCTCTCCTTCAGCCTGCCTCTGAGAACAGCTCCATGTGAAGCTCTTGCACCTTTGTAACCCTATGCTCTTCACTTGTTGGCTAGGCCCATGTGAAGAGCTGCAGTAAGTAGTACACTTTCCAGTGAAAACTGGCCAACCACAAACAGATCAAGAAAATGGCTATTATAATTTGAGGTAACTGAAAAGATCAAAGGATGATTAGTGCTGCAAAGAAACTTACGAGGGGAATAGATTCATTTCAGTCTCCTGGACCTTGTTGTTTTACAGAAACTTTTTTAAAAAAGATTTATTTATTTATTATATATACAACATTCTGCCTCCATGTAACCTTGCAGGCCAGAAGAGGGCACCAGATCTCATTACAGATGGCTGTGAGCCCCCCATGTGGTTGCTGGGAATTGAACTCAGGACCTCTGGAAGAGTAGTCAGTGCTCTTAACCTCTGAGCTATCTCTCCAGCCCTTACAGAAACTTAAGATTGACAAAATCACAGTACCTAAATTCTATTTCAAAGTACCTAAATTCAATGGTCTGCCACCTGAGAATTTTAACTCTGTTAAAAGTACTGGCTGTGAAACTCAGTCTGCAAGTATCCATGTAACTCACTTGTATTTCTCATTGATGTTGGAAATCCTCCAGGCATTGTTCATATCAAAACCCATCCGTTCCACTTCATTCTTAAACCTTGACGTTACATGCTCCCCTAGGGACAGAGACAGAGAGCAGAAACAAAAAAATAAATACAATTTTGCAAAATGGAAGACAAAACCATTACCACTTTGCTCTGTTCTATTTAAATTGTTTTAGAGGCAGGAACGTATAAATAAATAACATATATTTAACTTTTTTTTAATTTTTAAATTTTATTTTATGTGCATTGTTTTTCTCATGGGTGTCGACCCCCCTGGAACTGGAATTACAAACAGTTATGAGCTGCCATGTGGGTGCTGGGAATTGAACCTGGGTCCTCTGGAGGAGCAGTCAGCGCTCTTAACCACTGAGCCTTCTCTCCAGCCCCTATATTTAACTTTTTAGTTGAAAAAGTGGGCAGAAAGAAAAGAGGACTAACCTAGATTAAGAATTATGTCATCTTAGCCACTGCATGCATTTAATCCCAGCACTCAGGAGGCAGAGGCAGGCATATCTCTGAGAGAATTATAAGCCAGTCAGGGCTATAAGTAAGACCTTGTCTCAAAAAACAAAAGTTATGTTGCTTAATTAAACTCTTTGTGGTATTGCTGTGCTCTTTCAATACACTCAATTTTTCAGAGGGCAAATGGTCCAGGGAAGGTTAGTATGACCCAAAGCCCATGTTCTTTCTTGCAATCACACAGACTACTTTCTTACATCCACACTCAGACTGACAGTATACATACAATGAAATAAAATCCATCTTTAAAAAACCACCAAGATTAGTAACATAGATCTAAAATTCTTCATCTGAAACCTTCTGGGTCACATTTTAGAATCTGGGAGTTTTCTGGCTTTTAGAAAGCTAAGACAGTGTATGTATTATCACACTAGAGTCACAATTTCAACAGGAGCTACTTAGGCATTCCTAGTTCCTCAGGGGAACACATGGGTACTTCATATCAGGTGAGATAACTGTGTCAGCTCAGACAAGATTAAACTGCAAATAGGTTAAGAAATGTTTTCTGGTTTTACAGACTACAAGCAATCAGACAAGTGGTCACAGGACCCTAACTGCCAGTGACCAGAAATCCCGGGGAACACCCCATTATTGAAAGAAACTCTAGGCATCTATAAGAACACACTCCTGCCGGGCGGTGGTGGCGCACACCTCTAATCCCAGCACTCCGGAGGCAGAGCCAGGCAGATCTCTGTGAGTTCAAGGCAGCCTGGTCTACAGAGCAAGATACAGGACAGGCATCAAAACTACACAGAGAAACCCTGTCTTGAAAAAACAAAACAACAACAACAAAAAAAAACCCAAAAAAACAAAAACAAAAAAAAACACACCTATTCCCTAGCTATAACCTAGTCACATTTCTCATAAATGTGGTCCTTTCTCCCTTAAGACCGTAACAAAGATAGAGCCAGACCTACATTTAAAAATCTTTCTCACTTAAAGAAGTGCATGGTCCTAGAGCGTAACTTACTAGACAAAACCACTCAGCAGGCTCCTCATGTGTGCAACCTCATGTGCTGCAAGCTGTAAAACAATGTTGGCAGAGCTAGAAGAAAGCACAACAAACAAAGCGCACAACAGACTGCTCAGAGAGAAAGATAAAGCTCTGTTCTCCCTAGGGAAGGAGCTTCAGAGCAGGAAACACCAATTGCTTGGATGAAGGCCAACCCTGTAAACCATGCCCCATTTAAACTACTTTTCTTGACTTTAAGCTAGGTATCACATGCTTCCGGAAGATGAGCTATAAAAAGATGATGTTCCGAGCAGCAGGAAGAAAGAACAGTTCAATCTGGTCCATGTGGAAAAGTTGTAGAAGCAATGTAACAGGCTCTCAAATAGGATAGAAAGCTGAGCTGAGGTACCATCTGTCTACCAATTGTAAGGAGTATTGGCCCTTCAGAAGACTAAACAGGGAGGAAGCCTTTCGTTTAAAATATAAAGCTGTAAAATTATGGCAACTTTCAAGTTTGTTAAAAGAAGATAGCTGGAGAGATGGCTCAGTGGTTAAGAACACTGGCTGCTCTTCCAGAGGTCCTGAGTTCAAGTCCCAGAACCCATATGGTGGCTCAAAATTGTCTATAATGGTATCTAAAGCTCTTTTCTTGTGTGCAGACCTACATGCAACCAAACAAACATCCATATTCATAAAATACATGCATACATATATCTTTAAAAGAGAAAGATGTCCCTTCTGATTAACTTTCAAGTTCTACAAAAGTAGAATGCACTTTTATTAATGGTTTTTTTATATTAACATCTTGATTTTGGGATAAACAGTTATCCTAAAAGGATCTTGTGGTTTAAAAAATAACCACTGGCATCTGGGCACCATCTTAGCAGATAATCTATTATTTAAAACTGAGCTACGCTGGAGACCTGGAACAGGAAACAGCCACAGAGCAGGGAGACTGTTTAAGCTGCCACAGCCAGGTGGATAGATGGCTTGAGAGGGAGTTGTGGCCAGGAGCAGATCTCATTAACTGACAGTAACTCTAGAGTTCGACAGCTCTGAACTTGAGGTCTGTAGGTAGATCAGGCTCATAGGGAACCTCTCCGGTGTACACTGGAGTCTGAAAACTCTGAAGTTCCAATGATCAATACTCGAGGGTTAGAAAATGTGGAAACAGGTCCTTCATCCATGCAGATCTGAGTACTGTAGATGCTTCTCCCATGTTCTACTCTCTAGCTAGGGCCCAAGGGGAGTCTACAGGTGTGGGAGAAATCTGTCTAGGCCACCAACCAAAAATGGAAGTGTGGCCATGAGAAGCCTCTGGCACACAAAGAAGAGAAGCTATAAAAACAAAGACAGTTATGGCAGACATTAGAGACTCGCCCAATACAGGCTCATTTCAGCATAAAGCTGAAAGCTAAGAATGTACAGGTACAGCTGACCTCCCCCTCCCTCACCATTCATCTAACTGGCAGTCTGCCATTTGAAGCTGCTAACATGGCAGCTTTTTCTTTCATTCCTCCATTTCTTTATATTATGCTTGTGGTAGTATTTTCGCTTATTACACTTTAAGAAAAAGTTTTTATTTATTCTAAAAATACGTATGGATGTTTTATCTGTGTATATATCTGTGCGTCACTTGCATGCTGGTGCCAATGGAGGCCAGAGAAGACATAGAATCCCCTGGAACTAGAGTCACAGATGGTTGTGAGCTGCCATGTAGGAGCTAGGAATCAGACCCTGATCCTCAGGAAGAGCAGCCATTGCTTTTATCTTAACTGCTGAGCCATCATTGAAGCTTCAATTTTTATGTCTTTCATTCTTATTCTTCATAAGTTAATCTAGCATAGTATTTCCTTTCCTTACTTGGTTTTTCCTCTTATATTTCTCCTTACTTTTCTTCCTATGATATTGCAAATAGTATTTTGACTTTATTTTAATGGTTTTTGGAGACAGGGTGTCATAAAGCCTCAGTTGGTTCTAAGGTTGATACTTCTGCCTCTGCCTCCCCAGTACTAGAATTACAAGCATGCTCCATCATGCCCAGCTACTTTATTAGCTTTTAATTTTAAAAACAAATGAAAAAGAATCCATATTTTTTATTTATGTACTTATTCTCATTATTATTATATGTGTATAAGTGCAGGTTCATGCATGCATGGACGTAAAAGTCAGAGGACAACTTGTGGGTATCAGTTCTCTTCTCCCAGCTTGAGTTCTGGGGATCAAACTCAGATCTTAAAAAGCAAGCACTTTTACCTGCTCAAACATCTCACTGGCCCATGTTTTAATTTTTATTCCTATTTTTTAAAAATTTTTTTTAAAGATTTATTTATTTATTATGTATACAGCATGTATGACTGTAGGTCAGAAGAGGGCACCAGATCTCATTATAGATGGTTGTGAGTCACCATGTGGTTGCTGGGAATTGAACTCAGGACCTTTGGAAGAGCAGTCAGTGCTCTTAACCTCTGAGCCATCTCTCCAGCCCTTATTCCTATTTTTACATTTATCTAATTTAAAAAAATTTGGATTCATATATTTTATTTTCTATGTATGGTATTTGCCTGCAAGTATGTATGTACATCACATATTTGCCCGGTGCCCTCAGAAGATAGAAGAAAGAGTCAGATCCTCTGGAATTGGAGTTACAGAGGATTGTGAGCCTAGAAACTCATGTGAGTACTAGGAATTGAACCTGGGTCTTCAGCAAGAGCAACGCCTGCTTTAAACACAGAGCCATCTCTCCAGCCATTTATCTAAGTTAAAAAATAACCTCACAAATAGGATATCTTTTGTTGTTTTATGGTTATTTTAAATTTTTTTCTAAATCTCCTATTCTCTTTTCCCTTCCATAACTTCCCCACTTGTCTTTTTCTGTTTCACCTTTCCCTGCCTCCTACATCTCATCCATTCGCTGTTTCCCATTTGTCCGAGCAATTTTAACCTCACAGCAGTCTCTATTAGTTTTACCATTTTCTGTGCCACAGTCATTGCTAATGTAGGAGGAGTGAGCTTTAATCAGGTTCAAGTGGAGTCTCTGTCCTGTATGGTTTGACACTGCCATTAGAAGGTTTATTTTTTCCTTTCACAGTGGGAGTAAGGCCTCAAGATTAAGCTTCTCACTAAGAATACCTACAAATAAAACCAGAAGCAACACCCAAACCAACAGATTCACAAATCCCAAACTAGGAACAGAAGAAAAATGAAAGGTCAAAGTATTTTAACTCTCCAACTTCTGAATTCAAAGACACTGACAGATGAAAACTCCAAGTTTATTGGTGAAATGATCAGTGGTATCAAAAAATATGCAACCAGTAGATGAACTAAATCCGGGAGCTAAAGAGAAAAGTCAGCAAGGAACGCAGACAAAGTCAGCAATGGATGAAAAAAAATCAGCAATATGGATGACAAAACAACATGTAAGAAAAATTCAGCAGGAAAACTAGTGCTTTATTAAAAAAACAAAACAAAACAAACAAATAAACAAAAAAACAGTGGAAAACATCACCAGTGACCACCCATGCAGAAGAACACCAGGAGTGGAGGCCAAAGTCAAGAAAAGATCGCATTAAAGCATAAATAAAAATAAATAGCCAGGCTGGGTGGTGGTGGTACACGCCTTTAATCCCAGCACTCGGGAGGCAGAGGCAGATGGATCTCAGTGAGTTTGAGGCCAGCCTGGTCTACAGAGTGAGATCCAGGAAAGGCACAAAGCTACACAGAGAAACCCTGTCTCGAAAAACCAAGGGGGAAAAAAAAATGAGACATGTGAACCAAAGAGATAGAATAGAGGACTCAGAAATAAATCCACACAGGTACAGTCTCTTAACAAAGGTATCAAAATCACACTTGGAGAGACAGACTAATAAATAATGATGTGAAAGCTAGATTTCCACATGTAGAAAAATCAAACTAGAACCCTATCTCCCACCAGATACAAAAAGTAGAAATAAAAAAAAGAAGTAAATTCAAAATGGGTCAAAGGCCTTATTGTAAGACCTGGATCTTTGAAGTGCTAGAGGAAGAAAACAAAGATGGAAATTTAAAGGGAATCCAGCCATAGATGTATGTCTATACCTCCCAAGAGCTGGGACTAAAAGTATGTACCACACACCTTCAAGATACAGGAAACCATTTCCTGGACAAGACTGGAATAACTCAAGAAAATAACCTTAAGAATTAACAAATGTGTTCATATGAAATGTAAACGCTTACACACAGCAAAGAATCCCTATAGTGAAGAAACAGCCCGCAGAACTGAAAAACATCTTTGCCAACTACATATTAGACAAAGGATACATACGCATATACATACATACACAAACAGAAAAAAATTACAAAAATTAAACACATACACCAAAAGGGGGGGGGAACCAAAAAACAATTCACCCAATCAATAAATGAGATAATGAACAGGTAGTTCTGAAATGAAGCTACCTAAAATACAAATAGCCAATAAATATTTGAAAAAGTGTTCAACATCCCTAGCTATCCGAGAAATGCTAATTAAAACTGCTTTGAGCTTTCATCTCATCCCAGTTAGAATGGCTATCGTCAAAAAAACCAATGACAACAAATGCTAGCCAAGAATGTGGAGAGAGGAAAAAGAGCCCCTATATACTTCTGGTGGGAATATAAACTAGTAAACCCACTATGGAAAGTAATAGGGAAGTTTCTCAAAAACCTTACATATACACATATATACACACATACACACACACACACACACACACACACACACACACACACACACACACACACACAAAAGATTTTATTTTTTTCAGGCAGGGTTTCTCTATGTCATTTTGATTTGCATTTCTCTGATGATTAAGGATGTTCAGCCATTTGTGATTCTCTGTTTAGCTCTTTAGCCCATTTTTTAAGTGGATTGTTCAGTATTTTGATGTCTAGTTTCTTGAGCTCTTTATATACTTTGGAGATCAGTCCTCTGTCAGATGTGGGGTTGGTGAAGGTCTTTTCCCATTCTGTTGGCTGTCTTTTTGTCTTATTGACCGTGTCTTTTGCCCTTCAAAAGCTTCTCAGTTTCAAGAGATCCCATTCATTAATTGTTGTGCTCAGTGTCTGTGCTGCTGTTGTTATATTTAGGAAGTGATCTCCGGGGCCATGTGTTCAAGAGTATTTCCTACTTTCTCTTCTATTAAGTTTAGTGTAACTGGATTTATGTTGAGGTCTTTGATCCACTTGGACTTGAGTTTTGTGCATGGTGACAGATATGAATCTATTTGTAATCTTTTACATATTGACATCCAGTTATGCCAGCACCATTTGTCGAAGACACTTTCTTTGTTCCATTGTATAGTTTTGGCTTCTTCGTCAAAAATCAGGTGTTCATATGTGCGTGGATTAATGTCAGGGTCTTCAATTCGATTCCATTGGTCTGTATGAAGGTTCTTATACCAGTACCAAGCTGTTTTTATTACTACAGCCCTATAGTAGAGCTTGAGGTCAGGGATAGTGACGTCTCCAGGGGTTGCTTTATTATACAGGATTCTTTTAGCTACCCTGGGTCTTTCGTTTTTCCATATGAAGTTGAATATTTTGGTTTCCAAATCTGTGAAGAATTGTGTTGGGATTTTGATGGGGATTGCATTGAATCTGTAGATTGTTTTTGGTAAGATTGCCGTTTTTACTATGTTAATCCTACCTATCCATGAGCATGGGAGATCCTTCCATTTTCTTATATCTTCTTCAATTTCTTTCTTTAGAGATTTAAAGTTCTTATCAAGCAGACCCTTCACTTGTTTAGTTAGTGTTACCCCAAGGTATTTGATATTATTTGTGGCTATTGTAAAGGGTGATGTTTCTCTGACTTCTTTCTCAGCCCTTTTATCATGTGTTATTAGGAGGGCTACTGATTTTTTTTTTAGTTGATCTTATATCCTGCCACTTTACTGTAGGAGTTTATCAGCTGTAGGAGTTCCCTTGGTAGAATTTTTGGGGTCACTTATGTATACTATCAAATCATCTGCAAATAGTGAAAGTTTGACTTCTTCCTTTCCAATTTGTATCCCTTTGATCTCCTTTTGCTGTCTTATTGCTCTAGCTAGACCTTCAAGTACTATACTGAATAAATATGGGGAGAGTGGACAGCCTTGTCTTGTTCCTGATTTTAGTGAAATCGCTTAGAGTTTCTCTCCATTTACTTTGATGTTGGCTGTTGGCTTGCTGTAAATTGCCTTTATTATGTTTAGGAATGTTTCTTGTATTCCTGATCTCTCTAAGACCTTTATCATGAAGGGGTGCTGGATTTTGTCAAAGGCTTTTTCAGCATCTAATGAGATGATCATGTGGTTTTCTTCTTTCAGTTTGTTTATATGGTGTATTACATTGACAGATTTTTGTATGTTGAACCATCCTTGCATCACTGGGATGAAACCTACTTGGTCACGGTGGATAATTGTTTTGATGTGTTCTTGGATTTGGTTTGCCAACATTTGTTGAGTATTTTTGCATCAATGTTCATGAGGGAGATTGGTCTGTAATTCTCCTTCTTTGTTGCATCTTCGTGTGGTTTGGGTATCAGGGTAATTGTAGTCTCATAAAAAGAGTTCAGAAATGTTCCTTCTGTTTCTATTGTGTAGAACAATTTGAAGAGTACTGGAATTAGTTCTTCTTTGAAAATCTGGTAGAATTCTGCACTGAAACCATTTGGTCCTGGGCTTTTTTTGGTTGGGAGACTTTTGATGACTGTTTCTATTTCCTTAGTGGTGATTGGCCTATTTAAATAGTTTATCTGGTCTTGATTTAACTTTAGTGTGTGGTATCTATCCAGAAAATTGTTCATTTCTTCCAGATTTTCCAATTTTGTGGAGTACAGGTTTTTGAAGTATGACCTGATGATTCTCTGGATTTTCTCGTTGTCTGTTGTTATGTCTCCCTTTTTCATTTCTGATTTTGTTAATTTGGGTGCTCTCTCTTTGCCTTTTGGTTAATTTGGCTAGGGGTTTGTCTATCTTGTTGAACCAACTCTTTGTTTCACTGATTTTTCTGTACTGTTCTCTTGGTTTCTATTTCATTGATTTCAGCCCTCAATTTGATTATTTCCTGGCGTCTATTTCTCCTGTGTGAGTTTGTTTCTTTTTGGTCTAGAGCTTTCAGTTGTGCTGTTAAGTCATTGGTATGTGATTTCTCCATCTTCTTTATGTGTGAATTTAGAGCTATGAATTTTCCTCTTAGCACTGCTTTCATAGTGTCACATAAGTTTGGGTAAGTTGTACTTTTATTTTCTTTTTTTTTTTTTTTTTTTTTTGGTTTTTTCGAGACAGGGTTTCTCTGTGTAGCTTTACGCCTTTCCTGGAACTCACTTGGTAGCCCAGGCTGGCCTCGAACTCACAGAGATCCGCCTGGCTCTGCCTCCCGAGTGCTGGGATTAAAGGCGTGCGCCGCCGCCGCCGCCGCCGCCGCCGCCGCCGCCGCCCGGCTGTACTTTCATTTTCATTGAATTCTAGGAAATCTTTAATTTCTTTCTTTATTTCTTCCTTGACCCATTTGTGTTACAGGTGGGCATTATTCAGTTTCCATGAGATTGTAGGCTTTCTATAATTTTTGTTGTTGTTGAAATCTAACTTTAAGGCATGGTGGTCTAATAAGATATAGGAAGTTATTCCAATGTTTTGTATCTGTTGAGATTTGCTTTGTGACCAAGCATGTGGTCAATTTTTGAGAAGGTTCCATGGGGTGCTGAGAAGAAGGTATATTCTTTTGTGTTAGGATGAAATGTTCTGTAGATATCTATTAAGTCCATTTGAGTCATAACATCTGTTAGGTCCTTTATTTCTTTGTTAAATTTCAGTCTGATAGATCTGTCTTCTGGTGAGAGTGGTGTGTTGAAATCTCCCACTACTAATGTGTGGGGTTTGATGAAGTGCAATTTACGCATTAGTAATGTTTCTTTTATAAATGTGGGTGCCTTTGTATTTGGGGCATAAATGTTCAGAATCGAGACTTCATCTTGGTGGATTTTTCCTATGATAAATATGTAGTGTCCATCCTGATCTCTTTGGATTGATTTTAGTTAGTTTGAAGTCTATTTTATTAGATATTAGGATAGCTACACCAGCCTGCTTCATAGGTCCATTTGATTGGAAAGCCTTTTCCCAGCCCTTTACTCTGAGGTTGTGTCTGTCTTTGAAGTTAAGTTGTGTTTCTTGTATGCAGCAGAAGGATGGATCCTGTTTTCTTATCCATTCTGCAAGTCTGTGTCTTTTTATAGGTGAGCTGAGACCATTGATATTGATGGATATTAATGACCAGTGATTGCTAATTCCTGTTTTGTTTTGTTTTTTTTGTGGTAGTGCTGCGTTTTCCTTCTTTGGTATTTGTTGGTGTGGGATTATCTATTGCCTGAGTTTTCTTGGGTGTGTTTAGCTTCTTTATGTTGGATTTTTCCTTCTAGTGCTTTCTGTAGGGCTGGATTTGTGGATAGGTATTGTTTAAATCTGGCTTTATCATGGAATATTTTGTTTACTCCGCCTATGGTGATTGAGAGTTTTGCTGGGTATAATAGTCTTGGTTGACATCCGTGGTCTCTTAGTGTAAGCATAACATTTGTCCAGGACCTTCTAGCTTTCATAGTCTCTATTGAGAAGTCTGGTGTTATTCTGACGGGTTTGCCTCTATATGTTACTTGGTCTTTTTCCTTTGCGGCTCTTAATATTTTTTCTTTGTTCTATATGCTTAGCGTTTTGATTATTATGTGGCGAGGGGACTTTTTCTTTGGATCCAGCCAATTCGGTGTTCTGTAAGCTTCTTGTATCTTCATAGGTATTTCTTTCTTTAGGTTAGGAAAGTTTTCTTCTATGATTTTGTTGAATATATTTTCTGTGCCTTTGAATTGGTATTCTCCTTCTTCTATCCCTATTATTCTTAGGTTTGGTCTTTTCATGGTGTCCCAAATTTCTTGGACGTTTTGTGTTACAACTTTTTTGTCTTTAGTGTTTTCTTTGACTGACGAATCTATTTTCTCTATTGTGTCTTCAGTGTCAGAGATTCTCTGTTCCAGCTTTTACATTTGGTTGGTTATGCTTGCTTCTGTAGTTCCTGTTCGTTTAGTCTGGATTTCTATTTCCAGCATTCCTTCAGTTTGTTTTCGTTATCTCAATTTCAATTTTCAAATATTTCATCTGTTTAATTACTTTTTCTTGGTTTTCTTTGATTTCCAATTTTTTGTTTTTTCTTCTATTTCTTTAAGGGAATTTTTTATTTCCTCTTTAAGGGAGTTTTTCATTTCCTCTTTAAGGGTCTCTATCATCTTCTTAAAGTTCTTTTTAGGATTGATTTCTTCTGCTTCTTCTGCCTTGGTATGTTCAGGTCTTGCAGGTGTAGAATTGCTAGGTTCTGATGGTGTCATATAGGTCTTTATGTTGTTGCCTGTATTTTTGCACTGGCGTCTATTCATCTCTTCCTCTGCTCGGTGTAGGTGGTGTCTGTGTCTGAAGGTGCCTCTCTTGTTCTAATTGCTAGTCTTGGTCCACTAGGAGTTCCTGGTTAAATCAATGCTGTTGGGCTCTGTTTCTTCGGGAGTAGCTTAGTCCAATCAGTATTGGTGGGTTCTGTCTCAGGGAACAGTTGTTCCCAGTTGGTGCAGGGTGTGCTTATGGTTTCAGTGGTTGTTAGGTTCGTAGGGGTTGGTTTTTTGTTTTGTTTTGTTTTGTTTGTTTGTTTTTTTGGTGGGGAAGCAGGGAAAGGTAGCTGTCTGGTCCCTGGGACTCTGATGGGTAGGGACTAGGGGCTAGCAACCTGATCTGCCGGTCTGGAGATGGGGGCTTACCTGTTCCTAGTCAGTGTAGTGTAGGCTTATGTTTCTGGTAATCTGGTTCAGTGACTGGGCGGTGCCTTCTTTTGTGTTCTCAGGTCACGTTTTGCTCATTCGTCAACTCCTCAGTTGATCTTGTTTCCTCAGACTGCAGACTGTAGGATTTTGAATCCTCTCCGGAATGGATCTCAACTGAGCAGGTTGTTTAGTAGGGTAATCTCACCAACATCTCCAAGTTGTTGGGTTTCGCAGGATCAGCAGGTGGGCCTGGGTTGGCCTCAGACAGAGTGTTCGGATCTGTTCTGTCCCATGGGATTAAAGGCGTCCCTGTTCCAAGCTCTTAATCCCTTTGTTTTCACTAACTCCTCAGCTCTGTATGCCTGCCTCTGCCGACGCTTTCGACTTTTTATTTCTGTTTCAACCCTTCCTGTTTGTATCCTCTGCTCTCTAATCTACCTTTTCAACATTTAATATTTCCTGCACTACAATTACATAGTACAGGCATTTTCATTTTATTGGAAATGATTTTTGTGTGTGTGTGTGTGTGGTGTTTTTTCGAGACAGGGTTTCTCTGTGTAGGTTTGTGCCTTTCCTAGAACTCTTTGCAGACCAGGCTGGCCTCGAACTCATAGAGATCTGCCTGGCTCTGCCTCCCAAGTGCTGGGATTAAGGCGTGCACCACCACTGCCCGGCTTGGAAATGAATTTTTAAAACAAATGGACAATCTTTCTCATAGGCCACAGTGTCAATGTGCAATTTTAACAAAAATCTAGCTCCCTGGATGATTCTGAGTATGCAAACCCGCAAAGCACAGGTGAGGTTGCAAACTAGCACCAGAGTCAGAGAAGGTTAAGAAATACCCTCTTCCAGATTTTCAAGTGATGGGGAAGAATCACTTTTTCCTATGTACCAAAGTTCCAGAAAGTCCTTGAAATACATACTTCTTGGACTCCATCCAAGTTCAGAAGACAACCAACCCAACAGCAGTATAGGACCCAAGCCCATGTTACCTGCAGATAAACAAGATGTAATGTACTTGATGGACACATCTTACCAGAGAGGTCAGAGAGTAGATATGGTACTATTAATGTAATAGTTAAATGTCCAGTCATCTGTCATTCTAGCTTGCCTTCAAGCCTGATTTCTAATACAGAGGCAGCACCAACAAGCTGACTATGACAGAGAATGGAACCGTGGTGGTTAATATCAACTGTCAACCTGATGAGATCTAGAATCACCTAGTAATTAAGTCTTTAGGCATACCTATAAGAAATTACATACATCAGGTTAAGTGAAGTAGAAAGATATTCCTATTCTAGACAGTATGCTCCATGGGCAAGGCTCCTGAATTAAATAAAAAAGGAGAAAGTGATCAGAACACTCACTGTCCTCTGCTTTTGACCACAGACACAATATATACATCTGGCTCAAGTTCCTGTTTCCATGTTTGTTGTTCTGAATAAGAATGGCCCACATAGGCTCATATATTTGAATGCTTAGTTACCAAGAACTAGAACTCTGGGACAGGATTAGAAGGATTAGGAGGTGTGGCCTTGCTGGAGGAAGTGTGTCAATGGGGATGGGCTGTGAGGTTTAAAAGCCATGCCAGGCCCAGACTTTTTCTCTTTCTGCCTGTAGATCAGAATGTAGCTCTCAGTAACTTCTCTAGCACCAAGCCTACCTACCTGCTGCCATGCTCCCCACCATGACAATAAGATACCATGACTTCCTCACCATGATGAAGTCTCATGAACTATGAGCAGGAGCGATCCTTTCCATTGTTAAGCTGCTTTTGTCAGGAATTTTGCCACAGCAATAACAAATAGAACTATTACTGAAGGTGAGGACACGAGAGTGAAGGTGGCAGTTCTGAGTCCACTGCCTGCCTGAATTTGAGATGGGTTAAAGAAAAGTCAAGATTTAACAAGGACTTCCAAGCTGTACAAATGAATCCATAACAATGTTAAGACCTCTTCTAAGTCTGAGTAAGTCCTGGAGCTGTGGCTGTAATGTGGCTGGTTCCACTATGACAGGCTCAACAGCCAAACAGTGAAATTTACATGAATACCAAGACAATGATAGTCATCCCAATTACCTGCCTGCTGATATTCTCAGTGCTTAGCTGGAGAGAAACCATGAACAGTTCTACGTATGGCTGAAAGACGAAACTAACTTCTACACCTTGGTGTCTACGCTTGTGGTCTCATATTCTAGAATAGACTATACAAAGGCATCACTCTGAAACATCTCACATGTTTTCATCCTTGAGATGACATAAGCATGTGGTTGTCAGCAGGGCGGTGGTGGCGCACGCCTTTAATCCCAGTACTCAGGAGGCAGAGCCAGGCGGATCTCTGTGAGTTCAAGGCCAGTCTGGTCTACACTACAGAGCGAGTTCCAGGACAGGCATCAAAACTACACAGAGAAACCCTGTCTCAAAAAAAAGAATGTGGGCTGGGCGGTGGTGGCGTACGCCTTTAATCCCAGCACTCGGGAGGCAGAGCCAGGCGGATCTCTGTGAGTTCGAGGCCAGCCTGGGCTACCAAGTGAGTTCCAGGAAAAGGCACAAAGCTACACAGAGAAACCCTGTCTCGAAAAACCAAAAAAAAAAAAAAAAAAAAAAAAAGAATGTGGGGCTGGAGAGATGGCTCAAAGGTTAAGAGCACTGGCTGCTCTTCCAGAGAACCCGGGTTCAATTCCTAGCACCCACATGGCAGCTCACAACTGTCTGTAAGTTCAGATCTCCAGGATCTGACACCTTCAGACCAATGCATATAAAATAAAAGTTAAAATAAATTAAAAAAAAAAGAATGTGGTTGTGTGGTATGTTCCTATCTTGTAAGCTGTAGACAACAACATTCAACACTATTGGGGAGGCATTAGAACCAGGATAGCTGGAATGAAAAAATGCTACCAGACTATTTTTGTTTTAAATCAAATACAAGTTTTCCTTCTATATTACACAGTAAAACTACATAAAAGGAAAAATTGAAACATTTTTTCTCTCCCCTTTCTCTAATAATGTCAGTAAAACTCCATGTAAGTAGTAGCAGATTAATCAGTGTGAACTGTGCATCTTGAGAAGAAACAATTTCCAACTGATCAGTTAGGATGGCAATATCCTGCAGCTGTATAACTTCCACAGGGCTTTCATAAACTGGTGTATAGGAGACACGTGAGCATTCAATTCATTGAATTGAACTTGGCAGTGTTAACACACATATTTGGGCAGGAAGAATGTGAACTGTTTCAGTGTGATAAACAAAGGGAACTGAAGTTCAGAAAGTGGCTTGCCTAGTATTACTTAAATTAAACACAGACTAAGGGCTTGAATTCAACCTTCTGAATTCTAAAATCAACAATCTACCCACTATATGCCCCCATGTTTCAGAGGCCTGTAGAAAGGCAGGACACTGGGGAACTGTATTTGGTGGCCAAAGAATAGCAAACATGAGTAAGCAAAGAGCCTGAGGACCCTCCCTCAGGACAAAGCATCCATCTTAGGAATATCCAAAGAAACAACTAGAATTATCAAGGGACTAAAGATGTACTCTTTAAAAGTTTGTTGTTTGTGAAGTAACTAATAAAAGGCAAGCAAGCCTTACTGGCAAATGGCAGGCAACCCCAAGCCAGAAAAGGCCTCTTAGAGTTAGTGTCACAAACAAGAAGACGTAACAGGTTCACTTCCAAGTTATTATTATAGGAGACAATGGGGAAATAAAAACTGAAATAATACGCAACAGTTAAATTTCAGCAAATGTAGATATAAGATTTGTGTACTTCATTTTAACTTTACCTTTAAAACACTTGAGAAAAGAGCCACATTTTTTAATTTATTTTTTACATTTGAGACAGGATCTCAATATGTAGGGCTGGCTAACTGGCTTCACAGTAGGTCTAGAACCTGCTCTGTAGACCAGTTTGGCCTTGGACTCAGCAGAAATCCACCTGCCCCTCTGCCTCCTGAGTGCTGGAATTAAAGGTGTACATCACTACACCCAGCAAAAGCCACCTATATATATATTTTTAATTAGCTTAAAACATGATGACAGGGGCTGGGGAGATGACGCAGTAAAGAGCTTGCTGGGAAAGCATGAAGACCTGAGTTTGAATCTCTAACACCGGTGTAAAAAGCAGGGCACAGTGGCACATGCCTATAATCCAAGGCCTTGGGAGGTGAAGACCGAGGATTGCTGGAGCTTGTTGGCCAGTTAATCTGGTTGAATTAGTGAGCTTTACTCTATCTCAAAAAATAAGGTGAACAGCCATAGAGGAAGACATCCAATAGCAACCTCTGGCCTCCATATGTGTATATACCTACCACTACCTACCTACATACACATACACACACACACACACACACACACACACACACACACACACAAACTAGATGACACTATAAATAATTGCCTTAGCATATGCAAGATCTAGAGTTCAATCTCTAGCACATCACATACACCTTACACACACATACATGTCATTTTAATAAAAGATCAGGGAGAAATGTAAGAGAATAAAGTGAGAAATTAAGCACTTTCACATAAATGTCCAAGGCTGATGTGGTTCAAGGCCTACTCAAATGACACTTTAACATGAATGTTACCAAACACATACACAAAATTCACAGCTTCCTTCTATTAGGGTTCCACAACCCCCACAACCTTCTTATAGTCATTTTAGGCCTAGGAAATTAAAGTGTCAAACACAGTTTTCTTATCTTCCCCTGGAAAGAAGGAAATGTATCTTACTAAACTTAGAATAATGGGAAAAGCTAGATGCTTTATAAAGCAGAGATTGAAGATGTGAGTCCTATAGGTTCCCATTTCATGATAAAGGCATCTTCAAACAAAGTTCCCTAAGAAGTCTGGCCTACCTGGTCTGCACAAGTCTCCATGTTGCTCCTTTTCACTGGCGTAGACCTCCATGCACCAAGCATGGTATGCAAATGAGAAGAGATCTTCTATTTTACCAGGTGGTCGGATTGCATTGTTCAATCTCTTCAGCCAATCTTGACACTGCTCAAAGGTTGGGAACTGACACCTTTGAAAAACAAAAAACAAGTATAAACGCAATCAGGTGACAGTTGATAATGAAGTCTAAGCAAAGCCACCATTTCAAGAGTGCCTGTTCATAACGAAGGGTCAACTAAGAGTGAAGAAAGCATCACAGACAGTCATTCACTACTACTTATAATAAAAACAGATCCAACAAATTATAGCCAGCAGTGCAAAATTTAATAAAAAAAAAAAAAAAAGGGAGGGTGGACAAGTGGAAAATCTTATTATTTTAATCTAATGACTCTCTTCTGAAAATGATTAATGGTGATTATCAAAGTAAAGCATCAGTTTGTCTCTCTGACGAATCAGGTCTCACCCTACTTCTTCAGCTAGTTTTAAAGTTCTCTCTCTCAAGAAGTATGTTCAGAAAAGTCCTTTTTCTTTTGTTATGACATAATAAGCCAACCTAAACAACAGACCACAACACTATCCACAGCCAGTTGGGGGAATGGTTTCAAAATTTGTCTACTTAGCAATTAGGACAATCAGATCCAAATTAAGGCAGAGGACATGCAAACTTTCAGCTGCAACCACACAGAGAATGAAACAATGGTACTGTATTATCAACAGCAATTTTCAGTATCTACAATTAAAGCGTTAAAATAATTAATGCAAACTGAGTTTTTGAAGACTCATGTAATTTGTATTTTTGTTTGTTTGTTTGGTTTTGGTTTTTTCGAGACAGGGTTTCGCTGCGTAGTTTTGGTGTCTATCCTGGATCTCGTTCTGTAGATCAGGCTGGCCTCAAACTCACAGAGATCCACCTGGCTCTGCCTCCCAAGTGCTGGGAATAAAAGCATGCACCACTGGTACGTTAATGTTTTCCTTAACAAGGTCACTTACAGCCCTTCCTTGTCCCAACCAATGTAGCTCAACAACATGACAGCACAGTGTTTACTGGTGCCCCAAAACAGATCAAAGGAATAAAGTAAAAATGTCAAGAATGGAGCATATCTAGAGTTATTAAATTAAAAACATACTGCAGGCATCATTTTGCAATGATCAGAGTTAAAATTAGTTTGATAAAATCATGAATGAATGCTAAACTTAGAGAAATTTTGATGAGAGACAAAACAACTGCATTTTCTCAATGTATTTCCCATAGATTGTTTATTAGTTATAAGGGGGAAAAATGTAGAAATTCACTACTACTACAGAAACGGGCTAATACTCTGACTGGACTAATCAAAAGTCATCAATAGGGGAAAAATGGATCAACTGTTTCTGGATGTAACACAATACCTTGAAAAGGAGTGTGTGTGTGTGTGTGTGTGTGTGTGTGTGTGTGTATTCCAGTTGCAGACATGTAACTTCAACTTAATCTTGAGGAATCTCTAGACAATCATAAAATGAGAAACAATCTATTGAAACAGAAAACTCTATAGTTCAAAATGCCACTGTCATAAAAGACAGAGAAAGGCTACAGAAAGATTCCAGATTAAAGAAGATTACAGTCACTACAGCCAAATGCATTATCTGACTCTAAAATGCTGAATGAGAAGGGTGAGGATGAATGCTGTAAAGGACATCACTGGAGCAGGGATAGCAGATTTGGAAAGGGTAATATTATTGTAAAATTGTGAAGCTGACAATGATGTACAGGTTATATGAGAAAATATTCTATTGTTAGGAAAGCACACTTTAAGGTTGAAGAACCAAGTGAAGCAACTTACTTTAATTTTTCAGAAAAGAATCTCTCTGCCTCTCTGTCTCTGTCTGTCTGTCTGTCTGTCTCTCTCTCTCTCTCTCTCTCTCTCACACACACACACACACACACACACACACACACACACACACGAGCTCTGCAAATGATAAAGTAAATTGGAGTAGAGTATTTACAGGGGTAAATGGTACACAACTGTACTACTTTAATTTTTATACTTTTTTAAAATTTTTATACTTTTTATATATTTAAAATTCACTTCCAAATAAGAAGTATCTGTTTGTATAGCAATATACACTAAGAATAAAATACTTCAGGTACTAACTACTCAGAAATTATTCTAACAAAGTGGACCTTCAAAAGACATTTTGCTAACAAACTATATAACAACTCATTCAAGAATATTTTTGCCAATACTACACAGCCTCACAAACACACCACCTACCTGATAACTTTGCGGTCTTTGCACGTCAAATGAAAATGGACCTTCAAAAGACATTTTGCTAACAAACTATATAACAACTCATTCAAGAATATTTTTGCCAATACTTCACAGCCTCACAAACACACCACCTACCTGATAACTTTGCAGTCTTTGCACGTCAAATGAAGCTGGAATATATCACGGCATTCAACACTTTCTATAAGCTGTAATGGAACCTATAATTAAAAAGGATAAAGTCCTCTTAGTCAAAAAGGCATTGACTTTTTGCAGGCACATTCAGCCCAACTGATTAACAGGGAAAGAAGCAAATACAGCCACAAGTTTAGCTGGACCAGTAGTGATTTACTAAAGAGTGGATTAGTTTCCCTTTCCCTAAATCAATAACCTCAAGTCACAGCATGATGACCACTAAGAAGAGGTATGGATTCTGGAAGAGAAAAGGGAACAGGTCCTGAGTGTCAAACTCACAAGCTCATCTCTCGATACCCCTTTAAGAAGCTATGATTGGCAATAACACAAAAGTTGAAGAGCACTACATAGAAGCACTGCAGGACAAGTGTCAACAGGACTGCATGTAGTCTCTGTCCCAGACGGCAGAGGAGATTTATTCCTCAGTTCTTAGCAAAGGAAGCTTCCGGAAAAAGCTGGAGGCCTAACTACCTATAGGTTATCAAACAAAGATGGCACACCAGTAGCAACTGGTCAGGGTCTCTGTTCCATAGAATACATCACAGATATAGTAGTCAAAGAACCTAAAATTGGATAGAACCAACTTGCTCCCAAAAAATAGCTGAAGAGCCTTGTTTGCCAAGTAGGACTCAAGGTTTGAGTGGATTGGAATGGTCCCCCTCCCTGCCAATTGTGTCAGCAGGCCCTAGTAAACAATACTGGGCAGAGATGAAATACACCAGTGAGACAAAAGAAATGCCTCTAAAGTATGTAAATAACCCTCAGGCTGACACAGTGACATCCATCCTGAAAATATCTGACTTAACCTCCAACTACAAAAGCAATTTCCAAGCAAGGTATGATAAAATAATAATTCTTTTCTTTTTTTTTTTTTAAGACAGGCTTTTATGCATCCCAGGTTGGCCTTAAACTCCCTATCACTGAAGACAACCCTGAACTCTAACTCTCTTGCCTTCCCAAGTCCTAGGATTACAGGCCTGCACCACCATGGTTTGTTTATGTGGTGCTTCGTGTCCAGGGCTCGATGCATGCTAGGCAAGCACTCTACCAACTGAGTTACTACCAGCCCTGAGAATGCTCTCTTTTTTTGTTTGTTTGTTTTTGTTTTGACAAGGTTTCTCTGTGTACCCCTGGCTGTCCTGGAACTCACTCTGTAGGCCAGGCTGCCTGCCTCTGCTGGGATTAATGGCATGCATCACCACCACCCAGACTGTGTGGAAAAAGAGTAGCTTACTTGTCCCTAACACTGTATCAAACCCAGTCAAAATATGGCTACAGGAACTGCAGGTAGCACTCCAACAATTTTTAGGTTTGTTCACCGCCCATGCTGCCTCCAAAGGGTGGACCCATATCAGCCCTGCTAGTTTCAGAGCTGGCTTACTACAAACTGACCTACCAGAAAGCTGCCAGAATCAGCAGAGAACCCTCAGAACAAGGCTACAGGATCAAAAAGAAGTCTAGTACTTGAAGGCTGAAACACAGAAACAGAAACTGGGGCACAAATTGAAAAACAGCAAAAAACCAAATAATATTATGCAGATAAATGCCAGGGAGTTTTTGCCTTGGGGCAAAAGCCTAGTTTCTAAGTATATAATCTGTAAAAATTCCCTTACAATTGTAACAGAATTGGAGTTAAGAGGAATACTATGCATCCTTGTTTATATTCCAAGAAAATAGAAGCTTTTGGCTCTCTGCTTGTTTAAACACTTAACCCCAAGCTGATAGAGCTAAAAATTCTTTCAAGAGTCTGTAAATCTGGGGCAGGGGGAGGAGGGAGAGAATTATCAAGAGATAATATGGAGATCAAGAGGGAAAAGATTAGGGCAGGTAAAAGTGCTTTCTGCCAAAGTCTGGCAACCTGAGTCCAATCTTCACACACTCTAAAGAAATATATTTAAACGTCAGGCAGTGGTGGTACATGCCTTTACTCTCAGCACTTGGGAGGCAGAGGCAGGCAGATCTCTCTCTGAGTTTGAGGCCAGCCAGGTCTACAGAGTGAGTTCCAGGGCAGCCAGGGCTACACAGAGAAATTCTGTCTCAAAAAAACAAAAACAAAACCTTTTCTTTTTTTTAAAGGAAGACAGATTAGAATACAACAGTGACTTATTCTCAGGCAGTCCTGTAGATTCCCTGTAAATGACTCTTTGTTTTTTCAATGTGTTCCTGCAAGCTACCTTTCCTCCATCGCTCAAAGCATAGTGAGGTCATCTGTCAGTCTGGCAAATGAGAAACCTGTAAAGCTTTTATTTTCATTTGCAAATATGTGTATGTATGTGTATCTGCATGGGGGCATGTGTATGTGAACGTGGGTGCCCTCAGAGGCCAGAGCTTTTGAATTCTCTGGAGCTGGAGTAACAGGTAGTTTTGAGCCAAAGTGGGTACTGGGAGTTGAATTCAGGTCATCTACAAAGGCAAGTTCATGCTCTTAACCATTTATTTGTGTGTATGGGTGTTCTGCCTGCATATTGTATCTGTGTAACACACAGACACAGTACCCTTAGAGGCCAGAAAGAGCATCCACTCCCCTGAAACTAGAATTACAGATGGCTGTGAGCCACTGTGTGGATGCTGGGAACCAAACTCAGGTTCTCTGCTAGTGCAAAGGCTCTTAACTACTGATCTACCTCCTCAACTCTACAAAACAGAAAACTTTAATATAGATTGTCACATGCAAGAGTAGGGGCATTAAAAAGAAAAATAAGCCGGGCGGTGGTGGCGCACGCCTTTAATCCCAGCACTCGGGAGGCAGAGCCAGGCGGATCTCTGTGAGTTCGAGGCCAGCCTGGTCTCCAAAGCGAGTTCCAGGAAAGGCGCAAAGCTACACAGAGAAACCCTGTCTCGAAAAACCAAAAAAAAAAAGAAAAAGAAAAGAATACAAGTGACACTTGGTTCTGTATCAATGGCGTCTCCACCCCTTTGAACTTCTACTTTTTGTCCCAGGCTCCCCTCCACCTCCTTTAAGAAAGAGAACTGGCCACCTTTTCCTCCCCACACATCTAAGTTTCTCTCCTTTTTTAATTTTTTTTTATTTTATGTGCATAGTATTTTTGCTTGCATGTGTGTCTGTGTGAAGATGTCGGAACTCCTGGAGTTTCAATTACAGACAGCTGTGAGCTGACATGTGGGAATTGAACCCAGGTCCTCTGAAGAGCAGCCAGTGTTCTTAACTGCTGAGCCATCTCTCCAGCCCCTTCTCTCCCTTCTTTTAAGGCTTACACCACTGCTCTAGTTTTCCCAACTTCCCTCAAAACAAACTACCTCCCTCCCTCCCTCACAGTGTCTTAACACTCCCCACATCCAGTACACAACCTTGTAAACAAAGAATGAAATAGTCAAAGGCTCAGGGACTGCTGTACTATGGACATGGCCATGTCTGCTCTGTGTCCAGGTTTCGTCCACCACACATTGTTGTGTCTGCCTTCCTTCCTCTTAAGACTGCCCTTCTTTTCTGTATTGAGCTCTGTTAGAGTTTTCTTTCACAAGTAAGTGGCCCTTTTGCAGATTTTCAAGACAAGAAAAACAACTGAAACCAAGATTCCTTGGAGGCTAGGAAATCTAGAAGCATTTCCATCCTCCATCGCCCATGAATGGCTCCACAGCCACTCCTCTTTTTGCTTCTTTCTCTTCCATCTTCTATTTGCCAGGTTAATGCTCTCTCAATACTTTACAACTAAATTCATGCTCAAACAACAAATCAAACACTCAGTGCTGTTAATTAAACATTCAAAAGGACAAAAGTTGTATCAGAGGCACCAAACTCCTAAGGTCATCAATCTAAGGAAGCAAAAAAGCAGCAGTTTAAAATGGTGACAGTGCGTAGGACTTTCATGTTCCCAGAGGCTCTAATGGCATCATGCTCTATTACTTTATCACCTCAGTTCATTCTGCATGTGTGTGTCCATGTGTGCACATTATATTATTAAGAATCAGAACTTTCTAGGCATGGTGGCACATCCTTTAATCCTAGGACTCAGGAGGCAGAGGCAAGAAGATTTCTTTGAGTTTGAGCCCAGCCTGGTCGACAAATCGAGTTCCAGGACAGCCAGGGATACAAAGAGAAACCCTGTCTCTAACTCTCCCACCCCCCAAAAAAAGTAATCATGTTTTTCATAACCTCAGTGGGAGGACTAATTTTTTCTGAAGCAGAAATGGCATAACCAAGTGAAAATAATGCCAGCAAGAACCAAGCCTGCAATCTACAATAAGCAACAGAATATTTACGGCACCAAAACTTTTCTTTTAAAAACTGACGAGAAAAGGGGACTGTCATAGATTAAAGAGCCACACTGACTACTGTTCATTTTGGATATAAACAAGTTTGACCCCTCCAGCTGTGCTTTCAGAGGCCCCTAATGGTAGAACCATAGGCCAAAAGGGATTAGGTATTAACAAAATTTACATCTGAAGCCTGGCATAGTAGCTCATGCCTATAATCCCTGCACTATAGGGGCCAAGGCAGGAGGACTGCCAGAGTTCAAGGCCTGCCTGGGCTCCATAGTTACCACCAGGTCTGCTATGGCTACACAAAAAGACCCGTCTCTAAACAAACAACAAAAGCGTCTTTCTGGTGGATGGTGCACAAAGGTGACTGCTCGACAAAGGAAAGGTGTGCCCAGCTGTTAGACTGCTGCCACCTTAGGCCTAACAGACTGACCAAGAGACCAAGTTTCATAAATCATTTCTGTTTAAAACGCAGTCTACGCCGGGCGGTGGTGGCGCACGCCTTTAATCCCAGCACTCGGGAGGCAGAGCCAGGCGGATCTCTGTGAGTTCGAGGCCAGCCTGGACTACCAAGTGAGTTCCAGGAAAGGCGCAAAGCTACACAGAGAAACCCTGTCTCGAAAAACCAAAAAAAAAAAAAAAAAAACGCAGTCTACATTTTTTTCTAAATTTATTTATTATTCTGTGTATAAACGCGCACACGCGCACACACACGCAGGTACCACAGTAAGCATACAATGGTCAGAAGACAACTACAGGGAATTGGTTCTCTCCTTCCAGCTTTCTGTGGGTTCCAGAGAGTAAACTCGGGTCAGCAGGCTTGTCCAACAACTGCCTTTAGCTGCTGAGCTATCTCTTGCACCCTCAGTCAGTGTGTGTGTGTGTGTGTGTGTGTGTGTGTGTGTGTGTGTGTGTGTGTCTACACACTAGAAGAGGCAATCGGATACCATTATAGATGGTTGTTAGCTACCATGTGGATCCTGGGAATTGAACTCAGGACCTCTGTGAAAGCAGCCAGTGTATTAACCCTTGAGCCATCTTACAGTATCTCAGTCTACATTTTTTGAAGGCCATAATTCTATTATTTATGTATAAACTGAAGAGCTTTATTTTCACCTCCCAAAACATTCTCATAAGAGCACAACTAGAGCATTGGTAAAAGAGAATAGACTCATGCAGAGGAGATGGCTTTTGATGATTGCAACACTCAAGACCAATTTGTTCTAAACAGTGAAGCAGCAGTCTCATGCCACCTACTGGGGATTCAGAAGCAGCAGACTTGAGTCAGTCTATTGAATTACACAACAAAAACTGTTTTTAAACTTTCATAAATCCCACTTGAACACTTATTTAATAAATTATCTAAGCGTCAAAAAATATAGTTTAGGAAAAAAAAAAAGAATAGAAGATTGTTCATACCAGGAATGCTATGAATGGATTCTACCACAGAGGTACTTCACCCTAGGAATTGTAAGCTTGATGTTTACTGGGGGTATGTAGATTAAAGGAATAGTATGCTGTGGGATGTTCTGTATGGCAAATGTGTTGCTGGTTGGTCAATAAATAATCACTGATTGGCCAGTGGCCAGGCAGGAAGTATAGGCGGGACAAGGAGGAGAATAAAGTTGGAAAGTGGAAGGCAGAGAGACACTGCCAGCCGCCACGATGACAAACAGCATGTGAAGATGCCGGTAAGCCACGAGCCACGTGGCAAGGTATAGATTTATAGAAATGGATTAATTTAAGCTGTACGAACAGTTAGCAAGAAGGCTGCCACGGCCATACAGTTTGTAACCAATATAAGTCTCTGTGTTTACTTGGTCGGGTCTGAGCGGCTGTGGGACTGGCAGGTGAGAGAGGTTTGTCCTGACTGTGGGCCAGGCAGGAAAACTCAAGCTACAATAGTGCTTATAGTATTCAAGCCTATAAACACTCAATGTGCTGTGAAATTAAGAGAATATTTGATATTGAGTAGCTATTTAAAACTTAATGGCAAGTCATTTTCTGAAGTACTAAATAATGCAAAGTGGGGCATGCCACAATAGAGATAGCACATTTGGGTTCTAATGGCTTAAATGTGAATGATTTAGATAAAATAACCTTTAACAGGGTTTCTTGATCTCCTGTGCTTTGCTGTAATATGTATCTGCTGAAAAAAGAGTAGAGGGATTCAGAGAGGGAAAGGGAGAGAGGCAACTATTACCAATCCTCTGGTCTCCATCTAGGATCTGCTGCAAGAGAAGCCAGCCACCTTTTTCCTGGAGTGACCTCAGACTTCAGGAACCCTAGTACTGTGGTGTTTCTCAATAGGAAATGTTCACAGTCTCTACAATGTCAAGATAACTTTGTATAATCATTTTTCAGTACAAACACAGTATCTGGGGTTTTTTAAGTGACACGCAGGCTCTAAGTCTTAGAGGGTTAGAATGCTAGAGAAAATGTTCATCTGAGGAAAAGGATTATAAAGTACAGTAGTCAGCTTCTTAAATATTAAAATCACATTATGGAAAAATATCATAATACAACTTACTCATATAGCTACTGTAAGAGATAAATCATGAATGGCATAGTCCTATTCACAGAAACACACTGTTATAAAGTGAACTTAAAATTCAAAAGGGGAAAAATGATCTAATATCCATTTCAAATCCATACTAATTTCAATTCATTATGTTATTTACTGAGTTGCATGGCATCAGGAGACACATTGGATCCTGAAGACACAAAGACAGATCAACAAAGAGTTACAACATGTCTAGTAACTGCTGTGAAAGTATGTTAACATACAGAAGCAAGCCACTGAGTACAATTACTGCCAGGAAGGAAGGGAATAGGATTGAGCAAGGCTTCACAGAGGAAGTTACTATCTGAACCAAGACATGAAAAGAGAGTCCCCAGGCATGAGAGAAAGGAAAGTGTGCAAAATATGAGGTCTGCTGGAGTGGTCCAGGCGAGCTAGTTTTACTAATAGAAAGAAGACAGAAAAACTGGCAGGGACAAGGACCACAGCCTTACATTATGCTGCATAATTTGACTTTCATAGAATAAAGAAAGAAAATAGCTTTAACATGGTAGATGATGTGATTTTCCGACAGATCATATTCCCAAACAAATCTAGTAAGCTGATAAATGGGATGATATGGGAAAACGCAATGAGATGAACCCTTATCATTCTCACAGGCGACTGAATTACAAGTTCACTAATTCCAACCATTTAAAGAATAAAAAATTAAGTTTAAGTTGAGTAGTAATTTTACTGACTACCACAGAACATGGTAGGGAATTTTCGATTGCTATTATTTTAGCACTTCCACTTTTTACCCACTGGTCATGAAGGTTCAAATCCCAAATGAACCCTTGTGCTGGTTAGTTTTGTTAACTTGACACAAACTAGAGTCATCTGGGAAGAGGGTCCCTAACTTGAGGAATTACCTCCATCAGACTGGCCTGTGGGCATATCTATGGGGCATATTCTTGATTACGATGGCCAGTACCACCCCTGGGTTCTGTTTCAGTTCCTGCCTTCAGACTCCTGCCTTGAGTTCTTGCCTTGACTTCCCTCAATGATAAGCTGTAAGCTGTAAGATGAAAAAAACCTTTTCTTCCCCAAGTTGCCCTTGGTCATGGTGCTTAACATTAGCACACTGTGAACATAGTATATTTTCTTTTTCCTTGATGACTCTGGTGTGTACTTTAGCTAATGGACAGAATACAGACATAACCCAAATCTAGAAGGCAGGCAGAAGAATTAAGGTCAAAATGGCTTACAAGCATAAACATTGGGCTGGAGAGATGGCTCAGAGATTTAGGGCACTGGTTATTCTTCCAGAGGACCTGGATTCTATTCCCATCACCCACACGGCATCTCACAACTGTCTGTAACTCTAGTTCCAAGGGATCTGACACCCTCACACAGACAGCATGCAGGCAAAACACCAATGCACATAAAATTTAAAAAAAAAAAAAAAAAAAAAAAAAGCCGGGCGGTGGTGGTGCACGCCTTTAATCCCAGCACTTGGGAGGCAGAGCCAGGCGGATCTCTGTGAGTTCAAGGCCAGCCTGGGCTACCGAGTGAGTTCCAGGAAAGGCGCAAAGCTACACAGAGAAACCCTGTCTCGAAAAACCAAAAAAAAAAAAAAAGAACATAAATATTTAACTATAATAAATAAATAATGCCAATTAAAAATGACAGCCACTGATCTTTTCATAAATCAAAAACTGTAACTTAAGTAGTTAGGTAACTTCTAGAAAGGTGAATAAAATGAATGCAAGCAATAGCTTTCCAAGAATTCCCCAAATCACATAATCTAAACATAGGCCCAAGCTCTTAAAGACATCACAACAGTCGGGCAGTGGTGGCACATGCCTTTAATCCCAGCACTTGGGAGGCAGAGCCAGGCGGATCTCTGTGAGTTCGAGGCCAGCCTGGGCTACCAAGTGAGTTCCAGGAAAGGCGCAAAGCTACACAGAGAAACCCTGTCTCGAAAAACCAAAAAAAAAAAAAAAAAAAAAAAAAAAAGACATCACAACACACTTCTCTGCACTGGCACTCAAATGCAGAAAGTCACAACACCAGCAAGTAAAGGGGAAAGAATGATTCCCCCAGGTGAAATTGGTGAACCTATGGGCCTTTCTAGGTTGGTTTACTGAAGACTACTAAGGACAGCAGTGCACTGAAGAACCAGTTCTACTTATTGTACCCTCATAACCCAAAGAGCAAATGCACTCAAAGCAACTTCAACCTTCCCTTTTCATTAGTAAGAGTTCATTATGCAAATAAACAATGTACTAACATGGCTCCTTATCCACGTAGTAGCCTCTCGAGTAACTTTATTTGATATGGCAGTCTCCAGTGAACTCAAAGAACGTCTTGTCTGACATTAAGGCTCAAGGAATGATCTCAACCGAAGCATTAAGACTCAAGGAATGATCTCAACCAAAGCAGCGGGTTTAAAGACTGAGAGAGGTAGGGGAAAAGGCCTATAGTCTTTGTACCTGTATAAAGCTTAACAATACAGTGGCAGTACCTGGTACAAGTTATTTAGTATTAACTAACAATGGATACCTCAGCAGACAAGATGCATTTTAAATAACGCATAAGAATACCTTATTAACAGACTAGTCCTTGAGCAGGAAATTAACTAAGAGGAACAGCATACAATGCTTTCACACACCCAAGCCTGTATAACTCTTATCTCTTCTTTTTCCTATCTACCTTACAGGGAAAATGACTGGCAATCACTTACATTAACAAGAGACTCCTTAAACTTGATGTGAAGTCTGTAATTAGAAAGGGCAATGATGGCATCCTCAGCACGGCCCACATACTCTGTGCTCTCTCCATGAAGTTCAAGAAAAGGAACCTGGAAGACAGAAGAAAACTTTCAGAGTTCCAGAGCAGAAAAGCCAAGTCTTCAAAAACAAGCCAGGTGAATAAACGGTCAGTGGAACAAATGGACAACAGACTCTCTGCCATAAAAGTTTAAAGCAAGAATCTGAAAGATGGGCTTATACTCACCTAATTTCAATATACTTACCCAAATTAGGGACTTCTATGATGACAAAAATGACCATCTCAAACAATGAACTTTTAGGAAATAACTCTTGCAAAAAGGAACAATGTTTTCCAGATTGCATTTCTATACGTACAGTTTAGGGAATGCATCTATTACACATTACGTCAATCCACTAGCTTTGCTTCATCATTACTGCAATCCTAAACACATATTACACAGTCAAAAATGGCCTGTAATTACCTGAAGATTCTCATCCTCCCGAATCAGCTGCTTCCTGGGAAAAATCTGATTGGCTTGGATGCACTCCAGGCTGTGTCGCATCTCTTCATCCTGGAAATCCCCAATGTTTAAGTAATTTTCAAACTTCAACTTATCATCCATATTTGATTTTATCTACTATGTTTACTTACATAATCACAATATTAGGTATTGCTATGGTTTAGATAAGGGTTCCCCAAAGGCCCACATGTTCAAGGTTTTGATGCTAGCACACAGCACTGTTAGCAGAGGGTTAGAAACTCTGAGAAGCAATACAAGGAAGGTAGGCCAATGGAGGAACCTAAACCCTTCTCTGCTTTCTGGGCTCCACTAGGTGAGTGGGCATTCCATCACATGTTCCCACCTTGATATACACCAGGGCCAACTGACCAAGACTATCAGCCAAAATAATTCTTTTCTCCTTTTTAGTTGACTTCTCTCAGGCATTTGTAATAGGAACAGAAGTCTGACTATTAAGAGTATAATCTGAGGATACAATGATGCATAAAGTATCAGGCATTACAATCTCTGTGGGCACCAAGAGGCTGTGGTGCCTTTTGAAAAAAACCAAGAAGCAGTAATCTTGCTCTTTATGTTATAATCTTACATTTTTATTTTTGAGAAATACATACTAATACATACATACTTAAGAATAAAAAATGATGGTTGGAATTCACTTCAACATAATTAAGGGGTATAAGAAAGGAGTGGGTGAGGAACAAATGAAACAGGATAATTCATGAAACTGTTAAGTGGTGAATAGAAGTTTGCTACACCATATATCCTTTGTACAATAGAAAGCTTCAAAAAGGTGTGCTTTAGGGCTGGAGAGATGGCTCAGAGGTTAAGAGCACTGGCTGCTCTTCCAGAGGACCTGAGTTCAATTCCCAGCAACTACATAGTGGCTCATAACCATCTATAATGAGATCTGGTGCTCTCTTCTGGTGTACATGCAGGCAGAACACTGTATACATAATAAATAAATAAATCTTTTTTTTTTTTTTTTTTTTTTGGTTTTTCGAGACAGGGTTTCTCTGTGTAGCTTTGCGCCTTTTCCTGGAACTCACTTGGTAGCCCAGGCTGGCCTTGAACTCACAGAGATCCGCCTGGCTCTGCCTCCCAAGTGCTGGGATTAAAGGCGTGCGCCACCACCGCCCGGCTTAAATCTTTTTTTAAAAGTGTGCTTTAATATAAAAAGAAAAAGAAACAAAAAACTAAGAACCAAATTTCCAAAATTTAAAACAGTGCAAACCACTATCCAAGTTCACTCTGCCTTCCATTACCAAGCAGGTCTCTTCTAGTTAAGGCAACTTCAAAATAGCTCCTTTACACTCTAGCTGTTACAGTACAGGGAGGCCCAAGAGAAACATAGTCTATGAGAAAGCCTGGCTCTAGGTTATGATGAACTCTGCTCATACAGTCAGTATCCCCTCCATTTCCACTTTACTGGGGATCAAATCGGGGCCTCAAGCATGGTAAGCAAGTACTACACAGAAAATTTTTTTGTTTTCTGTTCTCTCTTTACAGACAGGGTCTCACACTGTCACTTAGGCTGGCCTGGAACTCTGTATATACCCCCTTGAATTTACAGCTGTGTGGACTTCTTTCTCCTTACATAGGCTGGAGAGTCCTATTGGGAACAAATAACAACCCTGGAAACATCTGCCTAATCACTGAACTCTCAAAAGACACACTTAAATCTCTTTTAAAATCCTTTGAAAAACAGAGGTATCTAGGAAGAGGAGATGATGAAGGTGGAAGGGGGTATTGGAGAAGTTCAGATGGAGTTGGGGGTGTGGGGGCTAAGTGTAGTTGAATATCATCAAAACAGTGTATGTGTATGAAATTGTCAAAAAGTAAATGAAAAAAATCTTTTAAAAAAACAAAATTCAGAGTTACAGAATTTTCTATAAAAAACTAAAGATTAAGGACAAAAATCTAAATGATAAAAACAATAGTAAAGTGAATCAATGACTCAACAATTTCAAAGAATTACGTAGCTAACAAAATGATTATCAGGAATCCAACAAACAAATGAGAAAATGTTCAAATAATAATAGCAAGATTGAAGCTTGTGCTATAAGACTAATTACTTATATATACACTTATACATATATGTAAATGAATGACATGGACCGTCAGAAAACAATACACACAACCATGAGTTCTAATGGTAAAATTATAACTTTTTTAAAAATTTGCTAGAATGATCCTGGAGTAGTCTGAATGAGAATTATCCCTATTGGCTCATATATTTGAATGCTTGGTTCCTAGTTGGTGGAACTGTTTGGGAAGGATTCGGATGTGTGGCCTTGTTGGAGGATGTATGTCACTGGGGGTGGGCTGATAACGTTTTTTAATTTGCTAGAATGATCCTGGGGTAGTCAGAATGGGAGTGTCCCCCCACTGGCTCATGTATTTGAATGCTTGGTTCCCAGTGTGTGGAACTGTTTGGGAAAAATTAGGAGGTGTGGCCTAGTTGGAGGAGGTATATCACTGGGGGTGGGCTTTGAGGTTTCAAAAGCTCTCAGCTACCATTTCAGCACCATGCCTGCCATCTGCCACTATGTTCCCTACCATGATGGTCTAGAACCGCTAGCAAACCCCCAATTAAATGCTTTCTTTTATAAGTTGCCTTGCTGATTGTGGTTGTTTGAAAGAAAATGGCCCCCAAAGGGAGTGGCACTATTAGGAGGTATGGCCTTGTTGGAAGAAGTGTGTCAGTGGGGGGATGGGCTTTGAGATCTCTTTTCCTCAAGCTTCCCTCATTGGGGCAGTCAGTCGACTTCCTGTTGCCTGCAAGACATAGCACTCTCAGCTCCAGCACCATGTCTGCCTGTATGCCACCAAGCTGCCCATCATGATGATAATGGACTGAATCTCTGAAACTGTAAGCAAGCCAACCCAATTAAATGTTTTCCTTATTAAGAGTTGTCGTGGGCCGCGCAGCGGTGGCATATACCTTTAATCCCAGCACTCAGGAGGCAGAGCCAAGTGGATAACTGTGAGTTTGAAGCCAGCCTGGTCTACAGAGTGAGATGCAGGACAGGCACCAAAACTACAGAGAGAAACCCTGTCTCGAAAAACCAAAAAAAAAAAAAAAAAAAAAAAAAAAAAAAAAAAAAAGAGTTGTCGTGGTCATGGTGTCTCTGCAGAACAATGAAAACTCCAACAATGACAGTCATGCTGTTTCTTCACAGCAACAGAACAGTAACTAAGACAAATCTTTTAGGATGTGTAGTCACACTGCTCCATAACTATTGGGATCCCCAGACGACTGTGCTAGACACTACAGAGACCTCAGCAGTACCAGGAAAAGAACTGTACAGCTGGCTCTACCTGGCACACAGTGAAGGGCGAGCACTCAGGGCAGAGCAGAGCAGCTTTGGTGCCTAATTGCTGCTCACTAGCAATGGCATGCACACCATGTCAATATTAGCTCATTGAAAACTGTGGAAAACAAAAACTGAATACTTCAAATAAAAAACAGTAAAATGTCATCATCCTTTGGGTACAAAATTAAATCAGAAAATTGTGATGCCCACAAATCAAGAGAACACTGGCCCATCTTTAAAAAGGGAGACATTTCCTTTCTCCTCCTTTTTCATCATAACTAGGTGGGGGGGATTGTTGCTGTTCTGTTTTTGATTGTGAAAAGCATTTTCCACACGTCCCTAATGAAGCTTGAAATTAACATGCTATTTTCAATTCCCTCTTTGTGCACTAGCACAAAACACTTTGGGTCTAGAACTACCACACGGTTAACAACAAAAACAAACCAATCAGACAGTGTTATATAGAAAATAATTCCTCTAGTCCTCAAAGCTCTGCTTACACATCCTTAGGACTGATGAGATGTTGCTGGCTATGTTCTATCTTTTCTGCCTAAATGGCCCACATGCCACTGAAATGCCCATTGTGTTCTTCAAGGAGAGGTATGAGCTAGGTGTGCACAGCTGCCCATCTGCTATGGAGTCAAAAGAATCTTAAAGGCATAATAGGAAAGGCAGGGAATTGTTGCCACCCAGAAAACAAATTCATATAAAATGTGCGCTATGTGTGATAGTGTATGTTCATTAGCTCAATTTAACCATTCTATAATATATGCTTATTTTGCAACACATTTTACAATGTTTCACAATTCTGTAAATCAAATAAAGACAAAAATGTGTGAGTGGTCATCTCACAATTCTCTTCACACACCAAGCAAACACATAACAATCATTTTCACATGTCTTGCTTCCTAACACTTTTTTCAGGAGCGGAGGAAGTGAACCTGGGGCCTCACACATGCAACAGCATGTGGTTTACCACTGAGCTATACATACCTCCAAGCCAGCTTCCTAGTAAAGGAAGAAATGAAAATCCTAGTGCTGTGGGATGTTCTTCTGTATGGCAAATGTGTTGCTGATTAGTCATTAAATAAAACACTGACTGGCCATTGGCTAGGCAGGAAGTGTAGGCGGGACAAGGAGGAGAATAAAGCTGGGAAGTGGAAGGCTGAATGAGAGAGACACTGCCAGCTGCCACGATGAGAAACAGCATGTGAAGATACCGGTAAGCCACGAGTCACGTGGCAAGGTATAGATTAATAGAAATGGGTTAATTTAAGCTGTAAGAACAGTTAGCAAGAAGCCTGCCACGGCCATACAGTTTGTAAGCAAAATAAGCCTCTGTGTTTACTTGGTCGGGTTTGAGCGGCTGTGGGACTGGCAGGTGATAGAGATTTGTCCTGACTGTGGGCCAGGCAGGAAAACTTAAGCAACATCCTAGAGTCCAAGAATTACATATTTCAATCTTGCCTCCACTCACTGACTGACTTAAGATGTGCTACATATCTAGTTCTCAGGATTCTGCTACCATAAATGTAGCTCCTCCGTTCATACTAGATTGGTACTGAGGAACTGACAAAGGGATAGAGATAATTAGGAAATGGGGAGGAAATGAAATTATTTCTTACAAAACAAGCAGATGTATTAGTGTTCGCATTTCATCAAGACAAGAGTCCAACTCTAATTCCTTATTTCTGTACTTACCATGACCAGGCCAGGGCAGGAGAGACCCCGTCCTTCTCCAGTCTCTAACAAGGCTCTTCCTTCTCTTCTGCTTGAGACCTTTTATTTTGGGAAGACAAAAAGAGAGGCAAAATTGGCAACAGTTTTACCCCTAATTGGCCATACCCTAATTAAAGAGACTGCATATACAGACCTGAAACTCAACCACAGTCAGCATAGAAAAAGTTGAATATCAGCCAGCTAAATCCTCACCATTTGTTCTAAACTGAATAATACCTTTGGGAAAATACTAACTTTAACTAGTTCTATAAGAAAAGTGGCAAACACTGACAATCTGTGTTGAGAGTAATTTTCAAATGCCTAGTATGTGCAGTGTGAGGCCCTCGATTAAATTCCCAGCACAGGCCGGGCGGTCGGTGGTGGCACACGCCTTTAATCCTAGAACTCAGGAGGCAGAGCCAGGTGGATCTCTGTGAGTTCGAGGCCAGCCTGGTCTACAGAGTGAGTACCGGAAAATGCGCCAAAACTATACGGAGAAACCCTGTCTCAAAAAAAAAAAAATTCCCAGCACAGGTAGGTAGGTAGACGGGTGGGTGGGTGGGTAGGTAGATGGGTGATACCCTGCCTTTCATATATAGATATACAAATAAAACCTATGTAGAATCAAGTAGTTAAAGAATCAGACACCACTTTTATGACTGCCAGTAAAATTTTAGGATGTAAATAATGATCTGGTCTATAAATGAAATTACCCCAAATTCTTAAATAATTTTCCAGACAAAAGAGTTGAAAGGGGCCGGATGGTGGTAGTGGTGGCCTGTAATCCCAGCACTAGGGAGGCAGAGGCAGGTGGATCTCTGTGAATTCGAGGCCAGCCTGGTCTACAGAGCTAGTCTAGGACGGGCTCCAAAGCTACAGAGAAACCCTGTTTAAAAAAAAAAAAAAAAAAAAAAAAAAAAAGAGTTGAAAGGGAAGCTTATAAAGTAAGAAGCTCTAATCAGGGCTGGAGACATGACTCAGCAGTTAAGGGCACTTGATGCTCTTGCAGAGGACTTGAGTTCAGTAGCACCCACATGGTGTTAACAACCATCAGTCACTCCAGTTCCAAGAGATTTGACACCTTCTTCTGGCCACCAAGCATGCACGTGGTGCAAATACATACATTCAAAAAAATACTCATATACATAAAGTAAAAATAAATACCTCTAAAAAACTCAAGCAACCCTTTCAACCACCTGCAACATAAGGACATTATCTGGATCCTAATTCAAATAGGGTATAAAAACAAACTGGAACATTTTGAGAACTCTGACAACATACTACTTGATGACATTAAACACCTCATTAATGTTATACACACACATACACTCACACACATACACACGGCTGTGGTTATGGATTTTTTGCACATGGTTTTAGGGTTTTTCTTAGGGATATATCTCTTAAATATACCACTGAAATACACACAGATAAAGGGATAAACAATGTACATTTAGAATGGAGTGTATCTGTGAAACAAAATGGACCATGAGCTGATAACTTTTCAGGACCAGTGAGATAGGTAAGTAGAGATGAAATTATTTTCTCTACTTTTAGACCTTCAAACAGTGTGAGCTATCTCAATACTTTCTAAGTTTTCAACGGAACTGAAAACAGTATGCTGAAGCTTTAGCTGCATTTCCATGTTTATTTCATCTCTATTCATGATACACAAGCTATGGGATCAACCTTGATGTCCACGGAATGAATAACTATAGATGCAATGGAACACCAGTTGACCATAAAAAGAAAGAAATTCTGTCATTTGCAGCAATGTGATAGAATTAAAGGGCATTACATTAAGAGAAATCAGTTAGAAACAGAAAAACAAAAACTGTATTTTTTATTACTTTTTACTCCACTTACTATACATGAAAACTAAAATTTTGATCTCAAAGAAATAGGAAACAGAACAGCTGTTCCTAGAACCTGAGACAGTTGGGGAGGAAGATGAAAGAGATGGTTAGTGAATATAGGAGTCCCGAGGTTAAGAGGAACAACTTCTAATGCTCTACAGCACAGGAGAACTACATACAGCTAGCAGAAATTCCTAACGTTCATCACACAAAGACACTGACTTATCATACACATTGTATTCATATAGAGAAATGCCCCAATATATTCCACACTTCTGTAGCAATTAAGCATATGTATGTATACACACACACACACACACACACACATACACACATACTGAAAAAAGATACTGAAGAACTAATTTAGAGAATCAAGGTTTCAGCTATCATAAAAATAATGTTAATACAACACACTTATCAAAATGCATAGTGTTTTTTTAATAATTTTTCCAAATTTCCAGAGAAAATTTAGGGAAGCATACAAGTATCACAGAGCTAGATATAACAAATAAAATGTAGCCAACATCAATGACAACGAACTATAAATCAAGACCAGCTACAACATAAACTCTTGACAAGTAAGCATACCATATACACATAAGCTATATTTCCCAGTGTCTTTCTGGAACTCGCTATGTAAGCCAGGCTGGGCCCAAACTCACAGAAATCCTCCTGCCTGACTCCCTAGTGATGGTGTGCACCACCATGCCTGGCCTAGCCTTTTAAAAAATATTTATTTTTTACAGACAAATGGATGGATCTAGAAAAAATCATCCTGAGTGAGGTAACCCAGACTCAGAAAGACAAACATGGTATGTACTCACTCATAGCAAGATACTAGACATGAAACAAGGATGACTTGTCTGCTACTCACATCACCAGGGAGGCTACCTGGAAAACAGGACCCCAAGAAAGACACAGGGATCACCCAATGACAGAGAAATGGAATGAGATCTACATGAACAGCCTGGACATGAGTGGGGGTAATGAAAGGTGAGGGTTGAGGGAAAGAGAGCTTGGGGGAGCGGGAGATCCCAGCTGGATCAACAACAGAGAGGGAGAACAAGGAATAGGAGACCATGGTAAATGAAGACCACATGAGAATAGGAAGAAGCAAAGTGCTAGAGAGGCCCACAGAAATCCACAAAGATACCCACACAACAGACTGCTGGCAATGGTCGAGAGACAGCCCGAACTGACCTACTCTGGTGATGGGATGGCCAAACACCCTAATTGTTGTGCTAGAAACCTCATCCAACTACTGAGGGATCTGGATGCAGAGATCCATGACTAGGCCCCGGGTGGATCTCTGGGAGTCCAATTAGCGAGAATGAGGAGGGTTTATATGAGCGAGAATTGTTGAGACCAAGGTTGGATAAAGCACAGGGACAAATAGCCAAATGAATGGAAATACATGAACTATGAACCAATGGCTGAGGGGTCCCCACTGGATCAGGCCCTCTGAATGGATGAGACAGTTGATTGGCTTGATCTGTTTGGGAGGCATCCAGGCAGTGGGACCAGATCTTGTGCTCATTGCATGAGTTGGCTGTTTGAAACCTGGGGCCTATGCAGGATTGTTTGGCTCGGCCTGGGAGGAGGGGACTAGACCTACCTGGACTGAGTCTACCAGGTTGACCTCAGTCTGTGGGGAAGGCTTTGCCCTGGAGGAGATGGGAATGGGGGGGGGGGGGGGGGGGGGGGGTCGGGGGGGAGGTGAAGGGGGACGGGAGGGGGGGAGAACAAGGGAATCCGTGGCTGATATGTAGAACTGAATTGTATTGCAAAATAAATTAATAAAAAAAAAAATTTATTTATTTGTTTATTTGGGTTTTTTGAGACAGGGTTTCTCTGTATAGCTTTGGAGCCTATCCAGGAACTCAATTTGTAGACAAGGCTGGCCTCAAACTCACAGAGATTTGCCTGCCTCTGCCTCCCCAAGTGCTGGGATTAAAGGCAAGCACTACCACTGCCCAGTCTGGCCTAACTTTTTAGTAAGTACAGAAATCCTGTGAAAGTAGTACTCAATTTAAACTATTTACTCCAAGATGATGTCTTCCATTTCTTACAACAAATAATGACCCTGAAAAAAATCAGTCAATAAAAATTAGCTTGGAACACAACTCAATAGCAGAGTGTCTGCCTAGCATACATAAAGCTCCAGGTTTAATCCCCAGTAATATGCACACATGCATGCACACACGCACGCACATAACGCACACCCTTCCCATGTCTCAGAGAGTGCCAATGTGTTGGCTCCTTCATCCAGGCAGCTTTTATTCCAATACAAAAGAAAGAAAAAATAATAATAATTACAAACTGTATAATGAAGGAAACCAAAATGATAAGACACAGTACAGTTAAAAGGATACAAGAGGCCTACTTTAATTAAAGATGATCAATCAGAAAAGGCATAGGGAACATCATGTGTTCTTGACCCAGCAAAAACCTACGTATTTAAAAAACTAAGCACTTAGGCTAAAATGTGCTAACTGGATGAGAAAGTTACAAAACTTGAAGGTGGGGCAGTGCACAGAGAAAAGATGGTGAAACAAACCATGGGGTAAAGACTCCACTTCAAGCACAATCAACACCACTGAGTGGTTTCAAACTGCAGATGGACAGGATCTGCTTTTAAGATCACTCTGGCTGGTGTGTGGTAAATGAATAACAGGAGGAAAACAATAAAAACAACCAGGAAACAATTCTATGAAAAGGATGGTATTTCTATTTAGAACAGAGGCAGGGCAGTATAGACATGAAAAACATTAAGGATCTGAACAGTATTTCAGAGACTTATGGAAATGTTAACAGGAGTGCACATTAAAAGCCTGGCTATGAGAGCTAAGCAAGATTAGAGAATTTATAATTCAAGAGGGGAAATAATAAACACATAAAAAACAGTTCAAAGTAGGGGGCAGGATATAGCTCTGTGGTAGAATAACTTGCCTAGCATGCATGAAGCCCAAGTTCCAATCTCTTCCATGAGGAGAGAGGCCCCATAATAAGAGGTGTTGTTTTAATCAACCAAGAAAAAATAAAGTTACTATAGGAATTCCAAATTCATAAGGAAAGATCATGGATGAGTTTGCAATCAGTAAGAACTAAGCAACCGCTAACAGTTCCCTCAAAGTACAAAGACCAAATAGATTGACCAATCCTCAGGAAAGAGTGCTGAATGAAGCACCTCAGCTGACAACCACAAACCTCAGCATGCTAGTTACACACTCTGAGCACAAAAGGAAGAAATTGAGTCATTCCGGTTAGTCTGGTAAGCACCTTAAACATCTCATGTTTTAGTTGTAATAGTATTACATGTTCCTTGTAAGAAACTGTTAAAAATATATGTAAAGAGAAAACAATTACCCTCTCCCAATGCCAGCAGGAGTGTACAACAGTGCACTGCCTCTTTGAAAACTGGTAGGTTCACCCTCAAATGATAAAACATAGTTATTGTGGGACACTGCAAGTCCACTTCTACATATCTAACCAAGGAAACAAAACCTACATCTACATGAAATTTTCTACCGATGTAGTTACAGCATTTACTCAAAATAGCCCAAGGGTGGAAAGCAGTCCAAATGACCACTATAGATGATTGAATGAACAGGATGCCACACACTGGAGTAGTGGGCTACAGAGTTGTATTTAAAGGAATGGATGAACTTCAGTAAGTAAAGCCATTCGCAAAAGACATATGATAGGGTTCTAGAACAGTGAAATCTGGTAAGACTATTGACAGGGGATAGAAAATAGATTAGTGATACTTAGTGCTGTTGGAGATGGAAGGGAAAGGGTGATGATAGCTAAGGATGTGCAATGTCTTTCCGAGAAAAGACACAGGCAACATGTGAACTATACCTTAGCAACTTATTTTAATAACTAAGATGCCTCTGCTATACTTCACTTCACCCACACCTAACTACAACCACTGTTAATTATTTTATACTTACTTTAAAAGCTTCTCTATACATATATAAAAACACACATAATATAACCTCAAAAGTGGAAGGGAAGAGAATCACACTATATTTACTATTCTCCAATTTATTTTATTCTAATAGTAAATCAAATCCTTCCTATATCAAATGCATGTATCTGGACAGCAGTTCAACATTTCATTATATCTCAATCTACTATAATCTAATTTGATTACCTGGTCATACATTTACAGTGTTTCCATTTTTCCATTAACACCCAAAAGTCATTTAAAAACAACAACAAAACCTATCCATACATCTCTATACAAGTCGCTATTTCTGTAGCACTGGGTCTTAAAACAGTTTATTGAATGAAAGAATATAAACCTTGTGGAGGAGGTATACAGGGTTATTGATAAACAATACACATATATACTCCTCTAAAATCACCAACACAGTCATCAACTTGAAAGATTGCTTTTGTTGTTTAATTGTTTTAGTTTGTCTTTCGAGGCAGGATCAGAAAATGCAGGCAAAGCCAACCTCAAATTTATAATCCTCCTTCCTCAGTCTCCTGAATGCCAGGATTAGGAGCACATCACCACATCCAGGCCTCAACTTGGTGAAAATAGAAAGTATTCTGTTATTTTAAAAATTAAGAGCCGGGCGGTTGTGGTGCATGCCTTTAATCCCAGCACTCGGGAGGCAGAGGCAGGCGGATCTCTGTGAGTTCGAGGCCAGCGTGGGCTACATAGTGAGTTCCAGGAAAGGCACAAAGCTACACAGAGAAACCCTATCTCAAAAAACAAAAACAAAAACAAAAAAATTAAGATAAATTACACATAAGCAGTATCTGCATCAAGTACTAAGTCCATTTGTATGTGCACAGAAAAGTGACACAGTAATGGCAGACAATGGCCATCCCTCTAGAAAAAGGGTTGGGAGAGGGCTAACCTAGTATGCACAAGGGCCTGAGTTTCGTCCCCTAGATCCCAAAAAAACTGGGTATAGGTGACACCCAGTTATGACCCAGCACTCGGGAGGTAGGATGTAAAGACTAAAATTCAAGGTAACCCTCAGCTACACAGTGAGTCAGAACCAGCTGGGACACATGAGACCCTATCCCAAAAAGGAAAAAGTAGGAAGAGACTTTCCATTTTCATACTTCAGAACATTTATTTTATATTTCTAATTAGAGGGGTTTGGTTTGGTTTAGTCTGGTTGGTTCTAAGACAGGGTCTTGCTTTGTTAGATCAGACTGGCCTTACACTTGTGATCTTCAACTTCCTAAATAATGGGATTACAGGTGTACACTACCACATTAGGCTAGGGAAATGGATTTTTCTACATAAAGTTTTTTGTTGGCCTTTCTCGTTTTGCTTTTTTTTTTCTTTTTCTCTTCTCATACTATAGCCCAGGCTGGCCTGGAACTCACAACTGTAACCCAGAACTGGCATAGAGCTTTTTGCCTCAACTTCCCAAGTGCTGAGATTACAGGAATAAACCACCATGCCAGTTACAAAGTTATTAAAAGGAAACTCTTATATAAAAGATTTCCATTTGGGGCTGGAGAGATGGCTCTGAGGTTAAGAGCACCGACTGCTCTTCCAGAGGTTCTGAGTTCAATTCCCAGCACCTACATGGTGGCTCACAACCATCTGTAATGAGATCTGGCGCCCTCTTATGGTGTGCAGGCATACATGCAGGCAGAACACTGTATACACACTAAATAAATAAAATTTTTTTAAAAAAAGGTTTTCATTTAACTAGACTAAAAGTACAGATAATGGTCTCAAGAAAATAGATACAAAGTAATGACTGAACATGTAGGAGCTATAAGTTCTAATTCTGCTCAAGTAAAGCACCAGACCAGCAGGGTTCAGATTTCAGGGTTCTTTCAGACTTTGAAACACTTAAGGTTGGATTTGAGGATTCAGAATGCCTAACCTATACTAAAGTTATAACCATAAGGGTAAATCATATTATTTCTGTGAGCCTCGGCTTCATGGGAGATATTTAGTATTCTTAGCAGTAAAATTATCTTTTTATAGTCATTACCATTGCCACTCAACCCTATATATGATAATGCATGCTCCTACAAGGATAGAATGACTTTGGTAGGACAGTGCCCAAAATAGTCTTTTCGTATATGTACACTACAAGCTTTAAAGCAAAGTGGGAACAAGAAGGGTACAAACAGCAGAATAAAGCAAAAGAACACACTGGAAACAATTGAAAGCTACGAAGTAGTCCAAGGTGATTACACTAGGTTCATAGGGAATAGGTGTCTAGCTATAGGTGATGTGTTGCAGGCCATGCTAAGGAAGTTGATCCTGGCATGGATACTAGGCAGGGTCATTGCCTAATGGTGACTGAAGAGAGGACAGGCTGAAGAGCAGGCCAGTAAAATTCTTATTTTCTCAGAGAACTGAACATTATGTTAGGGGGTAGAGTCACTCAAAGCTAAGTATATATATTAAAAAAGAATGCTGCTACTTAAATTATATAAATTTTACAAAATAAAATTTAAGACAAAAAAGTTTCAACAGAGATACCCCGTATGAGTAAATAAAGCTGTTCTTAGAAGTCACCAGTTACTAAAATGAAAAGCCCCAGTGCCTGGGTAAATCATCTCTCTATGAATTATTGGTCAGGAAGGCCCATGGGTCTCCCCAAACAATATGCTACTATATTGGTTGCTCACTAGAATTACAGAGTAAAACTCTATGACACCACAAGGCTTTGGTCACAGGATGTAAGGAAATAAAGCCTTTGGGGAGGGGGAGGTTGAGACAGGGTTTCTCTGTGTAGCTTTGGAGCCTTTCCTGGAACTCACTCTGTAGTCCAGGCTGGCCTCGAAATCAGAGATCCACCTGCCTCTGCCTCCTGAGTGCTGGGATCAAAGGCGTGCACCACCACTGCCCAGCAGGAAATCAAGCTTTAACTGAACTTTAGAAGCTTCCTCCCTTCTTTTACAGTACCAGAAGGTGTTCCACATGCTGGAGAACTGTCGTTAGCAGTTGTGAACCCTGTGTACTATACTACCAACTGGCCAGGCAAGACACACCCAGTAGAGCAATAATGGCAAGTATGTTAAAGGGTAACAGCTTTCTGGTTGGATTTCTCACTCCACTGAAGGGAATTCCTGGCTGGTACTGTAAACCTACTGAAAATACCCTGGCTTGAGATGTTATACACTATAGTAGGGAAGCTACTGGTGTCCTTTTGTTAACTGAGCAAGGCATACCTGTCAAATTACCCTCTAAATATTTTTATTTATCCCCACAGATCAGTGCTGCTGTTGTCTACGGTCAAGAAGCTTATTCTTGCAGGGGACAGAGGTTACTGCAAAAACTGGTCATAGTCTGAATAACTGTTGAAAGCTGAGCCCTACATGAGACACCTGTACTACCCATTCTAAAACTCAGGAAATAATGCAAAGGGGGAAGAAATAAGGTATAAGCTGGACGAAAGGGTGGAGTGCTTGGAACATTTTCTTCTGTTTTTATTGTTTTTCTTTTTCTTGCCTGTGTGTCTTTGTGGTATTCAAGTATGTATGTATGCATTCTCACATGTTTTGGCATATGTGTGTGCACGTATACACATGAATGTAGAGGCCAAAGGTTGACACTTGGTATCTAAATCAATCACCACTTTATTTACTATGCAGGATCTATTGCTAAACTAAGAGTTCACTGACAAAAGAGTTAACCCCACAACTCAAAATCACACTACTCAACACATTTTCAGGCATAAAGAACACTGCAATATGCCACAAATCTATACAGAAAAGGTAACCTGGCAGGGGTCCTAATGAAAATGGCCAGTGTCACAAAACTAACTGGTAAATACATTTCCCCTGCTTCAAATAAGCAGAGTGATTGCAGGAGGAAAACAAACTTACCAAATGAATATTGTCCTGAGAACTTTTTCTTCTACAGGGTTTCACAAGGAAATCTGCAAAACAAACAAATATCCTACCATCAAATTATGCCAATTGAGAGCCCAGCCTTTTCTCTCCACACTAACATCTTTAAATGCTGTATAGACTGCTGGTGGATGTTCAGATTCATTCCTCACATGAATAAGAAACCTAAGATGCTCCTTCCTGAATTTCCCTTGGTTGAACAGGTATCACCTCCCACAGCTGGTCAGGGAAATCTTTGCTGCTTGTCACACCCATTCTACCCTATATAACCAATTTTTTTGTAGCAAATTATTTTAGTATCTGTAGACACATCCTTTTCAGCTTGTTTTTTGCGTTGGTTTTATTTTTGCATTTTTATTTGTCTGGAGGTAGTGCTGCTTAGTTGATTTTGTTTGTTTGTTTGTAACAAGGTCCTACTCTGTAGCCCAGGCTAGCCTAGTATTTACCATGTAGCCCAGGCTAGCCTAGAATTCCTGACAATCTACCTGGCTCAGCCTCCTGAAAGCTGGGATTAAAGTTATGAGATATCATACCCGGCACAAGATTATTATTTGAATTATATGAAGTAACATAAGTAAGATCATATAGAGTACCAAAACTCTAAAGAATTAGAAAATGAAGGGCAAAGTTCAAGAAGCAAGACAATGGTATGCTGGTGACTTCTCAAGTAGATTAGGTCCAGCTGGGAACTAGGCATGAATAGAATTAAACTTAAGACACAGGTAAAATCTATGGATAAGAATGAATTTATGACCAGGTGGTGGTGGCACACGCCGTCAATTCCAGCACTTGGGAGGCAAAACCAGGCCGGTCTCTGTGAGTTTGAGGCCAGTCTGGTCTACAGAGTGAGATCCAGGACAGGCACCAAAACTACACAGAGAAACCCTGTCTCGAAAAAACAAAAACAAACAAAAAAAGAATGAATTTATGAGCCAGGCAGTGATGTATACTTGTAATCCTAGAATTTAAGAGACTGAGGCAGCAGGACTGCTGCAGGTTCATGTGTAACCTAGGCTAGGTACCAAGACTCTGTCTCAAAAGTAAAAAAGAGCAACCAGTTTACGGTGCTCGGTAAATCAGATATCACTCAACAAAAAGACTGAAGCAGGTTAGCTCTATGCCAACAACAACTCCTCAGTCCTTAGTAAGTATATCATCAATGTGACAGTGCCAACAAATACATTCCTCTAAGGACAGTGTGCCAGAAAAGGGCTATGTAAAGGTGAGTCTAAAAGAGGCTCTCTGATACCATAAGGTCATAAATACTGCAGAGAATAAGAAGAGTTATGTCCTCCTCTTCATTGAAATAGAATGTAATGTGGCTATGTTAAATCCAAACAATTAATAAAAGATCTAACTATAATGGATGTTTAAATACATGAGGCACAAATTAAAGCAGAGGGTTGGACAGGAATAGAGTAAACTTTAAGCTAATCCTTAAGCATTAGAGTTACTCTAAATTCTAAGGCTTAGAGGAGGTACAAATTTCTATCTATCTATATTATATTTATATATATTATATGTGGTAAGATATATTGTATTATATATAATGTCATATGGATGTAATTTTATTATAGGAAATAACCCTGGGCTAAGGACACAGTTCAGGACCTATAGCTAGAGCCCCAACATCCATGTAAAATGACAGGCGTGACAGCACATGCCTATAATCCCAGCATTGAGAAGGTGAAGACAGGATAATACCTGGGGCTTGCTGACCTAGTGCCACACCAACTCATGTCATCCGTGTGACATGAACAATTATGTCAATAATAGTGGACGGGAGATATGTGTCCCACGGGACTAAGCTCCCTGGAGGTCCCTGGCAGAGTGCCCGTGTTATGCCTCCTTCTCGAAGGAGACGTGCTTCACGGATCATGAGCTCCCTGGGCTATGGGTTGTGTATAACTGCTTTTCTGACAATGTTCTAATTAATCTATGAAGCACAGCCAAAATTAATGAATGCTTGGGCTGTGAACTATGGAGGAAAGGGGAAGCTGGACATGGACCTTATTTAGATATAGCAAAATGAGCTATTCCTTAAAGACCCCAAGCCACTAGATAACAGAAAGTATAATAGTTCAGGCACTTCTAGGGAATGAACACTCACCCACTAGGAATCCTTTAGGAATCCCACCTAAAGTGATTTATGGCAGAAAACGTTATCTCATAGGAGGCAGATGGTGGGCCCCTCCATTGAGGAAGTTCAATATGGGAAATGTAAGGACTACAGCAGAACCCCTTCCCCTTACAGGCGTAAAAGTATAAGAGTCCATATTTCAGCAGGTTAAAAGGTTTTATATTAAAAGAGATATGTGATTTAAAAAAAACTAAAGAAAGACTTAGGGAGGATCTGCAGCATCCAAATTGGCTAAATGGGTCATGAGAATGAGAACCAGAAAAGTAAAAATGAATAATAAACTAGGGACCGTACTAAAAACACAGACTGCTCTTTGGGTCATAAAGTTCTTGTGGGTGAAGGGAAATGTCTAGCGCCGATTAATAACTGTGTGCTTGCTGTTTTAATAAAGATGATGTAATTGAATTATTGCCAAGCTCTTGTTGTTCCTTGTATGACTTGATAGTTTTCTTTTCTGTATATAAACTACTGATTTGCAGAAGTAAAACTGCAGCAGATTCAAACCACTTCTGAGTGTGTTGTCTGTCTGTCATTCGCCAAATCCTTGCCTTCCTGACTACCCAAGCCCTGGTTCTCCTACGGTCGTGGTACTCCCAGTGGGCCAGTCCGTGGCAGCCTAGCAGTCTACCCAATCAGTGAGCTCCATCCAGGTTTGGTGAGAGACCTTCTCAAAAAATAAAGTGGAGAAGCAATCAAGGAAGATACCCAAGGACAACCTCTGGCCCGCTTCGTGCCTACTCACCTACACCTACACCCAGGCATGGGAAACTCCTAACAAGTGTAAAAATCAATATACCTGATTTTAAATACCATGGTATTAGTGTATATTACTGTGCAGCTTCACTGGAAGATGATTAGGTTAACAACTTAAGGGCCTGAAGGCTCTGAGACCAAGAAGGAATACACACATTCAGTTCCTATACACACTAGTTTATGTGATTAGCTGCATGCAACCTGATACACTGGCTTCAACAAAGGCAAAGTGACACACCAATTTGTATATCATTTATAATTTTTAAAGGAATGAAAATAAATCAAGTTAAAGCAAATAAACAAGGAAAATCTAAAATGAGGCTAGTCCTCCTAAAATATTTGGGGTGGGGAATGGGTAAGTAGATCTTGTTGGCTCTGGTATATTTCAGGGGGGGAAATAGAGTGCTTTTTAGGTGATCCTGTCTCACTTTTCAAATGAAGGGTAAGAGTTATAAACTTTCAGAAGGCAATATTAAATATTTTTAAATAATCTCTTCCTTTCCACTGAAATGAAAACAGAAGGACTTTCTTGCCTATAAAGAGTAAGAGATTGACATACCTGAGTACAGAGGCAACATTTACAAACTCAGGGCTGCAGATGTGGCTCAGTCGATAGAGTTCCTGCCTAGCATGACCAAAGGCTCTGGTTCAACACCTACAATGCATAAAACCTAGCACAGCAGTGCATGCCTAAACTCTAGCATTCCGGAGTAGAAGCAGAAGGATCATAAGCTCAAAGTTATCCTTGGCTATAAAAAGGTTGAAAGAAGGCCTGAGCTGCATGAGATCCTGTCTTAAAAAAAAAAAAAAAAAAAAGACACACAGAAGAAAAGAAAAAAACTCATTGGTGTTAAATTTAAAGAGCATATTTTGGGTGACTTTTCTCTGAATCTTAGTGCTTCCTCACTATTGGTATATTAAAGTTTCTAGATCTGTAGCATGTTTAGTAGGATTATTCAATGGTGGAAAAATGATTTAATCCCAAGAACTAACCCAAAGCCAAGCATTTAACAGTTGAATGAAATGACTCTAAAACTTATTCCCTGAACCTAAAGTTTTCTTTGAAGCCTTTGCGGCAAAAAACAGAAACAAGGATACGGTTTGAGAAGAGCGACTGCATTCACTCCCCCACGGTAAGTAATGGAGGACCACTCATCTAACAGCACTTGTGGGAGGGGAGGTGACACAGCAGTGAATAAAGTCCCTACCCTGGTGCAACTGCCATCCGGTCTAAGTGTGACTTTCTCCAATTGTGACATTTTCTCATTTTATGAGCATGCTTTGTGAAGACAAACGATGGTACAGACAGAGGGGTTGGTGCCCTGATGTAATGAGACCACCAAGCAACATGTTCAAAATCAAAACCAGAAGCTGTATCTCTTTAACCTTTCTGGAACCAATAAAGACTAAGAGTAGTCAGAGCCTTGAATGCAACTTCATGATTAGTTTACTGCATTTCTCTGCCAGCTGTGGGGCACAGATAAGCAGCTAAAATATTATCATCCCCTACACAAACAACCATCCTTCTCAAGAGGGGGGAAAAATAGTAAGTTGTCAGAAACAGCTAGACTCCATGTTTTTACACTTCCGTATCAGAGAACATACGCTGGTAACAAGTTGCTTCAAACAGTAATACTCAAATGCCACCCTAAAAGGAAATGTTCGGTTTCAAACGGAAATAACCGAAGGACCAATCTGGTATAATTCTGGAATTAGACAAGTGATGGAGAGTGTGTGACTCATTAGTTATACACATTTATTTTTTTAACATGGGAGAGATTCTGAACACACTCCTCAAAGAGAGCTCTACAACAGGATTCCAGTTGGATATCAACGCTAAAGGTCTCATGTCCTCAATAAGTAGTTGAATTGCTGGCACTACTTTTCCAACTGTGGACCTCAAAATGTGACAAGTCTACACCAAAGTAACTGTGCTTTCCCATTTTTACACAGTAGGATTGATTATATCTCACAAGTACCTTACTACTTCCCTGTCTCAAGGAACCAAGTACAAGGAAGCCAAGTATTCACAGAAAAGATTAAATATATTCAAACCAACAGCAAATCTAACTGGTAACCTTTAAAAATAACTTATTTTACAAGGACTTTTAATTTTAACCTTTTAAAGGGAGGGAGGAGGAGCATCATCCACATATGTCTATTATCAGAAGAGATTAAAACCAAAGATCATATACAATTTACTTTTTTAAACCTTAACATTTAAAACTCGAAAAATGTAAAGATATTATGTTCTGACTTGCTCTTTATAATTGCTTCTTAGCAGAATACATTCTTTTCATATTTGACTCAGATACATTAAGCCATTAACAGAATTATAGCCAGGCGGTGGTGGCGCATGCCTTTGATCCCAGCACTCAGGAGGCAGAGCCAGGCGGATCTCTGTGAGTTCGAGGTCAGCCTGGTCTACGGAGCAAGATCCAGGACAGGCACCAAAACTACACGGAGAAACCTTGTCTCAACACCCTCCCCCCCCAAAAAAAGTTAAAAATGTAATTTGGAATCAGGAAGATAGTTCAATGGGTTAAATAAAGACCTCAATTTGGATCCCCAGCTCCCACATAAGCCAGCATAACAGCACACACCTGTGCTGGGGAGCTAGAGACAAGGACCAGGTTCAGTAACTGTGTAAAAAATAAGGTGGAATAAAGACACTTGATGTCAAACTTAGCCTTCCTAATACATGTGTACTTGCAAGTATACACACCCACACACACTTTATAAGGCAGCATTTAGGTAGGCTTACTATCTAACATGAAGAAATGTTCCCTATTTCCTAAAAGGGGAGAGGCATAATTTCATGAGAATAAAAAACGTCTGGGACTTGAGAGAGCTCCGAAGTTAACATTTGCTGCTAAATCACAAAGCCCAACTTCAGCTCCCAGTGCCATGGAAGGCAGCTAACAAATTCCAGCTTCAAAGAACCCAAGCCCTCCTCCAGCGACACACACACACACACACACACACACACACACACACACACACACACACACACGCGAAGTAAATAAAATCATTTAAATATTTTCCATTTTATTTTATGTGTGTGGATACTTTGTCTGTATGTATGTTTGTGTAGCATGTGCATACAGGGTCCATGGAGGCCAAGAGAGGGCTTCAGAACCTTTGGGACTGGAGATGGTTGTGAGCTGCCATATGGCTGTTGGGAAATGAACTCAAGTCCTCTAGAAGAGCAGCAAGTGTTCTTCACTTGCTGAACTATCTTTCCAGATCCTAAAGTTATTTTTTAAGACTGTTCAAGTCTCAATTATTAAGAAAAGATGATAGGAAATTTGGCATGCAATCATTAGAAAATTAATTTAATTAAAACCCAAGTAGGCTCAATTAGTGTAAGTGTCAGAGATAGTTTATTATTTATAATTGCTGTGGAAACATCAGAAAGACTATCTATAGCACCGGAAAAAAGTTTCCTGACTTTTGTTCCTTTGACAAGTTCCAAGGTGCGCCTCAGGGAAGGCAAATTTCTTACAAATGTGTTAACGTCTTATGCTTGCTCTCAGTTAACTTCTAGTAAAGATGACAAATGTAGCTGGCCCGGGGTCCACATTGTTTCCACCCTACCTTGCACTAAATCTGTCCTCAATGTACAGATCACATATTCTATTAAAACAGAGAGATGATTCAAGTTCCAGAAATTTAAATTCTCATAATCATAAATTTACAATGACTTCTTCCTTAACATTTATTTAACATTAAATCACAAAATCTGTTTCTTCTGCTTCCTAATATTCAGAAAAAATTTAGGTGGATATTCTTAGATAAAAGACTTAAAATACCTGTCCTATGGAGATAGAGTAATTTTACAAACAGGATCTCAAAAGGATTCTGTAATAATGTTTAAATTAAGAACTATTTCTTTTTTTCATGTTTTATTTAAAATTTTCATACATGAATACCACATTTACATCATTAAAAACTCCTCTTTTTTTGTTTTGTTTTGTTTTTCAAGACAGGATTTCTCTGCATATCCCTGGCTGTCCTGGAACTCACTCTGTAAACCAGGCTGGCTTCCAACTCAGAGATGCACCTACCTTTTCTCCCTAGTGCTGGGATTAAAGGCATGTGCCGCCAACGAGTTGGCCAAGAACCCATATTTCTTATGTACTCAGCAGAAAAAGAAAATCAATCTGTAAGTTATAAAGACAAAAACAATTTTAAAGGCCACTAAAGCCCTAGGAAAACTTAATAAAAATATCAGTGTAATTTTGACACTGCTTATTCCAGCACACTTTGCTCCTCAATCTTCCCACAAAGCAGAATCTCCAGACCCACTTGAACACTACACCCGAAGCCTCTCACTTAGCAGCCACCTAACAGATTTCTTTTCAAAAATAAACAAACTTTAAAAAACCTCAGCCTAATCTAAAGGTCAGCTTGCTAAAGGAACCCAAGAACTATGTCCATGTACAAAGAAACAAGTATGTCTTATTTTCCTATCTTCTCTAGACACCTGACATATTAAACATGAATTCTAGGAAAAGTATGAAAGTAAACCACACCCTCAAAATAGATACTAGTACCCCAAACCAAGCTGATCTGCACACTGCTTATCATGTGTGAATATTTTATTATGAATAATAAAAGATTCTCTCCCATTCTGTGAATTGGCTCCTGAGTTTTTGTTTGTTTGTTTGTCTGTTTTGTTTGTTTTGTTTTCGAGACAGGATTTCTCTGTGTAGCTTTGCGCCTTTCCTGGATCTCGCTCTGTAGACCAGGCTGGCCTTGAAAGCCAAATCGGATCAAAGATCCGCCTGGCTCTACCTCCCGAGTGCTGGGATTAAAGGCGTGCGCCACCACTGCCCCGGCTCCTGAGTTTTATGGACAATAACAGGCATCAAAATGGTCCAGAAGGGAATACAGCTCTGCTGGGAGAGTGCTTGCCTTGCATGCATGAAGCCATGGGTTCTATCTGCATTAACCTTAAAGAGGTAAGAACCAGAAAGCTGAATGAAAATGTATAGTCATCCTTTCAGCATACAATTCAACAATAAAAATTAAAAATGTAAACTTTGAGCTGGGCAGTAGTGGCACATGCCTTTAATCCCAGCATTCTGCAGGCAGAGGCAAGTGAATCTCTGCATTGAGGCCAGTCTGGTCTACAGAGCTAGTTCCAGGACAGCTAGGGCTACACAAAGAAATCCTGTCTCAAAAAACGATAGATAGATAGATAGATAGATAGATAGATAGATAGATAGACAGACACATACATACATACATACATACATACATACATACATATAGACAGACAGACAGACAGACAGACAAAAATAAACTTTGAACTGTTGTCTTCACAATTAAAAAGTGCTATGCATAAGGCTGAAGAGGTAACTCTAGAGTTAAAAGCCCTTCTTGCTCTTGCAGATGAAATGACCTGGACTCAACTGTCAGCCCCCATGTGGTGGTTCAGAACCATCTATAACTCCAGTTCTAAGATCAGATGCCCCTTCTAACCTCCGCAGGCACCAGGCACACATGTAGTGCACAGACAGAAATGCATGCAAACCAGCACACACACAAAAGGAAAAATAATAAATCTAAAAAAGTCTTTTCAAACCTGCTCTACTTACCTAGCACATACAAAACAAACAACTGTCTACCTCTCCAGTCTGTAAGTGCATTCAGGAAAGAGTACACTGAAAGAAATAAAACTCACAAGGTAAAGACTGTGTGAAATAAAAAGAGCCTACTCTTCTACTGGCCTAGTTAAAATTTATATTCTGGCAATTAGTTGGGGGGCTACTCATATTTCTGAAAACAAGCCAATAAAAACTCAAATAACCTCCAATAACTACATTCCACAATGAGGGCTCTGTTTATGTGGCAAATTCAAATACCCTTTCCAAGCAGTCCTTAGAATATTAAAGCCAAGAAACCAGAAATCTGCATCCTCAAGACATATTCAGAAGAAGAAAAAAAAAAAAAAACACCCTTTACACTGGCAATATTTATCTCATGTAAACAGAAGTGTACATATTATGACTGTCATCCCAAATATGTACAGGGGGAAAAAAACAGAACTTTTCAACTAATTCCAAAAGAGTTCATCACTATGTTTTACTTATGAAAAGGAAATCAGAAGTATCAAGTTAAATAAAAGTTAAGTCAAAGGAATTCTCCCTTGTGCTTTTAAATAACTACATTTAAATCAGCAATTCAGAATAGTTTTAAGCAACCCTGAGTTTACACAGAAGACAAAATTCAGAACCATGGCTTTAAAAACTTCTTCAGCTATTATTCTTAACTCAGTGGAAAATAAGAGGTGGCTTTTTCAAAGATATGCTTATATTCATACAAATATTGGTGAAACAGTCTCAAGATGACAAAACAGCCAAACAGAAACTTATTCTACATACATTATAGAGTAATCCAAAGATAATACCCATACATCAAAAACAGTAACTAGCCAGATGTGTGGCTAATGCAGGAAGATTTTAGGTTGACGCAAACCTAGGCAACAGAGTTAAGACTTCCACCTCTAAATAAATCACTACTACTCAATTCAGAAAAAAAGAAAAATATATAATTAAGTAAACAAATCATTCAATTAAGAAAAATAGTTCACACAGACAAGTACCTATCCAGTGGACATAGGGTGTATGAAGTAACTGTAGGTAGCAGTCCCCTAAACTTAGAACGACAGACAGACAGGCACGCACACACCACAACATGTAGTGGACATGTTGTTCACAAACAGTAAGGTTTTATACCTACCATGCTGCTTTTTGAAAACACATTTTGAATATATCACTCTCCCTATTTAATACTCTATTATCACCAATGACAACTTCAATAATAAAGCTAGCAGCTAATGCCATTAATATTAAGCCAATCCATTGGTCTTGTTCCTGTTCCTGCCTGCTCTTACATCTGACAAACCCTGAGTAATAATAAATGTGACCCTCCAATCTGTCCTACATTATTTAGCAGTAAGCACATTAAAGTGCCACCATGAATACTTACTATCGTCCTTAAAGTTAAAAAATATATCCATTCCTTGTCTGTTACCATTATGTCATATTGCAAAGCAAACTGTACTTCAAAACTAGGGAGTCTGTTTTATCTTTAAAGTTTAAAAGATATCTAGATATCTTCCCTGGATATCTTTTTATTAAAATTTAATCAGAAGCCCTACTTTGTGGTCCATGCCTTTAATCCCAGCACTCAGAGGCAAAAGCAGGCAGACCTCTATCAGTTTCAGGCCAGCTTTGTCTATATAATAAGACCCATTTAAAAAAAAAAAGAAAGAAAGAAAGAAAAAATTATGGGCATATAACTGACACACTATGTACATTTAAAGTGTACTTTTTCAGTGTTTTATTAAGAAAATATATATATAAAACTGTGTACTTAAATATGTATTTAAAATTATAAATATAATTTTCTTAATAAAACACTGAAAAAGTACACAGTTTAATGGACATTCACACTGCTATACAATCAGTATCTAGAAAAATCACTATCCATATACCAGAATTTTTCCATCCTACTAAACTGCATGTTTCCCCATATTCTTGTAATCCATTACTTCACCTCAGTCCCTGTCTTCACTATCACTTTGTTTCTATGGATTTGCCTACTCTAGATAGCTCAAATAAATGAACTCATCAAGTAGTTATTATTTTGCATCTGGCTTATTTGGCTTAGCGCAGTATTTCTAGGTTTGTTCATGTATAGCATATGAGGAATTACAATTCTCTTTAAGACTGAGTACCATTCCACTGTCTATATATTCTTTGTTGATAAATTTATCTGCTGACAGCCATTTAGAATGTTCTACCTTTGAATATTATGAACAATATGAACAATGGCAAATAAAACTCTGAGTCAAGCACGGAGGCTTGGAAAGTTAAAGCAAAATGATGACAGATTCTAGGCCAGACTGGACTACATAAAGAGTTCCAAGCCAACCTGAAGTACACACTGAAACTTTATTTTTTAAAAGTTTGTCTAAGTCCTTCTATTTCTCTTGGCAGTGTATAGCCAGATTCGAAACTACTGAGTCAGTCGTGCATTTTAATCTCTTAGGCCCCCTGACCAATCTTCCACGGTGCTTAAAACAAGGCACCAGCATTCCAAATTTTATGCCCTAGTCAATACTTTCACCTTTTGAAGTATTTACTTATTTAATGTATATGCATGTGTATATGTGTAACACATGCCTGCAGGGGCTTGAGGAGGTCAGAAGAGGGCACTGGATTCCCTAGAACTGAAGTTGTAAGTTGTGAGCCTTGATGTGGGTACATTTATAATACTGAGCAATCTTTCTAGCCTTCTCCTTCCCTTTTTGGCTAATAGCCATGCTAGTGAGAGTAATATAGTATCTTCATCCTTTGATTTGAATTTTCCTCATGACTAGTGATGTCACAGGGCCTTTTCATGTATTTACTGGCCATATTAACATTTTTGGAGAAACATTTATTCAAGTTGCCTTCAACAAGTTTGCTGCTTTGTTTTTTTCCCTCTGCTGTAGTTGAGCTGGAAGTCTAAATAACCAATCTCCTGGATTAATTTTTCAAATAGAACAATTATTAGAATAGAAATATTTGATTCCACCTCATTACTTAAACAGAATTCCAGGCTACTTCTTTTGACCTCGGGAATGCTATGGAAATAATTTAGAAAGAATCAGGAGGAAAAAGAGTATATACCACAGAGACATGAGCCAGGAAAATCCTAAGAGAATCATACCAATGCCCAGAGATCTTTCAAAACTAGAGTCACTTCACTCCAACTTCTAGTCTTCAAAATGCCCAAGTTGCCTGCTAAGTTCTTCCTTCAATTATGTAAGATGCTACAGTATTCTGCCAAAGACTCCATAACTTCCCCTTGTTTGTTTGTTTAAGCTTTAAATGGGTTTCTGTGTCACGAGTAACAAAAGAGTCCTGAAAAATAAATCACACTTAAGGAAGGTGTATCAAGTTTAAAAACTAACAAAGAGAAAGAATTAGTGCAACTCAGATAAGAAATCATTCTGCTATTTCCTGTATCAACTGAACACAAAATACCTTTCCAAATAATTGTTAGATAATGCCCATGAAATACTGAGTATCTAGCAAAACTTAGTTTCTAAAGTCTTATCATAAGTTTATTGACAAAACTACTCATTTGAATTCATTCTTTATAACTTCTCATTCAAACTAACATGAAAAATTAGAGTTAAGAATGTAGCTCAGTGGTAGGGTACCCACCTAGCATGTGTAAGGCACTAGATTTGATCCCAAACATCAAAAGAAGGGGAAAAAAAGGTATGCAGAGATGAAGCACGGAAGGAGGAGAGAAGGAAAGTAAACAACATTCTAAGCAATCCAGAATTCTAATATACTCAAAAATTAGTTTAAAGGGACAAAAAATTCTATTGTTTCATATTAAAGAAGCCAAATAGTTTACTAACTCTATTTAAACATTCATCTCCAGAAATATATTGATGTAGATACTGCATTTTCAATATGGAAAAATGAACTATTGTTTTAGAAATAACGCAGTGACGATTCTAGCAAAGTACAACATATAATTCATTTATTGCAATCGATCACCCTTTGTAGCTGATGATTGAAATAAAAATGTGTTTAACAATTATAAACAATAAAAATTTCTAAAGATCAGGAAATTTTACATTTAAAAAAACAAAAAAACAAAAAACAAGCCAATGATTCTGCCACAGAAGACAAGAGCCATTCTGACTGAGGCCCCACCCCAAATCCACTGGGCTCCCTCCTACTACAGGCCATTCAGCACACGTCCATTATCCCCTGCACAGATCATGAAGGCTCTGATCACTGCCATGTGTGTTGCACACGTGCCCCAATGCCCTTCCTGATGAGCACCCTGAAGGAAGTCACCCAGCTGTTTCAGTACCAGGGATGGTGGTTAGTTTTGGATTTGTGTTGACTGTTGACTGTTGATATTTACTGTATAAATATATGATTTATCATTTGATTTAAAAAAATGTTGTAAACAAAATTAAGAGATTCAGTGATCGGAGTGCTAACATAGCATGCACAAGGCCCTCAATCACTATCTGGACAAAGAGAAAAACAAGAACATGTGAATATAAACAGTCTAAGAGTTTGTACATATCTATCTAAAGATTTATCAGGGTGAAAAGATGACCAAAATTTCTACTATTCTTCTGGTTACAACAGCTAAGAAACCGTAACTATCAACTGCTTTATGTCACTTTCTTAACGCTTTCTAAAGAATAAAACAACTTTGTGTTAGTCTTTTCATTGTTGTTTCCTTGTCTAGTGTATCCATATTCATTTTCATCCTGTGCATTCATGGCCTTTGTCCATACCAAAAAAAAAAAAAAGTTGGAGGCTAGGGAGATGCTGAGTAGTTAAGAGTGCTTTCCATGCAAGCTTGAGGACCTGAGTTTCAATACCCAGAATTCATGGACAAGCTGGACACGGTAGCTTCAGTCTGTAACCTCAGTGTGCATATGAGGAGAAGGGACGAAGAGATGTACGAATCCCCAGAAGCTAAGAGGACAGCTAGCCTGGCAGACTCAGTGACAAACAGGAAACCCTATCTCACAAGGTAGACTGACATTCAAAGTTGTTTTCTGACTTCCACAAGTGTACTGTAGAATGCACATGCCCACATTACTCATATGTGGGTGCATATACACACACCAAAACATACTGAATGTGCCCATACTGAAGATATATTAAGCCTTAAGCATAAATATTTTCTCATATCACTTGCTTTTTGACTTGTTTATTCCTCTCTAAACAAATGTTTACTTTCAATGCAGCATTATTTATTTCCTTAGTATAATTATGACTGTGAAAACATAATCACAAGAAGATTTTATACCAAATGTTCACAATAACTTTTTCACAATTGTTCTAAATGGTCACTACAAAAATTGTGTATCCAGGCTATATGTTCCCAGGGTATCTAATTCAAACCTGTCTCAGGGAAGGTACATAAGCTCCTAGTCTTCCCTGCAATCAAAAGGCAAGCATTTATAGTCCACCAGGTTTTCAAGTAGAGTCTTCAAAAGGACCAAACTTTGCACACAGATGATGAGGACGGCAGGACTGTCAGGACTGGTCATCCAGCACCTCTGGTCAAGCAAGCACTGTTCATCTGCTGGCAACAAGTACTAGTCTTTCCAAAGGGGAAAAGGAAAAGAAAGCTTGGTGCCCGGTTATTTCCCAGTTTCTCTACTCAGAAGAAAAAATGTCCAGTTTCAACTCCCATCAAATGTCTCATCCGTTAAATATAGTAATACTCTTGGTTATAGCTGACAGCTCAAAGTCCATTTTACTTCCAGAAATCAATCTTCAATTTTGCTCAGTGGAGAAACAGCATACCCTGCATGCGCACCTGTGCATGAGTGTGTGCGTGTATGGGGGTGGGGGTAGATCCAGGTGCACGTGGAGGCTATAGAGGTTGACATTACCTATCTTCCTCACTCTTCTTCTGAGGCCAGAGTGTTACTGAACCTGGAGCTTATCAATTCATCTAGACGGGCTGGCCAGCAAACCCCTAGGACACTCTCATCTCCATCTCCCCAGCATCTGGATGACAGGTACACACTTAGATATAGGTGCCAAGGATCAGACTCCCGGCCTCATGCTTACAGGGCAAGCACTTTATTGACTGAGCCATCCCCCCAGACACGTGTCTTTTTCTAAAGCAGCTTGGGCTAACCTCACCTATGTCAGGAGTGAGTAAAGCACATTACAAAAAAGATGATCAAGTCCAAAAGACATCAAAGCCTGAATATAATACAACAGCTATCAGCAGCAATAAAGTTCCCTTCTCATCTTTCAGACACCTGTGTTTTATGTCTATATTTATTTATACCTGTTACAAGCAGAATTTGAACTATTGATCACCTTAACCCAGATTTTTTCCGGCGCTGAGGACCAAACCCACTGAGCTAAATCCCCAACCCCCGAGATTTTTTTTTTATTTATTTTATTTTATTTTATTTCTTTTGGTTTTTCCAGACAGGGTTTCTCTATGTAGCTTTGGCGCCTTTCCTGGAACTCACTCTGTAGCCCAGGCTGGCCTGTAACTCACAGAGATCCACTTGCCTCTGCCTCCCAGTGCTAGGGTTAAAGGCATGCACGACCACTGCCCAGCTTAACCCAGATCTTAAGTCAGATAACAAAACACTGTAAGACAGTTTAAGAGGACTTTAAATTGTAGTACAGATAATTTCTTCAAATTAAAAGAGCAAAGTATATAATTATACAACAAAATTAGGAAATGTGTTTTCTTAATCACCTGCTATAAAGAAATAAACACATAAACCAGACACAACTACCTTCAAGGGCAAATGACTGTATAGCTCTGCAGAGTCCTGCATTTGTTTTAATGCTCTGTTATAACCACCTTGAAATCCCTAACAATTTTTGAACAAGGGCCCCTGGTAAATCATACAGTCAATCCTGGGCAAGCACTCTAGGAAAACAAGAAAACTGAATTATACCCTTACTCAGAATTGTGTATATGATTCCAAATCAAAGATTGACTTCAAAAAAGTATGTACCTACAGAGGCATCTGCTCAGTACAGAATGCTTAAAAAAAAAAAAAAAAAAAAAAAAAAAAAAAAAAAAAAACTATAAATCCAAAACCGGGCTTTTATAAATTACTGACCATGTTATTCAATGCGAAGGTCTCTTTCTTTTTTTTTTTTTTTTTTTTTTGGTTTTTCGAGACAGGGTTTCTCTGTGTAGATTTGCGCCTTTCCTGGGACTCACTTGGTAGCCCAGGCTGGCCTCGAACTCACAGAGATCCGCCTGGCTCTGCCTCCCGAGTGCTGGGATTAAAGGCGTGCGCCACCACCGCCCGGCGCGAAGGTCTCTTTCAACATAAATTTATTAAGTGCATTTTGCTACCTACTTCAGATTTAAAAATTATATTTAATGCTATTACAAAAATTTTATACTCTAAAACAGTGGTTCTTAACCTGTGGGTTGTGACCCCTGAGGTCAAACAACCCTTTCACAGGGACTACATATCAGATATCCTGAAAATCAGATATTGACATTGTGATTCATAACGGTAGCAAAATTATAGTTATGAAGCAGCAATGAAATAATTTTATCATTGGGGACACCACAACATAAGGAACTGTATTAAAGCATTAGGAAGATTGAGAACCACTGTTCTAAAAGCTAGCATTTTAGAAAATAAAATTTCAAAGTTTTCTGAAAGAAAAAAGTGAGGAAAAAAAAACAATTGCTGAACTCAAAGGTAGACTGTGTCTAGAAATACTAAAGTCTTGGAAGAAGGTATCTTGGCAACCGGTAAGCACTCAACACAACTTACTTACCAAAGCAAGAAAACAGCCACAGAATTAAAAACCTGGTACTGCCAGGTATAGTGGTGCATGCCTTTAGTCCCAGCACCCGGGAGGCAGATGCAGGCAAATCTCTGTGAGTCCAAGGCCAGCCTGGTCTACAAAGTGAGTTCCAGGGCAGCCAAGGCTACAGAGAGAAACCCTATCTTGAAAAAAACCAACAAACTGGCACCATTATATGTTGTTCTGGATGTGTTAAAGCTAATGGCATTTTCAAAAATTAACAGAGCAAATAATCCATTCATTCAAAAGTCACACATTTATTTAAAATATCCTCAAGCCACACACTACTTTCTACCTCCTCTCTTAGCGAGACCCCCAACCCCTTATCTCAACACTGAGACAATCTAATCTAATGAGGAAAGTCAGAAAATCTGGCTTTTCATTAAATTCCCAGGCTCACCATCCTCAGAGCTGGCATCAACTTAGGAAAAAGCTCCAGAGCAGGAAGTTAGTCTTCTTGCCCAGGATTTCTGTACTATGAGCTGGCATAGAACAAACAACAAGAGCAAGAGAGAGAAGATCTGACCAGAAACCACTTGGTCCATGGAATCAGTGTATGTATGCATCAGGCTACAACTTCCTAAAAGTTCCCAAGCATGCCGGGTGGTGGTGGCGCACGCCTTTAATCCCAGCACTCGGGAGGCAGAGCCAGGCGGATCTCTGTGAGTTCGAGGCCAGCCTGGACTACCAAGTGAGTCCCAGGAAAGGCGCAAAGCTACACAGAGAAACCCTGTCTCGAAAAACCAAAAAAAAAAAAAAAAAAAAAAAAGTTCCCAAGCATATCCAAAATTTCTCCCCACAATTATTTATGACATCACATTCAGAATATTATGAAAATATTAATCTTGGTACACATTACACCTGCAGGCTACAGGATAAAGAAATGCCTGCTGATCTATGGGATTTACAAGTGGAGAGCTGTCTTTGTCTTGTAAACCAGGATTCCCTAAACATGTTTATGTGAGCCCAGGTATTTACATACAGAGAACAAGCATACAAGTGAAACATTTACAAGTAATCATAAAAACTTTATCTGGAATTCATATAACTTAGGTGAAAGCAAATCTGCACACTAATGACATGGTGAGATGGGTGTGCTTGATTACTTTTAAGAATTACATGTTGGCCAAATATTTGATAAAGCCAAGAAGTAGAGTCTATTAAATATTTTTTAGACTTGATTGACATTTTACTTTTATAGTGGTCAGTACTGAGAACACTTTCACATAAATACACAGTGCAAAATGACAACATATATTTAGAGCCATTTGAGAGATTGTTGGGAAACCAAAATTCATTGAACAGCTTAAGTCAGTGTCTCAAATAACAATTTTAAAAAAATCAGGTGAGCAGTGATGGTGCACACCTTTGATCTCAACACTAGGGTGGCAGAGACAGGCGGATCTCTGTGAGTTCAAGGTCAGCTTGGTCTATGTGGAGTGAGTTCTAGGATACCCTGGGCTACACAAAGAAACTCTGTCTCAAAAACAAACAAACAATAAAAAAGGGGGGGCAGAAAACTGTGTACATAAAACCACTAAAATTCAATTGTTCTCATGGCTAGATATTCATGTATCATTCCAAGTCAAAAAATGATTTTACATGTTCACACAATCCAGTGGAGAACCAGCCAATATTTCAGGAGTCTATGAGGATGTTAACATAATCTGACCATGAAAGATTTATTTAAATGGGTAGATTTTTCCAAGAATTTAAAAGAATTTGAAGTATTAGTTTATGAAGGTTAAAAATGTTGTCATTTACTGGCTTCTCTTATCTCCCACAAGCCTACAGATACAGCTTCCCACCACAGAATAATACCAATGTAAAAAAACATCAACAAGCCGAGGCATACTGTATCAAGTGGCATTCACTGGCCTGCATGGGGTGACAGCACATGAAAACTACACACATTATGTGTTCAGAACCAAGGCTGCAGTGAAGTCACTAATGCACACAAGTAAGCCCTGCCCAAAACTCCTCAGTCATTACAATTCATTTTGTGCTCACAGAATATTTAGAACCTTTTACTGTTGCTCATTTTTTCACATCATCCACATAGGGTCATATGACCACATCCACACAGTTTACAAGACGATATTTTGAACTTTTCTCCTGCAATGAGGTAGTAGAGAAAGGACTATTAAATCAAGCAGCAAACTTCAAAGAGCAAATTATTTTTCAAAAGTAAAATTTAAAACAAAACTTCCTGAGCTAAAGAGAGTTTAAAGTGCTTCCTGCTCACTATGTAGGCCTGGCCATTCTGGAATTTGCTATATGGAGCAAGCTAGCCTCAACCCCACCTGCCCCTGCTCCCTGCGGTGCTGGGGTCAATGGAACGCACTACCACTCTGAACGCAACTCCCTCTTTTCCTCTCAAGTTTCACTCCAGTTCCTATACAACCTTTCAGAGGAATTCCAAGGTAATTAAGACAAAAACTGAAAGTATATACTAACAAGTTCATGGTTTTTTTCAAGGTGTTCCTAAACAGCTGTAAGGTTAACCTGACTTTGCCTCAAAACAAACCAGATCTGACACAAGTCACCTTGTCTTTCTCACGGTGCCAACAACTGTACCCAACCATAATACAGGGAGTAAATACAGTACTATATAACGATTAAGCAAACTAATAGATGCACCTATTAGCTATTACCATTAATGCCTTACTATGGATCAGCTACTACACACTCCCTCAAACATATGTAATTATCTCTCCTGACCCACCCCACAACCTCATAAGATTATTGGAAAACCAACAAACGGGAAAAATAACTCTTAAAGGTTTAATTATAGAAATGTCTATTTCTCAGTTCACAGTTAAGGTGTCTGTGTGTGTTTTGAGTTTAAGCACACACGCACACACAAAGCTTAAAAACTGTAACAGAAAAATACAGCAAAACTAGTCTAAGTAACAAATATCATCTTGTTAAGTAAAACTAAACTCTAAATAAACACTGTTATTTTCATACTTGAAAGCTAGAATTACTGACCTATGTGCCAATCATTATGGTATATATACTTTTCATGCATTATCTCAGTGTATCATCAGAGTTGTTGAAGTAGACCCTACTCACACGTTTTACAGTGGGAACTTCAGGCTCCCCAAGGATTAAGTGACTTGTCCGAGGTCAAAGAGTTAGCCTGTTTCTAGATTCTAAAATACCAGAGTAGAAAAGAACTCATGATCATGAAACAAAAGTTTGTATCCCCCAATTTTCCCCTAAGTTAATAAGATCTTTTCAAATTCTCCAAAGATTACAATCTATAGTAAAGTACTGAAAATAATTTAGTAAGAAAAGAGACCTGGCCAATTTTACATTAAAATGCAAAACTGAAAATTCCAGAAGTTATCCATACAAGAAAACACATGAACTGTAGAATATGGAGACAAGCACCACCTTCTTCAAACTCTTTAATATAGTTATTCATTTTGTTTAGGTGTGTGTTGAGACCACCAGTACCTTAATTTTCACAAACAAATTTAATTGCTTCTGTAGATAATATAAAGAAAATAATATCTTCAATCCATAAATCACCCCCCAAAACAGGTGCTACTACAAGAAGAACAAGAGCAACAGGACAAGCACAACAAATCATCTACACAGTCCTCAAGTTGTAGACTGCAGAAAGAACAACTAAAAGTGCCTGTTCTGTTAAACTGGCCATCTTCTCGTGTGTGTGTGTGTGTGTGTGTGTGTGTGTGTGTGTGTGTGTGTGTGTGTGTTTGTGGGTATGTATGCATGGGAGTGTGTGTCTTGTAGACTGAACCCAGAGCCATGCTATCTACCACTGAACTGTACCTCCAGCCTACACCATCACATTTATGTGCAAAAGCCTGATAAATGCTTCCCTCAATTAAAAAATTAAGTGAAGATACTTTCAGGCAAGATACCTGCTGACAGCATCTAAATAAAATACCAACACAACTTCAAAATGTCTTGACCAACAGTAAACCAAAGGTACATTTGCATCTGATTAAAATCTAAACATATACTGAAAATTTTATGTTTGTTTGTTTGTTTGTTTGTTTTCAAGACAGGGTCTCTCTGTGCAGCTTTGGCTAGCCTAGAACTTACTTCTGTAGACCAGACTGGTCTCGAACTTACAGAGATCCACCTGTCTCTGATTCCCGAGTGCTAAGATTAAAGGCGTGCCCACCACTGCTCGGCTTATACTGAAATTTCTAATTTGAGGTAATATGTGAAATATTTTGCCAGCTGTTAGGTGTATCCAAGAACGTGGATATAAAATTCTATTCAAAAATTATACCAAACAAAACCACTAAAAACTGTCTGTGGATAAGACAGGATGCTGGTGGGGTTGGGGATTTAGCTCAGTGGTAGAGCGCTTACCTAGCAAGGGCAAGGCCCTGGGTTCAGTCCTCAGCTGGGGGGTGGGGTGGGGGGAATGCTGGCATATGTCTTTTATCCAAGCACTGGGGAGCAAAGACAGACAGATCTGTGTAAGTTCCAGGGCCAGCCAGGGCTACACAGTGAGACCCTGTCTCAAAAATAGATAGATAGATAGATAGATAGATAGATAGATAGATAGATAGATAGATAGATAGATAGATAGATAAAGTCTGTTGATGCACAAGAAAGAATGCTTTTATTATACTTGAAAAATAAATTGAAGTACTTAGAAGGAAAATACAGTGCCTCTAACTTACTCTCAAATGATTCCAAAGAGAAAAAGCTGGGGAGAGACACATATAAAACAAAATATAAACAACTATTCAAAAAGTACTGGGAGTTCCTTACATTGCTTCTAGAACTTGTGTTAAATTTCAAGCTATATTGTAACAAAACATTCTTTTTTTAAAGTGTGAAACAATGAGACAAGATAAATAATGATTAAATTAGGTCGTAAGTAGGTATATGGACATCCATTATATTACATCATTTGTTTCTTTAAGGTTAAAAATGAAAAAGAACATTATACTCTTAATTCCAGTAATGTCCTTAGAATGCTGCTGTTAATCATCTGAGTCATATCACTGGCCTCACTTCCATGCCTTCCTTTGATTATAACTTTGCTAATCATTTAGGTATGCCAAAAGGAACGTTCTGAAAAGAACTTCTATAATGAATCAAAACAAACAAACAAAAAAAGGCACTGTGGTAATAAATGACAAAAATGGTGATTATCTCAAGTATGTACTGAGAAGGAACAGGAGGAAATCTAAGGAAATAACTGTAAATTCTGTTCATTAAATTTTATGTATAAATCATGGGTCTACACATAGATAACATCTTATTAAGCTTTTATTTAAAGATACTACATCAGTGGTCCTCAACCTTCCTAATGCTGTAATCCTTTAAATATAGTTCATGTTGTGGTGACCCCCAACCATAAAATTATTTCGTTGCTACTTTGTAACTGTAATTTTGCTACTGTTATAAATCATAAATATCTGATATGTGACCACTCTGAAAGGCTTGTTCAACCCAAAGAGTTGCAACAAGTAAGCTGAGAACCACTGTACTATACTTTGTTGTATGTATATTGCATCTCAGTGATTTTGTAAATTTAAAAAGCACAAAATAGCCGGGCGGTGGTGGCGCACGCCTTTAATCCCAGCACTCGGGAGGCAGAGCCAGGCGGATCTCTGTGAGTTCGAGGCCAGCCTGGGCTACCAAGTGAGTTCCAGGAAAGGCGCAAATCTACACAGAGAAACCCTGTCTCAAAAAACCGGAAAAAAAAAAAAAGCACAAAATAGTGCTTAGAGAACAAAAAACTTCTCCAAAGCCTACAATCCAACATACTGAGACAGACTATACAACAGCACTTAACTTTACAGCCACTCCTTGTAATCCTAACTGAAGTATACTTCTGACATGATTTTTTTAAAAAGAATAATAATCATAGGCTGGAGAGATGGCTCAGCTATTAAAGGCTAGGCTCACAGCCATTAAAGGCTAGGCCCAAAATAAAACAAAAAACAAATTAACAAAAAAAGAATTGGCAATGGTGGGACACACCTGTAATCCAGTGGTTCTCAACCTTCCCAATGCTTCGACCTTTTAATACGGTTAGTTACTCATGTTGTGGTGACCCCCAACCATAAAATTATTTTTGATGCACCTTCATAACTGTAATTTTGCTATTGTTATAAATCAGAATGCAAATATCTGTGTTTTCTGATGGCCTTAGGCGATCTCTGTGAAAGGGTCATTCTACCCCACCCCACTGCCCACTGCCTATAAACTCAGCACTCAGGAGGCTGAGGCCAAGAGCTAAAGTTCAAGGTCAGCCTGAGCAACATAGAAAGACCCTGTCTCAAAACAAACTAAGAAAAGAATAATCATGACAGTTTTAAGTGGAACATGTGCAATGAAATCAAAGTACAGGTTATGAAGTAAAAGTGACTATCAGAGTTCCTAGCAGGGGGCTGGAAAAAAAGCTCAACAGTTAAGTTGGCTATTATCCCAGAGGACTTGGATTCAATTCCCAGCACCCACATGGCAGCTCACAACTATCTGTCACTCCAGTTCCAGGAATCCGACACCCTGACACATACATGCAAGCAAAACACCAATGCACATAAAATAAAAATAAAGTTTTTATATATATTTAAATATCAAATAACATGACATTTTATTGAATATGTAGTTAACGCTGACTATCTCAACAATAGAGTTAGAGGTTAGAAGTGTTATGGCGGTTCCTCAGAACATTAGAAATCAATCTACCTCAAGACCCAGCCATACCACTCTTGGGCATATACCCAGGAATGTTCAATCACACCACAAAGATACGTGCTCAACTATGTTCATAGCAGCACTATTTGTAATAGCCAGAACCTGGAAACAACCTAGATGCCCGTCAACTGAAGAATGGATTAAGAAAATGTGGTACATATACACAATGGAGTAACTACTCAGCAGAGAAAAACAGTGACAGCATGAAATTTGCAGGCAAATGGATGGAACTAGAAAATATCCTGAGTGAGGTAACCCAAACCCAGAAGAACAAACATGGTATGTACTCACTCATAAGTGGATTCTAGATATAAAGCAAAGAACAATCAAACTGCAACCTGTAGCTGGAGAGTTTTCTCTCCAGGTCCCGCAAAGCCCCGGCAGTCCAACAGCCCACTTATAAAATAAACACACAGATGCTTATATTATTTAAACTGTTTGGCCTAATGGCTCAGGTTTCTTGTTAACTGTTCTTATATCTTAAATTAACTCATTTCTATTAATCTATACTTTGCCACGAGGCTCGTGGCGGCGGCTGGCAGTATCTCTCTGCCTCAGCCTTCCACTTCCCAGAATTCTCCTCTCTCTTTGTCCCGCCTATACTTCCTGCCTGGCTACTGGCCAATCAGCATTTTATTTATACAGAGTGATATCCACAGCACTTCCCCTTTTTAAAAAGGAAGGTTTTAACTTTAACATAGTAAAATTACATATAACAAAACAATTATCAAGCAAGAATTACAGTTACAATATTAAAGAAGATATCCTATCTTATATTTGTGAGTCTAAGGTTTTATATCTAACTTATCTTTTATCTATTATAACTCTAGTCTTCAACTACATCAAAGACCTCAGAAGGATACAATATTACCTGAGAAATGGGAGAAGGATACAAGCAACTTGTGACCCCCAACCATAAAATGGAGTCTTGCAGGGTAGACAGAGACAGTCAGCAGCCTAGACAGTCACCTAATGTTCTTTTGTAAAGTTGGGGAACCAGGGAGGCTACATGGCAGGGGAGACCCTAGGATGACTGTGGCTTAGAATAAGTTTTGGTTTTACCCAAAAAAAAAAAGAAGTGTCTATTAGATTAAGACTATCAAGTGTTGGATGAATTTAAAAAAAATGTGCTACACATAACAATGAATAAAACTAGCCATAAAACAGGAAAAAAATTCCTATCATTTGTGACAATATGGATCAAACTGGAGAACGCTATACGCTAAATAAAGTAAACAAAGTGTAGGTAGACATAAAATACCACATGATCTCACATACATATTTAATCTTAAAAAGTAGGCCAGACACAGTGGCACATACCTTTGATCTCAGCACTGGGAATGGGGGTTGGGGAGAGAACGATACATCTCTGTGAATTCGAGGCCAGCCTGGTCTACACAGTGAGACCCTATCTAAAAACACTTTTTTGTTTTTGTTTTTTCACTTGATCTGGGGGTCAGTGAGACAGCTCAATGGGTAATATACTTGCCATACAAGCTTGATGAGCCCTATAATATCAGCTCCTGGGAGGTTGAAACAGGAGGACTGCTTAATTTGAGGCTCACCTGGCACACAACATAATTAAGTTCCAGGCCAGCCTGAGCTATACTAAGAGACTCTGTCATAGATGAATAGAAAGGGAGGGAGGGAAAGGAGAATTGAAAATAAAAGGTTTTTAGCCTTATATTTTAATTCTTTACAAAGACCATATTGTACACCAACTGAAAATAAGCTTTGTAAGATAGTGGTGCAAAGCAGTTGACAGAAAACACATAGGAAACATTTTTTTTCATTTTGTACAAGTGTCATGGTGCCTCTGTATTCACCATGTTGCACAATGCTTTGGAAAAGCCCATCAATACTCAAAGTCTTTTTCTTTTGGTAACTACTACTACTCTAGAAAACTAAAGGTGCCCATTATATACACCTCAAAATCTAGAGGAAATGAAAAACAAAAAACTTTTGGTAAATTCAAAACTAGCAGGGCATGATGCCACATGCCTTTTAGCTCACAAGGCAGAAAGAGGAGGATCTCTACTGAAGCAAGCTATTCTGGACTACACTGTTAGTTCCAGCCAGGACTACGTAGTGAAACCTTGTCTAAAAATAAAAAAATAAAACACACAAAAAACATTAATAAAAGAAAGTAAAGATTTAAATAAATAGAAAAGACCAAACTGTGGAAATGGACATAGACACAAACACCAACGGAATAAAACAAAGAGCCTAGAGATAAACCCTTTCATATCTTAAGTTCATTTGCTATGATATTGTTTACCCTAAATCAAACATACTAAATATTAAATTCCAGAAATAAATAATTCTTAAGTTCCAAATTGTATGCTGTTCTGAATACAGTACTGAAATCTCACTATATCCTGGGACCTCAAATCATGCCTATGTCCTGTTTATACACCCAGCGTGTATACATGTGAGGGCGCTTGTTTTCCAAACTTTTACTTAAAAATGCTAGATATTACTGACCAAGAACAGAAGGCCAGGTGTGTTAGCGCATGCTTCTAATCTTGGCATTCAGAAGGGGAAGACAAGAGGACTGCTCTGAGTTCCACAGAAGCCTGGACTATAGAATGAGACACTGTCACTGAATGAATGAATGAATGAATGAATGAATGAATGAGTGAGTGAATGAATGAATGAATGAATGAATGAAACAGGCAATGCAGTGAGTAAGGCACTTGCTGCCAACCAGGAATCCACATGGTAAAAGAGAACCAACTATATCCTAGGTTGTTCTCTAACCACAGATAGTTCTCTGACCTCCACACGTGTGCTTACACACACACATGCACACACATGAACACACATTTTAGGGTTTTTATTGCTGTGAGGAGACACTATGACCACAGCAACTCTTATATTTAACTGGGATGGCTAGCTTACAGTTTCAGAGGTTCAGTTCATCATGTTGGGGATCACAGCAGCGTGAATGCAGACATGGTGCTAAAGCTGAGAGTCCTTACATCTTGACTCAAAGGCAACAGGAAGTCAACTGACTTACTGGGCAGTATCCTGAGCACAGGAAATCTCAAAGCCCGCCCCCACAATGACACATTTCCTCCAACAAGGTCACACCCCCTTCAACAAAGCCACATACCCTAATAGTGCCACTCCCTATGAGTTTTGGAAACCAAATACATTCAAACTATCACAACACATACGTACATCAAAAAAAAAAGCAACTATATTTAAAAAATAAAGACAACAATATAATTCAAAACTGACCAGTGATTTTTTTTTTTAGTTTTTTATTATTCTTATTGTGTATATGTAACACATAACAGCAGGAAAATGAAAGGGCACATGTGTGGAGGTCAGAGGACAGCTCTGTGAAGTCTGTCCTCTCCTTCCACCTTTACATGGGTTCTGGGGATCAATCTCACATCATTAGCTTTATGTATGTAGTAAGACATGATGAGTCATCTTGTCATCCTTGGAACATTAAATTACAAAGCTCAAAACTACTGTAGGTTGTGTAGCCAATGAGACTATTCCGGCTATCAATTGTTGGCATTTAGAGAGCAACTCATAAAGGAGGAGATAGAAGGTACTGTTTATAATCCTATTACAATAACTAAATGTTGCTTGATATACATTTGTTATAAAATCCTATAACAATTAAAACATGAACACTGACTAAGCAAGGACACTGCTACAAAAAGCTGCCTCATACTAATTTATAAAATATAATGACTTTTAAAAATATACATAATGGTTTTTAATTTTAATTATACTTATTCTGTGTGTGTGTGTGCGCGCGCGCACGCACGCACGCACGCATGCATGCATGCATGCATGCACACATTACCACAATAAACATAGAGGTCAGAGGAAAACATTTAGGAGTCGGTTCTCTTCTTCCACCATGTGGGTTCTAGGAACTGAATTCAGGTTGCAAGCGTTGGCAGCAAGCACCTTTACTGACTGAGCCATTTTACTGGCCTCATCTTATATAGCTTTTTGACTAGTATTTACACGGTATCATTTTTCTGTCTTTTCATGTTTCAGTTTCTCTATTTGTATTGCATTTCTTGTAGTTAAGTGTTGTGGTTTGAATAAGAATGTCTCCCATAGGCTCATATATTCAAATGCTTAGTCACCAAGGATTGGCACTAAGAAGGATTAGGTGTGGCCTTTTGGAGGAAGTATGTCACAAGGAGTGGGCTTTGAGGTTTCAAAAGCCCATGCCAAACCCAGTCTCTGTCTTTCTGTCTCTGTCTCTCTCTTTGCCTGTCGATCAGGACGTAAAGCTCTCAGCTATCTCTCCAGTGACATGAATAATAACATGCTCCCTATTTCTCCAGGACATGCACAGTAACATGTTCCCTGCCATGATAAAAAAGGACTACCCTCTGAAATTGTAAGCAAGCTCTCAATTAAGTGATTCCTTCTATAAGAGTTGCCTTGGTGGGGCTGGAGAGATGGATCAGAGGTTAAGAGCACTGACTGTTCTTCCAGAGGTCCTGAGTTCGATTCCCAGCAACCACATGGTGGGTCACAACCATCTGTAATGAGATCTGGTGCCCTCTTCTGGCCTGCAGGCATACATGCTGTATACGTAATAAATAAATAAATAAATCTTTAAAAAAAAAGGAGTTGCCTTGGTCATGGTGTCTCTTCACAGCAATAGAACAGTGACTAAGATTAGTTTTGTTTTAATTTTTTTTAGATCAAGATTCCCAGGGTCTTGTTCATGCTAAGTAAGCACTTGTACCCCTAAGTCACATTTCTAGCCTTGTTTTCATTATACTTTTTTTGTGATTACTGTAGTTTATACTAGGCATTTCCAACTTATCACAACCTGCCTTCAAATAAAACTACATTACTTGCTGTGTTAGAGTAGAACTCTATGGTACTTAATCTCCATTTTCCACTTTCTGTCTTTTTTGCTATTTGTATTAGTTTGCTTTCTATTGCAAATTAATGTGATAAAATTACCATAACCAGAAGCAAATTAGGAGGGAAGGGTTTATTTGGCTTACATGTTCCAATTGAAAGTCACCACTAAGTGAAGTCAGAACAAGCAAGACAGGGTCCTGGAAGTAGAAACTAAAGCAGAGGCCATGGAGAAAAACTCTAACTTACGGGCTTGCTTCCCATGGCTTGCTCAGTGTTCTCTTATACCATCCAGGACCACCTTCCCAGGAGCAACCCCAGGGAGTAGTGCTGCCCATAGTGGAATGGGCCCTTCCATATCAATCATCAATCAAGAAAATGTCCAACAGGCTTGCCCACAGGCCAGTCTGATAGAGGTATTTTCTCAACTGTTTTCCTCTATACTCAGGTGACTCTGGCTTGTATCAAGTTGGCAAATTTAACTAACCAACACTATTATGAATTTTTCTTCTAGATATATTGCAAAATCCATAATTCATTGTTACTATACTCACTCTGAAATAATCAACTATATCTTTTTCTTTTCCTTACTTTTTGGTACTGGGATTAAACCTATGACTTCAATTGTGCTAGGAAAGTATTCTACTTTTTTAACTTTTTATTGCTCAGGCTAGCCTGAAACTTGTCATCTTCCTGCATCAATCTCCCTAGTATCTGGGCTTATAAACTTCGGCCACCAGGCATGATTTCAAAGAGGAAAAGATATTTTTATCTGAACTCTTTCAAGGCTTGCCTTTTTTAAAAGCTCTACTAGAAGAGGCCTGGAGAACACCCTGGATCATAGGTCCAGTTTAGTCTTGCTAATAAGCTCTCAGCTGAAAGTTAGGCCCTGATTTAAGTGACATCTTTTCACTCTGGTGGCTCAGAACTGGAACATCCGTGTAACGGTTACATTTGTGGTTCCCAAGCAGTGGCTTACTCAGATTAATTTTCTGAACACCCTTGATAAACTTCATCCAATGCTTGGCATCAAGTTTAGAGAAGACAAAGGGCTGCTGCAACCTTCTAAAACTCACAAGTTCCCTTGGGACAGGGCTCCTCCTCTCCTTGGATTCCCTCATTTTCTCCCTCAGCAAAGTACATCAAAGCACCAAGCTGAACAATCATAGAACTTAGCTAATTTGTTTCTGTTCTCTCAGTGATCAGAGTTCTGTACTATTTATTGTCTAATTCCAAGAACAATTTCATGTATTTTGTTTGCCCAGTTTTTTAGTTTTTGTTGTTGTTTTTTTAACTCTTCGGGGCCCCGACACCCAGCTCCCAAATAATCACACAGAGACTTATTCTTACTTATAAAAGCCCAGCCTTATGAATGCCCAGCCTTAGCTTGACTTATTTCTGGCCAGCTGTTTTGTTTGTTTGTTGTTTTTTGCTTTTGAGGCAGGGTTTCTCTGTGTAGTTTTGGAGCCTGTTCTGGAACTCGCTCTGTAGACCAGGCTGGCCTTAAACTCAGATCCACCTGTCTCTGCCTCCCGAGTGCTGGGATGCCTGTGCCACCACCACCCGGCATAGCCAGTTTTTCTTAACTTTTTCTTAATTATCCAATCTACCTTTTACATCTGGGCTTTTACCTTTCTCTATTCTATATACTTTCTTTCCTTCTTACTCTGTGGCTGGCTGGGTGCCTGGGTGGCTGGTCCCTGGCGGCGTCCTCTCCTTCTCCTGTTCTCTCTCCTCCCTCTTCTCGAGCCTAGATTTTTTTCCTCCTCCCTGCCCATCCTATCTCCTGACTAGTTATTGATTGTTCATCTCTTTATTAGACCAATCAGGTGTTTTAGACAGGCACAGTAACACAACTTCATAAAACATAAAAGAATGAAACACATCTTTGTATCAAACAAATATTCCATGGCATAAATGAATGTAACACATCTTAAGCTAATATCCCACAACAAGGTAGTCTCAAGCAAGTTATACCATTATAGCTGGACTAATTTAACTTTTTGTAAATACAGAAGTCTGAATGATAAAAAGGCATTAGAGGGCTTTTATAATTTAGCAATCAGTGAGAGAGCCTAGGGAAGCTCCCTCTCTAATCTATACACTGTGTAATATGTGACTACATAATTGACAAACTAATCCATGACAAGAAAAGCTCAAGGAAATAACCACCTTTGTTGTTGAGATCTGCAGAATAAATGGCATCTCCTGACTCAGCAAGTAGAATCAGATGTACTCCATATGGCCTATCTGCCTGCTCTCCCCAGTCCTGTCCACCTCCCATGAAGTCACCTACCAATCTAGGAACACCCATCATCACAAGCAGTCAGATCAAGGTAAATGAGACAAGTCATTATGGTAAAAATATGTAAGAAAAGAGGGTAGGAACACACATGCATACATGCATACACATACACACACACACACACACACACACACACACACACACACACACACACACACGAAAAAATACTCAACAACCATAGTTTGTGATTTTATTACTCTTCTGGGTGTGTGCACACATGATCAGCATGATGCAGTGTATGCCTGTGTGTGTGTGTGTGTGTGTGTGTGTGTGTGTGTGTGTGTGTTGTGTGGCAAGTGCACGTGTGTGCTTGTGAAAAGGGAAAAATGTCTCTTCCCCTATAGATCTCCACCTTTTCAATATTTATTTCAATATCCAAACCCTCTGGAACTGGAGTTACAGACAGCTATGAGCCACCATGTTGGTGCTGGGAACCAAACCCAGGTCCTCTGCAAAAGCAGGTGCTCTTGACCACTGAACCATCTCTGCAGCCCCAATGAGTTTTTTAAATAAAATGAAAATGTTTGATTTATAGTTAAAAGTATAAGAATATTTATATACACAGGTTATTCTCGTGTATTCCAAGTGGTTTTCCTAGGAATGAAGTTTGCTAAATAACTGACAATATTCTATGAAAATTACCAGCCTTTTCAGAATCTGTAGTAAAGTTATAAGATCTAGCATTCAAGCATGTCCAACCTGAGGATCACACACGTGAAAGAAAGCCAAGCCAGGTAAACCAATAAAACACAGGATACTGAGGTGAAGCACTGAACAACGAAAGAGTGAAGACTCCAGGCCCTCTCCAAGGCTAGTCCCACCAGCTCCATTCCTTCGTCTCTGGCTACACTTTACTGCCTGGCCCCATTCTCTCCCTCTGCAGCTAGACTGCCTACCTCTGACAGAGCAAGAGTGGAGTGCAGGGCAGCTGAAGGCAGTCATAGCTTCACAAGTCCAATAGAAAAATGACAGCTTGTTCTTGTCATTTGTGTTGTCAATACAGTGAGAAGGAGGAGGAATATATATATATTCTGACCCTTTGTGGCAAATATCAATACCTTATTATACCAATCTGCACAGGAGGAACTAGTAGAAAACTGCTCCAGCCTGGTAGACATATTCTACCCTTGGGAGACAGACAGACAGACACACACACACACACACACACACACACAAAAAAAAAAAAAGGAGTAGGGGAGGGGGAATCCTTACTGAATACACAATAAAATAGTTTGGCCACTATATATGTTGACTTATTTTTCTAATTTACTTTTTTAAAAACTTTGAGTGTGTGTGTGTGTGTGTGTGTGTGTGTGTAAACGTATCTCTGTGTTCTGTGTACATGTTGTGTATCATATATATACCTGGTAACCACAGAGGCCAGAAGAGGGTGTCAGATGCCCTGGAACTAGAGTTACAGATAGTTATGAGCTACCAAGTGGGTGCTGGAATCAAACTCAGGTTCTCTGTAAAAGCAACAAGGACCCTTAACTACTGAGCCATCTCCCCAGCCCCATGTTGATTTATTTTGATGTCATAAATTAAATGCAAAAACCTCAAAAAATGTAAAACTCCAGCAAATATCCTATTCCTTTTACTAATATAATTAAGTATTGTAAGATAATTTCTACACGCTTAAAAACATTTGGTTTAATCTAGGCATTAACTCCGTCAACTGAAGAATGGATTAAGAAAATGTGGCACATATACACAATGGAGTACTACTCAGCAGAGAAAAACAAGGACATCATGAAATTTGCAGGCAAATGGATGGAACTAGAAAATATCCTGAGTGAATTAACCCAGACTCAGAAGGACAAATATGGTATGCACTCATTCATAAGTGGATCCTAGATATAAAGCAAAGGACAATCAGGCTGCAACCCACAGATCCAGGGAGGCTACTTAGCAGGGGGGACCCTAGGATGACTGTGGCTTATAATAAGTTTTGGTTTCACCCAATCACTGGGGAAGCTTTAGTGAAACATTTCACTATTAGGATAAGAATTTTTTTTTTTCGTTTTTTGAGACAGGGTTTCTCTGTGTAGCTTTGCGCCTTTCCTGGAACTCACTTGGTAGCCCAGGCTGGCCTTGAACTCACAGAGATCCGCCTGGCTCTGCCTCCCGAGTGCTGGGATTAAAGGTGTGCGCCACCACCGCCTGGCATGGATAAGAATTTATACTGTATCAACCGGGGCGGTGTTGGCACACGCCTTTAATCCCAGCACTCCTGGGAGGCAGAGGCAGGCGGATCTCTGTGTGTTCAAGGCCAGCCTGGTCTACAAGAGTTCCAGGAAAGGCGCAAAGCTAAACAGAGAAACCCTGTCTGGAAAAACCAAAAAAAAAAAAAAAAAAAAAAAAAAGAATTTATGCTGTATCAAGCTGATGAAAGAAAAAGCTGGCCATACTTTCAGGAGGGGAGGCTAACATCTTTTTAGATTATGGATTAGCCTATAGAAAAATGCCTGCCGTAAATCAAACAGTGAAGGGGAAGATGAATAGGAATCTCACACAACTTAAGTAAAACATAGCTCTCTGAACAGATAAAGATAGGTCTCTTCTGTATCCCAGAACCTAATCAATATTTGTATGTATAATTCAGCTATCATTTGGCTTAAAAGGGCTTATTGGGAAATGTTACCATTTATACTATTTTCTACAGAGAAAATATTTTACTGTTTAAAATAACCCTGGACTTTTAAATTATAACCTGTTTTTATGTTCAGGCGATCTGAGTATTATTTCTCCTGCAGTTGTACATAAAATGTTTTTACATTTAAAAAAAGAGATAAAAAAATGTAGGCATTAACAACAATTCTACTAAATGTAAAAAATAAGGATATCTAACCCTTTCACAAAACCACTGAAAAAGTCCTACTACAGGAGAAACAAGGGAAAGATGCATAAAGTCAATAAGGCAGTTCAGTAATCTCATCTTTCAATATATTTAATAATGGTCCCAATTTAAAAGTATAGTATAGGTTCATATTATTGGTGATCACCACTGGCAGTGACTAAAATTCATAAAGCATTCAAAGATCTAAATAGCTGTAGAGAAATGGGCCTTCCTTTAAAAAAAAAAAAAAAAAGAAAAGAAATTTAAGTGGAAAGAAATCTAAAGTTACCCCACATATCTACGTTTTAAATTACTTTGTTTCAAAATAAATCATTTCAAAACAATTGAGTATTAAATAAAAGCTGGCAACCTCCAATTCTTTGCTGGTCTACTGACGCAGTTAGTTGCCTGCTACATTTTTTTTTTTTTTTTTTTTTTGGTTTTTCGAGACAGGGTTTCTCTGTGTAGCTTTGCGCCTTTTCCTGGAACACACTTGGTAGCCCAGGCTGGCCTCGAACTCACAGAGATCCGCCTGGCTCTGCCTCCCGAGTGCTGGGATTAAAGGCGTGCGCCACCACCGCCCGGCGCCTGCTACATTTTTTATCTTTCCAGTACTTCCAATCCCATGCAGACTGTTTTGTTCTACATATACTACACTTAGATGTACATTAAATTCAAACAATACATTTGCAAGTATATAGAGACCTGTAAGTTATAGAAAAGGAACAACTTTCTACAAACATGTTATCTTTTAAGGCCAATCTAGGGCAACAAAATATTCTATTTAGTAGTCATTTATGATAAAGAATTAAATACAAAGTAAAATTTATTATTTATTAACACAAAGTTCTGTTAAATTCTGAAAATCAGAGTCAACAGAAATGAAGCGTTGTAGAAAGATTCTTGGCTTATAACAGTCAACACATGCAGAGCACTCTTCTAAATACTTTACCATTTATTAATCAATTTTAAAATTCTGTAAGACAGGTAATATTGGCCTTGTTTTACAAAGAGGGAAAGTGAGACAGAGAAATAACTTTCTCAAGTCATAAACTTAACTAAAAGATAATTTAAAAAGGTTGTTTAAACCATATAAGAAATTAAGTGGGGCTAGGAGGCAGAGGCAGGCAGATCTCTGAATTTGAGGGCAGCCTAGTCTACAGAGTGAGTTCTAGGAAGCCAGAGCTACATAGAGAAACCCAGTCTCAAAAAAAGAAAAAAGAAAGGAAATTAAGTGGGTCCAGTACATGCAGACCCAATTCAAAAGCAGAAGACTAGCTGAGGGCTAGGTTCAGTAACAGAGTTACAATCCCCTGAATATAGTAACTGAATGAATGAACTGTTTGGGGTTTGTTTTTTGTTTTGTTTTTTAGATTTTATTTTATGTGTATTAAGTGTTTTGCCTGTGTGTGTATGTACACCCTGTGTAAGCCTGGTGCCTGCAGAGATCAGAAGGCACTGGCTTCCCTGAAACTGGAGTCATGGATGGTTGTGAGCTGCCATGTGGGTGATAGGAACCCGAACCCAGGTCCTCTACAAGAACAAGTATTCTTAATCACTGAACCTTCTCTCTAGCCACAATGAATTTTTTAAAGGCTACTGTCAAAGCACTACATATAGAAAAGGCTAAAAAAAACACAGATGAAGGGAAACTAAGAATTTCTTTTTTTTCTTCCCCCCAATGCAATGACCAGGTCCAGATCACAGGAAAGACGGCATTCTGTATTTGCAAATTAGAAACCCCCCCCCCCAAAAAAAGTAATAGATTTCTTAAGTAAAGCAAAGCATGCCGGGTGGTGGTGGCGCACACCTTTAATCCCAGCACTTGGGAGGCAGAGCCGGGTGAATCTCTGTGAGTTCAAGGCCAGCCTGGTCTACAAAGCGAGTTCCAGGAAAGGCACAAAGCTACACAGAGAAACCCTGTAGCGAAAAAACCAAAAAAAAAAAAAAAAAAAAAGTAAAGCAAAGCACTTGTAACTTTTGAGAAGCACACTCCGGAAAAAACAGTTGAAAACTTTTTACACCTAAACAGTATGCTTGAAATACAGCAAATAGCTAAACACAATCCTCCATCTTATTTATAGAAAAATACTATCATGTTTAATACTTTTTTTTAGGATTAGCACATTTTACTGAGAAGTAGAAAGTTCTGCCATAATCAAATGGGTCAATCTAAATATACTCAGGCTTATCTCTGAAAACTACTTTGAGATAATTTAGGTGTTTTCTTATCTGTGAGATCTTTGAACATAAAACTGGCACACTTCTACACTTTCCATTCAAGTTAGCAATAAAAACACTTTGTTAGTGATTATAAAAGTTTATTTAGTTGGCCACCAAAAACCAATTATGGCTATGAATCAAATTTAGAAATAGGCCGGGCGGTGGTGGCGCACGCCTTTAATCCCAGCACTTGGGAGGCAGAGCCAGGCGAATCTCTGTGAGTTCGAGGCCAGCCTGGTCTACAAAGCGAGTTCCAGGAAAGGCGCAAAGCTACACAGAGAAACCCTGTCTTGAAAAACCAAAAAAAAAAAAAAATTAGAAATGGAAGTGCAATCACTCCAACCCACAAAACCATCATAGTTAGTATTGATTTCCCAGTACTAAAGCGAGCTCATTTTCTAACCGTTTTTACTCCTACATGTGCAATGCGAATAGGCAAAGAGTCTGTCCCTCAGAACTGAACTGTTACTGGTCTTGCTTTGGTTTCTTCCAGTCTGTTTAATTAGGAGACAGTGGCTACAGTGTCCGGCATGAACATGATACTTGTGCTTACTACTGAGCTAAGTATATTCCTTTAGCTCTAGAAAACTGATCTGCATTGAGCTTCTTGAGTTAACCCTTAGTCACCATAAGGCTATTCTCATTCAGGCCAAGAAAAGGGAAAAAGCACTTCAGTGCCACAATAGCTATCACCATTATGAATCTTCAATTTACTGCCCACCGCAAAAATATTAAATTGCTAGCAAAATTATACATATTTATATATATACACACACACACATATATTTTTTCTTTTAAACTGGATACTAGTGCATACTATTCTGAAAGGACCTTGCTATGTAGAGCATTACTCCCAGGAGGTACAAGCAAGATCTCATCTTGATTTCTTGGCTGCCTTTTACTGATGTAATCACAGCACTAAGCTTTGAAATAGAATCCTGGGATAGGTCATTCCCTTCAAAGTGTCTATCATTACTCCTTAGTGAGTCAGCTTCTGGACTATTGCCAACATGCTTTCTACTGGATTTAGTATGAAAACGTATTTTTGTAGAGTAGGAACAGTGACTAAAATAACACATTTCAAGACACCCTCATGTACTTACCAAGCAGGGGATACAAGACATATCAAAGCCACTCAACTGTATGAATAACATACAACCTCCCCCGATACACAGATTAAAAAAAAATTTGAAAAAAAAAAAGATAATACAAAGAGTATCCAAAACTGTCCTGTAAATTTTTCTGATAATTTTCTTTGAGTAGATTTTATGCAAATAAGCACATTTAAATTTGTATAACCCTCAGCCGGCAGTGGTGGTGCATACCTTTAATCCCAGCACTTGGGAGACAGAGCCAGGCGGATCTTTATAAGTTTGAGGCCAGCCTGGTCTACAGAGTGAGATCCTGGAAAGGCACAAAGCTACACAAAGAAACCCTGTCTCGAAGAAAAAAAAATTGTCTAACCCTGAAGACAGAAAAGTCAAATTAACTTTTTCATATCAGACAAGAATATCACTGAAGTGGGGAAACATATACTCTCCTGTACCCTACAAGAGAATAATATTAATTTTAAAGGGAAGGAAAAAAAACAGTAATTCTTAAAGAACGTAAAATAAAATAAATATTGAGCCAGGCATAGTGGTACACACCTTGATCTCTGAGTTAGCAGTCAGTGTTGTCTACAAAGCGAGTCCAGGACAGCCAGGGCTACAGAGAGAAATCCTACCTCAAAAAATAAAATAAAATAAAAATAATGAGATAGGCAGATAGATAGAAAAATGGACAGATAGACTGACAGACAGGAAGAAAGAAACTAGTTCCATAGAGAAAAATTTAGACAGCTCCTTATTCTGAATACAATAATGAATCATTAAGGCTTTAGGGATAAACAAAATGAAGATAAATATTTGTATGTTCTCTTTAGAAGATAACAAATTTTCCTATAAATTTTAAAAACTAGTGCCAGGCATGGTGGCATACACCTTTAATTCCAGCACTCAAGAAACAAAGGGCAGATGGATCTCTTTGAGTTCGAGGCTAGCCTGGTCTATATAGATTAAGTTCCAGGACAGTCAGGGCTGTTAGACAGAAAAATGCTGTCTCAAAAGAAAAACAAAAATAAATATTACTAAAAGAAAACCACACAGACATCCAAGTCCCAGTAGTTTTGGAGGAAAACTAGTTTAGTCAAGAATGGAATAAGAGCTAGGCCTGGTGGCTCCCACTTCCAATCCTCAGAATTCAGGAGGCAGAGGCAGGTAGAGCTCTCGAGTTTTAGGCTAGCCTGTTTTACACAAATTCCAGGTCAGCCAAGGATATCAGTGAGATCCTGTCTTTAAAAACTAAAAAGGAGGGTTGGGGATTTAGCTCAGTGGTAGCTAGGTAAGCACAAGGCCCTGGGTTCGATCCTCAGCTCAAAAAAAAAAAAAAAAAAAACTAAAAAGGAATAAAATATTAATGTAATTCTCCCAGAGTTATGATGGCCAAATCACAAGGCTCCTCTCCCAATTCTGACTCACATAATTAAAACTTTTTTTTTTTTCATTTAAAAAAAAAAAAACTTCAAAGCCAGGGTGGTGGTGGTGGTGGTGGTGGTGGTGGTGGTGGTGGTGGTGGTAGTAGTGGTGCATGCCTTTAAACCCAGCACTCAGGAGGCAGAGGCAAGTGGATCTCTCTGAGTTCCAGGCCAGCCTGGTCTACATAGTGAGTTCCAAGATGGCCAGGACTACACAGAGAAACCCAATCTCAAAAAATAAAAATGAATGAATGAATGAATAAATAAATAAACAGAATCTTTTAGGGAGCCTTCAAGAGGTTGGAGAGATGGACCAGTGGTTGTAGATGAACAGTCTTGTTAAATAAGAAACACAGAGTCAGCTGGGTGGGGGTGGCACACGCCTTTAATCCCTGCACTGAGAGGCAGAGGCAGGCGAATCTCTGAGTTCGAGGCCAGCCCAAGAGGTCAGAGCTAAAAACCTTACCCTTCACTGCTGCTGTTGTCCTCTTCAGCCAGAGACCTACTTCCTGTCTGTTTGTCCTTTTTATAGACTTTCTTTTCTGCCTTCTCATTGGTTGTAAACCCAACCACATGACCTCGTCACTGCCTGTCTGTACAGACCTCCAGGTCTTCTATGGTTGGTATTGAGAGTAAAGGCGTGTGTCTCCATGCTCTCTGTATCCTTGACCATACAGAGATCCGCCTAGCTCTGCCTCCCAAGAGCTGGGATTAAAGGCGTGTACCACCACCGCCCAATTTCTGCTATGCCTGGCTATTATTAGCCCCAGGCAACTTTATTTATTAACATACAAATAAAATCACATTTCAGTGCAATTAAAATATCACCATAAGTGGTTAAGAGACTGGCTGCTCTTGCAGAGGACCTAAATTCAGTTCCCAGCACCCATACAGTGGTTCACAATTCTAGGGGATTCGATGCCTTCTCCTGGCCTCCATGGGCACCAAACATGCACATGGTGCACACACATACATTTGGGCAAAACACTGATACACTTAAAATAAAATAAATCTAAAACAAACTGAAAAAAAACTTAAAAATTATTTTAGGACCTTAGATTTACCTAAAAATCCTCAAGCACTTTCATTGAATTAGGTAGTAAAGCAAAATGGTTAAGATCTCAGACTCAAGAACTTAACCTAACTAAGCCAATTACCCCATTTTCCCCTATTTCCTCCTCAGTAAAATTAGGATTGTAACTACCTCTACATAGACACATATGTACACACTCACATGCTCAAACACAAGCACACATACTGAAATTCCAGCTACTTATGAGGATGAAATAAGATTATTTGAGCCTAGGAGTTCAATTCTAGACAACCAAAAGAATAAATAAATGTTAATCGCTTAGATCAGTGCTTGGTATGCTTAAGTAAACCTCATAGGTATTACATTAAAATGAATGAATGATATCAGTAATTATTAGCTGTGAGGCCTTGGACAATCATTTTACTCTAAACTACAATCCTGTTCTGTTAAGTACATTCAATGGCCCAAATAGAAATCTATCTAGAAATACTATTAAAAAATCCTAACCCGTCAGTGGTGGCGCACGCCTTTAATCCCAGCACTCAGCAGGCAGAGCCAAGTGATCTCTGTAAGTTCAAGGACAGCCAGGTCTTCAGAGCACTACCAGGACAGCCAAGGCAACAGAGAAACACTCTCAATAAAACAAACAAACAAGATCCTGTAATTTTATCTAATCACTTTACAAAAGAAGGTTTATCCCTGCTGTGTAGAAAAACCAGAGGCCCAAATAAATTATATGATTTGCCCAAAGAAATAGTGATGTGAAGGCATAGCCAAGAAAAGAAACTGGTAGTTTTAAGATCCCCTAAAATTTGATTCTTAGGACTGAAGATATAACCTAGTAGGAGACTGCTTACCTGCCATGGCCAAAGCTGTTGGCTTAAAAGGGGAGGGAAACCTGTGCTCTTTTGGTTGGCAATGAAGCCTAGTAGTAGTGTTGTAACCCTGAAATAGCAAGCATGCATAGCATAAATAAGGCCCTGAGTAAGGCCCTGCAATCCAAGCTACTCACTGAGGATGAAGCAAAATTGCTTGAGCCCACACATGCCTCTAATCCCAGGGAGGTGAAGGCAGGAAAATCATAAGTTCAAGATCATTCCCTGCCACATGGAGAGAGCTCTAGGCCAAGCCTGAATTATGAGACACTCTATCTCAAAAATAGTTGAATGAATGGCTGGATGGGAAGGATGGGATGGATAGGATGGATAGGATGGATGGATGGGTGCTCCCTACCATTTGAGAAGAGCTTTATCCTGAAAAACAGGTATTTAAACTTTTGGTAGTGTGAAAATGAGGAAAGAAAAAAGTAGTCTAGTCAGCCAGTCTTGGGCTCAAGAAAGCATGTAGATGAAGAAAGGTACTCAAACATGCTGAGGAATTGGAGAGTAGTTCTGTATGTCCCAGTACAGAGTTAAAATATTGTCAATAGCCATTCACAAGTTTGCATTAAACTTTAGAACTAAATCCTTCAAACCATAAGATGGCTTTAAACAAATACTACATTTAAAAAAGAGAGAGAGGGTGAGAGGAGGGAAGAGGGGAATCTGTGATTGGTATGTAAAATGAGTAATAAAACTTCTTAATAAATAAATAAATAGAGTCAGGCAGTGGTGGCACGCGCCTTTAATCCAGGCACTCGGGACGCAAAGACAGGCGGATCTCTGTGAGTTTGAGGCCAGCCAGGTCTACAGAGCAAGATCCAGGACAGGAACCAAAGCTACCCAGAGAAACTCTGTCTCAAAATACAAAAAGAGAGAGAGAGCGCAAAGCCCAGTGTGGTATCACATGCCTTGAATCCCAGTACTTGAGAGGTAGAGACAGGGAGATTCCTGAGTTCAAGGCCAGCCTGGTCTAAAGAGTGAGTGTCAGGATAGCAAGGGCTACACATAGAAACCCTGTCTCCAAAAAGCAAAAACTGGCATACAGCCTAAGTATCACTCAATGTTTCTTATAAACTCAACAAAACTATAACATCAACAACCCAGATCATAACTCAGAATATTTCCAGCACACCTCTTTTTTCTCCTCAAAGCCAAAGATAATGATTATTCTGACTTCTGGTATCTTTCAATTGTGTCTGTTTGATTTTTTTTTGCTGTTATTTGGTTTTTTGTTTTTAATTAATTTACTTTATGTGTGTAAGTGTTTTACCTGTGTATATGTGTACCACATGCATGCCTAGCTTCATGAAGGTCAGAAGACGGCATGAGATCACCTGGAACTAGAGTTTTATGGATGATTAGGAAAGACCACATGGGTGCTGGGAACTGAATCAGGGTCTTCTACAAGAGCAACAAGTGCTCTAAAATGAGGAGCCAGTGCTCCAGACCTCTATTTTTTAAACTTTATAGTAATACAGTCACGCAAGTATGTTCTTTCATATATGCTTTAATTATCCTTCTTGCAAGTAAAATATATTCAAGTCAGATGTAAGAAAAAAAGTCCTATTAACACTATCAAAAATCAAATTCATCAAATCACCCAGGAAGCAGAGACAGGCAGACCTCTGAGTTCAACGCCAGTGATTTGGGGGAGGGAAAGAGAACACAACACAGATTTAAACCATAAATCATTTTCAAAGCAAACTACTTCTCAAGCAATGAAGTCTAAAATATCAGTGTATTTAAAGGTAAATACTGGGCAGTGTGACCACATGCTCCTGGTTGATGATTTCGGTGGAACCTTCACTATGGGTTTCATTGGGGGTAGAATCCTCCAGCTATTAAAGGTTTTCGAAGTGCCTCTGAAGGAATTAACACCAGTTCAGAGGTATTATCAATGCTGTGAGGATCCAAGCACCCTGATTGGAGGTAAGCTTTGCAGTGTGTAGGGGACTGTCTTCCACCATTGACACCTGACACAGCTTTGGGGCAGAGACGACCCCTGGAACTTCATCACCAGGTTAAGAGCACATACTGTTCTTCCTGAGGACCAGAGCTCAATTCCCAAAACTCACCTCTAGTGGCTCACAACCATCTGAAACTGTCATTTAAAGAGATCCAATACAGGGGCTGGAGAGATGGCTCAGCGGTTAAGAACACTGACTGTTCTTCCAGAGGTCCTGAGTTCAATTCCCAGCAACCACATGGTGGCTCACAACCATCTGTAATGAGATCTGGCACCCTCTTCTGGCCTGCAGGTATACATGCAGACAGAATACTGTATACATAATAAATAAATAAATCTTAAAAAAAAAAAAAAAAAAGAGATCCAATACAAGCTGGGCAATGGTGGTGCATGCTTTTAATTCCAGCACTTAGAAGGCAGAGGCAGGTAGAGCTGAGTCTACAGAGGGAGTTCCAGGACAGCCAGGGCTACACAGAGAAACCCTGTCTCAAAAAAAAGAAAGAGAGAGAGGAGAAAGGAGAGAGAGAGATCGATCCAATACTTCTGACCTCAGACACCTAAATTTATTGTACATAACCACACACAGACATGTACACGTGATTAAAAATAAAATAAACCTTTTATTCTTTGGTTGAACTAGTCAAATTTTAAGTGCTTAATAGATACTAGATAGGGCAAAGCATATTACTTACATACTTACTAATACTATGAGAGCCAATACTATGAGAGCCAGGTAGTGGTGGCACACACCTTTAATCCCAGCACTCAGGCAGAGGCAGGCAGATCTCTGTGAGTCCAAGGCCAGCCTGGTCTACAGAGCAAGTTCCAGGACAGGCTCAAAAGCTACACAGAGAAACCCTGTGTTGAGAAAAAAAAAACTTTGAGAGGTAAAGGGATACCTGAAAAGTTTCTCTACACATTACATAAAAGAATAATCTGTCCCAGCACTCGGGAGGCAGAGGCAGGAGGATCTCTGTGAGTTCGAGGCCAGCCTGGTCTACAAAGTGAGTTCCAGGAAAGGCGCAAAACTACAGAGAAACCCTGTCTCAAAAAAAAAAAAAAGAATAATCTGGACTGGCAAAATGGCTCAGCAGGTAAAAGTGCTCCCCACGAAAGCCTGACATTACCTGAGCTTGATCCCAGGAACCCAAGGTTCAACTCCCAAAGCTGTCCTCTGACCTCCACATGTATGCCATGGCATACTCACACTCATATACAAATACATAATAATAAATAAAATCATAAATGTTTTTAAAAGAACTATCTAATTTATTTACACGTGAGTAGGTAATTATGTGCTGGTCAGGCATGATGACATATGGCTATAATCCCCAATACCTGGGAGGTTGAGGCAGGATCAGGCTGTTCAAGGCCAGCCTTGGCTACACAACAAGTTCAAGGCTAGCCTAGGCTCCATGAGATGCTGTCTCCAAAATAAACTTGAGAGTTTAAACAGCCCATGAATACTTACATTTATTCTGCACCAAGTAGTGTAGGGAGTAGAGGTGCAAACAGCTGCCAGTGCTTACTGCAAAGTTTTCCATCTATTTCTACGCCTGATATCAAACCCTCTAAGTTACAACAGCTCCAATAAACAATGGTCTCAAATCCTTGTGGGGATCTAAGAAAGAACCTTCTTTTTTGTTTGTCTTGTTTTCGAGACAGGGTCTCTCTGTGCAGCTCTGGCTGCCCAGGAACTTGCTCTGTAGACCAGGCTAGCCTCGAACTCAGAGATCTGCCTGCCTCTGCTTCCTGAGTGCTGGGATTAAAGATGTGCACAACCACATCTACCTAGAAAGGATCTTCTAATCATACTAAATAAGGAAAAAAAAAAGATATCTGATATGTGTCCAAGGCACCTTGTACAAAGAATCACCTTCAACATTAAGTATTTTTTTCCTTTAGCTGGCAAAAAGAAAACCACAAGTTGCTTAATTATAATCTCTTTTCACAATCTCTAAGATTTTAATATCTTTCTTTGACAATGACCCATACAAAACAAGAAATAAGTTCCCTAAACTGCATAAGGGGGTGGGGGGAGACTTTATTTTTTCTAACACAATAAACATTTCTTGACTTCTAACTTATAGGTAAAGTTAAAAAAAAAAAAAAAACTTCTGAATTTTAGAAGTTATGGACAGGCAGGGAGGGAGGCATGTCAAGTACTTCCCCATCGCCCTCCTCAGACACGGTTTCTCTGTGTTGCTCTGGCTATGCTGGAACTCGCTCTGTAGACCAGACTGGCCTTGAACTCAGAGATCCACCTACCTCTGCCTCCCAAGTGCTGGGACTAAAGGCATGCACCACCACTGCCCAGCATGAGATATGTGCTTCTAATCCTAGCATTTAAGGAAAATAGGCAGGAGAATCTCAAGTTCAAGGCCAGCCTAGGCTGCAGAGTGAGATCCAAGTCAGCCTGAGAAACTTAGTCTCAAAATAAAAAGCAATGAGCAGGCTGAGGAGATACCTCAGGGTCCGAGTGCTTGCCTAGATGAATAAATAAGGCCCCGGGTTCAATTCCCAGGCCAAAAACAAAGAGGAGAAGTCATCACCATCACAACTCAACAAAGTGTTTTTAAAACAGTACAGACCAGGTCCTTCCAAATGGAGAGTTAAAAACAACAGGCTACTTGTGGTACTTTGCAAGTAAAGAAGGCAAACAGCAATTGCACTGCTTCACTCAAGTCTCCAAAAACCGAACTCAAAAGAACAAGGATGTGTTATAGTAGAACTGCTTTCCACAAACCACATACTCTACACAATATCAATTCTTCTAAGAGAAGTAGACTGTTTATACTGTTTCTTGTCATATGATTTCTTTGTTTTTTAATTCAATTAGTCAACAATCACAAAAAGTATCAAGTTGATGATTTAGGTATATATTGCCCTTATATTACAAATAGGACTCTCTCTGGATGTGGTGGCTCAAGCCTTTAATCCTATCACTCGGGAGGCAGAGACAGGCAGTGAGTTCAAGGCCAACCTGGTCTACAAAGCAAGTTCCAGGACAGCTAAGACTTAAACAAACAAACCTGTCTTGAAAAAGAAAAAAAAAAAAAAAAGAAGAAGAAGAAAAAAGGAAAAGAAACAAAACAAGACTCTCAATTGCATAGGGCACTTTATAAAGATTATCATAATTCAACTAAACAGAACCATTTGTAAAACTGGAGAAATGCCCACTGAGAGGCACAGGCAAGTGGATCTCTGTGAGTTCCAACCCAGACTGATCTACACAGCAGTTCTTTCAGCCTAGCCAGTCACATGGTGAAACAGAGAAAAAAAGAAAAGAAATAGAAAGGAGAAAAAATAATATTTCACCTTAGAAATCTTAAGCACTGACAGCCAAAGCAAAACATAATATACCTCAAGAGGAACCCAAAGATGTTCCACTAGGTGAAAGAAAAAGGGATTTAAGCTTCATTTGTACTCTGATCCTTGTTCATTTTGTCTTAAATTTAAAAAACACAAACAAATATGTAATTTATAAATTAAACACCAAGGTATTGAAGATTAACGCTCAAATTTTTCCACTGATGGGACAAGCAACCAAAAAGCCTAAACATTGGAGGCCTAAAGTACTGCTTTGTTATTTAACCCATTTTTACCCAACTATAGAGGTTAAGTCTTTGTGCTGAAAAAAGAACAGAGAAACTAATCCACTTTCATCTCACAATTACAAGCTATAGGTGGTTAAACTGCTAGTATAAATATATGAAAATAGGTCCCAACATGTTGATGGAAAATTAAGACATCCATCCTATCAATATGATACCTTCATTATATCCAAATTTTAAGACACCTCCATTTCAAGGGATGGAGGTTCTAAGCATTGTTCAAGACTCTTCATTCAATAGCCAGGAAACAAGCAACAACAAAAAAGCAACCCTTTGACCTGATAAGCAAATTTACAAGATTAAGAAAATAGCCGGGCGGTGGTGGCGCACGCCTTTAATCCCAGCACTTGGGAGGCAGAGGCAGGCGGATCTCTGTGAGTTCGAGGCCAGCCTGGGCTACCAAGTGAGTTCCAGGAAAGGCACAAAGCTACACAGAGAAACCCTGTCTCGAAAAACCAAAAAAAAAAAAAAAAGAAAAAGAAAATAGCATAACTGCAGAAAAATGTCCAAACAAGTTCATCACAGCACTTTTTAAAAAAAAAAATTACAGCAATGTAAATTAACAAAAAATTGTTATAAACTATGACTACAGAATACTAAATATCCATTATGGAATATAAATTTCACATGGAAAGCTTTTCTTGTAAGTATTCTAATAGATAATGTATAATCAAAGAGCTATAATTCAAGTTGGATAAGATCATCTCTACTTTTATGTATTCTCCTGGGATGGTTGGCTGGTTTGGCATTGGGTTGGTTGCGGGGTTTGGGAATGTGTTTTGTTTGTTTGTTGACTTTTTCAGACAGAATCTCCTGTAGCCCAATCTGGCTTCAAACTCACTATGTGGATAAGGTTAGCAACCAATCCTCTTGCATCCACCTCCTTCCCAAGTGCTGGGATTACATATGTGCACCACCACATCCAGAATCGTGTGTGTGTGTGTGTGTGTGTGTGTGTGTGTGTGTGTGTGTGTGTATGAATGAATGACATGAAAACATGAAACCAGATGAGGTGGGAGAAAGGCCACCATAAGAAGGGGGGAACAAAGAGCAAATGAATTTACATGCAAAATACAGTGTTATACATGAATGAAATTATTTTTACACTAAGACAGACGTTTTTAAAGAAATTAGGAGCCGGGCGGTGGTGACGCACGCCTTTAATCCCAGCACTCGGGAGGCAGAGGCAGGTGGATCTCTGTGAGTTCGAAGCCAGCCTGGTCTCCAAAGCGAATTCCAGGAAAGGCGCAAAACTACACAGAGAAACCCTGTCTCGAAAAACCAAAAAAAAAAAAAAAAAAAAAAAAAAGAAATTAGGACCAACAAGAGGGTTCAGCAGATAGACACTTGCTGTCACCAAGAGTGACAACCTTAGTTGATCTCTGGGACAAACAAGGTAGAGAGAACTGACTTCCACAAGTTGTCCTGACCTCTGCATACACACTGTAGCATCTCAAGTGGCCACCTACACCCACACCTGCACATAATTTAAAAAATTTAAACCTAAAAAGCAAGTTACAAGGCTAAGGAGATAGCTCGACAGGTAAAGTGCTTGCCACACAGTCATAAGGCTCTAAGTTCAATCCCCAGAAACCACCAAAAACTGTGTGTGTTGGTGGTACATGCCTATAATCCCAGCATTGGTGAGGAGGCATAAACAGGCAGATCTTTGGAACTGGAAGGTCAGCTAGCTGGCCAGCTTAGAAAAACCCAAATACAGAGCACCAGGGCCCATTGAGAGACTGTCTCAAAATACAAGATGGGCAGTTCTCAAAGACTGACACCCAAAGTTAATGTCTAGCCTCTGCTCAAATGCACATACACACATATATACCTACATATATCTATGCAGCCCTGGCTGGCCTGGAGCTCAATTATGTAGATCAGGATGCCCTCAAAGAGCCTTATGCCTCTGCCTCCAGAGGGATTGGATTAAAGTGCTGGAATTAAAGATATACAATACACCAAATATGAATTTAGATAATAATAATAATAAACAGTTCTCAAACCAACAGTTTTACCATTAACAATGTACTAACTTATCTTTTTAATGCTTTTTTAAATAACCACACTGATTTCATTACCTTGTAATATGCCACTCAATATTTAGAAAACACAGTTCTGGGGCTGGAGAAATTGCAGAGGACCTGGGTTTGGTTCCCAGAAGTCACATGGAGGCTCATAATCATCTGTAACTCTCCAGCTCCAGGGGATCTGACATCTCTCTGACCTCCACATACATGGTATACACACACATACATAAAAAAAATTTAAAAAAAGGAACGAAAACACAGTTCTAAAACTTTACACAGACTATGCTAAGCTCTTTGCTCCAACCATTTTCCACCACAGCTCCAAAATAAGAAAACAGATCAAATATAGTTAAGTCTATTCTGTGTGATCCTTATAGGCATTTGAAATTGACGGGCTTTACTCCAGTTCCAGTAGCAAGGCCCAAGCAGGGCTCACTCTGCAAGGTGAGATCCACTCTTCTGGAGCCCCTGCAACACTATTAACAGATACGAGTGCTGAAAAGTTCCTCCACTTCTGGTGCCTTATCAGTGGCATTAGGAAATTCTGCATTTAACAACATGCATCTGGTTTACCACTGCTCACAAGCCTACTCTTGTTTATTGAGGGGGGCGGGGGCAGTGAGTGAGTGAGACAAGGGTTCTCTGTGTAGCCCTGGCTGTCCTGTAACTTGCTATGTAGACCAGGCTTTCCTCAAACTCACAGAGATCCCCCTATCTGCCTCTCAAGAGCTGGGATTAAAGGTGTGTGCCACTACCACCCATCTAGACAAGCCAATTCTTTCATAAAAACCTTTTTAAAAAGAATTCTAGGGGCTGGAGAGATGGCTCAAATGTTAAGAGCACTGGGGGTTCTTCCAGAGGACCCAGGTTCAATTCCCAAAACCCACATGGCAACTCACAACTATCTGTGAAACTCCATCCAGCTCCAAGGGATCCAATACCCTTATACAGAAATACATGCAGGCAAAATACTAATGCACATAAAATATAAGTAAATAAATTATTTTTAAAAACAAATTCTATTGGAATAGAATTCTAACAGCATTACATTTTTAGGTTGTTTTCCACGTACGCCATTCCACTTGATCTTCCCTCACAACATGTAAAATAAGTGGACACTGTTCTTCCTTTAATAATGAGGGAATGTTATATGGCTTGCCAGAAAAAAAGCGCTAATGAGTAGCACTAGGTAGACTCAAGACTTACTTACTGGTCTATGCACTATCACGATGAAACAATTTTCATTTTAGTATAGGATACAATTATGAACTTAAAAGTACAAATACAATACAAAAATGAAAATGAAAGCATATCAGTATCAAAATCAAAAGTTAAGATTAAAAATAGTAATGACACATTAGTAACTGTAGTAGTTATCTTGAATTACTAGGAACTCTAGTGCAATCCAATATGGACGTGACCTCATACTTAATTCTAAATCGTTGTTTCACTGATTATGAAATTACACAGAAATTCACCACAGAGGGTCTAGAGAGATAGCTCAGGAAATAGAGGCACTTGCAGTCAAACCTGACAATCTGAGTTCCATCCCCAGAACCCATACGATGAATGGAGAGAATCAATGCCTACAAGCTGGCCTCTGACCTACACATGTGCACCATGCCATGCATGCACCCACATTCATACACACAAATAAATTCTAAAACTTAAAAACAAATTTGCCATCTAAAATTACAACTGGATAATCTGTAAGAAACAACCAGCCATATAGATTGCAAACTTCTCCCAAAACTTTCTTAGTATTGTGTCTTCATACCAAATTATGAAGTTCCCTCTGTGAAACCTGACTTGATTTCAACATTAAGAGAATTACAACAGCATAATCATGTTGTTTCTCCATATCTGCAATATGCACTCAATTTCCAGAGCACTTCTGAGAAATATATAAAATCCATAACTTAAAAGCAAAACCCAAGACAGAATATTGTTTCTGGGATTTTAGGGCAAGGGTTTTGTTTACTTTTTAATTTTTTTTCTGTGTGTGTGTGTGTGTATTCATGTGCGCCATTGCACCCATGTGGGAGTTGGAAGACAACTTGGAGTTCTCTCCTTCCACCACATGGGTCCAGGGAATCAACTCAGGCTGTCAGGCCTGACAGTAGGTGTCTTTACCCAGTAAGCCATCTCTCCTGCTTCTGTTTTCTTTTTCTTTTTTTTTAAATTTTTTGAGACAGGGTTTCTCTGTGAAACAGTCCTAGCTGTCCTGAACTCGCTTTGTAGACCAGGCTGGACTCGAACTCACCGAGATCTGCCTGCCTCTGCCTCCCAAGTGCTGGGATTAAAGGTGTGTGTGCCGCCGCCGCCGCCGCCGCCGCCGCCGCCGCCACCACCGCCCAGCCATGTTTTCATTTTTTTTTTTTTTTTGGTTTTTCGAGACAGGGTTTCTCTGTGTAGCTTTTCGCCTTTCCTGGGACTCGCTTTGTAGACCAGGCTGGCCTCGAACTCACAGAGATCCGCCTGGCTCTGCCTCCCGAGTGCTGGGATTAAAGGCGTGCGCCACCACTGCCCGGCCATGTTTTCATTTTTTAATAGTAATAATAGTAAGACAGGGTCTTACTATGAAGCCCTGGCTAATGGGGCACTTGCTTATGTGGCCCACAATAGTTTCAAACTCCTGGCAATTTTAGCCTGAGTTGTTTCTTTCAAATAAAAGATGCACTTTCCTATATTAAAAAAAAAATATATATATATATTTAAAATGTGTAAAATTAGCCTAAGTATGAGCTCTAAATTATCTAGATGAGGAAACTCAAGTCCAGAGAAGTCCCAACAGCAATTAATGAAACAATGAAATCATGATCCATGATCTGTCTGCACCCATCAGTCTATACTACCCATAAATTCAATAAAATGTGTTAACATCTAAAGTTTTAAATACATTAAGACTCAAAAACAGAGTTCACAGTCTACAGAAAACAGACTATCTTAAGGAAAAGTCAAAGTTGCAAAGAATGAAAACTCACTCTTCAATGTAAGACACCAAGTAATTTAATAACTAATGCTGCTTTTTCTCATACCAATACTATTCACTTGCTAAAAAAAAAAATCTGGAAAGAAAATTCTGCTGAGAACTGTGCTAAGCAGTGGAGGTATCAGAAAAAAAAGGCTTCTGGTCTTTACTGAACAACTGGGTGTACCTCTCTAAAAATATTTCTCTAAGATATGACAGGATAAGACCCTATGCAACTGTAAAACACCTTCTTTCACCTCTTCCAAAATTGTAACAATCCTCAACACACCCCCTCTGAAGTATGAATACATCCCTTGACAACTCAGAATTCCACTTTACCACAGAAAGTATTAACCAGGACTGTAAGCAGATTTTTAAACTGATTTTACCACACCTCACAGCCTGGGGCAAATTTCAAGAACTTTTCACAATGCACAGTACACCTTCCAGGTTCACAACCCTGGTCTCAAATGACTGTAACACACCCTCCTACCCTCCACTTTACTAGAAACCTGAGTCAGATGGTTTAGGAGTAACTACAATGTTGGTATATTAGAAAGTACCTTTAGGACCCCTCTGTGGGCAGGAAGCAGACTTCATGCCTCGCTTCCTCTACTTTCCCCTAGGTTCTGCAGTCTATCTCTGGACATACCTTCAGTTAGCATCTAATTTGATAAAATGTGTTCTAACGCCTTGTAAACAAATCCACTATGCTGCTCACAACTGCTCAGGGTTACCTAAACGTAAAAATGGTGAAGCTGAAAGATGTCTTCATAGGCAATCAATCTAACCTTCTAGAAGCTTCCAAATTTAGCCTAATAATATATTGTACAGCATTTACCCAAAACGATGTCATTCTGTAACCTCTTCTGCTCTCTCAAGTCACTGAAAGGAAGTTTTTCTTTGGCCACCAACTCATGTCATTTGGTCTCCAGGTAAAAACACAAGAGCATGTGTCTTTTGCCACACTGAAACATCGCAGAATCTCAAAGGGAAAGGACTTCTTCACGTCCCCACAAACAAAATCAAACATTTTGATAAAGAAGCACCTTCGACCATTCAATCATAACCTCTGACGGTTCACTGTTCTCATTATGAGAAACAAAGTTGAACCTCCACTACAAGAGCATTTGCACTTTTTTAATACAAAAAAACACTAAATGTCAAAAACCAAGTGGATGTCAAGATAGCAAGAAGAATGTAAACCTCAGTCTGAAGACTACTGAACATCAAGACCTAACCGAAGCCCGCGTATAAAACTCACAAGAGAGATGAACAGACTCCAGAGTGCCTACTAGACTGCGCAAACTCTACTCCATAATTTTGAAATAAGTTTTCTGACCCCCAACCAACAATATCATCTTGGGTCCTCAAATGCAATGTATCCAGCACAATTTCAACCCAAGAAACAACACTAATCTTTTGCAGAGCCATTTATTTGACCAGAGTTCCTAGAGCTCTTTCAACCACCCCTGAACCTTCATGCCCCTTCAAGTACTACCAGGTCAAGAGGATGCCCTGCTGCAGTCAAGCTGAGGCCCGCACGGCTCGCCAGGGGGTTCCAACAGCACGACCTCCGGCCTCTCCCAGAGACTCGGCCAGGGCCTCAGGCCACACATGCACCTCCCAGGGGCCCGGAAGCATTTTCCAGGGCGCTCCAGGGGTAGCGCCCCACATTCTGAGTGCTACCGGCCGCCAGGTTCAGGATGGCCGCCTAGCTAGGCGACCCCGCCTCCCCCGCGTCGCCCGGCCGGGCCTCGGCGCTCCACTCCGCGAGCTTGCCCCGGGCGGCCGCGGCCACCCCAGGCCCCCGCCCGCCGCCGCCTTCTCAGTCTGTGACAGCCGCCGCGCCCGGCCGAGGCCCGCCCCTCCTCCAGCACCTCCTCGCCACCGGAGTCGGGGAGTGGGCTTCTTACCAGGTGGCAGGACATGGCGAGGCCCGCCACCGCACGGCCTCCTCCGCCACCCCACGAGGCTGCCAGCCAGGGCCGGCGTGGGGCAGCGCCTGGGCCGCTGGAGCGTCTCCGCCGGCTACTCCGCTGCCGCCGCTCCCGCCGCCGCCGCCGCCGCCGCCGCCGCCGCCTTCTCACAACCACAACAACATGGCGGCAGCGGCCACACAGAGCGCGCTCCCGAGACCGATCGGAGCTTCTAGCGGGGGCGCGCGCGCACGCTTCGGCGCGCTGTCGGCGGTCGGGGGTGGGCCGAAGTGGGCTGGCTGTCACGGGATGGACGGGGGCGGGGCCTGCAGAGCTGGTCACGCCCCAGTATGTGGGCGGAGCTGCAAGTTGGCGGAAAGTGACTTCCCAGAAGCGTCCGGAGGAGCCGGGCGAAAAAAGAATAGAAAACTGGGAAATGAATAGATGAACCGTCACAAACTAAGGAAAAGAAAAACAAGGACTAGAAAGATTTTCAGGAGGCTTCTTTTGCTAGCTTAGTAGCCCAAGACAGTACCTTGGCTTACTCCACTTTCTATTAGAACAGTAGAGATATTTCCCTCGCAGGTATAGTCAATATAAAACTAACAATACAGTGCGTGGAGCTATAGTGTGCTGCAGGTTATGCTCAGCATACAAATTCAAACTGCCTCAACCTCAGCTCCTAATTAAAAAAAAAATCTCAGTGCTCAAGCGAAGCAAAAAAAAAAAAAAAAAAAAAAACCTGCTCAAACTGGCCTGCAGAAGAATCCCATAGTCCAACACTGTAATAACTTAGGTCAGCGGTTCACCACCTGTGAGTTGTGACTCCTTGGGCCTCCAACGACCCTTTCACAAGGGCCACATATCAGATATTCTGCACACTAGATATTCACATTATGATTCAGAACAGTAGCAAAATTACAGTTATGAAATAGTAAGGAAAATAATTTTTTGGTTGGCAGCGTTAGGAGTTGAGAAGCACTACCTTAGGTCCTAATAGAACCACCTTCTCTCATTCCTTCAGATGAATCCTTGACTTTTCCAGAAAACAAGTAAATGAAATTTATCCCTGTTTGTTACATTGGTTTTTTTTTTTCCACAGCACTCTGCAATTATTTGTCTCTTTGTATTCAACATCATGGCCACTCTGTCCCACTGTAATTTAAAAACAATTAGGGGGAGAAGGATGCTGTCTTATTTGTCAGTAGGTCTCCAGCACCTAGAATTGTGCAGCACAACAGCCAGACAAATCTCCTAATTAACTAAGGAATAAGAGGTATTTATATTCTCTCTAGTTGGATGTCACAACTTTAATGAGTAGAGGCTATCTCCGTTTTACAAATGAAAAAAGTAAAACCCAGAATAAGCTGAACTTAACTAAAAAGTCAAACCCAGACCCAGCCAACACCAAAACTATACTATGACTCACTAGGTTGTGCTACCCACTACATCACAAAATCTCAAGGAAGGCATTACATCACAGTCCAAAGTGAGGAAAGACTTCTCATTACTCTCTGAGAAACTGATATCTTCCTCCTCTTCAATGCAGTGATGGTGTTTCAATTTTTACCTTCACTAGAAAAGCCCAAGGCTAAATTTGAAGAACTGTGATTGTGCCTCTTGGACCTAAAAAAAAAAAAAAAAAAAAAGGTAGTGATAGGAATAAACGCTGCACTCTCATTTGTATACCACTGTTGACATGATACAGAGAGTAATAAATGGATAGCTAGCTGCTAATAAAGTGGCCCTGGGTAGACAACTCAACCAGTAGGAAGTTGATATCCACTCCATCAGTCCCACGGTCCCCACAATGCACGTGAAAAGAGCAAATGAGTTGATGCGTCACTTTCATCTCTTTTTATCAAGAATAACAATTTGCTTTTGATCTGGAGTGAGGAAGGGAATCCTTGACTGGATCCTCAACCGGTATTTAAAACATTTGAAGGAATTTTCCTGTACCCGTGAATTCGCAGTATGCATTGAATCTTTCAGTGTGCATTAAACTATGTGAGCATTTTCTGTGTAAATCTAATACCAGATTCACCTCAACCTTATGATGTACCTGAGGTGTGACGGTTAGGGTTTGAACACAAGTAATCTGACTGTGAGGGACATCTGTGAACATCATACTACACTTCATCCCCACTACTGCTATAACCTATAACTAACCTATAAGAGAGATGTTGGTAAATTGTCTCTAAATACAAAAGCGCAAACGGCTGCATGGCCTTGAAAACTCACTTCATGGGGTTTGGGGATGTAGAGTGTGCACTTGGCATGCACCAGGCCCTAGAGTCAATCTCTCTCACCACAAAGCTAATTTCAAGGACAAGGGCCTAAAAAGACAAACCAAAGAGAGCTAGGCTGAGTGTAATGATTTAAAGTTGAATCCTGGTACTGCTATACGCTTATTTCTCATTTCCTTTTCCTGTGCTCCAGTTTCTTTGACACCCATGAGGTCATTGTCACTACTGTGTTTATCAAACAGAGGAGTGTAACTGTTCTCTGATATAATGGGTTTGAAGGGTGTTTTAGATTTGTTTATTTTATGTGTATGAATGTTTTGCCTGTATGTAAGTCTGTGCACCGTGTGTGTCTGGTGCCCATGGAAGTCAGATGAGTGCAACAGATCCCCTGGAAATGGAGTTACAAACATTTGTAAGACACTATGTAGATACTGGGAACCAAACCCAGGTCCTCTGCAAGAGTAGCCAGTGCTCTTAACCACTGAGCCCTCTCTCTAGCCCCAAGATTAGAGGACATTTTATATCTTACAAACAAACTAAACCAGTAGATAAGGTCCCTGCAAGCAAAGACAAAACCCCGGGGAGAGTCACAGGAAAGGAGGAAAACCAAGCCAGCTCCGGAGGACTCTTCTCACTGCCCTATTTTTCACATAAGGGGGTTCTCCCCGCCGGGCCTTCCTCTCCCCCTTCCTGCTACTCTTCTCTTCAGTCTCCCCTGCTATATTCAAAGATGAAAAATGTTCTCCCAGCTTCTTAACGACTCTTTGAAGTAGCCCAAGATGGAAAGGCTGACTGAAGGAGAGTGGAGGCTTCCCAGAGTCTCAAAGTGTCCCTGGAAGTCCTTCAACCCCTAAAAATGTAGACTTCCCAACATTAGGTCCTTCTGCTTAATGATAAAAATCTGTTCATTTCTGTGAAGCTCTTCGTGGCTTAGCCTCCAATCCTCGCAAACTTCAGGAGCATCCTCTTTACCTGCCAATCGAGCTCACCAATGCAGTAATTAAGCTTGCAGCTGCTGGAAAACAACTTGTCCAAAGCAGGCAGAAATTGAAAGGAAGTCATGTTTCCTGATTCAAAATCTTTCAGATGTGAATTCAGGACGGACCGCAAAGTGTCAGGGCTTCCTATGCATAGCCAAGTAATCTTACACAGCCCCCAGTCAAGTTATGTGGACTACAGTCTAGTCACTCCTACCATAGTGCCATCGCAAGAGCTTGACAGTGCATTGAACTATCATTTATGATGGTTTGTTTCCGGGCCTTTAAAGGTTTTTTTTTTTTTTTTGAGATTATATATAGTTACATCATTTCTCCCTTCCCTTTTCTCCCTCCCAAGTACCACCATTCCCCCTTTCAAATTCATGGTTTCTTTTTCTTTAATTGTTGTGATATATAGAGAGAGATATATCAGGGTCTATTTTTAGCAAGCAAGAAAGGAAACTTTCTATATTCAAGAAAAGATTACAATGACATTAATGAGAATATAATTACTTTAACCAAAATCACGGAAGTGGTAATTTTTTAAAATAATATAAAGTATATGCCATTATTAGAATTGTTACTTTTGTTCTGTATTTTATCTAGTGATATGAATCTAAAACAAGGCAAGCAGAGCACTGTGTGTGAGCTTAAATTAAAATTTCCAGTAAGTATAAAATATCTCCCAGGATTTTTCAGACAGCACATGGTACCCCTACTGATTGAAGTGGGTCAGTTCAGTTTCAGTCCTAATTCAGTGTAGAATAATGGGTTTCAAAATGTGGTCCACCGGTTCTTCAGGTTACCTGAAATTCTCAAGGGCATATATGGGTTAAAACTCCTTTCAAAATAATACTACTTAATTACTTGTCTTTTTACCATGTTGATATTTTTTCCATGTTGATATTTATACCAATGGCACAAGAGGACTCCGGTTTAATTGCTGGTGCTTTGCCACCATCAAAGCAATGGTACACTGTGTTCTAACAGCCATTGTTCTTCTCAAAACGGGCTGGCGTTAAACAATATGTCAGTTTCACTTAAAAATGTCCTTTATGAAGCAGTTAAAAAAAAAAAAAAGTTAATTTCATTGGCTCCAGGCCTCTGATGACAAACCTTTTGCTCTTCCGTATGATGAAATGGAAATTTCGTATAAAGCACTTTTTTTCAAAGTTTATTGAGCTGAAATTCACAGAACAGTTAATTAATCATGTTAAAGCAAACAAATCAGTGGCATTTAATACCATCAGTGTTATGCAACCATCGCCTTTATCCCATCCCAAAGCATTTCATCACTCTAAACTAAAATCCTATGTCCTATAAGTGGTTGTTCCCTGCATTATCTCAAGGAATATCCTTCTGCCATTGTCTGAGTTACAGTTGAACTGGTTTCTCATTTTAAACACTATTTTTACATAAAAAAAAAATGGTTAACATACAACCTCCAGTTTGTCATAGTTGGTTATTTGACTTAATTGTCTCAAAACATCTATGAAGTTTGTGACTTCATGTAAAACAGTTTGGTGTATTTGTTGCAATAATAAAATTAATTGCTGGTGCTTTGTTACAACAATAAAACAATAAATGATAAAATTAAAGACTATGATTTTAGAAAACTTGAATCTCCTACCATAAGTCTGACTTTTCTCAAAAAAAGACATAGAGTCTTTTCTACTGAAGGTTGGGCATTGTGGTGCATGCCTTTAACGCCAGCACTTGGGAGGCAGAGGCAGGCAGATTTCTAAATTCAAGGTCAGCTTGGTCTACAGAGCAAGACCCAGAAATCAGTGAAACCCTGTCTCAAAACAAAACAAAAGAATCCTCTCTACTAAGATGAGTGGTAATACCAACAAAAGTGAACCTTTGATAACACACAATGAAATGGGCCAACAGAGCTACTTAACCCAGTGAACTAATATTTTCCACAGGATCAACTCTGTATGTTACCAAATTGTACACATTCCAAGTAAAAGATAAACCCATGAATTTTAGTGCAGCAAAGTCCTAAAAGTACATTGGTATAAATTACCCAACCAAACTTTAGACTCTGGCAAGTTTTAGTCTAAAAATACACACAAGTATCTTATTTGTACGAGACAAGATTTTCTTCAGTACTTTCATGGGAGAAAATCGCCGCAAATCAAAGGCAAAGGCAAATGTAACAGTGCGGGTTTCGCATACAGACAAGCAGGTGTACACACGTACACATAAACAAAAATAATTTAATTTTTTAAATTTAATTTTTTTTAAGGAAGAGGAAGAAAGGAAGTTGGGAGAAGGATGTGTAGTGGGGTTCAGGAGAAGCTGGAGGGGAAAATAGGGGTGAATAGTGATCATATTCCATTGCGTACAAGTATGAATTTTTCAAATAATAAAAAGGAAAACAAAGAAATAAATGTAAAAGAAAACAAGCAACAACAACAAACACCACCAGAGAAACAAAACCATCGTAACATTGATCTAAGCAGTGGATTTTTTTTTATTGTATTATATTTTATCTCTCTCTACAGAACCCTGGCTGTCCTGGAACTCACTCTGTAGACCAGCTGGCCTCGAACTCACAGAGATTCTCCTGCCTCTGCCTTCCAAGTGGTGAGATCAAAGATGTTCATCACCACACCCAGCCTGGTTTTTTTAAATATGGCCCCCAAGCCAGGCCGTGGTGGTGCACGCCTTTGATTCCCCACACCTGGGAGGCAGAGGCAGGCAGATCTCTGGTTTTAAGGCCAGCCTGGTCTCTAGGATAGCCAGGGCTACACAGAGAAACTCTGTTTTGGGGAAGAAAACAAAACAAAACAAAACAAAACCCAACTGAGAAATGAAGATGTGGCCAGACTTAGGGTGCTCCCCTCTAATCCCAGCACTTGGGAGGCAGAGGCAGACAGATCTCTCTGTGTTCTAGGCTAGGCAAGGTTACATAATGAAACACTGTCTCAAAACAAACAAAAAAGACATACATAAAAATGGCCAGCAGGTATATGAAAAAAATCCAACTTTATTAATCATCCAGGAAATGAATATTAAAACAAAAGTGTACAGTCTGAGGAGACAGCTTGGCGGATAGAGTAGTCACTGCACAAGCATGAAGAACTGAAATTTGAACCCTAGTAGCCATATGAAAAGCCAGGCACAGCGGAGAATGGCAGAGGCAGGAGGATCCCAGGGACCCCACCATGCAGTCGAGCCAATCAGTGAGCTCCAGGTTCAGTAAGAAACCCTGTCTCCAAAACTAAGGTGGTACACAAGAGAGAAAGACATCAAACATAGACCTCTGGCCTCCACATGTACACACACATTTACCACATACACACACACACACACACACACACACACACACACACACACACACAGAGAGAGAGAGAGAGAGAGAGAGAGAGAGAGAGAGAGAGGGTTCACAAAGAAGGGCTGAGGTGTATGCCTCAATGGTAAATGTATATTTGTATGCTTAACATGAGCAAGGCCCTAAATCAAACACCCAGCACCACTGCATGCCCCAAATAAACACACATTAAGAAAGAATACAATGTCTTTTAGAATGACTATTATCAAAAAGACAGGCAAACAAATGCTAGTGAAAATATAGAAAAAAGGGAACTTCTCTGTGGGCTGGAGTGTCAATCAGTAAAGCCATTATGAAAGACAAATGAAAATACTTCAAAAGAATAAATAAAGTAGGGCTGTGGTGTAGTCCAGTTAGGAGAGTGCTGCCTGGCAAACATGAGACCCTGGGTATGACCCCCCACCCCATGACTACATAAACCTGGAGCAGTGGCACATGCCTGTAATTCCAGCACTTGGGAAGTGGAGAGAGCAAGATCAGAAGGTCAAGCTCATCCTCGGCTACAAAGTGAGTTTGAAGCCAGCCTGGTCAATGCAAGACCATGTCCAAAAAACTAAAAATAGAAGCAGGATAAGACCCAGCAATCTGACTCTTGGGTGCACAGCCAAAGGAAATGATGTCGTAGGTAGAGCAAATATCTACCATCTTGTATTCATTGCGGCATCACTCACGGTAGCCAAGCAATGGAAGGAATCCAAGTGCCGATTCCAACAGCTGATGAATGGATAAAGAAAATGTGGTCTATACGAGTTAGTGTATGTACAGTACCACAAGTGATTTCTACTGTCGTCTCAGGGAGAGCTACCTGCATCCTAGCATCAGAGTAGATCGACAACCGTGGGAGGTAGAAAGCCTGGGTTACTGACTCACTGACTGACCCAACCTCACCAGTAGAGCCTCAGTTTTCCCATCCAGAAAATGACAGGGTAGAATGTCATGGCCTGTAGAACCTGCCAGGCCTTCCCACCATCCTCTGATTAAAGGATCTGCCTTCCTTTGTAAGATGACTGCATCGGAGAATCACAACAGATCTGTGCCTGGAGAGGCCTCAAGAGCAAGATGTCTTCCTGGCACCCACATCCCATTTCACAAATTAGTAAACTGAGGCATAGAGAAGTTAAACAATTTGGTTAGCCATGTTGCCAGGAGTGGGGAGAAATCAACAGGTCATTACTAGGACCCAGTGGGGAAATGGGAGGGGATCTTCTATTCTTTGAGAAATGTCTCTGAGGTTTGGCAGTTGAGCTACCATATGCTTTCACAAACACTCTGCACTTCCAGTGGGGATACAAATCTCCCTTGAGCCGGAGAAAATCAATACTGTAGGGCCTCCACTAGGTTAACAAGCCTGACGGATGCTTCACGTTACTAACTAAACCCACCTTTAAAAGGCCAGGTGCCCCCTCTAAATTCTCCCAGGAAAGGCAGAGGAAATGAAATCCGCAAGAAGTTAGAAATGGGGGGAGGGGGCTCATGGGGTGGGCTTCTCCTTCTCCTCCTCTCCCGCTTGTGACAAAACACACCCCTCTCAGCGTCCAGTTTACTCTGCCCGCAAGCTTCCCTGCAGCCTGGGCCAGCTCATCAGCTACAAATAGAACCAGAACCCACTGAAAATAGCTCCTCTTCCCTCCTGCCCAGGACTTCCAAGTGCTCATTAGGACACCCTGCCCTACTGGGCAGGCCACAAGCCAGGAACTCAGATATAGAGGGGCACCAAGTCCCCCAGGGTTATGGACCACCATCCCGGGAGCAGGAGCCCCAGAAATAGCTGACTCTTTAGTGCTGGCTCAGAGCCAGCATTATATTCTTCTCCTGGCTATAGTTCCCAGGAAGCCAAGAAAGAAGGTCCCTAGCTGGGCACTGGTGGAACATACTTTTAATCCCAGCACTCTGAAAGCAGGGGCAGGCGGATATCTGTGAGTTCGAGGTCAGCGTGGTCTACAGAGCAAGCTCCAGGATAGCCAGGGCTGTTAGACGAAGAAACCCTGTCTTGAAAAACCAAAGAAAAGAAAGAAAGGAAGGAAGGAAGGAAGGAAGGAAGGAAGGAAGGAAGGAAGGAAGAAAGAAAGAAAGAAAGAAAGAAAGAAAGAAAGAAAGAAAGAAAGAAAGAAAGAATGGAAGTCCAGGCTATTGGTTTGACTCAACAGCGCACTTGAAGCTCAGAGAGGTGAGGAGCTTCCCCTAAAACCATACAACCAACAGGAGGTAGAGATGGAGTCTGAATCCTCTCCTTCGAATAAGTGAACCACTGTAATACATTCATCTCCTTGCAAGGCCAACTAGCTCCAGATCCTTAAGGCTGAAAATGTTATCATAATTAGTACCAGGGCCTGTGCCAGGCTAGACCACTCATCCTTGATAAGCAAATTTGAAATACCAAATCAATAATGAAAAAGACTTATTCACTATGACCCCATTGGAAAAAGACAAAGAGATTCCGTGACCTCCAATTCAAGTCCATCTTCAGGGTCCTAACATGAGGATCGGGTTAAGCAGAGGGCAAAATATACAAATATTTGGCGGGCAGTGGTGGCACATGCCTTTAATCCCCCAGTACTTGAGAGGCAGAGGCAGGAAGATTTCTGAGAGTTCGAGGCCAGTCTGGTCTACAGTCTGAGTTTCAGGACAGAGCTACATCGGAGAACCCTCTCTCAAAAAAACAAAACAAAAAATGAATATTTAAGTAGTCCTAGTCAAGGGGTGGCCCCACCCCTTCATTGTCTCAGGCCCCAAGTCTCCTGCAAGGAAGGTGGTCTGCAGTTGTGAGCACTTTAAGTCCCCCTTCTGACTGGCACCAGGGTCAGCACCTTCCTTCTCCCAGAAGTCCTGGGGGAAATTTCAATCCCTTAGGGTGTCTTGTTTCAATAGTCCAGATAGCCAGAGTACCAGACACAGCAGCAATTTAAGATTGTCCTCATTCCGGACATGTTAGTTATAAAGGGAGCTCAAACCATCCAGGCCAGCCTTTGACAGCTGGAGAAACTGAGGCACACAGCGAGAGAAGACTCCTCCCAAAGCAGGCACTTAGTGAGTAAATCAAACACCCAGGTCTCTTGGTTCAGAGGCCAATTGTTTTCGCAGAGCTGAGGCAAACAGAATCTCCCTTGTTCCCTGTATGTAGAAACCCCGTGGGTCTTTTTTTTTTTTTTTTCTAACTTTTGGGCCTTAACAGAGCAAAGAACACCAAGTCTGGCAGCCAGTCATCCTGAGATCACCTCTTCTTCCCTCTGCTCAGGGTGTTTAATGATCTAGGCGAAGAGAGCAAACAGCAGGACATAAATCACGGGGTAACACAGGCTGGCTTTCTCCTTTGCTGAATGTGAAGCAGACGGGACCCAGCAAGGGGAGAGAATTTGCAGGAATTTGCTGGCTCATTTAAATCCAAGGTCCAACTGCACACATTTCTCCTACTCCTGAGAGCTAGATATGTTTTTCTCTGCCCCGGGATCCCATCTGTTATAAAATAATTCTCTAAGCAGTCTTATCCTCGGCAGTGATGAAAAGGGAGGAGAAGATGAGGCCAAGGGAGTTCTGCTGGGGAGGAATTAAGTTATTTAAGAAATGTTTTAGAGGTATGAAACAATTTTACAACTAGTGTGTCAGAGTCTCAATTGCATTTCCAGCCCAGCTATGCCTCTCTGGAGTCCGCCAGGCAGGCTGTTTTCCAGGACTTGGATTGAACTAAGGAGCCAGGTGAGACACACACTCCCTCAATCTTCTCTTCCTTCCTTTCTTCTGTATTCCTTTTTGAAAATCGGTGTTATTCTTGACAGGGGATTTATAGGTAACCTCGGTTGGCCTAGAGCCTACTACCATGTCGACCAAGCTGGCTTTGCATTTGCCTTGAATGGGTCTAATTTCCCGCCTTGAGGGAAATTAAAGGCATTAATCACCCCAGCTGGTTCTCTCTCTCTCTCTCTCTCTCTCTCTCTCTCTCTCTCTCTCTCTCTCTCTCTCTCTCTCTCTCTCTCTCTCTCTTTCTCTCTTTGTTTTGCTTTTCCTATTTTTAGATGGAGTCTCATGCAATCCAGGCTGGCCTCAAACCTGCTGCGCAATGAAGGGTAACTTTGAACTTCTGATCCTTCTTATTCTACCTCCCAAGTGCTGGGATTACAGGCATGTGTCACTATACCCAATTTATGCGGAATTAGAGATCTAACCTAGGGTTTTGTCCTTGTAAGACAGGTACTCTGCTAACTGAGCTACATCCTCAAACTCAGTCTTTCTCTCCCCATTCCCTTGTCTCCTGTGATGGGAGTTGAGCTTAGAGCTTCACACTTGTTTGACTATACATCCAGCCCGCAGTCAATCTCTTTGTTTGTTGCCAGTATTGGTTGAACATTCCCTTGATTGAGCATGGGGACAAGTTCTGCTCGTGCAACAATCAAGAGCACAAGCCCAGCCCCTGCTCTCCTGAGACTCACAGGAGAAAGCAAAGGCAGGAAAACAAAGAAACCCAGGTTAGTGCTCAGATGGAGAAACTGAGGATTCATGGCCGTGAAGATGTGGAAGAAGCCACCCTAGATGGGACAAAGCCCAGATGACATCGATTTAGAGACTGAAAGAGGGACTAAACATTCACTGACCAGTGAGGAATGGTGGTTCACATCTGTAATACCCTCATTTAGAAAGTCAAAGCTGGAGGTTCAGGAGCTCAAGGTCATTCTCTGTTACACAGGAAGTCTGAGGACATTCTGGACTACATGAGATCCTGCCTCAAAATGAACAAAATCAAGCAAACAAAACAAATGTACATTGGATAAAACTTGAGGGGAGAGAAAATGGTCACAACACAAACAAAGATCCAGAGGCAAAAGATGGCTGATGTGTTCATTGACCCACTGAAGCAATAAACTGAAATAGGTATTGTTTTATTTAAGCAACTTACTGTGGTCCTAAGAGGAGAATGATGCTGAAATTCTGTGATTTAATGTGGTGTTAGTCATAAAGTGCAGGCTGGGTTCCATAGAGCTACATTCTTTCACTATGACAAATGCTTCATCAGCACCTCTAGGAAGAGCCCTGTCCCAGCAACTCTTTGGACAGTGATGGGTCCTTTTATTGTACTTTGTCCATCTGTCTTCCTATGTCCCACATTCCCAACATTTTAAAGTTGAGTTTCAGTAAATTGATGTACCCTGTCCTCACTTGTCAGGGTACATATGGCACAAAAGGGCAACTACTGTGATATGAACGCCTCTGGCTCTCCAGAAAAATCTCAGAATTACATTCAGCCAGAGTCATTTTTTACTCTCAGCCCAAAGACCTGGGAAATTGCCCAGGAACACATCTATAGGAAATTAGGCTTTAAAGGCCCAAATCAGGAGATCCTTCATGTATCTAGAAATTAGTCTCTCGTTTCCATCAAAGACTCAGAGAAACTGACTGACTCTGTCTTAGGTAAAGAGGTAGTCAATCCAGCCTTGTGACTTATGAATTTCCCATGTTTGTGAGGCATGATATTATATAGTTAGTCTTAAAACTAAAGAGAACGAGAAGCTATCGTGGTGGCCACGATTTGCAGGACTTAGGAAGCAGAGGAAGCTAAATTTCTGTGAGTTTGAGGCCAGCCTGGTCTACATAGTGAGTTCCAGGACAGCCAGGGCTACATAATAAGACCTTGGCGAGAGAGGGGAGAGAGGAGAGAGAGAGAGAACAAAAAATGAGTTTCCCAGCCAAATGGTGGCAGCGCATGCCTTGAATCCCAGCACTTGGGAGGCAGAAACAGGCGGATCTCTGTGAGTTTGAGGCCAGCCTGGTCTACAGAGTGAGTTCCAGGACAGGCTCCAAAGCTACACAGAGAAACCGTGTCTCGGGAAAAAAAAAAGCAAAAGAGAGGAAGAAGTGAGTTTCCCAGCTGAGTAAGTTGAGACACTCTGCCTTTATCAGAATTGTTGCAGAACTTCTCAGAACCTTGATACACTACTGCACATCATGATCTCACAAAAGAAAGTTACAGCCGGGCATGGTAGCGCAGTCCTGTAATCCCAGCACTTGTGAAGCTGAGGCAAAAAGAGTGCCACAAGTTTGATGCCAGACTACATAGTGAGCTACATAGTGAGTTCGAGGCCAATCGGGGCTGCAGAGTGAAAGCCCCTGTCTCAAACGACAAGAAAAAGGAAACTGTAGAGTTTGCAGAACAAATTCCTGGAACTTATAATCCACTTTGGAAATGTTGCATACTGTCCTCATAATTTGGAAGCATATGTTCTTATATACAGAGTGAGCTCAATCTGCGTTTTAGGCAAGTGAATGGGTGTCTATATCTTTATTGTGTGGCCTCCGGCCAGAGAGCATTCTCCCCTTTTGTTTGTTAGGTTGGTTGGTAGGTCAGTCAGTTTTGACATCGGGTCTCACTATGTAGCCCTGACTGGCTTGGAGCTTGCTATGTAGACCAGGCTGGCCTCAAACTCAGATCCATCTGCCTCTGCCTCCCCAGTGCTGGAACTACAGAAATACGCCACCATACTTAGCTAGCTTCTGCTTTTGGAGCTTTGTGTTTATCTTCTACAACAAGGTACAGCAAACTATTTCTATAAAGGACCAGACAATAAGTATTTTAGCCTTTGTAAACCATCTACAGCTCTACAGCATGCCCTTCCCTCCCTCCCTCTCTTCCATCCTTCCTTCCAACATTTCTTCTTCCTTCCCTCCCTCTTCTCTCTGAAGCATAAAAACTATTCTTAGCTCTTAGGTCAAGAACACAGGCTAGTGTGGTAAGGGCAGAGCAAGATTTTGGCTTGAGCCATGGCTTGCTGACTCATGTTCAACCATGCTCACTACATCCATGAATGGTGTGCAGAAATTTACCAGGTTTTCTGCATTTTGTTTTCTGTTGGTCCTTTTAAACCACCCTAGATGGTGGCCACTAAGCTACTTCCCTTCTCTTTCTCTCTCTCTTTCTTTCTTTCTTTCTTTCTTTCTTTCTTTCTTTCTTTCTTTCTTCCTTCCTTCCTTCCTTCCTTCCTTCCTTCCTTCCTTCCTTCCTTCCTTCCTTCCTTCCTTTCTTTCTTTCTTTCTTTCTTTCTTTCTTTCTTTCTCTCTTTCTTTCTTTTTTCAAGACAGGGTTTCTCTGTGTAGCCCTGGCTGTCCTGGAACTCTCTTTGCAGACCAGGCTGGCCTTGAACTCACAGAGATCTGCCTGCTTCTGCCTCCTGAGTGCTGGGATCAAAGATGTGCACCACTGCTACCACCACCACCCGGCACTACTTCCCTTTTCTAAGAACAATTGATGTCCAATGAAAGACAAAGATGAATTTCATTTGCAGGGTCACTTAGTATCGAGAGAAAGCTGAAATAGAGATTTTTTTTTTAAACACCAGGCTTGCAGAGAACTCACTAGACCTTAATACTCAGGAGAGAAGACACTGAACTACAGTGTATAATTATAGCATCTCTGTTATTTCTATGAAACAAGGGGTCAAAGCAGTGGCTTTTGGGCTGACTCCATGGTAGAGCACCTGCTTAATACATAAGGCCCCTCGTTCAATCCCCAGTTCTCCTATGTACACAAGCACTACCTTGTTGAAAGAATAACACACCCAATTGCAGATGCTCAAGAGGATGCTAACAGAGAATATGGGATAAAACTTCCAAATTGTCGGGTGGTGTGGTGCATGCCTTTAATCTGCCATGCTGTGGCTACTATAGACAAACTTAATGTTAGGAACTGGAACAATGGCTCAGTGGTTAAGAGGACTGGCTGTTCTTCCAGAGGACCTGGTTTAAGTTCCCAACACTCACAAGGTAGCTCACAAACACCTGCAATTCCTGTTCCAGGGAATGCAATGCCCTCCTCTGTTGTCCTTGGGCACTAGGCACACAGGTGATGCACAGGCATGGCTTCAGGAAAAACACCCATACACATGAAATAACTAAATATTTAAAAAAAAAAAAACACTTAATGTCAATCACTTTGTAGGTTCTTATATCACTGGGTCTCAAACTAATTCTATGAGGCAAGTTAATGTGATCTCCACTGACGCTCCAAGAGGCTAGTGAATGTGTTTACCTGCTCAGAGGACTCATGGCATAAAAGTGGGTCTCCCTGGCTGCAGTCAGAAACTGTTTCAGTATCTCCTGCTGATTTGAATCACTTCCCTGAGCTCGTGATCAGGGTACTCACAGTCAATTTCTTACACTGTCATATTTAATTACATAGAACATTAGCTTGTTTGATAAATGTTTCTCATGTTAGCCTTCATTCAGTCTCTATACAGATTGATTTCTTGCATTCTGTCAACCCAAGTTCAATATTTGAGTTAAAATTCCATTGGGTTCTTGGCTCAGAAATAGATTTGTATAAATATACTCAATTGGTTTTTGACAGATGCCAAAGTAATCCAATAGAGGAAAAACATAGCTTTTTCGAAAATGGTATCTAAGTAATTGACTATCCACAGGCAAATAAATAAACTTGGATCACATAAAAAATTAACTCAAAATGGATTTAGGGCTTCAATGTAAAAATATAAAACTATACAACTTTTCGGAAGAAAAGTAAGAGAGAATCTTTGAAACCTAGGGCTAGGCAAAAAGTCTTTAGATCCAACACCAAAAATACAACTCACAAAAGGAAAAATTAGTAAGTTTATCAAACATCAAAATTAAATACTCTATTGACATATCAAAATTAAGAATCCTATTGATAACTCTATAAAGGAGATGAAAAGGTTACAGACTGGAAGAAAATATTTGTAAACTATATACCCAGAAGAGAATTCACAAAACTCAAGAGTTAAGCCTTAGTCACCCAAATATGGTGGCCTGTGTTTATAACCCACTCAGGAGCCTGAGCCAGGATTGTCAGTTCAAGGCCAGTTTGCACTATGTAGTAAGTTCCAGACCAACCTGGGTTATATAGTGAGACTTTGTCTCAAAAAATTAAAAAAAAAACAGCCAGGTGGTGGTAGTGTACACCTTTAATGCCAGAACTCAGGGAGCAGAAGCAGGTGGAGCTCTATGAGTTCAAGGCCACCTTGGTCTACAAAGTGAGTTCCAGAACAGCCAGGGTGGTTACACAGAGAAATCCTGTCTTGAAAAAACAAAAAATTAATTAATTAAAAATTTAAAAAAAGACACAAACACCAAACCAATTGGAAAATTGGCAAAAGACATGAATAGACACTTTACTAAAATCGATGCACAAACGATGAATAAACATGAAAGGCTACACAGCATTGCTGGCCGTTAGGGAAATGCAAAGTAGAACCAAAGTAAGACATCATCCATGAGAACCGCCAAAGTAAAAATGAATGGCAGTGCTATGGCTGGCAAGGGTGCAGAGCAACCAGATTGTTCATGCTTAGGCATTGTCAGTGTGGCCGCCACAAGCAAAGTCACCATGGAAGAAAATATAGCAGTGTTTTACACAACTCAACACTTAACCAATACTCAGGAATTATGCCCTTGGGCATTTATCCTAGAGAAATAAACTTAATAATCAGACAAAAATTCTGCATGCTTGTTCATAGAAGCTTAATTTAGAATAGCCCCAAGTGGGAAACCACCTCTCCTAGATGTCCTTTAGTGGATGTGCTTTAAGCACATTGGTAAATCTATACCATGGAATACTATTCAGCAGTAAAAAAGAGCTTTTACTACTTGTAGTACCTTTGTTGGTGTTCAAGAAAATCATATTGAATAGGGGAAGAAATCCAGGCTGGAGAGATGACTCTGCAAGCCAATGCACTTGTTGTCAGCTGGACAATTTGAGTTTGATTCCTGGGACACATATCACGGAAGGAAGGAGCCAACTTGTGAAAGCTGTCCTCTGACCTCAACATGCATGCACACACATACAGACAAATATCACACACACACACACACACACACACACACACACACACACACGCACATACCACATACACACACACACACACACACATGCACGCACGCACACACACACACACACGCACATACCACCACACACATACACACACACACCACTACTACCACACACTCACACACCACTACTACCACATACACCACCACACACACACACACACACAAACACCATACATACACACAAAAAAAAATTAATAAACAAACAAACAAATGGCTGGAGAGATGGCTCAGCAGTTAAGAGCTCTTGATATTATTATTCCAACTGACCTGAGTGCAGTTCCTAGCACCCACATTGGATGACTTGCTGTAACTCTAGCTCCAAATTTGGTACTTTCTTCTAGCCTCTTCCAGCACTAGTGCACATGTGGCATGCATACACACAGACAGACAAACACACACACACTTCAAAACTAAAAAAAAAATCTTTTTTTAGGAATGAAAGTATGCTCACACCGACAGCAAATACACTAGAATTGGACCAATCCAGAGAAGATTGGCATGGACCCTGCGTAAGGATGCCACAATTCATGAAGCATTCCTTATTTAGATAATGATGAGCCGGCGGTGGTGGCCCACGCCTTTAATCCCAGCACTGAGGAGGCAGAGCCAGGCGGATCTCCGTGAGTTTGAGGCCAACCTGGTCTACAGAGTGAGTTCCAGGACGGCCAAGATTACACAGAGAAACCCTGTCTTGAAAAAAAAATCAATATTAATGAAACCAAAATATAAAAAATAAAGATAAAAGTACTATCTCAAAAGCAAACATACCATGTGGCTAATCTTGATTTTCAACTTTACAAGATCTCAAATCATCTAGTTTGTTGTTGTTGTTGTTGTTTGTGTTTGTGTTTGTTTTTGTTTTTCAGGACAGGATTTCTCTATATAGCCCTGGCTGTCCTGGAACTCACTCTGTAGACCAGGCTGGCCTCGAACTCACAGAAATCCACCTGCCTCTGCCTCCCAAGTGCTGGGATTAAAGGTGTGCGGTCACCGCCCAGCTGTGAGAGAGTTTCTGGGTTGAGTTAATGGAGGTGTGAAGACCTACCTACAGGTAGACAGCACCGTTTTATAGACTGGGGTACCGGGCTGAATTAACTGGGAATGAACTGAGACCAACATTCATTCACCTTTCTCTGCTGACTGGCTACTGACGCATGGCCAGCTGCCTTGTTCCCCCGCCACCACGATAAACTGTGTCCCGGAACTGGGGGCCAAAGGAAACCCATCCATCTCTGAGGTGCTCTCGTCAGATAATTTGTTGCAGTGATGAAAAAATAACCAACACACTGATTCTATTTATACAACATTCTTTATGTGAAAAAACTGTAGAGGGGTAAATAGACTGGTGCCTATTAGTAAGCAGGGAGAACAGAACGCCGTGGCTGTACAAGGGATGCACAAGGCGTCCTCTCAGTGGAAATGTTCTGTAGTCCAACTGTGGCGGGAGCCAAACAATTTTACACATGTGAAAAATTGAATAGAAATAAGCATACAGATGCACAAAGATAAGCACATAAGTGAATGCTGTAAACCTGCTAAAACCTGAAGAAGGTGGATAAATTGTGTTACACGGTGTCTGTATTCATCCATCCATCCATCCATCCATTCATTCTTGTTTTTCATTCATCTTTAAATTTTTATTTCTTTTTATGTGTTTGAGTGTTTTGCCTGCATGCCTGGGCTGGTGCCCATGGAAGTCAGAAATGGAAGGTGGTGTCAGGTTCCCTGGAACTGGGGTTAAGGATGCCTATGAGTCACCATGTGGGTGCTGGGAATCAAACTTGGTCCTCTGCCAGAGCAACAAGTGTTCTTAACCATGGAGTCATATATCCAGCTCTCTCATTCATTTTTTGAGACAGATATTTGCTACATAACCCTGGTTAGACTAGTACTTGTTATTTAGCCCAGTATGTTTTCAAAATCACAAGCAACCTCCCAACAGCTTCCCAAACTCTGGGGTTACGGATGTGAGCCACCACACCTGGATGATAGGCTATAAAATTGTCAAGTTCCTACTTGTGATAGTTACACATGGTATTACCATAAATGGGCATGGTGGTAATAATCCCTGTATTCCCGTGGTGCCTATAATCCCAATATTCTGGAGGCTGTGCAGAAGGATTATGGGTTTGAGGCCACCCTGGGATAAAAAAGTGTGCTGGTTAGCTGTTTGTCAACTTGATACAAGCTAGGGTCGTCTGGGAAAGAGGGAACTTAATTGAAAAAAATACCTCCACCGGACTGGCCTGTAGACACAGCTGTAGGGCATCATCTTGAATAATGGTTGATGTGAGAAGAGCCAGTTTACTGTGGGCAGTGCCACTCCTGGTCAAGTGGTCCTGAGTTCTAGAAGAAAGCAGGTGGAACAAGCCATGGGGAGCAAGCCAGTAAGCAGCACCCTCCATGGCCTTCACTTCTGTTCCTGTCTCCAGGGTCCTGCCTTGAGTTTCTGCCCTGGCTTTCCTCCATGATGGACTATAAACTGTAAAGTAGAATAAACCTTTTCCTCCATGATGGACTATAAACTCTAAGCTAGAATAAACCCTTTCCTCCCAAGTGGCTTTTGTTCATGATGTTTGTCGCAGCATTAAGAAGCAAACAAGCCGGGCGGTGGTGGCGCACGCCTTTAATCCCAGCACTTGGGAGGCAGAGCCAGGCGGATCTCTGTGAGTTCGAGGCCAGCCTGGGCTACCAAGTGAGTTCCAGGAAAGGCGCCAAGCTACACAGGGAAACCCTGTCTCGAAAAAACCAAAAAAAAAAAAAAGAAGCAAACAAACACACATAGCAAGACCTTATGCTTAAATTAATAAATGCTGATAAACATATTACCTATGTGGGAGTGAAAGGCTTAGGGGTTTCTTGGGGTGATTTCTTCCTTCCTTCCTTCCTTCCTTCCTTCCTTTCTTTTTAACTTAAGGGTTTGTTTTGGCTTATAGCTCAAAAAGAATAAGAGTCCACCATGGTGAGTAGGGATGGCAGCAAGTGGCAGGCAGGGTGGTGGGCGGGAACAAGCCTAAGAGATCACTTCCTCAGAGTGATGTCCTTTTTTTTTTTTTTTTTTTTTTTTTTTTGGTTTTTCAAGACAGGGTTTCTCTGTGTAGCTTTGGTGCTTGTCCTGGGTCTTGCTCTGTAGACCAGGCTGGCCTCAAACTCACAGAGATCCGCCTGCCTCTGCCTCCCGAGTGCTGGGATTAAAGGCGTGCGCCACCACCGCCTGGCCGGAATGATTTCTTGTAAGTGCATTGAAACCTATAGTTATCTGCAAAGGGTTTTGTTGTTCTTAACTTCCAGGATGCTTGCTTCATGGCTCAAGGTGAGCTTGCCATTTAGTCTGTCACTCAGCTGTCCTCTAATAACTTGTGTCCTCCATCCATTATCTCTTTAACAGAGCCTGGGAAGATGTCTCCGTTGAACAGAAGGATGGAAGTTCAGCATGTGAAGTCCTGCTCCAGTCCACATAGAGATTAAGAGTCAGGAACAAACAGGAGCCTCCACACCCACAACCTTGACACCACACCTCCTCTCTGTCAGAGGCCATGTCTTAGGTCTTTGGTGAAAGACTAGCCAGGGCTTTCCTTCTCTATAATTCCTTGAGATTCCCTTAGATCCTTCCCGCTCCCGAGACTAAGTGTAAATCCTACGAGCATCACTCCCTGAGTGTTGCCTCAGAGAGGTTACTTCTCTTTCAGCTTCAGTCCCTAAGTCAGAGCTTGAAATTCCAGCACTGTCAGTGGATCGGATGAAGTAATGCATTTCAAAGGGCTCGAGGCACACCAAAGGGGGCAGTTATTATTAATAACAGGGCACAGTGAAGTAAAGTCTAAATATAGGCCACTCAGTCCTCTTTATCCTCTGGTTTGATGGGGAATGCTTTGAGGCTGAGTTTTAGACCTTAATTTTATCTTAATACCTTCTAAATGTTCCCTAGAGAGGCAGGTTCCCAGAAGGTCTATGATAACTATGATTCTGATAGAAATGTGATCAGAAAGTATAAAGAAAAGTAGAGTATTGATGATAAAATAAAATAAGAAGCCTTATGCCTAATCAAATGTTTCTCGTAAACTGTGAAGAAGACAGAGAATGCTCTTAGCCAGAAATTGGCCCCTGGACTTCCTGTCTCATAACCCCAGGTAACTTCTTGTTTTCAGTTTTGCAAGTGTGGGCTCTGTCTTTTCAGAAGTACACAAAAATGTGGAATTTGCAAAGTACTTTTAGGTACGACATGCCCTTACTATTTATACCACGCAGGACCCATGGCTGGTTTCAGAGCGAAGTTTTTCCACATAAAATCAACCCTTTTTGTGCTTTCCCAGCTATGACAGACAACCTTGCAAATTCACAAACAAATTCCTCAGCTTTATTACCAGTGCCAGTAACTGGGCTTGTAAAAGAACCTTTCATCTCCACATCTTAAGCAACATTGCAAACAGTAATTAAAGCTCCCTGATGAGGGAGGAGGTACATATTATCCAACACATTTCCAAACAGGTGAACCCAGACTTACAAATTAAAGGCCTGGCCATAGGTCACTAGGGGTTGGAGCAGGGAGGAGAGTAGAAATAATTCTAGACTTAGAAGCCAGGCGTGGTGGCTCACGCCTGTAATTCCAACACTTGGAAAGTGGAGGCAGAAGGATTAGAGGTTCTCACTCAGCTACCCATGAGGCCAGCCTGAGCTACATAAAACTCTGCCAAAAAAAAAATAAAATAAAATAAAAAATAAAAGAATTCTAGACTTTCCAGCTCTTGGATTCACCAGGGTGTTGGGTAGTAAGAGCCAAAGAAGCAAAATGGAAATGGCCCCTCAGGGCAGAGCATAAACAGTGATTACAGGGGCTGGAGAGAAGAAGGAGCCTCATATAATAGTACAAGATAAGGAAGGCAGGAAGAAAAGGAGGGAGGGGATGGACATATGAGGAAAACGCATGTGTGGATATATGAATGGATGGATACATACATAAATGACAAGAAGAGGGAAGAAAGGCACTTAGGAGACACTGTAAATGTATTTTATTCTTAAATTTGGTTGAAAGATCACCCCAAGGATCAAAGATCTTTGTGGAAGGGAAGGTGGAAAGACTGTAAGAGCAAAGGAGGTGGATAACTTCCAGGAAAGTATTGTTTTCCAGATACAACGGGGCCATCGCACCCATGAACGTATAGTGACTGACAGCACGTGCAAGACCCGCGCAAGCTCCACCCATGCCCAAGCTCCACCCATGCCCAAGCTCCACCCATGCCCAAGCTCCACCCAGACAAACACACATCCCCAACAGAGGAAGGACAAGTGATCTCACCTCCAGCTGAAAATCTATTAGCATTTGATAGCTGCTGGGAGAGAGAAGGTCACGGCCTGTAGCTGACTGTACACTGGAGCAGACCTGAATCCCAAGAATATCTGGGTAACACAAACTGGACTCAATAAGGAAAGAAAAAAAAAATAATCTCAAAGAACGGTGGGAAGAAATGGAAGGGTTGAGAGAGTAAAGGGAAGGAGTTGAGGGGTCTAAATTGTGTTCAAAATGTATTGTATGAAATTCTCAAGGAACTAATAAGAACATATTTTCCTTTGATTGAACGTAGAAGGAGCTAAAAGATTGCTATGTTTAGACCACCTGATTTTAAAATGTAGACTAGGGAGTTTATTTCTTTTTTTTTTTTTTTTTTAAGATTTATTTATTGTGTATACAATGTTCTGCCTGCATGTATCCCTGCAGACCAGAAGAGGGCACCAGATCTCATTACAGATGGTTGTGAGCCACCATGTGGTTGCTGGGAATTGAACTCAGGACCTCTAGAAGAGCAGTCAGTGCTCTTAACCTCTGAGCCATCTCTCCAGTCCCCTAGGGAGTTTATTTCTAAGTTTTGAATTATGGACTCACAAGAAACTGGGAAAAAAAACATAGAGAAGGGCTATGTACACCCATTACTAACGTGTTGTTCTCCCCTCCCCCATAGCAACTCCTCACACAACTCTATCGCATTATCAAGACCAGGAAGCTGCCAGAATATAATTAATAAGACTATAGACTGTAATCAGATTGTACCAGTCTGGGAAGCATAAAATCCGTTTAAAACTTTTATTTCTTACATGCAGTGTACAGGTTTTGAATATGCAATCTGCTGGAGTTTAGGTGCTAAATGTCCCCAAAAGCCCCACGTATAAAGGCTTACTGCCCAGAATGGTACTGTTGAGAAACCATGGTATTTTTTTTTATTATTTATAAAATTATACTTACTGGGGCTGAAGAGATAGCTCAGCAGGTGAGAGCACTTCTTGCTCTTGCAGAGGAACCGAGCTCAGTCCCCAGTACCCACATGGCTTCTCACAGCTGTCTCTGACACTCTCTCCTGGCCTCCAAGGGCACTCCACACACGGTGCACAGACTTACATGCAGACAAAGCACCCGTACACATAAAATAAAGATAAATAAATAAAAGTTTAAAACTACATTCATTTATTCATTATTTGAGGGAAGGGCACATGGGGAGTGTGTGGAAGTCCAAGAACAACTTGCAGAAGTCAGTGCTCTCCTTCTACCAAGTGAGTCCCAGGAATCTAACCCAGGTAGTCAGGCTTGGTGGCAAGGACCTTTACCTGCCGAGCCATCCCATTGGCCTGGTGGTGACATAGTTGAGAGGTAGTGCCCCCTAGAAGGTGCCGAAGTCTTTTTTTTTTTTTTTTAAGATTTATTTATTTATTTTGTATACAGCATGTATGACTACAGGTCAGAAGAGGGCACCAAATCTCATTACAGATGGTTGTGAGCCACCATGTGGTTGCTGGGAATTGAACTCAGGACCTCTGGAAGAGCAGTCAGTGCTCTTAACCTCTGAGCCATCTCTCCAGCCCGGTGCCTAAGTCTTAATGAATATGCTCTTGAAGGAGATTATGGGACCCCATCTGTTTCCTTTTTCTCTCCTTTGCTTTCTGGCAATGAGGCAAACAGTTTTGATCGGTCACGTGTTCCTGCTTCCATGATATGCTACCTCACTAGACACCAAAACAGTGGAGCTAGGGTATCATGGATTGACACTTCCAAAATGTGAGCCAAAATCAATCCTTCCTCTTTACGAGTTAATCTGATGTATATCTATATGCATTATCTATATATATATATCTACATACAAATGTATCTATACTATTTTTCTTTGTTTCAAATGCATCTTCTATTTTAAAATATTGTGTATGTATTTGTTGGTCATTTGTTTTGTAGTGTGCGGGATGGAAGCCAGAGCCTTGCATACTTCAGAAAAATATTTTACCACTGAGCTATACTCCCTGCCCTAAAAAAAAAAAAATAAAAATTAAATGTTGTTTTTGCCAGGAGTGGTGGCACATTCCTTTACTTCCTGATCTCTGGAGGCAAAGGAGGCTGATCTCTGTGAGTTCAAGGCCAGCTTAATCTACATAGTGAGTTCCAACCCGGGGATGGGCCACAGTGAGACTCTGTTTCCAGGTCCCTCATCCCCTCTTTAAGTCGGCATTCCCTCCTACAAGCACCTCTCTCTTTTATTTTTATTTTTGTTGTCTAGTGCAGGAGTTGGAACACAGGGCCTTGTGCATGCAGGGTGAACCCTCTACCACTGGGCTACAATGCCAGCTGACAAGTACTCTTTTATTGTTATCGTTTGTTCTATCTTGAACATTAAATAAATCAAGCCGTGTTCTTTCCTATATCTGGCTTCTTTCAGTCAACCGTGTGTTCATGGACCTGTGACTTGGCATGTAGCAGTGATTCATTGGTTTTCCTTGTGGTGCAGTATTTTTAAATTAACCTTTAAAAAATTAATCTTTTTTTTTTTTTTTTTGGTTTTTCGAGACAGGGTTTCTCTATGTAGCTTTGCGCCTTTCCTGGATCTTGCTCTGTAGACCAGGCTGGCCTCGAACTCAAAGAGATCCGCCTGCCTCTGCCTCCTGAGTGCTGGGATTAAAGGTGTGCGCCACCACCGCCCGGCTTTATTTCATTTTTTATGTGTTATGGTGTGTTACCTGCATGTACGTATGTATATCACATGTGTGCCTGGTACCCCAGGAGGTTAGAAGAGAATGTTGGATCCCCTGAAACTAGAATTACTAGTGATTGTGAGGCACCATATGGGTGCTGGAAAGCAAACCTGGATCCTCTGGAAGAGCAGCCAGTTCCCTAAACTGCTCAGCCAGCTCTCCAGCCCCATGCAGTTTATTGTTTTTTATGAATAAACCAGAATTAGTTATGGATTTGCTGAGGGTGGATGCAGGGGTTGTATCCAATTTCTGGCACTATGAATGAGAAAGTTGAGTACGCCGTGTACATATGTGATGTTTGCTCAACCTATGGACTCATCTCTTTTCCATTCGTTTATGTATTTATGGAGAGTGACAGAGAGGACATGTGGAGGAAGATGACGATTTGCATGAGTCAGTTTTCTCCTTCTACTATATGGACTCCAGGGGCTGAACCAGAGATTATAGATTCTAGGACAGATTTTTTTTTTTTAATTTTTCAACTTATTTTTATTTCATTCACATTGGTGTTTTGCTTGCATGTGTGTCTGTGTGAGGCTGTCAGATCCTCTGGATCTGGAGTTACAGACAGTTGTGAGCTACCATGTGGGTGCTGGGAATTGAGCCCAGGTCCTCTAGAAGAGCAGCCAGTGCTCTTAACTGCTGAGCCATCTCTCCAGCCCTAGAACAGATTTATTGTTGTTGTTTGTTGTTTGACACAGGATTTCTCTGTGTAGCCCTGGCTGTCCTGGAACTTACTTTGTAGACCAGGCTGGCCTTGAACTTACACAGATCTACCTGCCTCTGCCTCCCAAGTGCTGGGATTAATGGCATGTGCCACCACTGCCCAGCTTCTACAACAGTTTTTATTTTCCAAAGTAGTCATACTAATTTACTTCCTAGCCAGCCGTGTGTGAGACATCCATGGGACTATACAATTTTGCATCATTAGCCGGGCGGTGGTGGCGCACGCCTTTAATCCCAGCACTCGGGAGGCAGAGCCAGGCGGATCTCTGTGAGTTCAAGGCCAGCCTGGGCTACCAAGTGAGTTCCAGGAAAAGGCGCAAAGCTACACAGAGAAACCCTGTCTCGAAAAACCAAAAAAAAAAACAAACAAACAAAAAAAAATTTTGCATCATTAAACTCTAATAAATGATTACACACAAGTCAAATTTTAATCGTTCTTGGTCTCAGAATCCTTGTTTCCAATTTCTTATTCAGAACCAATAATTGAAAAAGCACCAAAGAGATCTCAAATGCTATGGGGCAGGAAGGTGACATCATGGGTCAGAAAGTTAAGAAGCTCGAGTTGTGGTTTTATTGGGAGGTTTGGAACCAGTCTCTGTGTTAAACCTCCGTTTTTCTTGTCTCTGACAATAAAGCAGACAGATGGACCATTTCTAAAGCTCCTTTTCCAAAGGTCATCATTCCACTATGAAAAAACGTTGATGTTGTAATGCTAAGTGAAAGGGTAGAAAAAGCATGTGCTGCTACTTAGAAAAAAATCATTGCCCAAAGGCAAGGGCTAGCAGGAAACACACACTGCTTGTGTTTTCTGTCGCTGTGTGTTTATTTTCTGTCCACATTTAATAACAGTTTTTAATTTGTGCTTGTGTTACTTTTAAGATATTTGACCATGCAAGTATGTATTTAATATATTAACATAACTTGATAATACTAAATATGCCATATTAACATCTGAATTATTTTCCTTTTTTAAAATTATATGAGACCTGAAATTTCATTTCCTCTGAGTATACCCTCAACTAGACTTCCCAGATTTTTATTAATTGTTTATTTATTTATTTATTTATTTATTTATTTATTTATTTATGAGACAGGGTCTCACTCTAGTATTGGCTGAACTGGAACTCATTATGTATATCAGACACTCAGGTAGAGATCTTCATGCCTCTGCCTCTTGAGTGCTGAAATTAAAGGTGTGTGCCACCACACCTGGTGTGTATATGCCCAAATAGACATGTGTATATGCAAATTCACACATGGCACACACATACAGATGCCATAGCACACATGTAATTTTTTAAATCTATATTTATTTATTTATTTAAATCTATGGGGGGGTACACAGTTAGTATGTAGAGGTCAAAGGGCAACTTGCAGAAGTTGGTTCTCTCCTTCCACCATGTGGGCCCAGGAATCAGACTCAGGTCATCAGATGGCAGGTGACTTCACCCCATTAAGTCACCCTGACAGCTGAAATCCTTTGGGGCCAGTGGAGGGTGGGGGCAGTGCTAAGGGTTGAACTCAAGATTTCACATATGCTAGGCAATTGCCCGATAACTGAGTTCCATTTACTCAACAAATCTCTACCAAGTACCATCTCTACATGGCTCTGAGGGCCTGATGAATGAACTCAGAATGAGACCTGAACGTCTAGGAATTTATCACCTACTGCAGGAGACAGACACATAAGCAGATGGGCACAAGCAATGTGCTAGGGTTTATTTTAGGCAACCTGGGAACTTAGAGAAGGAACATTGCTCAGTTGGAGATGGCAAAGACTTCCTGGAGTACATAGCAATTAGCCGGGACCTGAAAGATGACTCAAAGCATGCCAGGGGAGCAGAAGTGGAAAGAACATCCTGCAGAGAGGCACCAGGCTGGTTTAATGGTGGATGGCTGTTGGACAAGACAAGATAAAGCTGAAGAACTTACACACAAGCCCTTAAACTGCCATGGAGAGCCACTGGAAAACATCAGCCTGGGATAATCAGGACCATTCAGCCCGGCCTCCATCACAAGCGGAAACTCCGCTAGATGCGTATAAAGTGGGCATTTTGATGGCTTGAAGACACTGCTGTGGTTTTCTGTGATGCAGAAAGGTAAGAAGCATCTTTGGCTATCAGTGAGGAACAAGGAGAATTGTTATTCAGACAAGTGGCCGGCAACCTTATCCTAAAGGAGGCACAGTAGATGGTGGGGAAAGGGCCAGACAGTTGGGAGAGTGGAGCATTTCTTCAAATAATGTCAGGTATTATCAGCGGGTATCAGAAAAGGAACCGGAGTCCAGGGCAGCAAGAAGCAGAAATGCATTGTAATACGTCTGTGGTCAGTGGAGGAGAGGATCTTGAAGACTAGGTGATAACCCATGCTTCAGTCCCACCTCAGGATCCCCACAAAGGATGTCTTCTGTCTTGTTTTGTTTTGAGACAGGGTTTCTCTGTGTAGCTTTGGAGCCTGTCCTGGAACTCACTCTAGTCCAGGCTGGCCTCGAACTCACAGAGATCTGCTTGCCTCTGCCTCCAGAGTGCTGGGATTAAAGGTGTATGCCACACCCCCTGGCCTGTTTTCTGTCTTTGCTGGAAAGCTACCCTAGCAAGCACATCATGCTCAGGGACATGGTGGTGTCCTCAACATCTGAATCATAGGAACTCAGCCGGGGCAGAGCAACCTTCCCTGTTTGGCTAGTGACATCTTGATAAAGCCTTCAAGGCCAGAAGTTAGTCCTTGACAACTTATCTGGACAGCAGTTCATATCGGGACACTTCTGTCACTTGTCTGGTCTCCCAGATATAAGAGCTGGCAGGGTGCTGCCTCCTTCCAGGAAAGGCTGGGCCTCACTAGGATTCCAAACTTGACCTTCACATCAAAAGGGGGACACTAATTGAAGGTACAAAACCTACTTTTCATGTGTGTGCTAGGGACTGAATCAAGGATCTTTTTTTTTTGGTTTTTTGAGACAGGGTTTCTCTGTGTAGCTTTTCCTGGAACTCACTTGGTAGCCCAGGCTGGCCTCGAACTCACAGAAATCCGCCTGGCTCTGCCTCCCGAGTGCTGGGATTAAAGGCGTGCGCCACCACCGCCCGGCTGAATCAAGGATCTTAAGCATAATAGGTAGTCTCTCTACCATTTACCTACATCCTCAGACCCCAAACATATTTATTTTATATATGTTATCTATACATTTAAAGACAGTCCAGCCAGATGGTTGAACAGATAGAAGTGTTTGCCGCCAAGTCTAATTACCCATATTCGATCTTCAGAGGAAGAGAACCAAATCCCCGTAAGTTATTCTCTGATCACGCGCCACACGTGTGCTGTAGCACATGCATGCATGTACACATACGTATGCACACACACAGAATAAATAAATCTCAGAAAATCTGAGTCCTGACTGTCATGGTTCCCCAGAATGTAGCTCTGATCCGAGGCTTCCGAGTGGACAGTTGTTATTAGGAAGTGACCCTATGGAGCAGAAGGACAGAACAGCCAAATAATAAAAGCAGGAGTAAGGAACTGGGTGCAGTAACTCACACCTTTGATCCAGAACTCAGGAGGCAGAGGCAGGAGAATCTCTGTGAGTTCTGCCAGCCTGGTCTACAGAGTGAGTTCTAGGACAGCCAGAACTACATAGTAAGACTCTGTCTTGAAACAAAAGGACAAGTATGGGAACAAGGAATGTGGTTCAGTTGGTAGAGTGCTTGCCTAGTGGCCACAAAGCCTGGGTTCAGTCTCTAGCACCACGTTAACCAGCATAGTGGCACATACCTATGATCCCAGCACAGGGAGGTGGAGGGTGGAGGCAAGAGGATCTTTGTGAGTCAGAGGCTAGCCTGATCTACATGGTTCCAGGACAGCCAGGGCTATGTAGTGAGACCCTATTTCAGCAAACAACAACAACAAAAATTAAAAAAAAAAAAAAAGAAAGGAAAGAAAAAAAAAAGTTTAAGATCATTGTCAGACTACATTGTAAATTTGAGAGAAATCTGTGATACAAGAGACCCTGTATAAAATGAAATAAAATAATCCAGGGGGTTAAGGTGATAGTTCAGTCTATAAAGTGCTTGCTTTGCAAATGTGAGAATCCAAATACTCTTTGCAGCACCCAGGGAAAAAGCCAGGGCTGGGGCACACTTATAACCCCAGCTGTGGGAAGGCAGAAACAAGCCGATCCCTGGGGCTCCCCAGCCAGCCAGCCCATCTAGCCTAATTGGTGAGCTTCGGGCCAGTGAGCAATCCTGTCTCAGAGGAGATGGGTGACATTCCTGAAGATGAAACTGGAGGCTGTCCCCTGGACTCCACATTCGAACACACACACACACACACACACACACACACACACACACACACACACACAAACATTCTTTTTTTTTTTTAAGCTAGGATAAACAATGATCCTAATATGGTAACCAATGGCTCAATCCTTGGAGACCTTCTGAACTGCCTCAGGAAACATAGCTTGGAAACATTCCCTCTGAGTAATAAAGGGCAGCACATTTATTCATCAGTTCCTATCCCTATTGAGCAAGGGTTGCTTCCCAGGGTACTAATTGACTATTGTCTAATCCTTCCTAGTTACATATGGATGAGCATTTAGCTTGTCGGGTGTTCCACACCCCCGTGGCATAGGGTGAGAGAGGTGAGGTACTGTCCAGTTGTACCTGAGAGCACTAGTTTCTGATTGGAATAAAGGAGAGGGTCAGAGTGGTATGCCAGAAGTACCTGATTCCTTCTATAGATAGCTTAGCCCCAGTCCTCACTTCCTTTCTCAGCCTCATGCACTGGACATCTACCCTTCATTCCTGTGCGTCCAGCATTCATTTCTCTGTTTTTGACAGCATCTCTATTTTAGGATAGGGAATCTGGCTCTTGCTAACTTCCAGTCCCTGTGGCTGGGTGAGGCAGGCTAACCTCCTAATTTTTGAATGCTCCTAACCCCAAGGTTAAGGCCCAAGTCTAGTCAATCAACATAGTCTCTTCCTCCCACTCCAGATATGATTGGTTTGGAAACAGTCAATGGGCCCTGCTGGTGCTTAGACCTTCATTTGAGTATCTACAAAGCCATATGCATATAAGATACAATTTCATCCTAAATTCCAGGGGTGGAACATGATGGGGTTAAACCAGTCTGCACATCCATTTTACTGAACATTCACACCAATTGTGAAATAGGCATGTGACCTATGTGGCTGACCCAGTGTGATGCTCAGGACTCTGACTTGGAATCTGAGAAAAAATGTGTTCCTTCTGCCACTGAAGAGAGGAGGAGAGCCAGCAGTTTCGTCAGTGCTAGAAGGCATTCTAAGATCCGAAGTGAGCCAGTCATACCCCACACTGTCTGTGCCAGAGCAAAGAGGCAGAACTCGTCTGTGAGGATGAGTGACTTGTATCAATCAAACCTGAAGCTCGACATAACTGCTTCTGGACCTCCAGCTAAGTGAAGCAACCAGTCCCTTTCACTGTCCGAGGAATGTAAGGCAGAGCTGCTGCTTCTTCTTCTTCTTCTTCTTCTTCTTCTTCTTCTTCTTCTTCTTCTTCTTCTTCTTCTTCTTCTTCTTCTTCTTCTTCTCCCCCTCCTCCTCCTCCTCCTCCTCCTCCTCCTCCTCCTCCTCCTCCTCCTTCTCCTCCTCCTCCTTCTTCTTCTTTTTGTTTGTTTTTTGTTTTTTGTTTTTTCGAGAGAGTTTCTCTGTGTAGTTTTGGTGCCTGTCCTGGATTTTGCTCTGTAGACCAGCCTGGCCTCAAACTCACAGAGATCCACCTGCCTCTGCCTCCCAAGTGCTGGGATCAAAGGCGTGCGTCACCACCACCCGGCTCAGAAAGAACCATTAATTCATGCATTAAAAAAAAAAATCCAGGGTTGGGGATGTAACTCAGTGGTAGAGTGCTTGCCTAGCAAGCGCAAGGCCTTGGGTTCGATCCTCAGCTCAAAAAAAAAAAAAAAAAAAAATCCCGGGTTATGGGGTATGATGGTACATGCCTGCAATCCCAACATATGGGCGGCTGAGACAGGAGGATTGAAAGTTCAAGGCCGGCTTCTGCTTACAGGAGAACTGTTTGTTTGCTTTTGTGGAGGTGAAGGGTCCAAGACAGGGTCTGACTATGTAGCTCTGGATGCCCCGGAATTCACTCTGTAGACCAGGCTGGCCTCAAACTCACAGATCCACCTGCTTCTGCCTCCTCAGTGCTGGGATTAAAGGCATGCACCACCACATCCGACTTTGTTTGCTTTTTATTAAAAAAAAAAAAAAGTGGGGGTGGGATGCTGGGAGATTGGCTCAGAGCTCTTCCTGAAGGCCCAAGTTCAGTTCCCAGCAGCCACATTAGACATCTCACAACTTTCTATAACTCCAGCTCTAGGGAATCCAATACATCAGGCACTTACCCTCAAACACACTCAAATCACACTCAAAATACACGCTTTTAAAAATCAGGAAAGCTGGGCGGTGGTGGCGCACACCTTTAATCCCAGCACTTGGGAGGCAGAGCCAGGCGAATCTTTGTGAGTTCAGAGTCCAGCCTGGTCTACAAAGTGAGATCCAGGACAGGCTCCAAAGCTACACAGAGAAACCCTGTCTCAAAAAAAAAAACAAAAAAACAAAAAACAAACAAACAAAATCAGGAAAAACAGGTGGGCATGATAGTGCATGCCTTTAATCCCAGCACTTGGGAGGCAGAGGCAGGCAGATCTCTGAGTTCGAGGCCAGCTGGTCTACATAGTGAGTTTCAGGACGTCCAGGGCTGTTACACAGAGAAAACTTGTCTCAAACAAACAAAGAAACAAATTATAAAAAGAAATTCAAGGGGCTGAATGTCAAGTCACCCTTTTATAATCCCAGGATTTAAGCAGCAAGATCTTAAATCCGAGGCCACTTTGGACCACATAGTGAGAGAGACCTTGTTTCAAAAAGTCCTGAGCCGGGCGGTGGTGGCGCACGCCTCTAATCCCAGCACTCGGGAGGCAGAGCCAGGCGGATCTCTGTGAGTTCGAGGCCAGCCTGGACTACCAAGTGAGATCCAGGAAAGGCACAAAGCTACACAGAGAAAGCCTGTCTCGAAAAACCAAAAAAAAAAAAAAAAAAAAAAAAAAAAGGCCTGGAGAGATGGCTCAGTGGAGGAACACCTACTTACTGTTCTAGAGGATTGGGTTCAAACCCCACAGGTGACTCACAGCTGCCTATAACCCCAGTTCCAGGAGATCTGACACCCTCTTCTGGTCCCAAGTGAGTAGGCACCTATGTAGTGTACATATATACATTCAGGGAAAACACATATGTACATAAAGTAAAAATTAACTTAAAAAATTAAAGAAACGCCGGGCGGTGGTGGCGCACGCCTTTAATCCCAGCACTCGGGAGGCAGAGCCAGGCGGATCTCCGTGAGTTCGAGGCCAGCCTGGGCTACCAAGTGAGTTCCAGGACAGGCGCAAAGCTACACAGAGAAACCCTGTCTCGAAAAACCAAAAAAAAAAAAAAAAAAAAAAATTAAAGAAACAATGCCAGACGGTGGTGGCGCGCGCCTTTAGTTCCAGCACTCGGGAGGCAGAGGCAGGCGGATCTCTGTGAGTTTGAGGCCAGCCTGGTCTACAGATTGAGATCCAGGACAACCAGGGCTACACAGAGAAATCCTGTCTAAAAAAAAAAAAAAAAAAAAAAAAATTAAAGATAAAAGAAAAAAGATCAAACAAATGAAGGTGTTTACCCATTCTCAAAAGAAACCAATGTTCCCCCCGAGAAACACTTGAGAATGTCTAGAGATATTTCTGATGGTTGTAACTGGGGCAGGGAGTAGAGGGCTGTGCTACCAGCATGCAGCAGGCAGAAGCCAGCCATGTTACTAACGACCATCAGTGCACAAATCAGTGGCCAAGAAAGAGGGATGCTGGACTGGACAGGTGCTCAGCAGGTAAGAGCACTGGCTGCTCTTCCAGAGGACCCGAACTAGATTCCCAGAACCTATATGGTAGCTCTCAACCATCTGTGACTCCAGTTCCAGGGCATCCAGTGCCTTCTTCTGGCCTTCACAGACACCAAACACAAGTGGCACAGAGACACACATGTAAACAAAACACCTCTCCACATAAAATGGTAAAAATAAAATAATTTTGAAGTGGTTCCTATTAAAAGAGCTGAAGCTGTGGAGGCTGCTTGAGTAAGTCAGGGTCACCTCAAGTCAGGTCTCTAATTTGAACCTAACGCGCCCCACCACTGCTGCTTGAGCCCACGATGAACGTGCAATGCCCACCAGGGGGCTTTGACTAAGACACAGGAGAGAATGAGGCCTGAAAGACAGCAGATAATGGAGCCCGGCCGCCTCAGGAACACCCTAACCTTATGCCAACTTCATCCTCAGAGGAGTGCATTCCAGGGTGAGCCCCTAGTAGATTCCTGCATAATTTTTTGGCACTGGTAGCCTGTGCTTCAGGGAACCCTGGGAGGTCTGTGGCTCCAAGCCCAGGGTCTCAGACTCCATTTCTACCTGTTTGCCTGGCATTTGCTGTACGAAATTGAAAATTAATAATTTATCTTGCAGGATGAATAATTCAACAGAGGGGACAAAGAGTTGTGGGTGACAGACAGTTGATGTCACAAAACCAGCTCATTCCCCTCCCTACAACCCCCGCTCCCCGATCCAGGCAGAGAAAAAAAGAAATTCAACAGCCAGGCTAATGAGAATGAGTCCAGTACTGACTGCTGTAAACAGGCTCTCCTTTCAGGCAGGATAGTCGATGAAGATAACAGGGCTGCTAGATACAGTTCCGGCTCTACCTTCTACCACATCTTCGCTAAGCTCTGGGACCCTACCATGCATTGCAACTCAGCTTCAGTGGCACCATTTTCAGGATGTACCAACCAGCTGCAGCTGAAAATGGTTTTTTTCGAGACAGGGTTTCTCTGTGTAGCTTTGCGCCTGTCCTGGATCTCGATCTGTAGACCAGGCTGGCCTCGAACTCACAGAGATCCGCCTGGTTCTGCCTCCCGCGTGCTGGGATTAAAGGCGTGCGCCACCACCGCCCGACGAAAATGGATTTCTAATTTATGCCATGTGTGTTAGACCTTTGCTTCTCCCAACCTGTCTCAGACCAAGCTGTCCGCCACTAGAGATTCTTGGGGTTTTCGGCTTTTCTAGCTGAAAAGGAAGTGGACTTTCAGAAAGTGCCACGAGCGTTCCCCCCCCCCCCCCCCCCCCGCATTGAGGGGGAACACTCCTCTTTCTTTTAGATCGGTTATCACTATGTCGCCCAGCCTGGTCTCCAACTCTCAAGCTTCCTTCCTCAGCCCCTTAGAACTAGGATTTTAGGGAGCATTCATTTCAGGACTGGATAAGAGTCTTGCAACCTTTCTACTGAAATGTGCTCCCTAGCACATTTATGTACAATTCATTAATATACATAGATCTCAGCGTCTTTTTTGTGAACCCAGGTTTAGAACCCCAGCTTCCTAAGGGGGGAGTCTTGCTGAGAAGATGGACTGCAGGCCAGTGTGATTGTTGGTTTTAAATGCAGCAAGTGTTACCTTTCGAGAAAGGTCACAGGGCACGACAAAACCCAGTATCAGAGCTTTGTTGGGGGGGGGGCAGAAGAGAGTGACCTGGCCTGTGAAAGACACATGCAGGGCGAGAGGAGGTTGGAGGAGAGAGCAGAAGAGAGAGGGGAGGAGACTGTCACCGGCTTTTTAAGGATTCTCCTGCACATGTGCATGGGCTTACGGAGCTATGCCACGCATGCGCAGATTATGTAATCACGCAGCGCACTGATGACATAAGACCCCTTACTTAGCTACTGAACTGCGCATGTGCTGTCATATAGCTGGAGGAGTGGCAGAATCCTGACAGTGATGGTTCAGAGGCAGGCAGATCTCTGAGTTCTAGGCCAGCCTGGTCTACAGAGTGAGTTCCAGGGCAGCCAGAGCTACACAGAGAGACCCAGCCTGGAAGAAAACAGCAACAACAACAGAACACCACGGGATGTGTGAGGCTCCACCCTCATGAATGGGCTTTGATGGCCATAGAAAAGGGCTTAATGAAGGATTCCAGCCTCTTGCCAGGTGAGGACACAGGTGGACACAACTCTTGGCTTCCGCAGAAGGTGTAGCACCAATGTACCATCTCAGAAGCAGGAAGCAGCCCTTACAAGACAAGCGAACCTGTCGGTGCGGTGGACTTTACAGATACTTGAGAACAGTGGAGGGAGCTGGGCAGATAACTCAGTCAATAAAGTACTTGCCATGCAAGCATCAGGAGCTGACTTCGGATCCCAGCACCTACCTAAAAGCCAGATGCAACAGCATGCATCGGTAATTCCAGTCCTGTGGTGGACAGAGACAAGCGGGTCCCTGGAGCTCACTAGCCAAGTAGTCTAGCTCAGTCAGTGGGCTCAAGATTTAAGGAGAGGCAACTATGTTTGACTAATGTCTACAAAGTGTATTTTTTTAAAAATTCACTTTTCTTCAACATATTTATGTCTGTCTTGTTCGAAGAGTGTTTTACTGAGCCATTATACAGATGTATATTATTATGTTCAAACTGACAATATATGCCTTTGAATTGAGCTGTTTGAACAACAGCAACACTAATGTGTTTATGATTTGGCTGAAACCTTTTCTCTATTCTTTTTTCATTTGTCATATGTATCACTTCTTCTCTTTTTTGTTTTAGTATTTGTTGCAGAGTTACTGAATTTTTATAATTAAATTTAATCTCCTTTATTGGCTTATAAGCTTTAACTGTTTTTAGATATGTTTACTACATCTATGAGACTGTATAAGAAATATCTTTAAATAAAATATTACACTATTTTCCGTAGAGCAAAAAAAAAAAAAAAAAAAAAAAAAAAAAAAAAAAAAAAGATTTAAGGAGAGGCACTGCCTCAGAAAAGGATGGAGGGCAGCTGAGGAAGCCATTGGAGGTCAACTTCTGATGTCTACATGCATATGTACATACATGAACATGTACACACACATATACACACATTCCCCACACCCTCCATACACAAAAATAACAGTGAAAAGTAAATATCTGTTCTTTATAAATTACCCACTCACAGAAATTCTGTTCTATCTGCACCAATGGACTAAGACAGCTTCATCTCTGGGCCTTTTACAGTCCTTGACACGGCCTTGTCTCGGTTGGTGTATTTGAAGGACGTGACTAGCAAGGAGCTGTTAGATGCGGTTGTATGGCCCTGGGCAAGTTGCCCATCTCTGGGCCACGGTTTCTTGGTTTGGAATTGGGAAGTTTGGTATAAAAGATTTTGCTGGTATTTTGCAGATTCACTCCTCCTGCCTGACGTCCAGGGAAACAGCAGATGCCATGGCTTCTGTCCTCCTGATTTGGTGTGCCTTTACCTAAGCTCCTGCTGCAACCTGACTTCTCAGCTCCCTCAAGGAACAGACGCCTGAGATCTCCCACCATCATGCGTGACTCCCGGCTTCCCCCTCCCCACTTCGCCCCTTGTCAGCAGGAAGCAGTCTCGAGAATGCAGCACCCGTGTTCCCCCACTTGCTATCCATAACTCATCTTTTTTTTAAGAATCAAACGGTCAGAATGTTAATATTCTGACCCGCTCCTTGGAAACATGCCCATTGGAGACCTGCTCCTTGGGGCCTACCTTCTGTCCTGATGTAAAAGCCTGATTTAACAACCCCCCTCCCTTTCCTCTCTCTCTCTCCTTCCATTCCCACGAGATTCACACACCTCCGTTTCCCTTCCTTCTCTTTCTTCCTGTCTCCCTCTTTCCTATCTTTCTCTTCATCTCTCTATTATAATAAACTCTCTCCACATGGAAAAAAAAGATTATGCTGGGTTTGGGGATCTAGGTCAGTGGCAGATCACTTGTCTAGCAAGCGCAAGTCCCTGGGTTTGGTTGTTGATTCTGAGAGAACAAATGAACAAACCAAACACAAGGAAATTTACTCATTTATCAAAGTTACTGGCCCTGGCAACACATGGAGAGACTTGAGGGAGGCAGAATGCTACATGTTCAAGGCCAGTCTGGATTGCAGAGAAAGATCCTGACTCAAAAAGCCCAACTTCAAAAATGGTTTTACTTCTTTATTTCCTTCTTACTTCTTCATTGCCACATGGGGGTCAAACCCAAGGCCTTGTGCATCCTGGACAAATTGTCTACCACTGAGCCACATCCCCAGTTCTCACTCAGCAAGCATCACTTGTGAAGTTTTAGGTGCCAGGTACCAAGATAAGAACTGAAGATAGGGTTGGTGAATTAAGCAGATGAAGTCCTTGAGTGTCTGAACACATAACTAAAAAGGAGGGAGGCAGGGATGAAATCAGGACATCATCAGTACAGAAGGATAAACTGCCCAGTGCCACACAGGAAGTGCAGAAAGTAGGGAGATGGTTGTGACCTGGATAAAATGAGGGGTTGAAGATGGGGGTTGGTGCTTCTTGCCTATGGTATTTGAGATCCTGAGTATGTAATCCAAGCAGTCCTCCAGGAAAAGGGTAGGACTGGACAGGAGAGTCCCACAGAGTTTGAGAGGCAGGTAGACTGATATACACATGGGAGAACAGCTGAGAAATCATGTCAAACAAGCAGAAGGCAAGGACCAACACCTGAAACTGTCTTCTGAAGGCACACACACACACACACACACACACACACACCACGGAAAACATGAACACACAGACTATCAAGTTTCCCGATATCCTGTCTGTTGGAGATACCTTGAAAGTCCTTCCTCTCAGCTCCTATGTAAAAAGTATAAAATGAAACCAATTAAAAAAAAAAAGTTTAGCTGGGCGGTGGTGACACACTCCTTTAATCCCAGCACTCGGGAGGCAGAGGCAGGTGGATCTCTGTGAGTTCGAGGCCAGCCTGGTCTCCAAAGTGAGTTCCCGAAAAGGCGCAAAGCTACACAGAGAAACCCTGTCTCGAAAAAAACAAAACAAAACAAAACAAAAAAAAAAGTTTGAATGTTTATCTTGATGTCTTCACGTGGCTCTCCCTGCCCCAGTACCCTCTGTGCTTTAGCTGTCCAGCCCTGGAGGAACTGTTTCCACTTCTTGTTTCTGTGGCTCTGTCATGCCACACTTGTGACTATAGCGAGAGCAGGATACATCAGTTGCCACTCTGATGTGGTCTGAATAGAGCTTCCAGGCTGCATGGAGCAGACCAGGACCCCTGGCAGAGCTTTAGGCTAGAGCCTGTAGGAAGACTTCAGTGCCGATGCCCACTCAGCTGCCAGGCAACCCTGAGCAGGTCCCATCCTCTCCCTGGAATTCAGTTCCCTCATCCATAAATGAAAGGCTTGGATCTAACGTTTAGTAAGATTCCTCATTGCCTTGCACTGTGGCCCTCTGATTTCTACAACAATGTTTTAACTCAACTGTCTGGATTTAACCTTGCTGTTGTTCACAGACTGGCGACAGGAGGCAAGACAAGGGCTATGTGTAGATTACAATGAGAAGATAACCAGCTGCCTTCAGATCAGACCTTCCACCGTCAAAGCCAGGAGGCCTGTCCTTCGTTATCATTGAACTCAGTTTTCTCGCTAAAGCCAGGGGTCGGGACAGCAGGGGAGAATGCGGAGTGGCTGCTTTGCTGTTAGAGGCCCAGTGCGCATTCTCTGGATTCTTCCAGAATCAGCAAAAGCTTTGATGGACTCAGCAGAGGGAAGAGGGGGGTTGGGGATGCTGAGCAGAGGCCTATTGAAAGAAAGTCTGGCTTCATGGAAAACTGCCGGGACAACAGTTGCTGACTGGGGACGGAGAGGATTATGAAACCCTATATTTATGTAACACTTTGCAAAGACACTTTAACTGCTATCAGTTATTTCTCATGAGAGTGCTTCTTCACACATTGTCGGCTCTCCCACGAATCTTTCTCATTCAGTAGTCTCCCTGGCTTTGGTAGATTGCAAATGAAAACAGCCGCCAAGCATCTATATAGAGAAAAAGAGATTGTGTGAGGAAGAAGGGCTAATTCCTCTCTCCCTTGACTCACAACTGGCCTTATGCTGCTCGGGAAATAGCTTCATCAATATAGTGCTTGCTATGAGGTCCTGGTATGAGAAGACCTGAGTTCGATTTTAGTTCTCCTGTAAAAGGCTGTATGGGGCCAGTGAGATGGCTGGGAGGGTAACTGTATCTGCTCCCAAGCCTGAGAACCTGCATTCAATCCCTGGAACCCACATAGTCAAAAAAAAAGTTCTGTTTTGACCTGCATGAATGCCCGCATGCACCATATATATATCACAGCAACATAAATCAAATGAGAACAGCTTCAGATGACTGCATTCCCAGTTGTCACCTGATGGCATCTTCCTGAAAGACCCTGAGCCAGAACCGTCTAACTATGTCACCCTGGAACCCACTGATACCGTGTAAGATAACAAGTTATTATTAGTGTTTAATCCCCTGTGTTTTATAATGACTTCTTTCCAGCACTAGATAACTAATACAATTCAAACACTTAAACTTTAAGTGTGATAGGTTTCCATTACTACGCAAGTACAAATCTACTTATTAAGAGAAAGGGTTTGTTTCAACCCATAGTTTTGGGCCACAGCCAATTTACCCTTTGGCTTTGGGCCTGTGGTAACATATCTTGGCAGGAGTGTGTGCAGCGCAAAAGGTCCTCACGGCTGTGAATCAAAGGAGGAGGGAGAGACCATGGCTCCATAATCCCCTTCAAAGACTCATTCTAAATGACCTCAAAGCCTCTTAGTAGACTTTTCCTCTTAGAGGGTCACCATCTCTTAAGAGTGACATAGGCCGGGCACAAAGCCTGTAATACATAAGTCCGTGGCAGGAGAGGGGTGGAGCTTCCCGATCCAAAGGCTAGCACTGAGTAAGGAGTCCAGTGGTGAGTTGGAGGGGTTATTCCATAGAGTAACCAAACCGGGACTAATGGGAAAAGCTAAGGGGAGGAGTGGGCCCGCCAACAGTGCTCCATGCAGACTTTCTGGAAGAATAAAGAACAAAGAAAAGCAAAACTGATTCACCGTGGTGACCCAGTCATCCAAGCCAGGCAGGACTCAGGCCCAGACACTGTGTTCTGCACTGATTTTCTCACTCCAGTTTGACAGCTCCCTCCCTAATTACCCTTACCCTTGGTTGGCAGTAAGCATCATGGACGCTCCTCTCCTTTGCCAATCGAAATATTTACCCTTTAAGTTACGTTAGCTGCTGTTCTCATCTGGAAGAAAATACAGGCCAAGACATTCCTCTGTGTTTGTGTGTAACTGGTGCCTGGTTTGAGATTTCATCTGTTTTGTTGTTGTTGTTTGTTTGCTTTATTTTATTTTATTTATTTTGGTTTTTATTTTATTTGGTTTTTCTGTGTAGCCCCCGGGTGTCCTGGAATTCACTCTATAGACCAAGCTGGCCTTGAACACACGGAGATCGGCCTGCCTTTGCCTCCAAGTGCTGGAATTAAAGGTGTGCACTACTACTATCAGGCCAGAGACTTCACCTGTTTAATTGGCTTTTTAATTTAATTTTGGTTGGATATGTGCTATTTCAGACGAAGATGCCTCCTTTGGAATCTCACGTTCTTTATTGTTCTGTTTCGGGACAGGAGAAAGATGAAAGGAATGGAAGAATAAGCACCCCAACAATAGTCTCGCCACCCCTGCTTCCTTCCTTCCTTGTCTCCCTCGGCTCCCTTGTTCCCCTGCAGCCTTCCTTTCTTCTGCCCTCTCTTCCCTTCCCTTCCTTCCTTTCCTTCCTTGTCTCCCACTACTTCCTTCTTCTCCGCTAGAACTTCCTGAGCGCCTGTGTGTTGGTCAGTTTTCAGTCACTGTGATGTCTGAGACTATCAGCTTACCAGCGGTCAGACCGTGTTCACTGGGTTCCATTATTTCTGGGCCTGTGTTGAGGCTAAACTCAAAATGGGGTGCACCTGGGGAACAGAGATAGTCACCTCATTCATGGCAGCCAGGAGGGAGGGATGGAGGGAGGGAGAGAGAGAGGGGAAAGAACAGAAGAAAGGAGGAGGAGGTCAAAGGGGAAAGAAGCCTTACCACTGGAAGCAAGATGCATTCCTCCAGGACACACCCCAGTGACCTACTTCTGCCCACTAGGCCTCATGTCCTGGCTTTCCACCACCTCCTACTGCGTCATCAGCTGGCATCCATACCTTGAGCACATGGCCTTTGGGCGGGGGGTGGGGGTGGGGGTCATTTCTGATCCAAACCATAGCGACCTGGTATGTGTTGAAATTTTCTATATTATCTTATTTAAGTCTTATAATGATGAGGTGAGAATTGGTGGACTTTGGCATCCTTTTTTTTTTTTAATTTATTTAACATTGATTAAGTGTGTGTATGCGCACAACCCCACAACATGTGGCGTGGACAACTTGCTGGAGTCAGTTCTCTGGTTCGACCACATGAGTTCTGGGGTTATCCCCTCCTACCATGTGGGCTTGATATAAAGTGATTTTACCCACTGAGCCACCTCACAGGTCCCATAGTGATCCTTTTTAAAGATAGGCCGTTTGCTCCGGAAACAAGAGGGGCCCTGCTTCAACAAGGTGAAAGGAGAGAACTGACTTCTGAAAGTTGTTTTCTGACCTCAGCACACACACTGTGGCACTTCCCCTCCCCCTCCCCGCACCTCACACACATGGCAACAAACAAAATAAAAATAGTTTTTTAAAAACACAGAAAGAGGCCGGGCGGTGGTGGCGCACGCCTTTAATCCCAGCACTCGGGAGGCAGAGGCAGGCGAATCTCTGTGAGTTCGAGGCCAGCCTGGTCTCCAAAGCGAGTTGCAGGAAAGGCGCAAAGCTACACAGAGAAACCCTGTCTCAAAAAACCAAAAAAAAAAAAAAAAAAAAAAAAAAACACAGAAAGAGTCAGGTGGGGGTGGTGCATGCCTTTAATCCTAGCACTTGGGAGGCAGAGGCAGGTGGATCTCTGAGTTCGAGGCCAGCCTGGTCTACGGATCAAGTTCCAGGACAGCCAGGACTGCACAAAGAAACCCTGTCTCAAAAAACCAAAACCAAAACCAAAACAAAACAAAAACAAAAACAAAAACAAAAACAAAAACAAAAAATACCCCCAAAAACAAAAACAAAAAACACAGAAAGAAATCTGTTGGGTCCTATACGGTGATCAAGCCTGTAATCCTAACATTTACTTGAGGCAGGAGGATTATGAATTCAAGTCCAGCCTAAACTGCATAAAAAGCATAATAAGACCCCATTAAAAAAAAAAGAAAAAAGAAAAAAGAAAAAAGAAAAGAAAGCCAGGTGATGGTGGCACTCCGGAGGCAGAGGTAGGTGGATCTCTGAGTTTGAGACCGGCATGGTCCACAGAGCGAGTTCCACGACAGCCGGGGATATACAGAGAAACTCTGCAGAAAAAAAAAAAAAAAAAAAAAAGAGAAGGAGGAGGAGGAAGAGGAGGAGGAGGAAGAGGAGGAGGAGGAGGAGGAGGAGGAGGAGGAGGAGGAGGAGGAAGAGGAGGAGGAGAAATGAAACTGAGCTATGTTTGGAGAAATTAGGTTATTTCACCCCTGATTTTTGTTGTTGTTGAGACCTGCACCTAGACCTTGAACTCCACCACCGAACCATACCTACAGTCCCAAGTTGGGTATTTCATTGGATGGGTTTTGTCTGTCTATCATTGTAGTATGTAGTTCCAAGATGTCAGTGATTTGAGCATGTTTGTACTCATAGGAAAAGATGAAAACAGTACATTAATTTCCCCCAGAAGTCCTAACTTAAATGTTCCTTGTACCAAAGGCAGGTACACATGATTTCCTCCTAACCAATCACCAAAATACAGACCAGATTTCCTTTGTGCCAAACATGTATGTTGACAAAAAAAAACAAGACAGTCCTTTCCATGACAACAGAAGATTAGATTGACTAAAATACGACAATGGTAGCCGGGCGGTGGTGGCGCACGCCTTTAATCCCAGCACTCGGGAGGCAGAGCCAGGCGGATCTCTGTGAGTTCGAGGCCAGCCTGGTCTCCAAAGCGAGTTCCAGGAAAGGCGCAAAGCTACACAGAGAAACCCTGTCTCGAAAAACCAAAAAAAAAAAAAAAAAAAAAAAAAATACGACAATGGTACGGGAAGTACACATTATCCTGACACAGTCTGTGGCATTTGGTCACAGAGTTTTTTACTAGACGTGAGATTCCTCTAAACTTAGCTCTTGAGCCTTAGGAAGGCCCTTGGCAAGAAGGTCACGGAGATAGGTTCTGGAGCCATACAGGGATAATTATATCTCCATTGTACTCTCTTACTAGCTCTAGGACTCTGATTTAGTCTCTAAACTTCTCTACAAAATGACCTGGAACTTGCTATATAAGTCAGGCTAGCCTTGAACTGGTTATCCTCTTGTCTCAGGCACCCAAGAACTGGGATTATAGGTATGTATCACTACAACTGCTTTCTACTTCTTACAATTTTTGTAGTCAAGGAAATAATATATATGAAATTCACAATCCATTATCTGGACTAAAACAAGGTTATAACAAATATTTTCATTATATTATAACTACCTCTACTGTGTCCTCCAACCCAGGGTAGATGGGTGATTTCTACTTGGCAGGCCAACTCTAAGATGGTTCTTTCTGATCCCCATATCCTGGTGCTCATGCCCTTGGCAGGAGTTGTGACTTGCTTCTAACCAGCAGACACAGTAAAAGAGAAATCACCTTTGTGATATGGTGAGATTATTTCTGTCTCCCTAGACGCCTTCTCAGTTTTCATTCTTTGAAGCAAGCTACTCTTTTTTTTTTAAAGACTTTTTTTAATGTACATTGGGTTTTTGCCTGCATGTATGATTGTGTGAGGATGCTAGATCCCTTCGAACTGGTGTTACAGATAGTTGTGAGCTGCCCTGTGGGTGCCGGGAATTGAACCTGGGTTCTTTGGAAGAGTAGCCAGTACTTCTGATCGCTGAGTCATCTCTTCATCCCTGTCTAGATTCTTAACCCACAGAAAATGTGGGCTGTGTTATTATATGCTGCAAAGTCTATGAGAATTTGTTACATAGTAAAATATAACCAATTAGCAAACCCTTCTCATCCCATTTCTGGTTTAAAGCCCATCTCCCCACTTCTTCAGCGACTTAACATCTATCACGTTACTTCATAGTTATTAGTTTTCTTGTTTCTCCTACAGTGTGAGCTCTTCCAGGGTATAGCCTTGGCTGGCCTGGAATTCTCAGACATACTAATACTACTAGCACTGGAAATCTCCCAAGTGCTAGTATTACAGGCAGAACCACCAACAGCAGCAGATGAGTATTATCAACTAGTTTTCTGTGATGATTCTTATCCAGGCTTGTGAGCTTTGCATCATCTGAGACATTTCCATGGAAAAATTGCATCCTGCTCTTAAGATAGCTTTACTCAGCCTTTCCGATTTAAACAACTCGTTGTACTGATGGTAGACACTTGTAATTCCAGCACCTGGGAGGCTGAGGCAGGAAGATAACCACCAGTTCCAAGCTACACTGAGTTCCATAGTAAATTCTGTGTCAACCTGCCTACAGTGCACCCGTCTAAATAATTTTGTATTGCGTACATATAGAAAAGTGGAAAAATCTTCAGTTTACAATTTGCTAAGTTTTCCTAAGTAAATTCATGTGTATATAGCCACCACCAAGATGAAGACCTCCATCTTCATTTGTGGGACCTTCTTCTTCAACAACCTGAGATGTAACTATCAAAATCCTCTCCTACTTGCTACTCTACACTAGCTCGTCTACCTTCTTCCGCTCTCTTAAAATCACGTTTGTGATTTTGACTCATTAAAACTTCTCTGGATTAAATTTGTAAAATGGTAACTGAGAAAGTGGAAGCCTGGGATTCTGAGAGCTTCCCAAACTGGAGAGAATACCTTAACCCAAGGGTAGCCACGGAGAGGGAAGGAGCAAGAGTCAACCCTGGGTACCTCCAGGGGGCGGGGTCGTATCGTAGGGGCGTGGCCCGGCATCCTCCGGGAATGTTGGCTCCGGGGGCGGGGCCGGGTAGAGCGGGGCAGGGCTTCCTGTCTGCGCCTGCGGTATTGCCGTTTGACCCCGGAAGTGTTGGTTCCGTGGAAGCTGTCACCGTGTACGGCGGCTGCACGTCGCGGGTGTGGAGCCTGGAGGTGAGTGCGTGCCCATTCCCCACCGGTGGAGCTCGGCAGGACCCAGGGCCGTGCTTCGGGCACCCTCGGCACCCCCAGTCCACCGGCTTCACGGCGGGGCCAGGCTTATATTGCCCCAGGGGCCGTGAGTCGCCACCACAAGGCCAGGAGAATCCACACCTGGAGTTCCAGTTCGGTTTAAGGCTTGGTCCCAGAGTGACCTGGGACGAACCCCAGTCCCCACCTCCTCCTCCTAAGCTTTAGTTTCTTCGGCATTCATTCGTTCAGCATGTGTTTGTTGACCGGCTCCCATGTGCTTGGTACAGAACTAGGCGCCGGGGGTACAAACAGCAGGACAGACAAGGCTCTTGTGCTGTGGAACTTACAGTCTAGAGGAAGGAGACAGTCATCAAGTAAATGCATAAAGCAATTAAAGATATGACAGTGAGTAACAAGGAGAGAGATTGCTTCAGGGAGGACCTGGGAAGGTTTCTAAGTAGAGTGATGTTGAACCAAGACCAGCAAAGTAATGGATGACAGTCAGAGAAACTGAGGCAGTAGTAGCCCTGGAGATGCTCACTGGCCATATAACAGTTGTTAATTGTATCAAGCCCTGTCCCTGGAAAACACTTTAACTTTTGGCCTTTGCTGCCCTGCCCAGAAGAGGAGGTATAGTGGTTCACAGCTGTCCTGGTTTTTTGCAACTCAAAGTCTAGTCTTTGCTTTATTTTCTACCCATGCCTTAAGTGAAAACTTAACTCCTCTGTGATGCTCCCTCACATAGGTCATTTCTCTTGGTTAAATGCTTCGTGAAACTTGCATATTCGGCAAACATGGCACTGATAATTTTTTGTTTGGCAATTGGCTTTGTATCTGTTGTTCTCAGGAAGGCTAAGCTTTGTGAATGGCACCGCCAGGTCAGTTCTTTGCCCATGTTGGTATTTTCTGAACATCATTATCTGCTACATAGTAGGGGCCAAAGTATCTAGAGCCAGGTGTGGTAATCCCAGCACTCAGGAGGCTGAGTCAGGAGGATTGGTTCAAAACCAGCTTAAGCTACGTGAGACCCTATCTGCCCTGTCTGAAAATTTAAAAAATAAGATACAATAAAAAGAGAAGAAAAGAGTGAACCAGATGTAATGTTGCATGTTGTGGTGTATACCAGTACTCAAGAGACTGAAGCAGGAGATTGCTGGAGTTAAGAACCAGCCTATATCACAAGACCTTGTCTCATAAATATCTTAAAAGGTAGATTAAAGTGCCAAGAAAAACACTTAGAAGAGCACTCAGTATCTAACAAGCATGTTGCTATTGTCTTGTCAATATGTCTCATCACCAGGGCTGGGCCAGATATCTGAAGTATGGGGCACCAGGTAACAAATGACTGATTATATCCTCAATTTTTATTTGTGAGGACTACTGGCATGTCTTTTGAAAGGCTTAATTGACCTCCATTCCATGATTCAACCAATACATGTGTCCTTCCTGAGAATAAGGTCAAGTGGTGTTATAAAAAGGGAACACAGAAGAGCTGGTCTGCTAGTTTGGCTTTGTGAACTATGTTTACATATACGTGGGTACAAATGTATATGCATGGAGGTCAAAGAGCAACCTCAGGAGTTGGAATTGTTCCTCAGAAGTCATCCACTTTTTTTTTTTTTGTTTGTTTTTGTTTTTTTGAGACAGGGTCTCTCATTGGCCTGGAGTGTGCCTAGTGGACTATGCTGACTGCCAAGGAAGCTTTTGCCTTCCGCTTTCTCAATGCTGAGATTAGAAGCATGTACCATCACTTCCCACTTTTTTTTAATGTGGTTTTGGGAATTGAACTCAGATTCTCATGCTTATACAGTCTGGACAACAATGACTGAGCTATCTCCACATCCACTTTGTGACCATTTTATCATTTTATTTTGTTTTATTTTATTGTTTTGTTTTATTTTTATTTTTATTTTTTTTATTTTTTTTTGTGGCTGGAGAGACAGCCGTGGGTGCTGGGAACCGAACTCTTATATTTTTGGTTGTGAGCCTAGCCTTTAACGGCTGAGCCATCTCTCCAGCCCTATTGTTTTGTTTTTTGAGACAGGGTTTCTCTGTGTAATTTTGATACCTTTTATCTTTATTTATTTATTTATTTATTTATTTATTTATTTATTTATTTATTTATTTATTTATTTTTCTTTTTTCAGACACAGGGTTTCTCTGTGTAGCTTTGTAGCCTGTCCTGATCTCACTCTGTAGCCCAGGCTGGCCTCAAACTCACAGAGATCCGCCTGCCTCTGCCTCCCTGGGATTAAAGGCATTAACCACCACCACCCAGCTGTTATCATTTTATTTTTGTTTGAGATTGAACCCAGGGATTTGCATGTGATAAGCACATATTCTATCACTGAGCTGTGTGGAGCTGACCAACTCCTGGCTTTGAATCCAGCTTGGCCCCTCAGTGGAAGGAACATGTGTTGGCAGATTTCTGTGGATTTTCTCTTCCCTCCTCTGAAGCCTGGAGAAGTTGTTAAGTCTTAACATACTCTACAAATGAGGAAATGTCCACTGTTCCAACCCCAAAGAGACCTAAGATCACGTGAGAATTGAGAAGACTATTTTTGTTCTGAAGAATAGAGCTCAGAAGCAGAGTTAGCCTATCGTTCATGATTGGTTCTAGCCCCATCACAGCAAAGAAGATCTCTCTTCATACTCATTCATCAAACATTTGGTGAGGCCTGTGCTGGTTATAAGAAAGACAGCAAGAAAAAGAACTGTGGGTAGTGTCTTCCCAGTGCCCACAGGCTGCTTGAGTACAGCTTGAAGTCCTGGGTTCCACCCCAGCACTATAAAAACAAAACACGAAAGACAGTCTGGGTACTTTAGCTAGGACTTCCTTCTTATAGTGAGTGGGGGTTATCTGGAAGGTATTTCCTTCAGAGGTGAGAACTAGTTTAAGCAAAAATTATCATTTTAGGTCAGCAAATGCATACCAGGTCTTGAAAGCCCACATTAGGATTTCACTGTGGCTAGGGGTTGGTGCCGGTGCTGGGATCAGTCCCAGAGTAGGCCCTGCCCCTAGGAGTCTGTGTGTCTGCTCCCTTCTTCCCGTCCATATTCCTTTCAGGAGGGTCACACAGCACAATGCCAGCTCTGCCTTTGGATCAACTCCAGATCACCCACAAAGACCCGAAGACAGGAAAGCCGAGGACTTCACCAGCGCTGGTGAGCCCATGTTTTGATGATGTTTAGCCTGATAGGAATCAGCATTGCAATTTCAGGAGCAAAAAGTAAAGTCCTTCCTTTTCTGTTCCAAGAATGACCCTAGGGCCAGTGGCTACTGTTGAGTAGTTGAGACACTGCTAGGCCCTGGCAAGCCTAGTATAGAATTTGCTTCTGAGCAGCAGTGCAAATTTGAGTAGTCAAGTCCCCTCCCCAAAGCATTTAATTTCCAACCAATCTGAAGGCAGTTCTGACTTAGCCTAAGCTGGACTGGAAATGGTTCCAAGTCCTGTTTTGGTGATTTGTGGGGGACTTAAGGTTTGATGTATATATATGTGTATATGTATGTGTGTATGTGTGTGTGTGTGTGTGTGTGTGTGTGTGTGTGTGTGTGTGTGTGTGCATGTATGTTTAAATCTGAACTGCTGCTCATACCTCTGTTGGATCACTGATTTTCAGAGGTTGGGCCGGACTCTCTTAGTTGGGCCGGTCTCTCTTATCTGGGACAAGAAATGAGACATTCAGAGACTCTGACAGGACCTGTGAGACCGAAAACTAAGGAGGCTGTGAACCTGCCAGTTCCCAGCATCAGAGAGAGATTAGAGCCATGGAGAGGTGCCAGGCTGCTAAAGAAAGAGACAGAAGTGGGGATTTGAGTCCTTGTACCCTCTTGTAGATTTCCCAAGAATATGAGCTTACTTGCACAAGGTGGGAAGAAGTAGTTTCTGGAGGCCTGAGTAAAGTTGTGGGAAATGGGAGCTAAGTGTTTTATTTCCTGCAATTTGGTTGTCTTTTATTCCTATTCAGTCTCTAATAATAGAACTTGACAAGTACAGGGTACCTCATGTGGGCCAAGCCATTCTGAACAAGTCACCCAGATTAACTTTTCTTCTTCCTTTTCCCCCTCATTTTAAACTAGTTCTTTGAGAATTGTGTGCAGATTCCTTGCCCAGCTAACTTTGTGTTCTCTTGTTTTGTGAAGCCTATCAAGTCTAGTTGGTGCTACCCGTATGCTTTTGGATGTGTGGCCTTTCTTGAAAAGTGCTCAACCCACCAGCGCCTGTGCCCTTAGAGAGAACTGATTTTACCTTCCCTCAGCTATCAGTTACCAACAGTTCCATCGCTAGGGATGGGACTTCGTGCCCACCTCCCCAGGTTGTCTTATTTCAGCTGCATCACAGCCCTAGGAGTGGATGCTTTGATTGTCACTATTTGACAGAGTTCAAGGTCACAAAACCAGGAAACTCGGAGAGCCAGGCTAGTCCCAGAATATCCCATAGTCTTAACCTTTCTGCTGTAAAGCTACTTGCTTTCCTGTTAGTATTTGTCAGAAAAGCTAGAACTGTACTGTGAAGTGCAGTGGCCATCTAGTAGGTAGCGTGTAGTAACAGTTGTAATATGTCTAGGGCTTGAAATGTAGACTCTGGAACAGGATTTTTTTTTTTCTTTTTCTTTTTTTCTTTTTAGAGGGAAGGTTTTTCTTTGTAACCCTGGCTGTCCTGGAACTTGCTCTGTAGACCAGGCTGGCCTCAAACTGCCTCTGTCTCCCAAGTGCTGGAACTAAAGGCATGCACCATCACTCCTGACTTGGAGTCAACGGGATTTTAATTAATCAGAGTAAATGAAGTTCCATCTGTGATGTGCTGCAGTTGTTCAGGCAGATGGTGCAGTCCCGCCGTCACAGACTGTTCCGTTGGCAGGACAGTGCTGGTGAGGACTTGAGTGCTTAGGTCTGCTTTTCAACCTCAGTCCTTCCCACGTGCTGAATGAACACCTGGATTGTTAGTTGTGGGGACTGGGAGAGCAGGGGTCTGCTCCCTTTCTTTCCTCTCTGGCTTCTCAGTGACAAGTACACAGTACGCTCTCTGGAAACATTCCTTAAGTCAGAAAGCACAATCAGATCTAGCGCTTGAAGTTAGAGCTACAAAGAGAAAATATGTAGTCCTGTCCTTGTGGGGTCCACAGCATGAGCCCAGTAGCTTTAGCAGTGTGGTGACATGAAGGAGGAAGGCCAGGTCCTGACATTATGACAGCTGATTCAGAGCAGAGGCTTGGAGTGCCGAGACGGAAGTAGGAGGGCTATGCAGCTGGGGATGGCTTCCTGGAGGAGAGAGATCCTGAACTGGGTGTTGAAAGGTGAATTAGCTCTATCTAGACAAAGCAGGAGGAGAAGGCAGGCCCTGGTTGGAGAACTCAGGAATGCTTGAGGGAGCCTGACTCTGAGATCAAGCACAGATCCATCCCTGAGGGGGCACCATAGCAGAGCTAGTGAACACAGGCTTTGTACATATTTAGCAAGTTATTTAAGCTCACGAGGGCTCAGGATCCACAAAAGATAACGATGGGCCAGACGTGGTGGGGTGGCTGCGAGAATTAAATGAAACATCTGTGAGTTAGTACTCTGCCTGGAACAGCAGGCACGCAATAGATTGCAATTATGATGGTAATGACAAGTAGCAGCTGTGAATCGAATAGGGGCTAGGGTGGGGAGCGAGATTAGCTGGAGACAGTTGCCTAGTTGAAGACAGTCTTGTTGGTCATACTGAGGAACATTAAGCTCCTGAAACACTGTTCTGAGATAAGTAAGTATAGGGTTTTGTTTTTGGAGTCTCAGCTTGGGACAAAAAGATCTCTGCCCTAGGAGCAGTCATTACAGTGCCTCTGCACAGTGATAGGTGGAGCTTATTGGTGTTTATTGAGTAGTTACTGTTCAAGGAGCATGCACTTGAAAACCTATGAGAGGTAGTGTTGGACCCTTAGGCCATTCCTTGAAGGACAATAAGAAAACGAGTTCCTCTCAAGATACAGAGAGGCCTGAAGGGCAGGGAGTGTTTTCCTAGTTTTCCAGAGCAGATAGGCCCTAAGCTAGTCTTGTAGAAAGGTGGGATTAGATTTGGTAGGATAGACACACCTGGGGCCTGCTACGCTCCTCTTCTGAAACCATCTATGGTTACTCGTTATGGAGTAGAGTTCCCTTTTACAAAGCTTGCCATTTTAAGCCCTTCAGAGGCAGGATCTGGCCCTTCATTCCTTTGTCCAGCTAATGAATGTGCAGAGTGTCCTCTCAGTGTCAAGCACTGTGGAAGTAGCATTGAAAGACAATAAACTGCATATTTAAAGTCAACAATCTGATTGTTTTTGACACTGGTAATATATCAATGTAACTGTCACCAATGGTCAAGACAGTGGACATTTTTACCTTCTCTGAAAGTCCCCTGTGTCCTTCTATAATCCATTCCTTTTTTTCCCCTTGTACCCAACAACTGATCCAAAAATGACTTTGATGCAGTTTAGCAAGTGCGAGAGTCAGGTAAGCACAATGCAGGTGCTGGGCAGAGCTGTGGGAAACCCCTAGTCCAGGAGGCAGTAATGTCAGAAGGACAAGCACTGAGATCAAGGTAGCACATGTGTGCCGTAGGTCAGTTGGTCTGCATCATAAGCTTTGCTTCAAATCCTGCCTCAGCACCTATTTAACCCCAAGGCCTTTAGGAAAGTTCCTGGACCTTACTGAGTGTTTGTTTTCTTCTCTGACAAACAAAAGGAATACTGTCTCCCTTTTAGCTAATTGTAGATGAAAAAAAGCAATAGGGAGTTGACATACCTGCTCCTCCGCAGCTGGCGCAGGGTGGGTCCTCAATAAGTGGTAGATTTCTTGTCATCGTTCTGCCACCCTCTAAACTCATTCCCCAGTGCCCAGTTCTGTCTGTGCACTTTGTGTGACTGCTTTTATGACTCTGTAAGACCAATTTCTTCCACCAATTGTGGTACACAATTCAATCCCAGAGGCAGGCACATCTGTAAGTCTGAGCCCAGCCTAGTCTAGTTCATAGCACATTCCAGGTCTGCCAGGGCTATATAGTAAGAACATGTGAGAAAGAGAGAGGGAGGGAGGGCAAGGTAACTTTCCTCCACCTAAAAATCCTTTTCCTCCAGGGCCCAGTTTAGGTATGGCCTCACTGGAGAAGCATCCCTTTTCCAGGGGCTGCTAAAATTGTCACTTCATCTGTTTAGGGCTCCCTTGGTGGCTTAGATGTGCATCCTCTCCTGTGGAACGTGAACCTTGTGACTTGGAGAAAACTTGAGACTGAGCTGAGACGTTCAGCACACAGATGCTTTTATTCATGTGCCCCAACACCCAGCACAGTAGGGACCCCATGAAGAGTGTCAGCAGGGCAAGGAGGAAGTAAACTTGGAATGCAGGGAGATGAACTCTTTTCAACAGATTAGTGGCTGGAATGCTGCCACTAAATAAATGGGATTTAAATGGGAGAGGGTCCCACAGACCTACATGCTAAATGACTGCAGTGAATCATTATGGATCCTGCATACTCCTGCAAAGGCCCACAAGGTTCTTAAGGAGCCTAATCATCAGTCTTGATTGTTCTAGAGCCGGCTCTGGAAGTGGGAGGCTGTGCTTGATAACAGCTGAGGCCTGGCCCTCCTCCTATTACAACTGGCCCCTGAGAAAGCCACTCTCCCGTAGACTGGGGTGAAAACTGAGCCACTGAGCCCATCAGCTCTTCATTATGGTGAACAAAGTGGGGTTTGTTCAGGGCTGGAAGAGAGAACTTGGGACTCTAAGCTGAGATCTGCAGCTACTTGATTAGAATCTTCAAAAAAAATGAGTAGAGGGTTTTTGTTTTGTTTTATTTTTTTCTGGTTATATAAAGGAAAGTAGTGATGTATAGAGTGTGATGCTGTTTATATCAGAAAGGAAAAACATACTCAAACAAATCCTTGATGTGCATACACTACATTCTAAAGTAAATACCTAGAGAGGTGACCAGGAGAGCATACGGTCAGTGGTTTCCCCTGGGAGGTCATGGAGACTAGGAATGTGCTTCCCCTCTCCCTCCCTCCCTCTCTCCTCTCCCTCCCTCTCTCCTTTTCTTTTCTCTCTTCCCTCTCCTGCCCCCACCATGCTGAGGGCCTCGTTTATATACTCTGCCACTGAGCTATACCCTCAGCCCACATAGTAAAAAGAGATGCTTGTGCGTTACTTGGATAATTACATATTAACTTAAAAAATACATGTCCACTGTTTTAAAATGGGAAATAGGTCAAACATGGTGGTTATACCTTTATCCCAGCATTTGGGAGGCAGAGGCAGGCAGATCTCTAAGTTTGATGCCAGCTGGCTACAGAGTGAGCCCTTGTCTCAAGAAAAAATACTGAAAATATATTGAAGTCATAATTCCCTAGCCCCAAGATAACCAGTGTAAATTTTAGGGATTCTCTCTCTCTCTCTCTCTTTTTTTTTTTTTTTTGCATTGGTGTTTTGCTTGCATGTATGTCTGTGTGAAGATGCCAGATCCCCTGGAACTGGAGTTACAGACAGTTGTGAGCTGTCATGTGATGCTGGGAATTGAACCTGGATTCTCTGGAAGAGCAGCCAGTGCTCTTAACCGCTAAGCCATCTCTTGTCTCCCCGACTCCCCCATACTTCTTTTTTAAAAATCTGTACCAATATGTGAATACATAGACTTTAAAAAACATTCCAAACCTGGTTTATTAAAGTTTTGTGTCCTTTCTCTTCCCTTAATCTGTCCCCACACCACTAAAAATTCTCCAAAAACATGTTTTTTAACAGCCACCTGTGTTCCCTGCAAACGACCATAACACCTCTGTTACATACACTGGGTTCTTTATACTTACAAGCTCCTTGGAGGGTCTCTGGTTGGAACAGTCAAGTACTGTCATTGCTGTGGGTTGGCAAATGGGCCCTCGCTGACTAACCTCTGCCACGTTAACACGTGGTTTTTGGATCCGTAGCACCCTGAGCAGAAGGCAGACCGGTATTTTGTGTTGTACAAACCGCCCCCTAAAGACAACATTCCCGCCCTAGTGGAGGAGTACCTGGAACGCGCCACCTTCGTAGCCAATGACCTCGACTGGCTCCTGGCCTTGCCTCACGATCAATTCTGGTGCCAGGTAACAGTCTATCAAAGTTAACCCTAAGAGAAAGCACATGACATGCCTTTGGTTGGTTGCTGGTTTTCTCTCCCCTAAGAGTTGCTTTTTTGTCTCCTTTCCTTCGATCCTTAGCAGCAAATAGTGGTTTGGATTGCTGTCTCATATTGCAACCTTCCTAATGTTTACACACTGCCTGCCATCTTGAGAAACTTGTATTTAGCCCTGGGCTCATTCATACCTCCTTGGTCCCTTGGGTTGGAGTGTTTGCTGATGGGCCGTGTACACCTGTGTAGTCTACCTCAGGAATCCATCCTTGATCTCCTCTCTCCTGGCCTAGGTTGTTTTTGATGAGACCCTGCAGAAGTGCCTGGACTCCTACCTGCGCTATGTGCCCCGAAAGTTTGATGAGTGGGTGGCCCCGACCCCTGAGGTGGCCGACATGCAGAAGCGCCTACACCGGAGCATTTTCCTCACCTTCCTCCGAATGTCCACTCACAAGGAGTCCAAAGTGAGCCCCATCCTGTGACAAGTCTCCCCTCGACACCCAGGAGAGTGTCAGCTCTCCTCTTTGTCTCCCTCTTCATTCTCATCTTTGGGAAAAACCTGTGCCACTTACATCCTTTATCCTCTAACCCACCAGTCTGACCACAGCACCCAGTGTTTTCCTCAGCAGGAACCTGGGTCCTCGGCACAGTTGACAGTGCCTATTCATGTGACAGAGGGTAAAGACATTGATTCTGACTTTTCAAAGAACTCATAGTGTCCTTTTTTTTTTTTTTAAAGATTTATTTATCTGGGGAGTGGTACTGCGTGCCTTTAATCCCAGCACAGAAGCAGCGGCACACAGATCTCTGAGTTCGAGGCCAGCCTGGTGTACAGAGCAAGTTCCAGGACAGCCAGGACTGTTATATAGAGAAACCTTGTCTCAGGGGAAAAAAAAAAAAAAAAGATTTATTTATTTATGTATGAGTGCCTTGTCTTCATTCGTACCAGAAGAAGAAATCTGATCCCATTACAGATGGTTGTGAACCACCATGTGGTCACTGGGAATTGAACTCAAGACCTCTGGAAGAGCAGTTGAGTGCTCTTAACCACTGAGCCATCTCTCCAGCCCTCATATGTTTACTTTTAAAAATATTTATTTTATTTTTAATTAATTTATATATGTGTGTATTTCTCCATATACATATATGCACATGTGTGTGGGTGCCAGAAAGGGCATAAGATTTCTTGGAGCTGTAGTTATAGGTAGTTGTGAACCACCCATGTAGGTGCCGGGAACTCTAGGATTCTGTAAGAGCCATAATCATGCTTAACCACTGAATCATCTCTCTAGCCCCTCATGTATGCACTTAAAAAAAATCATGCCGGGCGGTGGTGGCGCACGCCTTTAATCCCAGCACTCGGGAGGCAGAGCCAGGCGGATCTCTGTGAGTTCGAGGCCAGCCTGGGCTACAGAGTGAGATCCAGGAAAGGTGCAGAACTACAGAGAAACCCTGTCTCGAAAAACCAAAAAAAAAAAAAAAAAAAAATCATTACTTGGGCTGGGAGTTTGGCATAGTGGTAGAGCCTGGCATGATGGAAGATTCATCTCCAATACTGAAAAAACATCGTCAAATGCTATCAATTTAATCATCCAATGTTATAGAAATATTAGAAAGATAATGAGTGCCACTCACAAAAATCTCCTGTCTTAAAGTTATTACTGTTTTTTTTTTTAATTGTATTTCTTTACTTATTTGTGTATGTATGTGTAGGTGCCGGGGTCAGGGGACAACTTGCAGGAATTGGTTCTCTGTTTTTACCATGTGGGTCCAGAGGGTAGAATCCAGGTCATCAGACATGGCTACAAGTGCCTTCACCCACTGAGACACCTTGTCAGCACTCAGTATCACTACTGTTTGTACATGTTCCTTCAGGGACTTTTTGTCCATTGAGTGTATGTGCACGTGTGGAGGTCAGGGGACAAACTTGTGGGAGTGACTTCTACTTCTACCCTGTAGGTTCTGGGAATTGAACTCAGGTCATCAGACTTGTTGGCAGGTCCCTTTACATACTGAGCCATCACACCAGCCTTCGAAGTCACTACTGTTAATGTGCATGTTCCTTCGTGGAATCTAAAAATTTTTTAAATATCTGTTTTGTGAGGAATAATGGTGCACACCTTTAATCTCAGTAATTTAGGAAGCAGAGGCAGGCAGATTTCTGTGAGTTTAAGTCCAGCCTGGTCTACTTAGTGAAACTCTGTTTTAAAAAATATATATTTTTTTATTATTGTAACTATTCTTTTTTTTTTTTTTTTTTTTTTTTTTTTGGTTTTTCGAGACAGGGTTTCTCTGTGTAGCTTTGAGCCTTTCCTGGAACTCACTTGGTAGCCCAGGCTGGCCTCGAACTCACAGTGATCCGCCTGACTCTGCCTCCCGAGTGCTGGGATTAAAGGCGTGCGCCACCACCGCCCGGCTATTGTAACTATTCTTATTTTGGTTTTTTGAGATTGGATTTCTCTGCGTAGCCCTGGCTGTCCTGGAACTCACTCTGTAAACCAGGCTGGCCTCAAACTCAGAGATCCTCCTGCCTCCACCTCCCAAGTGATGGGATTAAAGGCCTGCATTATCATGCCAGGCTCTGAATACTGATTTTTACAGGCATTCACCAACAAACCCAATGGATCTTGATTTTTAAATCATATTTTCATTATAATTAAATTTCAAATATATGCATATACTTGAGTGAAAGTTTCGTGTCTACATAATAATGAATCCCATGTCCCCTCACACCACTTGTGTACTTACCAATGTTTTGTTAGTCTTGTTTAATCTCTCTTGAGTTTGCTTATTTTGTTGATATATAACCCCAGACACTGCTGATTTACCCATAAATACTTAAAAACAAACCCCAGCTGACCCATTCATGGTGTTTCTGTTTTTGTTTACATGAAAATGCAGAATCACTGTAATTTTGGGTCTTTTCATAAAGCTCAGACACACACACACACACACACACACACACACACAGACATGACACATGCACACGCGCACACACACAGTATAGGCATGCTACCGTCAGTTAGCCTGTCCCCAGCTGATGAGCCTCAAGGTGGTTTCTTAGGAGTTTGCTATTGCAGTGTCTGCACACTCAGCCTCCATCCTCTCTCTGTAATTTCCCCTTAGGATCACTTCATTTCTCCGTCTGCATTTGGAGAAATCCTCTACAATAACTTCCTCTTTGACATCCCAAAGATCCTGGACCTCTGTGTGCTCTTTGGAAAAGGCAACTCACCACTGCTCCAGAAAATGATAGGTACGTAGGATGTAGGACTCGGAGGTGCACAAAGATGGCCACCATATGCCAAACCAGAGGTCACAAATACTTGTGCTTCCATAGCACAGGAGTATTAGAGGTAGGTGATGCTGGGAAAATATTGCACAGATGTAATATATACGTATGTACATAATACACCCATAGATGCATCAGCTCTGAAATAAATGCCTGGGGAGTTGAAACAAAACCTAAACAGTGTGCCAGGCAGTGCCTCAAGAATCTGCAGGTCTTGCTGGGTGGTTCATAACCACAATCCCAGCACTCAGGAGGCTGTGAGTTTGAGGCCAGCTTGGGCTACATGCCGCACTGGCTATTAAATTGGAACCTTGTCTTAAAACAACAGCCAAAACAAATTGTCTGGCTTTCTTAGTGTTAGGACAGGTGTCAGTCAGTGACAAGAATGAGAAATTTGCTTTGGCAATGAAAGTCAGATTGCAGTGACATTAGCCTTCATTGGAATGTGGCCTGGACTCTGTCATGACATGCATATCCTATTTGTTATCTCCACTGGATGCACATCACTGTCTAAGATCAGTACTGTCATTGTCCCCATTTATAGATGAAAAGACTGAGGTTGAACTGAAAGTCTGTAGTACTCACGTAGCCACACTGGAGTTATGGACAAGTGACCCTGGAACCCTTGCTCTGTTTGCTCCCTGCTTCAGGGTAATGGGGGTGCCTCCAAAATGTGCAGCATTGCTGAGGGCAGATGGGTTCATAGTGTGGAGACTCTGTGATTGTGAAAAGAGCAAGCACTAAGTTGGATTCCTAACACAGAAGTGGGCTGTAGGTTCACTCAGAAATGGAAGTGGCGGGGTTGCTGCAGAGGGTGTCTCAGTTGATCCCTTCTTGAATTGTAGTTCATAGTATTGGGCCTGGAACAGGGCGATGTTCATTGGAGCACTCCTGCCAGCCTTCCTCATCTTCAGACTGTAGGGTGTAGTCTTCTAAATATCTGAATGCAAAACTGGGTAGCACTTGGAGCCTGAAGTAAGAGCCTCATGAGTTCAAGTCCAGCCTAGACTACATAGTGAATCCTGGCTTTAAAAAAAAACAACCCAGACAACTATCCCTTGGGATGGTCCTCTCTCCCTCCCTTCATTCCTCCCCCCTTGTTTTCTTTTACCTAACAGAGTTTATATACATATATATGTAGATAGTTATATATATATATAGCTACAAACTTTATATATAATTTTATAAGTATATAAAGCAAATACAAATAGTTGTATATATATATATGTAAAGTTATGTGTGAAAACCTGAATTTTACATATAACTATAAATATGTAACTGTTTTAGTAGATATTTACAAGAGTCTACTACTTATTTACTTCATGTCATTTCTCTATATATGATTTTTTGTTTTTTGTTTTTTTAGCTTCTGGAGGATCTGGGTCAATACCCAATGGCTCAGAACTTTATTCAAAAGGGCTATTTATTTATTTATTTATTTATTTATTTATTTATTTTAATGCTGAATGCTGTTTATTGAAGGAGGGAGGAGGTCTTTGTTTTGTTTTGTTTTTTGTTTTTTCAAGACAGGGTTTCTCTGTGTAGTTTTGGTGCCTGTCCTGATCTCACTCTGCAGACCAGGCTGACCTCGAACTCACAGGGATCCGCCTGGTTCTGCCTCCCGAGTGCTGAGATTAAAGGCGTGCGCCACCACCGCCTGGTGGGAGGAGGTCTTAAATACAGGCTTACAGCACAATGGGAGAACCCTGGAGGGCAGAAGTTCGCTACCTACCGATATTTTACAATCTTGCATCTAAGCTGTTAATGCCCATTATGCAGGATACACAGACAAGGAACTTCCCTTAAGCATTCAGGAGGGTGGAACCCGGCAGGGAATTATCATAGGGAGGATATCAAGGTCAAGGTCAGCAAGCAAGGCAACAGTTACCCAAAACGGGGGCCAGGACCCTACAGGTCCCCCTTTTGCTAGAAAATGAGCTTCTGACTTAGGTTGTGTGGGACGTCAGCCGGTCCTAGGCCACACAGGCACTCTGTCTTAAGTTGGTGAGCGCCCCCCAGGCATTACCCATCTCTGAATACTCATTATCATACAGCCTCAATCGTGTGTGAGGTGCTGAGTTAACTGCTGCCAAAGATCTCAAAGTGGTGCTGGGTTTGCAATCTGTGTGTTCGACACACAGATTACTTATTTACTTCATGTCATTTCTCTGTATATGGGTTTTTTTTTATAATTTTATTTAACTTTATTTTATGTGCATTGGTGTGAAGGTGTCAGATCTCCTAGAACTGAAGTAACAGACAGTTGTGAGCTGCCATGTGGATGCTGGGATTTGAACCTGGTCCTCTGGAAGAGCAGCCAGTGCTCTTATCCGCTGAGCCATCTCTCCAGCCCCTGTGTATGTTTTTAATATATTAGATCATAATATATGTGAAATTTTACACCTGTCATTTTCATTGAAACACTCTGGTTTTTTTATTCGAGTCTAATTATTGCCTGAGTATGGGTTAATCTTGTTTATTTTCCAAGAGGGACACCCTTCCTAAATTCACTGTAGACTTAGAGGATGGGGTGAGTAAGCAACAGAAAGCAGAGTGAGTTAGGGAAATAGTTTCAGGCCATTTTGGTTAGAGTGGAAGGATCCGAGAGAGCGGCAGCAAGAGCTCGGGAGAGGCACTGGAAGGGCTCCGTTCTGCTTTCTGAGGAGTGATGCTGCCCAGTGGTGGAGATGACAGGTCCTCCCCTGAACACCCCATCTACACTCAGCTCTCTTTTTGGGTCTATCAGCTTCACCAAGTCAGTGAGCCTTTCTGAGTCTCAAGTGTAGAGGAAGGAAAGGCTGATGGTCTGCCTTCTCTGAGTTGGTGTGGGATTGGATCGGAAAAAAGTGAACAGCACACATAAAACTGGGCCTGGCAGGACACATGCACTTGGCAAACGTAAGCTCTTCCTGTGATGAGGCTGTGGAGCCTCCAGGAGCTTGGAGCAGGAGGTTAATCTATTAAGGCAGTATGCATGCGGGAAAAGTGGAAACAGTAAGCAATTGGAAAGCAGGGACATCATCTGGCAGTGAAGATGGTTCCTGGTTGGCTACTGGAACAGAAGGGGACATTTGAGAGGCAGAGTAGAACCCAGAGAAATCTTAACAGTTCTGGAGAAAATGGGGAGAGAGAATGGTATGGAAAAAACAGGCTTTAGGACCCAGTGGTGTGGGTTGTTAGAAGCAAGCACATCTTTGAGTGTTGGTACAAGATTGCTGTGAGGAGGTGCTAGGAGAGGAAGTGGTAAGGACAGACCAAGAAAGCTCTGCCTGCTGCCTAGGCTTTAATCATTTGAGCCACCGATTCCTTTAAGAATCATAGATTTTGAGAGTTGTTTCTTTTTTGTTTGAACTTTTAAATTACATTTCAAATTTTTACTTTGTGTGGGAGTAGGTTCTATCCATCCTGGAGATCAAACTTAAACTAAGGTCACTAAGCATGGTGAAAGGTGCATATACTTGTTGAGCTGTCTTGCTGACTATCTTAGTTAGATTTCTATTGCTGTGATAAACACCATGACCAGAAGTAAGCTGGGGAGATAAGGGTTTATTCAGCTTACAGTTCCATACCACAGTGCATCATTGAAGAAGTCAGGGCAGGAACTCAAGGCAGAAATGGAAGCAGAAGCCATGAAGGAATGCTGCTTACTGCTGTCCATGGCTTGCTCAGCCTGATTTCTTGTACCATTCAGGACCACCTGCCTGGAGGTGGCACCACATGCAACCCTCCTACATCAGTCATCGGCTCAGAAAATGTCCCACAAGCTTGGCTACAGGCCAATCTGGTGGTGGCATTTTCTGAATTGAGGTTCCCCCCAAATTACTCTACCTTGTGTCTGGTTGACATTAAACTAGCCAGCATACCATGCTTTTGTTTGTTTTCATTTTTAACACATTTGTTTATTTATTTAGTTTGGTTTTTAGAAGTAGGGTTTCTCTGTGCATCCCTGGCTATCCTGGAACTGGTTCTGTAGACCAGGCTTGCCCTGAATTCAGAGATTTGCCTGCTTCTGCCTTTGGAGTGGTGGGATTAAAGTTCAGTGACACCACTGCAAGATTTTTTCTTTTCTTTCTTTTTTTTTTTTCCGAGACAGGGCTTTTCTGTGTAGTTTTGGTGCCTGTCCTGGATCTCGCTCTGTAGACCAGGCTGGCCTCGAACTCAAAGAGATCCGCCTGGCTCTGCCCCCCAAGTGCTGGGATTAAAGGTGTGTACCACCACCACCCGGCCCGCAAGATTTTTGGTTTTTCTTACTAATGATATGAAGCCCAGGTTGGAACTGCTAACCTCTGCCTCACAAGTGCTGAGATTACAGATGTGGGCCACCATGCCTAGCTTTTTTCCCCCCTTTTGTTTTTTGGGGTTGTTTCTTACTATGTAGCCCAGATCAGCCTGGAAGTTGCTACATAGCCCAGGCTGGCCTTAAAGACAGGCTCCTCCTGCCTCTGCTTCCCAAATGCTGGGGTGTACATCACTGTGCCTGGCTCCATGTTCTTTTAAACCATGAGATTGAGGATTCTAAACTGACTTATTAAGGAGAGTCTCATTTTTGGCTTCTAGAAGGTGGTTGATTCAAAAAAGGTTCAGACCAGGCATCTGGATCCTCTATGTGTGTGTCTGTCTGTTTGTTTGTGTGTGTGTGTGTGTGTGTGTGTGTGTGTGTGTGTGTGTGTGTGTGTGTCTGTCTGTCTGTCTGTCTGTCTGTCTGTCTCTGTGTGTGTCTGTCTGCCTGTGTCTGTGTCTCTGTGTCTGTATGTGTGCATGTGCGTTCGTGAGTGTGTGTGGTGGCAGATGTAGAGAAGGAGCCTACAGAGGCACCCCCCACCTCAGAGCAGCTCTCTTTTTAATCCTTAAGGAGAAGGCACAAGGGCAGCCTTCACTTTGAATACACGGAGTCTCTTGGGCAAAGCAGTTACTTGTAGGAAGACTGATGAGGACGAAAAGCTGAGATAGGATGAGCTGCCCTGCGGGCACAAACACAGTCCTTACTCTAGCCTTTTTAGTAAACTGGCAAGACTGGCGTTGAGTATCAGCCATCAGCTTTTGAAAGCAGGGCTCATCAGTCCGTCTCTCTTGAGCTCCTTTGCACATTAGGAGAAAATGAAGTCATTGCTCCCTCGTAGGTTGATGATCTGTGTGGCGGTGTCTGCTGCTCACCATGGGCTTGTCTGGGAAGAGGGAACTCAGAGGACGACGCCACTGCTTGTTTCTTGCCTTTTAGTATTTCTTTTTTTATTTTCAAGACAGGGTTTCTCTGTGTAGTTTCGGTGCTTGTCCAAGATCTTGCTCTGTAGACCAGGCTGGCCTGGAACTCACAGAGATCCTCCTGACTCTACCTCCCAAGTGCTGGGATTAAAGGCGTGCGCCACCACCGCCCAGTAAATTGGTTTATCTTAATAATCATTTTTCAATTTTATTTGCTTTTTATATGTATGAGTGCTTTGCCTGCATGTATGTGTGCTCACGTGCATGCAGTGTCTGCAAGGGCCAGAAGAGAGCATTAGATCCCCTAGCACTGGAGTTATAAGTGGTTGTTAGACACCATATGGGTCCTGAGAATCTAACCCAGGTCCTCTGGAAGAGCAACCAGTGCCCTTAACCAATGAACCATCTCTCCAGCCCCAAGATGTATCTATTTTAATTGGGTTTTTTTTTTTTTTTTTTTTTTTGGTTTTTCAAGACAGGCTATTTTAATTTTATATGTATAGGTGTTTTGCCTCCACAGATATTTGTGCACTCTGTGTATGCTAGACACCCATGTAGGCCAGAAGAGGGCATCTGGTCTCCTAGAACAGAGTTACAGATGGTTGTGAGCCATACCATTTGAGTCCTGGAAACTGAACCTGAATCCTCTGCAAGGGCAGCAAGTGCTCTTAACTGTTGAGCCATCTCTCTGGGCCTGCTTTGGTTTTGGTTTGGGGGGACTTTGTGTTTTTTGTGTTTTGGTGGTGGTGGTTTTTTTGGGTTTTTTTTTGTTTTTTAGTCAAAAGCAAAGGAGATCTTTGTTGTCCCCCAAGGATAGATTGTGAAATTTGAGTTATCTTTCTAGACTTAGTGTTACACGCCTTTTTTGTTGTTGTTGTTTCGGGGCGGGGTTTCTCTGTGAGGTTTGGTGCCTGTTCTGGATCTCACTCTGTATAGACCAGGCTGGCCTCAAACTCACAGAAATCTGCCTGGCTCTGCCTCCCGAGTGCTGGGATCAAAGGCATGCACCACCACCACTACCACCACCACCACCTGGCCTGGTACACGCCTTTAATCCTAGCACTTGGTAGGCAGGCGGATCTCTGAGTTTGAGGCCAGCCTGGTCTACAAAGAGAGTTCTAGGACATCCAGGGCTTTTACACAGAGAAACCTTTGTCTTGGAAAAAATTGACAAAATTTGAGTTTTCTTGATGCTAGCAAAAAAAAAAAAAAAAAAAAAAGAAGCAGCTCTATTTTTCTGGCGAGCAATGAGAAAATGTTCTGCGTGGTCAAGGTAAGAGGAGTATGCCAGGGCTCTGGGAGTGCCTGTGTCAGAGTACTACCTGAGGAGGAGACACATGTCTTATGGTGCGGTGAGCTCTGGATGGTCATTTTAGGCAGAAGGAAGAGACAGGACTTGTTATCTGAGGTTAAGGATGGTTCAGGGGAGGGCTCCATTGCAGGGACTGGAAGCAGGGTGACCTAGGATGCCAGCAGGGACTAGATGTCTCAGGGCTTTTTGAATCAGGAGTTTAGACTTGCCCTAGAGGATCAGGACAAGAGGAACAAGGAGGAGCAAAGATTGGTGAGGGGCTGGCTCAGACATTCCTTGCCTATGTGGAGGAGGAGGATGTAGATGGTCCAGGCACACCTTCGTAGATTATAGGGTCAGCACCTGTGGGAGGTAGGAGCCCTGAGCTGAGGAGGCCAGGCTAGGAAAAAACAAACAAAACAGAAAAACAACTCAGCTTTTTGGAATCAAGGAGTAAACGCCATCCCGGACTGTACTGATGAAAAGCCCGCTACTTGCTTGTTCATCAGCCTCACCTGGCATCTGATTGCCTTCCTGTTTAGATGCCCTGGAATCAGACTAGGGCTACAGAATTATCGATAGTGTATGCTCTGGCCATTATACACAGTGCAGGAGAGAGACAGAGAGAGGCAGAAAGAAAAACTTCTTTCTCCCTAGATGGTTTCTTTGTGCTGCTCTTGGCCATGACCCTTTGAATTCACCCTTTGCCCTTCTCAAACAGTAGTAAAATCTAAGCATTGTCTGCACTTAATTAAAAACCAGACCTCAGGCCGGGCGGTGGTGGCGGCGCACGCCTTTAATCCCAGCACTCGGGAGGCAAAGCCAGGCGGATCTCTGTGAGTTCGAGGCCAGCCTGGGCTACCAAGTGAGTCCCAGGAAAGGCGCAAAGCTGCACAGAGAAACCCTGTCTCGAAAACCAAAAAAAAAAAAAAAAAAAAAAAAAACCAGACCTCCACAGAAACAGCGGGGCTCAAAGCTGACTACCATCCTGAGGGGTAAAGCTATAATGAACTGAGGCATCTCAGACTCTTCAGGGCACTGGCCTTCCTCACCGTCATGTCCCCAGCTAGAGTTCTTTCCCGGGTCTTCCTCTTGCTCTAATTAACAAGGCAATTCCACGTAGTTTATCTGGTGATTAAAAGAGGTTTATTTCAGGGGTAACTTAACGACCAGTAAGGGGTCGATTACAGGATCCAGGAGAGATGAGGTACAATCCAGTGTAGTTCTCTGGAGAACTCTGACTTGGTCTGCAAATCCAGCCTCCAGGACCATGAAGAGCTAAGAGAGTGAACACGTACGCATCTTGGGTCTTAAGGGGTCTCCTCTTGGCCACACCCCAGGGGCCGGTCATAGGCAGTGTGGCAGCGTTTCAAGGTTGAAGCTGGAACAGCTGCCCACTACATCCCTCCCTCGACATTTAGATGGAGAAACACTGGGTTCTGTCCCAGCCACCATATGCTCTGAGCACGCACATGTTGCAGCAGGTAGAGCGTAGTAAACATCGGAAATGGCTTCCATCTGAACAGAACAACTACAGATGTGTGCCAAGTCCATCTCCGTGCGTCACTCCTGCCTCCTGTTCACAGGAGGCTGAATTGATATGGTAGCACGTTCAAAAGCAACGACTTCCAGACATTTCTCCCTGGCGGCTCCTCACACTTTCTAAGGTGTGGCTTGGCAAGCATCCTGAGTTATTGTAGGTTTATTGAATAAAGGGATTATAGTTCCCAACTTTCCAGGATAATGCAACTCCCAGTACCACAGTGCTGTCATGGGAGGCATGGTGGCCAAGTTTCTCTCTCTGGGGACATCAGAGACCAGGGCTGCTCTTTGTTTGATATAGTTCAGAGGTACTTAAAAAGTTAAATTGTACTGAATAACTTCCTTTCGCAGCCCTGGGGAGGGTTCTCAGTGAGGACAAAGCTCTGTGCCACCTGGGCCTGAAACAAGACTCATCCTCCATCCTCCCCACAGTGGCTTAGGGAACAGGAGAGGGTCACAGAACATGCTGATGATCAATTAATGTGTCCTCTCTACCCCTCTTGACCTCCCCACTTCTGCCCTTTCTCTTCTCTTTTAGGAAACATATTTATCCAACAGCCAAGTTATTATACTGACCTGGATGAAACCATTCCCACCATACTTCAGGTACCATCTCTTAGCCCTGCCCAGGGGAAATAAGCTGAGTGGGAGGAGACAAGTCTCTGGACTTTTCTTAAAGAATCTGGAGAAATGTTTGCTTTCCACTCCTTTTCCAGACACATTTTGAAGTGGCACAGTGGTAGAGCACTTACCTAGCATGCCAAGCCCCAGATTCCATCCTCAGCAGGAGAGAGAGAGGGAAAGAGGAGGGGGAGAAAGAGCTCATCTCTCAGATTTTCTCTTTGTCCTTCTCTTTTTTTTGGTTTTTCCAGACAGGGTTTCTCTGTGTAGTTTTCATGCCTGTCCTGGGTGTCGCTCTATAGACCAGGCTGGCCTCGAACTCACAGAGATCCGCCAGGCTCTGCCTCTTGAGTGCTGGGATTAAAGGCATGCGCCACCACCGCCCAGCCCTTTCTCCTACTCTTGGCTACAAGCCTTATAATTCAACCTTTGCCCTTCTTGAACAAGATGAAGTCTAAAGATTATCTGGCACTCACACAGAAGGATTTGGTTCGCAGTTTATGTTTTCTGACAGCCCTATACCTCCAAAAGTTACTCCTTTTAGAGACCTGCATTTCTCAAATAGGAACTGTGAAGGGTTATGAAACGATTTCATGAAAGAATAATGTGTATTGTAGAAAATATGAGGAATAAGGGCTGGAGAAGAGCACTGGCTGCTCTTCCGGAAGACCTGGGTTCAATTCCCAGCACCCACATGGCATCTGTAACTATACATACATGCAGGCAAAACACCAATGTACAGAAAATAAAAATAAGTTATTTTTAAAAAAGAAAATATGCCGGGCGGTGGTGGCGCACGCCTTTAATCCCAGCACTCGGGAGGCAGAGCCAGGCGGATCTCTGTGAGTTCGAGGCCAGCCTGGGCTACAGAGTGAGTTCCAGGAAAGGCGCAAAGCTACACAGAGAAACCCTGTCTTGAAAAACCAAAAAAAAAAAAAAAAAAAAAAAAAAGAAAATATGAGGAATGTAAAAAGCTGCAAGGAGCTAGGCATGGTGACTCCTGTCTGTAACCCCAGCTCTTGGGGGGCTAAGGCAGGAAATTGTCTTGAGTTCAAAGCCTGTCTAAGCTATATAGTAAGTAAAACCCTGTCTCAAAAAAAAATACAAAAAGTAAACAATAATGTTATTATTATTATTATTATTATTATTCCCCCATAATCCCACTATAAAGAGATCCCTATACGTACATCTGTTTCAAGTAACTTTTGGAATAGTTATATGGTAGTCTGTTTAATGATAACATGGTAGCACTCAGAAGGCAGAGGCAGGAGGATCCCTGTGAGTTGGAGGCCAGCCTGGTCTACATATTAAGTTCTAGGACAGCCAAGGCTATATAGCAAGACTTTGTCTCAAAAAAAAAAAAAAAAAAAATTTAGCCAGGCGGTGGTGGCACATGCCTTTAATCCCAGCACTCAGAAGGCAGAGGTGGACGGTCCGATCTCTTTGTCTACAAAGCAAGTTCCAGGACAGACTCCAAAGCTACACAGAGAAACCCTGTCTCAAAAAAACAAAAAGAAAAAACAAAAAAATTTTTTCTTTTTAATTATAAAAATAAAGATAACTGGGCGGTGGTGGTGCACACCTTTAATCCCAGCACTCGGGAGGTAGAGGCAGGCGGATCTCTGTGAGTTCGAGGCCAGCCTGGTCTACAGAGCGAGTTCCAGGACAGGCACCAAAACTACACAGAGAAACCCTGTCTCAGAAAAAAATAAATAAATAAAAAATAAAATAAAAATTAATTAATTAAAAAAGTAAAGATAATATGCCCTGGCAAGATGGCTTAGTGGGTAAAGGTGCCTGCCACCAAGCCTGAGAACCTGATTTTGATCTGCAGAACCCACACAGTGGAAGGAAATAATGGGCTTCCACCGTTGTCCCCTGACCTTCACACACATGCACACACACACACAAGAAAGACAGCCCTACCAATTCAGTCTTGCTTGATTTTATGACAGGTTCTGTTTTCAACTCTCTGTTAATTTGTCTTTTGTTTTAATAAAGCTCTGATAATCACTGAATGTGATGGCACACATCTGTAATCCCTGCACTTGGGAAGTAGAGATAGGAGGATTAGGGGTTCGAGGTCATCCTTATCTGCATAATGAGATCAAAGGCATCCTGGCCTACATGAGACCCTATTCAAAACAACAAACAAAACATACATATATGCACATATATAACATCATCCTATAAGTAGTCATCTACAAAGGAGTCTAGACATTTCTTAAATGTTGCTGAAGGTATTTCTCAGGTGTTACATATTGTTGAGTCTATCCAGTCAAGTCATGGGTACAGAATTCTTGGGGCTTTATATTTATATGCATGCTATATGTGTGTTACTAAAGGTCGAACTCAGGGTCCTGTTTGTTTTTTGAAGCAGAGTCTCATTCTGTAGCCTTGGCTGGCCTAGAACTGGCTATGTAGACCAGGCTGGCTTTGAAGAGATCCACCCTTCTCTGCCTTCTGAGAGCTGGGATTAAAGGTGTGGAATACCACACCTGGCCTGGAGCCCAGGGTCTTCCATGTACTTAGCCTGCACACTGTCACCGAGTGACAGTATCAGCCCTGCACGGTTTTCATTTAGTCCTAGTCAGCATCCCATTGGATGGCCTGTCCCTAGGTTCCAAGGCAGTTCGTGGGTCACCTCTCACTGGTTGTATGGTGGAGCTCCTAGGTGCCCATTCAGGATGTGGAAGAGAGCCCTCTTTTTCCCTGTCTTAGGTCTTCAGCAATATCCTCCAGCACTGTGGCTTGCAAGGGGATGGGACCAGCACCACACCCCAGAAACTCGGGGAGAAGGGTCGGTTGACCCCCAGTGACATGCCTCTCTTGGTAAGGTTGCCCCTCAGCCTGGCTTCTTCTGGCTGGGGTCCTTAAGCCTGGCTCTTCTGGGGCTGAGAAGATTGCCAGTGCTGCAGGGCACAGTGGTTTCTTCCCCTGCCTTTGACCTCTTCCTTTGATTTAATCCAGTTTCTACCTGCCCGATGGGTTAGACTTTTCAGCAGGTTTTGTTCCTCCTGGGGAACCTTTGTGGAGTACCAGAAAGGACAAGGCACTAGGGTTTGAGACTGGGTCTACTCCTCAGTTAGTTTTGCTCAGCAGGCCCACTCTTTGAGCCCGTCATTGATTCCATGAGTCTATGCTGAGGGACTGTGTGCCAGGTCCTGTGTGGAGCCTGGGGGATAAAGCAGCAAGCAGAAGCAGACATGGTGCCCATCTCATGGCACTTAGAACTTCAGTGAGGATGCCATACAGAAAGTAAACTTTAAGGAGCCTGGGTGCTGTGCTAAGCACTCCAGACAGCTGGAATGTGGCAGCTGTGAGCTCCCGTCGTGGCATTTGTTTGCCATGTGGTGGGAAAATATCCATTGAGCAAATGTTTCAGAAGAGTCATGCCAGGAGCGGCGGGAGCAAATCATCTTAGCACTCTGAGCCTCAGTTTCCTTATCTGTAACATGAAGAGCCACCCAGTCTGCTCCTTCGAGTTGTCATGAGAATAAGCAGAGCAGATGAGCAAACATCCTGTGTTCTATGTACCATCTTCAAAATGTGAGCAAAGGGTGGGCTTGCTACTCCT